>NW_023425541.1:3170315-3770315 GCF_014108245.1 Pipistrellus kuhlii
CCTACAGTAGGGATGAATTTCAAAACACCATATAGATACATTTGAATCTTTCTGCTGTGCTGTTATATTTTTAATAAACCATGGGCAACCTTTAAAAAAAGGATAGCCCTGGCTGGTGTGACTCAGTTGGTTGGAGTGTTGTACTGTACACCAAGAGGTGGAGGGTTCAATTCCTGATCAGGGTGCATACTCAGGCTGCAGATTCCATGCCAAGTCAGGGCGTGCATGGGAGGCAGCTAATCCATATTTTTCTCTCACATTGATGTCTCTTTCTCTCTCTTTTTCTCTAAAAATTAATAAAATTTTCAAAAGGTTAAAATGGTAAACTTTATGTATATTTTACCACAATAAAATTAAGACAACCCAATTTAAAAATTAGCAAAGGATCTATACAGACATATCTCCAATGAAGACATGCAAATGACCAAATGAACATGAAAGGATGCTTAATATCACTAGCCATCAGGAAAATGCAAATCAAAACCACAATAAGATATCACTTTATACCCACTAGTATGGCCATGATTCAGTGATCCCACTTCTGGGAATATATCAAAAGAAACCTGAAACACTAATTCGAAAGAATGTATGTACCCTGTGTTCATTGCAGCATTATTTGCAGTAACCAAGATCTGGAAATGGCCCAGGTGCTATCAGTAGATGAGTGGATAAAAAAGCTGTGGTACATTTAAACAATGGAATACTACTTGGTAGAAAGAAAAGAAAGGAAGGAAAGAAAAGGAAAGGAAAGAAAAGGAAAGGAAAGAAAGAAGAGAGAGAGAGAGAGAGAGAGAGAGAGAGAGAGAGAGAGAGAGAGAGAGAGAGAGAAAAGAAAAGAAAAGAAAAGAAAAGAAAAGAAAAGAAAAGAAAAAGAAAAGAAAGAAAAGAAAAGAAAAGAAAAGAAAAAAAGAAAGAAAAGAAAAGAGAGGAGGAGGAAGGAAGGAGAGAGGAGGAAGGCAGGCAGGAACTTACATTACTTAGATTACCGTCCTTACTTCATAATTGAATTCCATTCCTTCCTCGCTTTCGTTATTTGCGTAATTCTGTTAGGCAGTTTCATTTTTCGTTGGCCTTGTTCTTTTCCGCGATCACTTCCTTCTGCGTTCATCTTCTAACTTCGCTTACTTAACTTACTCTGCTCGTCTCATTCTCCCCTCCCTTCACTTAATTTGCCTTCCTTCATTCCTTCCGTCCGTCCTATCCTTCCTGCCTCTCCCTACTCACGCCCTCCCTACCTCCATCCACGTCCCTCCCTCCCTCCCTCCCTATCCTTCCTTCGCTGCATCCCCTTGTCAGTCCTTCCTTTTTCCTTCCTTCCAGTCCTTCAGTCACTTACCATTCCCTTCCCTACCCTCCCTCGCACATCCCTCACCCAACTCCTCCATCCCTCCCGCCACTCCCTCCCATCCGCTCCTCTCCTCCCGTCCCCGCACCGAACTCTTGCTTTCCTGTCCTTCCTTCCTTCGCTTTCCTATTCCTTTCTCTTTCCTTCCTCTTCCGTCCTCCTCCTTCGTCCCGCCATCCGACCTCCCTCCCTCCCTACCGTCCCTCCATCCCGTCCCTCCCTCCTCAGAATAGAAAGCAATAAATCTTACCTTTTGTGACAAAGATAAGTGAAATTATGCCAAGTGAAATAAGCCAGTCAGAGAAAGACAAATAGCATATGAGCGCACTTATATGTGGAATGTTATGAACCAAATAAACTGTTGAGCAGTTTGGGCTCTGTATAAAAGAATATGAAGAGATTAAGCAAAACAAAATATATATATCACCCCAATAAATTCAATTTAAAAAGAAAGAATAACAAGTACTGATGAAGATGTAGAGTGATTGGAACCCTCATACACTATGGGTGGGAATGTAAAATGGCACAGTCACTGTGAAAAACAATCTAACAGTTCCTCTAAAGCCTAATTACTATATGAACCATGGAATTACTATATGGACCAGTATATCTACACCTAGATGTATACCCAAGAGAAATGAAAACATGTATCTACAAAAAACTGTACACAAATGTTTAAACATTAATAGCAGCATTATTCATAATAGCAAAAAATAGAAACAACTCAAATTTCCATCAATTGATGAATAGATAAATAAAATGTGTGGCATGTCTATACAATCAAATATTATGCATCAGTATAAAGAAATGAAGTATTGATACATGTTATAACATGTACCTTGATAACTGTATGCTAACTATAAAAAACCTATAACAAAAGACCATATATTGTGTGATTCCATTCAGATGAAATATTCAGAAGAGGCAAATCTATAAATACAGAAAGTAAATTTGTGGATAACAGGGGCTGAGAGAAAATAGGGAATAATTGCAATGGATACAGTATTTCTTTTTGAGGTGATAAAATGGTCTAAAATTGATTGTTGTGAGGGTTTTACAATTTTGCAAATATACAAACATCCATTTACTTGTATACTTTAAAAAGGTAAGCTAAGAAATATGCAAATTATAGCTCAATGAAGCTGTTATTTTTATTTATTTTTATTTATTATTTATTTATTTTTTAATAAATTTTTATTGTTCATATTATTACAAATGTTCCTCTTTCCCCCCCCACCTGCCTCCATTGCTTTCCTCCACCAGGTTCCCACCCCACCCTCTGCCCTTTCCCCACCCCCCATTGTCCTCATCCATAGGTGCACAGTTTATGTTCAGTCTCTTCCCACATCCCCCTCTCCCCTTTTCCCCAAGAATCGTCAGTTCACTCCCCTTCCATACCTCTGATTCTATTATATTCAACAGTTAATATTGTTCATCAGTTTGTTTGTTTTTAATTTCCTTGGTTTTTAGATTCACTTGTTGATAGTTATGTATTTGTTGTTCATAATTTTTATCTTTATTTACTTTCTCTTCTGAAAGAACCCCCTTCAGCAATTCATATAATTCTGGTTTGGTGGTGATGAACTCCTTTAGCTTTTTTTTTATTAGTGAAGCTCTTTATCTGGCCTTCGATTCTGAATGATAGCTTTGCTGGATAGATTATCTTTGTCTGTAGGTTCTTACTATTCATCACCTTGAATATTTCTTGCCATTCCCGTCTGGCCTGCATGGTTTCTGTTGAGAAATAAGCTGACAATTGTATAGGTGCTCCTTTATAGGTAACTACCTGCTTTGCTCTTGCTGCTTTTAATATTCTCTCTTTGTCTTTTGCTCTTGGAATTTTGATTATGATTTGTCTTGATGTGGTCCTCTTTGGATTCCTTTTGTTTGGAGTTCTGTGCCCTTCCTGGACTTAGAAGTTTAATTCTTTCACCAGGTGGGGGAAGTTTTCTGTCACTATTTCTTTCAGTATGTTTTTGATATCTTTCTCTCTCTCAACTTCTGGGACCCCCATAATTCTGATGTTGGTTCGCTTGAAGTTGTCCCAGAGATTTCTTACATTATCTTCAATTTTCTGGATTTTCTTGCCTTCTTGCTTCTGCGGAGGAGTGTCTTCTGGCTCTTTATGTTCCAAATCTTTGACTTGATTCTTGCGATCTTCCATTCTGTTTTTAGGACTCTGTATAATAATTTTATTTCAGACAATGTATTCTTTATTTCTTGTTGATCCCTTATCATTTCTTGTTGATTCCTTATTAATTCTAGTTGATCCCTTTTCATATCCTCATAGGTCTTATTGATCTTTTCTAGGGAATTCTTGAAAAACCTTATAAGCGTAGATTTGAACTCTATATCCAGTTGCTTTTTGTCCTTCATTTCTTTCGTTTGTGATCTATTTTGTTGTCTTGGCATTTTCGCAGCTTCCCTGATGGGGCGGGGTTTCAGGGTGGAGCCTACAGCCTTGGCTTCTGTCAGTCATGCCCTATGCAGCTCCTGAGTCTCAGTATTCCTCAGGATCCTTCAGTACTTGTTGCAAGCACCTCTGAGAGTGAGGTGCCCTCAATTTTCGCCTGCTACCAAACAGTCTAGGCTCTCCCCCAATGAGCCCGGAACTGGGGTTCAGTTCAGTTGGAAGTGGAGTTGGAGGTGGCATTCAGAGTAGTCCGGAGCTTTTGTCTCCCTCCCGCCAGGGCAATCCCGCAGCACAGCCAACCGTCCCTTCTCTGCATGTAATGTGCGCACCTCCGGGACCTCCTTTCACCTCTCCCCCGGGGTTCCGCCTTACAGCCCAGCTCCCTATGGATAAGCCTGGGTCCCCGGAGTCCGGCCCAGAACTGGGGTTCAGAGCAGTCGGAACTGGGGCCCAGCACAGTCCGGAGTCTTTGTCTCCTTCCCGCCAGGGCAATCTAGCAGCAGAGTCAACAGTCCATCCTCTGCGAGCAATGTGCGCACCTCCAGGGGCTCTGCCTTTCGCCGCTCCCCTGGGATTCCACCTCACAGCCCCGGCTCCCTCTGTTTGAACCTGGGTCCCCAGGGTCTGGCCTAGAACTGGGGTTCAGCGCTGTCGGGTCTGGGGTTCAGCACAGTTGAAGCTTTTATCTCCTTCCCGCTAGGGAACGCCAGCCAGGCACTCAGCCGCCCCTCCTCTCCGGCTCCATCCTCTCCGCGTGCGCCAGGTGTCTCCGTACCTTAGGCTTTTACAGCTCCTCCACGCTTCCTTATGGTTTTCTCCTTGCTTCTTGTTGTAGAATTTCCAGTCAGTCAAGTTTCCTGAAGTTCTGGGTAATGTCAATTTTATATTTTAGGTATATTTTATTGAAATTGTTGTGTGTGGCTGTGACTAGGTGTTTACCTGTGCAGCCATCTTGGATTCTCTGAAGCTGTTATTTTTAAATATATAGTTGAAATTCTTTTTATGAGGAAGCTCTTTAGGAGATACATATATATATATATATATATATATATATATATATATATCCAATAGATAATTAAATGACACATGGATAATTTAAAGAAAGAAAAGGAAAGAATATATATATATAGGCCCATGAAAAACACACATGGTATCAAAACAAGCCAGAGGAAAATCATTTGGGGGGAAAAAAAGAAGAAAGAAAGAAAGAAAGAAAGAAAGAAAGAAAGAAAGAAAGAAAGAAAGAAAGAAAGAAGGAACGAAGGAACGAAGGAACGAAGGAAGGAACGAAGGAAGGAACGAAGGAAGGAACGAAAGAAGGAAGAAAGAAAGAAAAGAAAAAGGATCCCAAGTCAAATTTATAGAAAATATCCCTTTATTAACTTTTAGTTGAGAATATGTTTGTATATTTTCAGAAAACAACTCCGAGACCATGTGGATTCCTGCAACAGAGAGGAATTGACAGGAGTGCTCCAGCCATGGAGACAGAAGAGAAACAGTCCAGAGATGGAAGACGCTGACGTCACCTTGCCATACTAGCAGACAGCAGCTGTGTGTTACTGAAGGATGCCCAGGACCAAACCAGAGACAGTCGGACCTGCATCACCACCATTTGTCCACCAACTAGATCTGAAATATCATGGCTGACATGTACACATAAGGAACTGCTTGACATGGAAATTGGGTCTCAAAAGAACTGTTGGCCCAGAAAGGAACTCACTACAGACTGATTCATTTGCCTCTCAGCATAACCATTACGGCTTGTCTCAGTTTCAGTTCTTACAAGGTATTCCTTGAATCACATGATCTCATGCATCTAGGAGAAATAAATGAGCAACATAAACTGATGAACAAAAACAGACCCAGAGACAGAGAAGCAGCGATCAGACTGTCAAACCTCAGAGGGAAAGTAGGGGAGGGTGGGGGTAAGGAGAGATCAACCAAAGGACTTGTGTGCATGCATATAAGCCTAACCAGTGGTCATGGACAACAGGGGGGTGAGGGCATACATGGAGAGGGGTTCGGGATGGGAATGGGGGATGAGGATAATTATATGATACCATAATCAATAAAGAAATTTTTAAAAAATAGATATAGGTATATAGATAGATCTCCAGTGCATATTGTTAAGTGAATACAGATGCAAGATGGCATGTAAGATTGAACCATTTTTCTAAAAAAGAGGAAAATTTTGCCAACACCAGTTTGGCTCAGTGGATAGAGCATCAGCTTGCAGACTGAAGGGCCCCAGGTTCCATTCTGATCAAGGGCATGTACATTGGTTGCGGGCACATCCCCAATGCGAGGTGTGCAGGAGGCAGCTGATCGATGTTTCTCTCTCACCGATGTTTCTGTCCCTCTCTCTTCCTCTCTGTGAAAAATCAATAAAATATATTTTTAAAATAAAAAAGAGGAAAATTTTACACACATACACACATACACAATTGCTCATATACATTATATGAGCTTTCCTCAACCAGGGTTCAGAAATTAAAGCTCTGTAAAATATCATTTATGAGATTATTTTCTCAATTCTCCCAAAATTGCACATAATTATGCCATCCAGATGCATGGTGGATCAATTTATTCATTGCATACAATGGATGCATTAGGATATTAGGGCTGGGCTGTAAAAGGATACAGAAGAAACTAAAAAACCTGGTTGCCACTGGGACAGAGATGGGAGAGAAATTTTTTTCTGGTATGCCCTTTTATTGCTTTTGAATCAAAAATGAATATTAATAAAACATTTATATGATGTTTACCTATGGAAAAAGAAAATAATTCAAGATGGATGTAGAATTAATGAAGTATATTTTTCTTCTCACAGGGCAGTGAATACTAAAGCATATTTACTAGCTGAAGGTGAGAATACGTGATGGAGATACAAAGGTTGAAGAAATAAGAAAGAGAAGAAATAACATTAGCCTAACCAGGATGCTGCAGAGATGAAAGGACATAGGACTCTGAACACAGGTAGAGGATTAGCTTTTCATGGAGGGAAGGAAAGAAAAAACCAAGCATAGATTTTTTTTTTTTTTTTGAATTTATTGGGGTGACATTGGTTAATAAAATTATATAGGATTTAGATGTACAATTATATAATACATTATCTGTACTCTGTATTCTGTGTTTCCATCCCAAATCAAGTCTCCTTCCATCACCATTTATCTCCCTATAGCCTCACTTACTTTCCCTCATCTGCCAAAGCTGCGCACAAATTTAACTTGAAATAGAGGAACTGATGTTTGGCTCCGTTTTCTTTATGAAGGGGAGGCAAGGAAGTCTTCAGAATGGGAGGAAATAGGGATGGAACAGGCAACCTGAGAAGAGAGGTGAGAAAAGGTTTGAAACAGTGTGTATGAGGAATGGGAGCAAAAGCTGCCTAGTGATAATAAAAAGACTCCTAGGCTCTGCTGTATTTTATTAAGAGCATCATGCATATCACTTGGGGCTTCACATGGGAGGACAGCCAGTGCCAACTACAGTGTAAGTTTTCAGGTCAAGGCAACTAAGATGAAACTTTTCTGGAAACCTTGTGATATGAGGATTGGCTGAAGAAACTAGAAAGAGCTATTGAATATAAATAAAATAAATCTAAAAAGAGGCAGATGGAAAAGGAGCTACAGATAATAGATTAGATTGCGTGTAATATAAGAGGTCAGAATCAGGAAGCCTTCTAGCTCTAAGATTCTGTGATTTGTTTCTTTCTACTATTATATTCCCAAATAGACTATAAGGATTCGCTGATTGGTGAATTAATCTGTATAAGGACAGAAAATAGGCCACCACTGGACCAGTGGGGATTAGAATGTAGTGGACTAAGTAGTGAATAAAAGGGAAGGAAGGGGATACTAAATTTGAAGGGCACATTCACATTTTTTCATATTTTTAAAATTTCTGAAATTGGTATGCATCCTGTAGTTACTAGTAATGGAATCTCACAATTGCTGTTGGCCAGGCAGCAGTTATGATATAGCTGCCACTGCCTGCCACCTTCTGGTAAGATCAAGAAAGCACACTTGCAGAATGGTTGTCATCAACTTGGAAGACTATCCAAGGTAATGGAAGAAAATTTCCCCCTCCCCAGAAATACAGAAATACTGCATCATCAATGTTCTTAATGACAAAGAGAATAGTATTATGTGTAAAACCTGGAACAAGTTGACTGATCCAAAAGGTAATTCAGAAGAGTCAGATTCAAAATCTAAAGGTATTTTAGAAATACCTTAACCAATTTTTTTTCATTCAGTGTCCTTTGTAATGTATGCATAAGAGTGATATATGATGGAAACAGCATACGTGCCCATCAGCAGATGAGTGGATAAAAAAAACTGTGGTACACCTACATAATAAAATACTAGGCTGCTGTAAAAAAGAAAGAACTCTTGCCATTTGCAACGGCATGGATAGACCTGGAGAGTATTATGCTGAGCTAAATGTGCTAGTCAGAAAAAGATAAGTATCACATGATTTTACTCATATCTGGAATCTAATGAACCAAATAAACTGAAGATCAAAAATAGACCCAGAGTCATAGAAGCATGAACAGACTGTTGAACCTTAGAGGGAAGGTAGGGAAGGGTGGGTGGGAAGAGATAAACCAATGAACTTGTATACATGTATGCATAACCCTTGGACATGGACGATGGGTGGTGAGAGCCTGGGCATGTAAGAGGATAAGAGCGAGATGGAAGAGGTTAATGGGGGAGGGGGAAGGAGGACTTACATAATACTTCCAACAATAAAAATTTATAAATAAATAAATCTTATATAATAAAGAGGTAATATGCAAATTGATCCTCACACCATTGCACAGGATGGGTGCCCCCATGTGGTCAAAGAATGCCACCACAAGATGGCCAGTAAGAGAAGGTAGTTGTGGGTGATCAGGACAGCAAGGGAGAGCAGTTGGGGGTGACCAGGCCAACAGGGATAGGCAGTTAGGGGCAACTAGGCCTGCAGGGAAGGCCAATTGGAGGCGACCAGGCCAGCAGGGGAGGGAAGTTGGGGGCAATCAGGACGACAGGGGAGCAGTTAGGCATCAATTAGGCTGGCAGGGGAGTAGTTAGGGGGTGATCAGACTGGCAGGCAGGCGAGCTATTGGGAGCCAGCAGTCCCAGATTGTGATGGGGGATCAGGCCTAAACCAGCAGTCAGACATCTCCCGAGGCGTCCCAGATTGGAGAGGGTGCAGGTTGAGCTGAGGAACCCCCTCCAAGTGCACAAATTTCGTGCACCAGGCCTCTAGTAAATAAATAGAACAGAAAAAGTGTGATATATAATTTTTAAAAATCCATTTCTAAAAAGATCTTAAAGAACATTCTCAATAGTTATAAAGTGTAAATTCTAAAAGCTACAATGTTTTATAATTTAATAGGAAATACTTTGTTCTTTCTTAGTGATGCATAAAAGAAGGGTGCATCCTATAGTCGGTGATGTTTTAGATGAAATAAAATACAGTAATTCTGCAAGTGAACAGTACCTATACAAGTACCATATATTAGATACAAAAATGCTTATCTATTAGGCATTAACAGATATATTCATTCAGTTATTCAATAAATATTTACTTAGAGTTTACTATATGCCAAGTACTGGATGCTGAATATACAATCAATTCCTCAAGACACTCCAGAAAGCCAAGCCAGACTGGCTCAGTGGTTGAGCATTGATCTATGAACCAGGAGGTCACAGTTTGATTCCCCGTCAGGGCACATGCCTGAGTTGTGGGCTTGATTCTCTGTGGGGATGTGCAGGAGGCAGCCAATCAGTGGTTTTCTATCATCATTAATGTTTCTATCTCTCTCTTCTGAAATCAATTATATATATAGATAGATAGATAGATAGATAGATAGATAGATATAGATATAAATATAGATATAGATATAGATATAGATATAGATATAGATATAGATATAGATAGATAGATATATTGATATCTATCTGCCTATCCCTAACTGCCCCCTAACTGCCTATCCCTGTTGGCCTGGTCACCCCCAACTGCTCTCCCTTGCTGTCCTGATCACCCACAACTACCTTCTCTTACTGGCCATCTTGTGGTGGCATTCTTTGACCACATGGGGGCACCCATCCTGTGCAATGGTGTGAGAATCAATTTGCATATTACCTCTTTATTATATAAGATTTATTTATTATTTATTTATAAATTTTTATAAATAAAAAAAATATATATATATAAATATATATATATATTTAAGATACTCCAGAAAAAAATAGTTCTGTGGCCAGATTAGTTTGAGAAATGTTACATACTAAATTACTTTGTCACAATTTACATTTAAAAAAAAAGAAGCTTGCTAATTTTTGTGTCACTCTGCATATCTCAAATTATAAATGATAGAAACCCAGGGTCAGAATTGTGATACTTAATATAAAAAGAACTCTTACAAACCAATAAACACAAACAATATGGGCAAAGGACATCAACAGGCAATTCACAGAAGAAATTACATCTAAAAATGCTCAACCTCGCCGAAGCCGGTTTGGCTCAGTGGTAGAGTGTCAGTCTGCGGACTGAAAGGTCCCAGGTTTGATTCCGGTCAAGGGCATGTACATTGGTTGCGGGCACATCCCCGGTAGGGGGTGTGCAAGAGGCAGCTGGTCGATGTTTCTCTCTCATCGACGTTTCTAGCTCTCTATCTCTCTCCCTTCCTCTCTGTAAAAAATCAATAAAAATATATTTTAAAAATAAAATAAAATAAAATAAAATAAAATAAAATAAAATAAAATAAAAATGCTCAACCTCATTCACATTTAAGAAATACAAATTAAAACAGTGAGATCTCAAGGGGTAGGGTAGAGTTGGGGAAGCATGGAGGCCGCCAGGCTGGGGAGTTCTCAGGGCCAGTGAGGTTGCGGACTGGAGGGCTTGTCTCTGGAGAAAGATAAATATCACATGATCTCACTCATATGTGGAATATAATGATCAACATAATTTGATGAACAAGAATAGATCCAGAGACAAATGGTAGGGGAAGTGAGTGGGGGTAGTGAGCAACCAAAGGTCTTGTATGCATGCATATAAGCATATCCAATGGACAAAGGCATTGAGGCCATGGTGGCTTGCTCAGGGTAGGAATGGCTAGGGGTGAGGGGTTCAATTGGGAAAAAGAAGTCATATATAAAACTTCAGACAATAATAAAATAATAATAATATAAAAATTAAAAATGGATAAAGAACTTAAACATAAGATGGGAAGCCATAAAAATCTTAGAAGAATCTATAGGCAGCAAAATAGGAGACATCTCTGGTAGCAATATCTGTACTGATACAGTTCATAGGACAATGAAAACTAAGGAGAAAATAAACAAATGGAATACATCAAAGTAAAAAGCTTCTGCACAGAAAAAAAAAACAACACAAAAAACAACTAAGCAAAACAATAAGAGAGCCGACTGTATGGGAGAATATATTTGCCAGTGTTATATCTGATAAGGGTTTAATATCCAAAATTTATACAGAACTCATACAACTTAACAAAAGGAAGATAAACAATCCAATCAAAAAATGGGCAAAGGACCTAAATAGACACTTTTTGAAAGTGGACATATGGAATACCAAGAGACATATGAAAACATGCTCAAAGTCACTAATCATCAGAGATGCAAATCAAAACAACACTAAGGTACCATCTCACACCTGTCAGAATGCCTATCATCAACAAATCAACAAAGATTAAGAGCTGGCAAGGATGTGGAGAAAAAGGAACCCTTGTACACTGCTGGTGGGAATGCAGACTGGTGCAGCCACTGTGGAAGACAGTATGTAGTTCCCTTAAAAAATTAAAAATTTAACTCCTATTTGACTCAGTGATCCACTCCTAGGAATATTTCCTAAGAATCCTGAAACACCAACCGGAAAGAATATATATTGATAACAGTGTTATTTATGACTAGAAGCCCAGTGCACAAAATTTGTGCACTCATGGGGGGGAGGTGTTCCTCAGCTCTGGGACCAACTGCCCCACAGAGGGAGGCCCCACTCACACGCCATAGTGCAGCCAGCTGGGTAGCTTGGGCCTCTTTGAGGCAATCTATCATAGAGCCCCCTGATTGTGGGGAGATGTTGGCCTTGCACCCCCAACCAATCGCATAGCACCTGCCTTGGCTGATCTGGTGCCAGTGCATGTCATAGTGTGGTCGTCCAAACGGTCATTCTGCTCTTCAGCCATTCAGTCGATTTTCATATTATGCTTTTATTATTATATTGTAGATAGCTAAAATCTGGAAACAGCTTAAGTGGCCATCAGCAGATGAGTGGATTAAAACATAGTGATATATCTACACAATGGAATACTCTGCTGCTATAAAAAAGAAAGAACTCTTACCATTTGCAACAGAATAGATAGACCTGGAGAACATTATGCTAAGCAAAATAAGCCAGTCAGAGAAAAATAATCTCACTCATTTGTGGAATATAATGAATAACATAAAATTTTTAACAAAAGTAGATACAGAGACATAAAAGCATTGAACAGACCGTAAAACTTCAGAGGGAAGGCAGGGGAGATTAGGAGGGGGGAATAAATGATCAACCAAAGGACTTGTATGCATGCAAAGAAACAGACAACTAGTGGGGGAGGGCATTTGCTGGAGGGTGGGAGCAATGGGGGAGGGGTCGATGGGAGAAAAGGGAGACATGTAATACTTTCAACAATAAAGAATTTAAATTATATATATATATATAATTATATATATGAATCATAATGTAAATATCTGTGTTTTCCAATGTTTTTCCACTGCTGTAGAGCCTAAGACCATCGGAAAACACAGATATTTACATTATGATTCATAACAGTAGCAAAATTACAGTTATGAAGTAGCAACAAAAATAATTTTATTGTTGGGGTTAACCACAACATGAGGAACTGTATTAAAGGGTTATGGCATTAGAAAGGTTGAGAACCACTGAGCTAGAACACTCTGGGTCTATGACAATGTAAGCCCCATAAACTCTCAAAACTAACCAGCTGAAGTTCTATTCTGGACAAAGACCCACAATGAGGGGTAACTGTTGGGAATAGAATCCAAGGTAGGCAGTGCAGTAAGAGAAAGTACAGATCAAAGTAGAGGATGGGAGCAGCAACAGGATATCATTTTTTAAATATTATACAAATGTAACAGAAGAGGGAGCTCAAAAGCCATGAAATTGGAAAATCTACTCTAAATCCACCCTCCTTCTAAAAGTAAAAGAAAGAAAAAAACCCTCAAAACATGAATATCATAATCTGCTATTTTTAAAACAAGTAAAAATATATTAAGAAAAAAGATAAGATATGAAAGAACATAAATCATATTAGAAAAACTCAAAAGTTATAGTAGTAGAACTAAGGAAATAATTGGAAATGAAGGCAAAAATCAGATATAAATTCTTTTTATGGGAGATGGATATCAATTCTTAACTAGAAGGAACACAAGAGAATAAACTCAACAACACATAAAGCCTTAAGAAAAACAGAAAATGGCCCTAGCTGGTTTGGCTCAATGGATAGAGAGTCGGA
The DNA here is from genome assembly GCF_014108245.1 of Pipistrellus kuhlii. Taxonomy (NCBI): domain Eukaryota; kingdom Metazoa; phylum Chordata; class Mammalia; order Chiroptera; family Vespertilionidae; genus Pipistrellus; species Pipistrellus kuhlii. The sequence continues at coordinate 3,183,597 of NW_023425541.1, forward strand.
CTGGGGCCTGAAGGGTACTGGGTTAGACTCCAGTCAAGGGCACATGCCTGCGTTGTGGGCTCAATCCCCAGTGGGGGGCATGCAGGAGGCAGCCGATCAATGGTTCTCTGTCATCATTGATGTTTCTCTCTCTCTCTCCCTCTCTCCCTCTCCCTTCCTCTCTGAAATCAATAAAAATATATTAAGAAAGAAAAAAAAGAGAGAGAGAAACAGAAAATGAAAAGAAGGAATTTGAATTTGAGAAAAAGTATTAAGATAATTAAAGAAAATCCAACATACATAGAAGAAAACTAATAATAAAGAACGGGGGGGGGGGGGGGAATAAAGACTCTAAAAAAAATTCCTGAAATAACTTTTTTTAAAAAGACTTGAAACATTTAAGAAGGCAATTTGTGTAACTGAGAAAATTAACCTAAAATGGCCATATCATAGTAAAATTACTTGACATTAAAAAAATATTTATGTATCCACGCAAAAAGAATAAAGGAAATAAGATCAGCCAGTCACTAGCTATATTGACAGCAATAATTATGCCAAAAGAAAATAAAGTTAATATACTCAAGAGACAAGGAAAGAAAATGTGAGCCAAAGATTTTATATCCAGCCAAATTGACTGGTATGGGCTGAATTGTGTTCCCCAACCCCTTACCATCACCAAATTCATATGTTGAAGCCCTAACTTCCAGTACCTGAGAATGTGACCATATGCGGATACAGGGCCTTTAAAAGGTGATGAAGTTAACCTTGGCCATTGTGGCTCAATTGGTTGGAGTGTTGTCCCATACAACAAAAGGTGGCAGGTTTGATCCATGGTGAGAGCACATATCCAGGTTGTGGGTTCGATCCCTGGTTGGGGTACATGCTGAAGGCAACCAATCAATGTTTCTTGCTCATATCTACAAGTTGTGTGTGGGTTTGTTTTTTTTTTTTCTCTTTCCCTTCCTCTCTCTCTAAAAATGGATTGTTTAAAAAGATGATAAATTAAATGAGGCCATCAGGGTGGACCCTAATCCAACTTAACTAGTGTTCTTATAAGAAAAAAAATTGGACACACAGAGAAATACCAGGGATGTCCATGCATATGGAAAAGACTATGTGAGGACACAGTGAGAACAGGCCATCTTCGAGTCAAGGAGAGAGGCCTCAGAAGGAATCAAACCTGCTAACACTTTATTTTGGACTTCTAGACTTCAGCACTGTGGGAAAATACATTCCTATTGTTTAAGTCACCCAGTTTGCGATATTTTGTTATGGCAGCCCTAGCAAACTAATACACTGACTTTCTAGAATAGAGGCTACAAACAATTATCAACATGTAATCATTCAGGAAAATTTTACTCATGAACCCTTCCTGAGGAATAAACTTCCTAGAGAATAAACTTTGAAAGACCAAAATAACCAGAAAGACACTGGCATAGGACTGTTAATGAATATTAAATAAATACAACACACACACACACACACACACACACACACACACACACACACAAACTATTAGAACTAAGATTTAATGTCAGTTCTAACTTAGAGAGCATAGTACATGGTTGTTACAAAGGGGGGGGGAGGGATAGAGAAAGGATATGCAAAATACATATTTTTTATTTGTAATCACACTGGTAATGGCAATATTGCTATTCTAAGACATTTATGTATGTGAATAGGATAAAGCAAATTAGTAACTATATGGTATTCTAATTCTATTATCCCTTATATCTTTGGGAACCAAAATTCTCAAGTATAAAAGAAAGGAGATTCAGAAATAAGATAGAACTTAAGGAAAAGCCTGAAGGCCTGAATTTGAGTTAAAGTATCAGTGTGAGCTCATGAGGCATTTTTTTCCTTAAAAGGCTTGGAAACAATGACCATACCTTTAACTATGAGCATTACTAGCATCCAAATCATGGCCTGGGAATGCCATTTCCCCTTAAAAAGAAAACAGGGCCTTTTGGACAAGTTGCTGATTCCAGGTTTGGGAAGTAAATGTATAAGATAAGTCTGAAATATGAAGGATGTTCAAATCCATGAGTTCATAATGACTGAATCTTTGTTTAAAAATAAAATTATACATATTAGAACTATGCAAAGGGTCTCTAAAGTTGTACAGCAAACAGTTAACAGCTGATCTGTTGGGACTAGGATTATAGAGAATTTTTCTTTAAAAGTCACAACTTTCTAGATTTTTTAGAATTTAATAAGCATATGATACTTTTGTAATTAGCAAAAACAGTGATTAAAAGTTTAAAAAAATAAATAACTAATAATAGCATAATTCTCAAGAATTAGTTTGTAAAATGAGGCATTCCCATGGACTTCATAAAAATTGAGCAATGACTAACCCTTGGCTTTGATAAATGCTAAAAATAAAGTTTCCTAAACTGACTTTTAGACTAATTTTGTATTATTGCTCAAAATCCATAGTTTTGAATAGCTAGAGGTTATTATTATTAATACAAATTCATATATTTTCACACATGGATTTCTGATTGCGTGGTTCAGTACTTTAAAAAATAAAAAAAATAAAAAAAAAATAAACCAACATCAACAAATCAACAAACGACAAGTGTTGGCGAGGTTGCGGAGAAAAAGGAACCCTCGTGCACTGCTAGTGGGAATGCAGACTGGTGCAACCACTGTGGAGAACAGTGTGGAATTTCCTCAAAAAACTGAAAATGGAACTCCCATTTGACCCAGTAATCCCACTTCTAGGAATATATCCCAAGAAACTAGAAACACCAATCAGAAAGGATATATGCACCCCTATGTTTATAGCAGCACAATCTACAATAGCCAGAATTTGGAAACAGCCTAAGTGTCCGTCAGCAGATGATTGGATCCAAAAACTATGGTACATCTACACAATGGAATACTATGCTGCCATAAAAAAGAAGGAATTCTCATCATTTGCAGCAACCTGGATGGAATTGGAGAACATCATGCTGAGTGAAATAAGCCAATCAATGAAAGAGAAACACCACATGACCTCACTCATTTGTGGATAATAAAGAGCATTATAAACTGATGAACCAAAAGATAGATATAGAGACAGTATATCAAATAGACTGTCAAATTCAGCAGGGAGGGGAGGAAGATCTGGGGGAGATAATAGATCAACCGAAGGACTTTTATACATGCATATAAGTACAACCAATGGACACAAAACTCTGGGGAGGGAGGGGATGTGTGGGAGGGAGGGAGGGGGGCAAAAAAAAATCAATAAAATATATTTAAAAAAAAAAAAAGTAGAACTGTTCCCAGGAGAGCCACCTAAGTTGGCTCTTGTCATGCTCACAAGAAAGAATTCAAATGAGTGACAGAAAGCAATGTTGAAGCAAAGCAAGCAAATTTATTAAGGAACCAAAGCAAGTGAATTTAGACATAAAGCACAAGTATGCAACTCAACTATAGTCTGAGCACCCTGCCTGGTGGGGATTCAAGAGTTTATACTTTTTCCTCCTATAGGTTTCAAAGTTATCCTGCCAGATATCTTGGGCCACAGACTAAATGTCAAGGCCTCCATTTTACATTGTAGCTTTTCTCAGAATTTATGAGAACATTTGGATTTTATCTTAGCAAGACTGTTGACTTCTTTGTTCAGTGGGTGAGATAAACTCCCCTCTCCCCCTCCTCCAGCCCTAGCAGCTATCTATCCTGCATAACAGAATCACGTTTTTAAGTTTGAGCCATTTTCTTCCCTTCTGGTGGGGTGTAAGAATCTGAGGAAAGGCTTCACAGAAGCAACACTGTTCTTTCTATATTTAACCTTTAGGCCATAAATCTCAAGTGTGGTTTCTAGACCAACATAGCAAATTATCAGGCCCCACCCAGATCTACTGAATCAGAAACCCTGGGGTGGGGTCCAACTCTCTGTGTTTTAATAATTTTTAGGATAAATATTTGCAACATTTGGAACATACTTATATTCAAATTCAAGTTTAACTAGGCAACTAGTTTTTGTTTTTGTTTTTGTTTTGTTTTGTTTTTTCTAAATCTGGCAACCTGACCTCCACGTGATTCTGATCCAAGCTAAAGTTTGCAAACCATGGGGGTAAAGGTGAGAGGATGGGCCTTGGGTTGAGATAGATCTGACTACACAACTTTTTAAACCATAGATAGAATACCACAAATATGACTAGCATCTCCATATGACAGAGGAGACTACAGGGAGGTGAGTCAAATACCCTCAGGGTCTAGAGTAAAGTTTGGTAGCAGAAAGGGCCTGAATTTCTACCAGGAAGCTCCCTGTGTTTTCAGAGAGCGCAGAACAGCCCCTTTCCAAAACAAAGAATTATCCAGTTACAAATATCAGATTCAAAGACTGAGAATCCCTACTGTAATTCAGGGCAGCTTTTGTATGCTTATCTGTAATGTGAATAAAATTATTTATCTCCTGGGATTATTGCAGGGATTAAAGGAGGTAATTTAACAGTTTAAATCCAAACATTTATTGAGCACCTATATTCCTCTATCTGTTGATTAAATGCTTAATTTGCAGGAGTTCTGTTCAGCTCTTCTTTTACCTTATACTGTTTTCAAGGATGATCCTATCTTTCAGGTCTCAATTAGAACTGTTAACTACCAATTTGCCAGCCCCCAATTCTAATTCTCTCTGGAATTATAGGCTCATATTTTGAGTTACCTACTAGACAGGCCATCTATAATCCTCATAGATGGCTCAAACTCAACATGTTCAGAATTCAATTCTAAACAAAACAATTACAAAAGAAATTAAAGTTTCCAAAAACATATGAAAAGATGCCCAAATTAACCTAGTAATCAGGAAAATGTAACAAATGCAGTATTTCTTATAAAGACTACCAAGAGTCAATGAGAATGATAACATCCAGCATTTGTGAATATTAGGGCAAACAGACACTTCAATACACTGCTGATAGAAGTATGACTTGCTATAATCTTTAGGAAAGTAATAGGCAATATCTACTAATATATAAAATACATATGTGCCTTTTATATGCCAAGAAAATTGCCACACAGGTCCATAGGATGCATGTACAAGGATGCTCATCATATTGTTTGTGTTGAAGTTGTAGGTAATCCGCTTACCCACCCCAGGAGAAATGGATAGAAACAATGTGGTAGTACTATGCAGCAGCAGAGGAATGCCATATATATATATATATATATATATATATATATATATATATATATATATATATTAACAGAATGGCTTTTACAACAGGATGCTGAGTGAAAAAAATAATTGTAACGTATAACACAATACAATTTATGTAAATTAAAATAATATATACATAAAACAAATACATTAGAACAAAAGGGTATACATTAAGAAAGAGTTGCCTGTGAGATAAAGAGGGCATAGAAATGGGAAATGAGTCTAAAAGATAATATACAAACAAACAAGGGGTGAATCTTACATGGACTAATGATAACATGCTATACACTAAGGAATATAATTGACTCAAACCCAGATCTAAGGATCTCCCCCAAATTAATAACACATTGTCTTTAATCCTACAGTCTGCTTCCATTTTTGCCACTAACAATAATGGTGCAGTAAATTTTTTAGTATACTTTATATATATAAATTTTCACCCGAGGATATGTTTTTATTAGTTTTGAGAGAAAGAGAGAAAGAAACATTGATGTGAGAGAAACATTGACTGGTTGCCTCCTGTATGTGCCCTGACTGGGGATCAAACCCATAACCTAAGTATGTGCCTTGACCAGGAATCAAATCCGCAACCTTTTGGAGTACAGGACAATGCTCCAACCAACTGCGTCACTTGACCAGGGCTATGGCGTATATTTTTTATTGCAATAGCTCCACACATGGAATAGTCTGCAGTTATTAGAAAAGATGGGCTACAAAGAAATCCATGCCAAGACACATTATAATTAAACTAAAAATAAAAGACAGAAAAAGTCTTGAAGTCTGCCAAAGAGAAAAGATGCATTACTTATAGAGGAAATCAATTTGAATGATAGTTGATTTCTTATCTGAAACCATGCAGGCCAGAAGGAAGAGGTACAACATTTTTCAAGTACAGAAAGAAAACAACTGTCAGATTAGGGCAAGAACATACAAGATGAGCTTGGATCATATTGTATTGACAAAAAATAAGGAAGTGCTAAACACACACACACACACACACACACACACACATACACAATTATATGGGTATGTCAAGGGGACACAGGAACCAGCTAAAAGCGCTCCCAATGGCCAAAGCTAGAACAACCTGAGAAGCATAATAAAGTGGTATTGGGTTATAACCTGAAGTATAAAATAAATATCCATGAGTTTGTAGTGATATAAATAAATAATTGATTGACTGGATACAAACATATATTCAAATACACAAATACATATATGGGGGAAAGATATAAATCTTCCACTCAAAATTCTATATAATTTTATGTAGATACTTTGCCCTCAAAGGGGTGGAGCATAACTCTCCACTTAAGTTTGGGTGCACACAGTGATTTCCAAGAGTACAGTATGGAAAGGATATGGAATAAAAGAGTAATTTTACAGTGGAGAAACCTGACAAACACACCTCAGCCAGGTGTTTCAGGTAAACATCAAAAATAGATGTTGTTTTGATAGTATGTACCCTTGATATGACGTGATGAAAATGAACTTTCTCTCTGAAACGCACAACCCCAGTTTAATCATATCAGACAAATTTCAGTAGAGGGATAGTCTACAAAATAGCTGACCATTACTCTTTCAAACTATCAAGGTCATCAAAAGCAAAAAAATTCTGAGAAATAGCCTAAGGAGTCATGATGACTTCATATACTGTGGTGTCCTGGATGATCCTGAAACTGATAAAGGACATTAGGTTAAAAAAAAATAAGGAAATCTGAATAAAATATGAACCTTAATAATAAGATATCAGTATTGCTTCACCAATTGTAACAAACAAGGGAAACTGGGTGTAGGGTCTATGGGAATTCTCTGTACTTACCTTCTTAATTTTGCTGTAAATTTAGAAGTGTTCTAAAAATAAATATTACTTTCAAAAATAACTGTTAACAACATATCCTATTTGGCAAACTAACCTTCAGATAAAGGAAAATTGAGAGAATTAGTTGCTAGCTAACCTGCCCTAAAAGAATGGTTAAAAGAAGTTCTCTAACTAGAAAGGATATGATAAAAGAAGGACTAGTTCTGGCTGAATAACTTAGTTGTTTATAAAGTCATTCCTATATGCTAAGGTTGAGGGTTAGATCTTTAGTCAGAGCACATACAGGAATCAACCAATGAATGCATGAATGAGTAGAACAACATGGATGATCTTAAATGTATGCTTCTATGTGAAAGAAACAAGTCTGAAAAGACTACATTTATGTGACATTCTAAAGAGGTAAAACTGTATTGACAGTAAAAACGTCAGTAATTTCCAGGAATTTGGAGAGGAGGAGGAGGAGAGTTCAATAGATGAAGCACAGGATACTATTTTAGGCCAATGAAACTATTCTCTATGAGACTATAATGGTGGAAACTTTACACAATTTTCAAAACCTATAGAACTTTACAGTACAAAGAATGAAACTTAACGTATGCAATTTAAAAATAATTTAGGAGATCAAAGGATACAATCTCAGAATGCAGAATGTGAAAAAATAATCGAACTGTATACAAATGTATGAAACATGCCGAAGTAGGTGAGGTTGAAGCTGCAAAACTGAATAACTTTGTAAATGAGTGATAGCTGTAACATTACAGTATAGGCAAAAAGAGCTGTACATAAACATTTTATTTTGGCTGATAGTTGTTTTTCTTCCTGGGTAGCAATTCTGAAAGATACATATATATAATTGAACAATGAAGAAACTAGATGGTGGATTGTAAAGACTGTTGGAGTGGGAGGGTACAGATAAGCAAGGGGAAGAGGCTAAAATAATCCATTTGTTTAATGGATAAGAATTGGAGACATCAATATGCACTCATGTTTAGCTTAATACAGATATATTTATAAATATTTATGCATATATTGTTAAATTAAGTAAATAAGGAGGTAATGGAAACTGATTTGGCTTTAATGTGGTAGTGACATATAAATACCTCAAGGTTATGAAATTAAAATGCTAGGGACAAACAATCACAACAGCCAACTAGGCTTTAAACTATAGCAAATAAATAATTTCTTTACATTGTTCCCACCTTTTCTCCACAAAAGCCTCTCCTCCCAGCTCTTGTTGGTGAGGCTCCCCCAACCACATCTGGTTTGGCACTGCCTGATTGGAGTGGGTTTTTGCTCAAACTATCCCAAATTTTAATTTGTCTTAGTTTATCTTCCAACAGCTTGGTGTGAGAAATGACTGAAGGAGACCCCCTGCAGCAAGGAGTGATTAAGCAAAGGCACCCACTGAGCCCTTTGAGCTCCAACCTGCTCACTGCTTCTGGGGGTGGTGGGCAAGCCCTTAACTCCATCACAGCTCCTCAGCTTTTGCATTATGAACTTTCAGACTCCAGCTCAAAATTTCTTTGTTTGAAGTAGGTCTGAAACCAGCCCAAGCCAGGCTGAGTCTAACTTCTAAAAAAACGACTGGCATGAGGGTCTTTTTCTGACAGCGTTCCCATTGCATTTTATACTATGGTGACTACTGTTCATATTTTCGTATTCCCCACCAAATCATGAACTCTTCCTGGAAAGGAACTAAACCTTATCCAACTTCTTATCTCAAAGTCTCACAAAATACATGGTATAATTAAGTACTCATAAAATGTAAGCTGAAGGAAAAGATTGAAGTCTGGAATCTAGAGTCAACGAGTACATTCCCTAAAGGCAAATCTGCTTTGCGGGTTACTGCAGCTTCCTGGCTTCTTTCAGGCACTTCCCTGGTCACCTGAAAAAGAACACAAAAGGTCTGAGTCATGGAGGTTTTCAGGAATGGGAACAGAACAGATTAGAAGGGTTTAAGGTGAGGTCAAGGTTCCCCCAACCAGCACTGACTGTTCTGCCCAACCACTTCATTCTGTGGATCAAGTCTTTCCATCTTCCCTGTCTATCTGGTTTCTGACTTTCAGGGGTGAGTAATCTCAAGAATTATGGCTTCAGCCTACTTCTGGGATCAGCAAAAGTGCCCTGGACATGAGGTAGCAGAATGGACGTTGCCCTGCAGAAATTTCATTTCTGTGTTGGAGTTTGGAGCTCTGTAGATTGCTATTTCACTTATCAATAAGGCACAGTAGCCGAGACCGGTTTGGCTCAATGGATAGAGCGTCGGCTTGGGGACTGAAGGGTCCCGGGTTCGATTCCGGTCAAGGGCATGTACCTTGGTTGCGGGCATATCCCCGGTGGGGGTGTGCAAGAGGCAGCTGATCGATGACTCTCTCTCATCGATGTTTCTAACTCTCTATCTCTCTCCCTTCCTCTCTGTACAAAATCAATAAAAATATATATATATATATATATATATATATATATATATATATATATATTTTAAAAATAAATAAATAAGGCACAGTAATTGTGAAAGGTTGTTCGTGGTGTTGGGGAAAAGAGATATAGGTGAGGGGAGAGAGGGAGAACTAGATTATCATCATACAAATCTTACACGGAAAAACATTTAAACACTTTGGCTTAAAGTCAACCCTGGTGATAGTCACTTTCTTTAGGAATGCTGACTGGATAGGCAAAGATAACTGGGAAAAGGTTGCTGGTTCCTTACGTGAAAGACTTGAAGCAATCCCTCCACATGCCATTCTTGTCTTCACACTAAATGGTGTACTATCTATGTGTGGTGTTTGATTACACACCTTGACAAAAGAATAAATGCAAAAGGGTTGAATGTTTCCAGCTTACTTGGGGCTCCATATCTTGGGAAACCCATGGCTACGGCCCCCATAATCCATGAATATGAAATATGGCATTGATCTGCCATGAAACTGTTAAATAAAATGGTTTGTATTGAAAATTAGTTTTTGGATTTTTAGTTATTGTTTGGAGAATGGAAATGGTGCCAATGAAGAAGCAGTTGAAGGATGGGAGATATCTGTAATTCTATCAACAATATAAAAATATATTTAAAAAGAAGTAGTAGATAAAAAGAGACTTGAAGTCCCATTACCAAGCTACTTGATTCTGAAAGCCAGATAGGATTAGGCAGATACAGGGGCATGGTAGTGGGGAGCAAGATGGCTCATACAGAAAAGGCAAATGTGAAAGTATATGGTATACTGTAGGAACTATGAATCTAAGCTTACTAAACATCAATATCTAATGTCTAGTATTTAAAAAGATATTTTTAATTTAAAATGATATATGTTTACTATAAAAATATGGTAAATGAAGTCTTCTAGGAGATTCTGTCTATATTCAATCTTTAAAGCAGGCTCTCTCAAACATTAATGTACATAATAACATAGGAAGCTTAAATGAGTGTAACATAGAAGATGTTACAATGCTGATTCCTAGATTCTAACCCAAAACATTTATTACATAGATCTGGGAATCTGTATTTTAAATAAGCATACCAGCCGAGAACGGTTTGGCTCAATGGATAGAGTGTCGGCTTGGGGACTGAAGGGTCCCGGGTTCGATTCCAGTCAAGGGCATGTAACTTGGTTGCGGGCATATCCCCAGTAGGGGGTGTGCAAGAGGCAGCTGACCGATGACTCTCTCTCATGGATGTTTCTAACTCTCTATCTCTCTCCCTTTCTCTCTGTACAAAATCAATAAAATATATATTTTTAAATAAGCATACCAGATAATGCAGAAGATCCACACTTTGAGAACATGGCCCTAAGGGTGGAGCCTCATTCTCAGTACATAGACCAATAATTCTTTTTTTAAATATATTTTATTGATCTTTTACAGAGAGGAAGGGAGAGGGATAGAGAGCTAGAAACATTGATGAGAGAGAAACATAGACCAGCTGCCAATGTACATGCCCTTGACCTGAATCAAACCTGGGACCTTTCAATCCACAGACCGATGCTCTATCCACTAAGCCAAACCGGTTTCGGCTGGACCAATAATTCTAATTCCATCTTGCCTTCCTTTAACAATCTTATCCATTGATGTAATTGAAGAACAATTCAATGGATAAAGTTGCTAAAGACTACTAAGTATTTATTTCTACCATCAACCTCCCTGATTTTCAAAACCAAGTTTATAATTACTTTGCCAGCACCCTAAATTCAACATGTTCAAAACTGAAGTCATTAGTCATTCAATGAATAGTAACTTCTTTCTATCGGGTCTAGTAATAATTAATGTCGTTTTTAAACATTCGTTTAAAATCTTGCTTGGCGTTGACTTGTATTGACATAACCTTCAAACACGTGGTATCTACAGAACGTGTGAAGTGCAATTAACAAGTTTTGCTTGAAAAAGTTTGTGTTTGGTTGGTTTTTGTTGCAAAACTAGGGCTAAGAAGATGGCGGATGAAGAGCATATTCGGCACTGCATGCTTTACGAGTTCCAATTAGGAAGAAAAGCAAGTGAGGCTGCAAAAAACATCTGTAGTGCTCTTAGTCAAGATGCAGTTAGCGCCAGAAAATGCCAGCGTTGGTTTGAGAAATTTCGCGAGGGAAATTTTTCGTTAGATGACAAGAGTGGTTGAGGCCGTGTGTCCAATTTTGATCAAGAAGCTCTTCAAGCTCTTTTGGTGCAAAATCCTCAAATTACCCAACAAGAGCTTGCGACAACTTTAAATTGTTCACAAAAAAACATTTCCAATCAATTGCGTGCACTTGGCAAAGTCCAAAAGTTTGGAAAATGGGTTCCTCATGAGTTGACCGACAACAACCGTAATCAAAGAGTCACAATTTGCAGTTCGCTCCTCTCTCGTCAAAACCGTTTGCCGTTTTTAGAGCAAATTGTTACCGGAGATGAACAATGGGTGCTGTATGTTAATTTGAAAAGGCGGCCTCAATGGTTGGACAAAAATGAGGCTCCGCAGCCCACGCCAAAACCTGACTTGCATGAGAAAAAAGTGATGTTGTGTGTTTGGTGGAATTTTAAAGGAATTCTTCATTATGAACTTTTACCATCTAACCAAACCATTACAAGTGCAGTGTATAGTGCCCAATTGGAAAGGTTAGCCCAAGCTTTAAGAGAAAAAGAACCCGCGCTGATTAATCGGAAGGGCGTAATTCTTCACCACGATAACGCACGACCGCATACTGCAAGAATCACTGCTGAAAAACTGCGCCAGTTGGAATGGGAAGTTCTCCCTCAACCTGCATATTCTCCTGATATTGCCCCTTCCGATTACCATTTGTTTCGTTCTTTGCAAAACTTTCTTCTTGGAAAAAAAATTAATAATGAAGAATGCCTCAAAAATGCATTGACCGAATTTTTTGCATCAAAATCACAAGAATTTTACAACAGAGGGATTAAAATGCTTCCTGAGCGTTGGGCACAAGTAGTAGAAAACAACAGCAACTATATTGTTGATTAAATTTTGTTGTATTGTTTAAATAAATTCGATTTAAAAAAGTATTAGAAAACGACATTAATTATTACTAGACCTAATATGTACTTGAAAATATGCTAAAGACCTGGGATAGAAAGTTGAATTTAAAAAAATTCTTGTCTTTGAGATGTTTCCAGGCTAGGCACTGTAATAAAACAGAATATATGTATGCTATACTAGGAATATATATATAGTATTATAGGGATACAAATGCCAGAACCAATAGTTCAGCCTAGGAGGTAGAGGGTAGGGTGGTAAGGGTCTACTCTGAAGGAAAATATGGTAGAGAACATTTGCCTGAATTCCCTATTAGAGAAAGAAGCAGATAATACATTCATAAAGTATAGCCTTTGGCCATTCAACTATTGGGAACTTAATAGCTTTATATCAATTTGTACTAGATTTAAAATGAGTTAATATCATATAACTGAAGGATGCTATTATTTAATCGAATGTAATGTAATCTATTTGGGGGAAATGATGTATTCCTGGGAAGAAAGTGGTCTACATACCATCTAGGCAAAAATGGAGCAAGAAAAGACTGTCAGTGTGTCTCCAGTGCATGGAGAAGGAACCTGGTTGAGATACAAATACTAATAGCTAACATTTACTGAAGCGCTTATGCTACAAAGATTAAACTATATATTTGATATGGATGATTTAGTTTACTTCACATAACTTAAGATGTAGGTACTGTTATTAACCACATGTATGGTGGACCATATGACATACATATCCCTTAAGTAGAGCTAGGCACATCATGCTGTTTTGTTTGGTTTTCTTTATTTGTTTGTTTTGTTTCTAAAGCATTGCTATTTATTTCAGTGGTATGATACTAGAACTTAATCATGTTTATATAGGTGAATGCTTTGTTGTTGTAGTAAAATATACATAACATAATTTACCATTTTAAAGTATTCAGTGGCATTAAATACATTCATGCTTTTTCATCTTCCTCAACTGAAACTCTATACCGATTGAACAATAACTCCCCATTCCTTCTCCCCTAGTCCCTGGAAATTGCCATTCTACTTTCTGTTTCTGTGCATTTCACTACTCCAGGGACCTCATATAAGTGGAATCATATAGTATTTGTCCTTATGTGGCTAGCTTATCTCACTTAGTACGTCTTCCAATTTCATCCATCCTGTAGTATGTATTCTTCATTTTAAGAATTCCCTTCATTTTTAAAGCTGAATAATATTCTATTTTATGTATAAACACATTTTCTTCATCCATTTATTCATTGATAGACCCTTGGGTTATTTCCATCTTTTTGCTATTGTGAATAGTGCTACTATAAACATGAGTATGTAAATATGTTGTCAAGAGCCTGCTTTCAATTCTTTCAGGTATATACCCAGAAATGCAGTTGAGTTATTTTTGTATTTTTAGTCACATTTTATATTTTGCTTCTTAACTCTTTTTTCTTCAAATGTGTTACTTTTAATTAGAAAAACATTATTAAAAAGGAAAAATAAAAATATTATACACATTTAAGAAAAATTAGTACAGTGGTATTTCTGATCTATTGTACAGAATTCAAGTTAATTCTGAATCTCATCATCTTTGAATGAACTGACAAAACTAGGTTTCTGGACCTTCAGAACAACAGATCAGCCTTTGATCTTGCAAATTCCATGAAAACCATGGCAATTTTAAGGCTCAGTCTAAAGCAGCCAGCTGACTCCTTTCTGCTCTCTCTCTCTCTAAGGTGCCATGTTGGTGACTCCAACTTTAGTAATAGTGAAAACAAAATCTAGAAATAAGGAATACTCTCTCTCCTTTCTCTTCATTACCTCCTAAATTTCAGAGTTGGAAGAAGCATTAGAAGTCAATATGTATAATCCTTAGAACACAGTCCACCTGAAATGAATGAGCCTTCTGAAAGTGATTTTAGTGTGTAGATATTTGGTCTCCTGTGGCATTAATCAGGGTATGGACCCCTTAAGAAATATAATTACGCCGGGACTGGTTTAGCTCAATGGATAGAGCATCGGCTTGGGGACTGAAGGGACCCGGGTTCGATTCCGGTCAAGGGCATGTACCTTGGTTGCGGGCATATCCCCAGTAGGGGGTGTGCAAGAGGCAACTGATCAATGACTCTCTCTCATCGATGTTTCTAACTCTCTATCTCTCTCCCTTCCTCTCTGTACAAAATCAATAAAATATATTAAAATAAACGAATGTTAAAAAACGACATTATTTTTTTAAAAAAAAGAAATATAATTACAATGTGGTGGTTGTCTTTATAGAGTAATATTTCATGGGATAATTTCCAAACATTCTGAACCTCTTTATACCAGGAACGTAGTTTCTTTATATTATAGAGTAGGAAACCTTACCATAAGCTTGCATCTCAGGCTGTCTATAGAACTTAGCAGCTCTGAAGGTCAAGTACAAAGACATTAAGTACATTTTCTTTGAAGAAAGCCACAATGGGGTAGAAACTGTAAATGGGTATGGGGTTTATTTTTTGAGAGATAAAGTGTTTGAAAATTGATTGTGTAGATAGTTTTACAACTCTGTGAATACACTAAAATCATCTATATTAAATGGGTGAATTGTGTATATATGAATTATGTCTCAATAAAGCTGTTATTTTTTTATTATTGATTTCAGAGAGGAAGGGAGAATGAGAAAGATAGAAACATTAATGATGAGAATCATTGATTGGCTGCCTCCTACACACCCACATTGAGGATTAAGCCTGCAGCCCATACATGTGCCCCAACCAGGAATCGAACTGTGACCTAATGGTTTATAGATCAACACTCAACCACTGAGTCATGCCAGCTGGGCTAACGCCGTTATTTTAAAAAGACATCAAGAGAATGAAGACGTAACCCTCAGAATGGGAGAAAATATTTGCAAATCATATATTTGATCTATGTATCTATATCTCCAGAATATATAAAGAACTCCGATAACTCAAAAATAAAAAGATAACTCAATTTTTAAAATGGCAAAACTTCCAATAGACATTTCTCCAGAGTATATACAGATGGCCAACATGCACATGAAAAGATGTTCACCATCATTAATCATAGAAAAATGCAAATGAAAACCACTTCAGTTGATCAACCGAAGGACTTGTATACATGCATATAAGTACAACCAATGGACACAAAACTCTGGGGAGGGAGGGTATGTATTGGGGGGCAATGTTAAAATATGTACACAGATAATAATTTAATAAAAAACTATTTTAAAAAATAAATAAATAAATTGTAAAAAAAAAAAAAAAAAAAAAAAAAGAAAAGAAAAGAAAAGAAAACCACTTCATACCCACAAGGATGATTATGATCAAAACAACAGATAATAACAAGTGTTAGTAGGCATGTGGATAATTTGAAACCCCTATATATTGCCAGTGAGAATATAAAATGGTGTGGAAAACAATTTGGCAATTCCTCAATAAGTTAAACATATATCAGGGGTCCTCAAACTTTTTAAAGTGGGGGCTAGATCACGGTCCCTCAGAGAGCTGGAGGGCCAGACTATATGAACTACTAATTCCTACTGTAACACCTCGGCTGCGCTCACTGCCCAAAAAACCTGGCGGGCCGGATCAGACTCCTCTGCGGGCCGCATGTGGCCCGCGGGCCGTAGTTTGAAGACGCCTGAATTATAATTAGTATATGATCAAACAATTCCACTCCTATGTATATACCTAAAAAAATTAAAAGCAGGTGTTCAGCCCCGCTGGTGTTGGTCAGTGGTTGAGCATTGACCCATGGACCAGGAGGTCAATGTTTGATTCCCAGTCAGGAAACATGACCAGGTTGTGGGCTTGATTCCCAGTTGGGGGATGTGCAGGAGGCCGTTGATCAATGCTTCTTTCTCATCGTTGATATTTCTCTCCCTTTCCCTCTCTTTTCCTCTCTCTGAAAAAAAAAACTATAAAAAAAGCCTACAGGTTCAATAAAATCTTGACACATATGTTTTTAAGCAGCACTATTTACAGTAGCCAAAGGTGGAAACAACCCAAGTATCCCTCAATGGATGAACGGATAAACAAAATATGTTGTAACCATACAATGGAATATTATTCAGTCATAAGAAGGAATGAAGTATTAATATGTTACACTGTTGATGAGTCTTAAAAACATCATGATAATCACTTCAAACTATATACCGTATCATATAAACATATATCAAAATATCACATTGTGTGCCTTAAATATAGACAATGTTTGTCAAGCACTGAGGGTGGGATAGGGAGAGAAAACATCATGCTAAATGAAAGTAGCCAGACACAAGAACATCTCATATTGTATGATTCCATTTATATGAAATATCCAGACTAAGTAAATCCATTGAGAAAAAAAGCAGATGAGTAGTTGCCAGAGGCTAAGGACAGGGAGAAATGGGGAGTGATGCATTAATGGGTGCAGGGTTTCCATTTGGAGTGATTAAAAAGTTAGAGATGATGATTGCACAATATAATTAATATACTAATATCACTGAATTGTACATTTAAAAACAATTAAGCCCTGGCCTGTGTTGTTCAGTGCACAAGGTCGAGGGTTTGATTTCTGGTCAAGGGCACATACCTAAGTTGAAGGTTTTCTTCCCCGCACCCCCTCCCACCCAGTTGGGGCGTAGGCTGGAGGCAACCAATGTGTCTCTCTCACTTCGATGTTTCTCTCTCTCTCTCCCTTCTTCCCTCCCTCCCTTCTACTCTCTCTTGTAAATTGGTATTCCCGCCCCAGCTTTCTCTCTCTCTCTCTCTCTCTCTCTCTCTCTCTCTCTCTCTCTCTCTCTCTCTCTCTCTCTCTCTCTCTCTCTCTCTCTCTCTCTCTCTCTCGCCAGCTAACCATCTTCCTACCTCCATCCCATTGCCAGCAATTATGTACCTCTGTATCGAAGTATTTCAATGCTCTTTCAGTTCATAACAAATGATAGCTAGAATTGAAAATGTGCCAAATTACCATCATAGAAGTTAATCTTCTTATGATTTCCAAAACTGGAGCTCTACATCTCTAATTCAGTATCATTTTTGCTTTATATCTGCTCTTTTCCTTTCATTCTAGCTACATATCATATATATATATATATATATATATATATATATATATATATATATATATATATATATATTTACAGAGAGAAAGGGAGAGGGACAGAGAGCCAGAAACATCAATGAGAGAGAAACATTGATCAGCCTCCTCCTGCACACCCCCCACTGGGGATGTGCCCACAACCAAGGAACATGCCCTTGACCGGAATTGAATCTGGGACCTTTCAGTCTATAAGCCAACACTCTATCCTAGGGGTGTCGAACTCAATCAGAGAAGGGGCCAAAATCTAAAATCCAGCCTAAATTGCGGGCCGAATGGTTTACTGAACAGTCATAAACTGTCATTGTGATGGAAACGCAGCGGAGTGCAGTGATGACAGCGCGGTGCGGGCCACATTGCAAGGCCTGGCGGGACGGATTTGGCCCGCGGGCCTTGTGTTTGACACATGTGCTCTATCCACTGAGCCAAACTGATCAGGGCCTAGCTACACATCTTACTTATACATAGACACAATCATGAAATAGAGTCATGGCAATTAAGATCAAAACCCTCATACAGAAGCCAATCCTATATAAATTGTGGTTTATATAGTCCTCTCTAAATTGTGGTTGTGGATGGTTCTGAAAAGAACAGAAAAAGATTATTCCAAGAAATCAATATATTTTTAAAGCTCTAATTTTCTAATTACAGAAAGACCACTATCTACTGAACATATTCCTATAAAAATTATGATCTATAGTCAACTTCAATTCCAATGATGTAATTAAAAATTTACTAATTATACTCTAGTTTCACATTTGTCATAGTCAAAGTATTTCAAAACTGTCAAACAGTTTCTCAGCTACCAATACCAGTTCCAAATTTCCCTAATATCTAAATAAAATAAGTGAATTTAGTTTCCTTAGCATATCGTTTAACTAATATTTTTAACAATAATGGCTCTAGCTGTATTCTAGTTTCAAATGAGCCACATAGATTCCAATGGTCTATTATACACATAACTGCATCCCTTGCTTAAGCAAAAACAAACAAACAAACAAATAAATAAATTTAATTTAATTAAAAACCATTTACCTTTTCCTAAAAGTTTCCTGCTTTTGGTCTTGCTCATCTATTCAGCCTCCATCTCCTCTCCTTAACTTTGTGTGTCCCAAATTCTACTGTTTCCTTTGCAGAGCTCTTAATTGAAGGCTGCTCATTTCCTTTACTCACTGTAAGGTCCCAGCTGAGAGGTTTGCGACTCAGAAGCAAGACATGGATTCCAGGCCATTAAAAAGGGGGGAAGGGCTGAAACTGGTTTGGCTCAGTGGTAGAGCGTTGGCCTGCGGACTGAAGGGTCCCGGGTTCGATTCCGGTCAAGGGCATGTACCTTGGATTCGGGCACATCCCCAGTAGAGGGTGTGCAAGAGGCAGCTGATTGATGATTCTCTCTCATGGATGTTTCTAACTCTGTATCCCTCTCTCTTCCTCTCTGTAAAAAAATCAATAAAATATATTTTTTTTAAAGGGCGGGGGGAGCGGGGGGAAGGTTTTAATCTGCGCTCCCAGGCAAAGCTCGCTGGTCCGAGGGTGGGCCTGGGAAGTTTGCGCCAAAAAGCGGCATAGGTACTTCTTTCATACAGCTGTTTAGTGAGGGGAGGTTGTAGGGCATGAGAGGTGTGGAATTCCTGCCTCTGTCCAGGGGTCTAGGAAGGCCCTAGGAAGGTGCCAGCTAGCCAGCTATCTTTATCACCATCCACCTTGCAGATGCTTGCACCGGCTCTGGGCTTTCACCCCAGCCTCGACCTAACATTCCGGCCTTTTGGTGATAAGGGGCACCAAAATCATTCTGACTGCTTCCTGCTGACCAGGGGCTGAAGAGGGTGGGGGATGTTAAAGGCCAGGGTCAGGCAGAGGCGGGTTGAAGGGCAGCCGAGTGTAGGGATGGAGCAGGAGCTGGTTTACAGTCACCCAAGACATTTCAGTGATCTGGGAGCGGATGCATTTGAGGAGGCAGGGAGCTAGGGGGGGAAAAGACACCGATGAGAATTAGGGGCCCTATCAGGGGTAGGATCCAAGTAGCTAAAGAGTTTTGGAGCCGGCCGAAAAGAGTTGTCCCGGGAGTGTCTTGCACATAATCCTTCACTCAGCTTAGTCAGGGTCTGCACGTTCTGTTCCACCACTCCGGACTCATTGATGTAGTAGCAGCATTCTTCTTGAAGGAACATGCAGGTTCCTCCTCTTTCCACAGTAAGAAGGTCTAGGGCCCCACGGTTCTGCAGGGCTATTTGGGCTACCGATGTTACTTGCCGCTGCAGGGAGGCTAAGGAGGTAGTGGTAGACTCCAGGGCTATCTGGAGTTTGTCATTGAAATCCTGAGCAGAGATTATGCTGTTATCCAGCCCCCGCCTACCCCCCAGCTAGGCCTATTGAGGCAGCGATACTTACCCCCAACATGACATGGAGGAAGGCGGCCTGGTGGGCCCAAGGGTGGGATGAAGGCATGACTAGGAACGAGTGGGTTATAGGGCTATTATCAAGGAGACATGGAAGGGGCCAGGTGGCCAGTGGGCAGGTGGATTTGCCGTCAATTCCCATGACCAAGATCGTGGAAGGGAACAGTGGCCCAGAAAAAGAGGGCAGAACAGAAAAGGTAGCCCCCGTATCTATCAAAAAGGAGATCATTTTACCCGCTACCTGGAGCTTTACCTGAGGCTCGGCCAGGGTGATGGAGGTGGTGGAGTCCGGGCTTCTTCAGTCAGCCAGTCCCAGCATGGCCAGCGGCAGGTCATGACCTGGGAGGACGGCCCCTCCACACTGAGACGAAGAGGGCCCGTCACTTTTCCAGGGACAATCACTTTTCCAATGGCCGCTTTGACCGCACGGCTGGGCAGGGCTTGGTTGGAGCCTGGGGTTGTGGGCATTGTCTTTAGCCCAATGGCATTCGTTTCTGCACTTGAAGCATCCTTCAGGTGGCGCTAGTCCTTTCGTTGCACCCACATCACGAACAGCCCCCCTAGGACCATGCGCAGCCTGCCGGCCTTAGGCCTGCTACCAAGGCTTGAGTTTGCAGGTTCACCTTTTGTCAAAGGCGGGCCTCCCGATCTGATTCTGCCTGCTCCTCACGGGCATTGAAAACCTTAAATGCCATATTCACCAGATCCCAGACAGGAGTCTGAGGGCCATCCTCTGTCTTTTTTAACTTTTTTCCAGTATCCGGGGCTGACTGCGAAATGAAGTGAGTGGCTAGAACAGTTGCTCCGGCCGGGGACCCAGGGTCCAGGCGAGTATATAAGATCAGAGCCTCAGTCAGCCTGTTAAGGAAGATCTCAGGGTTCTCATCTGGTGTCTCAGTAACTTCCCTCAGCTTGTCAAAATTAACTACCTTGTGGGAGATGGCCTGTAGGCTGGCTATTAGGCACTAGAGCATCTGGTCATGACGTCGGCGCCCGTCTCGCCCTTTGGGGAGTATCTAGTTGGTACTCCCAGCCAGGTTCCTGAGGAGGAACAGCCTGGGTCCCCACTGGCATAGAGGCATCTGTAAGGTGGATTTGATCTGCGTGGTCCATTGCCGCTCCTAAGACTCTTTCCCTTTCATCTGATGTTAGGGTGGAAGAGAGAATGACATGGATGTCATGGCAGGTGAAGTCATAGGCCTGAGAAAGGTATCGGAATTCCCTGATGAACGCAGTGGGGTTAGTGGCAAAAGACCCCAGCCGCTTCTCAATCTGGGAGAGATTCGACAGAGAGAAAGGAACATGAACCCTGACCATGCCCTCAGCCCCCGCAACTTCGTGGAGGGGGCAGAGGAGAGGAGGAACCTGGGAGCGGGTGTGCCTGCTGACTGGGGAAGCAGGCGGGGGAGGGGGGGGAAGGCAGGCAGGTAAAGAAGAAGACTCAGGGGGAGGGGGCGACGGAGGGAGGTCTGGGAGTGAGGATGGGGGAAGGGAGGGAACTGCGGGGCAGGAGATAGAGCAGAAGGAGCCTGGTAGTAGGGAGGCAGGCAAGAAGGCAGGGGCAAGGAGGCAGGCGAATCCGAGGGGAGGAAAGATTCTCAGGGGGTTCAGATAAGGCGGAAAGCGGAGGAGTGTTGGTAGGCAGGGGGAGTTTCTCGTGAGCTAGGAGAACCTGGGCAGTGGAACAGGAGGAGCAGAGGGAGGGACGGGAGCGCAGATGGAAAAAGGCCTGGACATATGGAACCTCCAGCCACTTCCCAGCTCATTGGCAGAAATTGTTGAGGTCAGTCAGAATGTTAAAATCAAAAGTCCCATGTTCAGGCCATTTTGACCCGTTGTCTAATTCATACTGAGGCCATGCCACGTTACAGAAGTAAATGAAGCGTTTAGGACGCAGATCCTGGGACAGGCCTAACTTAGCCAGATTGTGTGACAAGACACCCCAGTGGGGTCTTTGGATCTAATTTGGTTTTTTGGTTGCCCATTTTGATGCCTAAGGTCAGTAGCAGAGGCCCAATGATTGGTGTCCCAATCTTTGAGGCAAGGCTACGGACCGGGTACCCGAGGGGTGACAGGGGGACGTCTCCCCCCGCTTCCTGGGGTCCGGAATTAGGCCAAAAGGCCGGAAAGCCAAGGGGGATGAGAACGTCTTCACCACCACCCCTGACTCAGAGTCTCCCTGGGAGACGCGGAGGGACTGTGCCCGGAGGCTATCTCTGACTGGGAGCGCTGTTTACTGACAGAGACGCTGTAAGGATGACCCTAGGAATCAATAGGGACTGGGACTCACCCGCTGACTCTGATGCTGCCTAGCTGGAGAAAAGCCTGAGGGTTCCTGAGCCATAGGGGCACCCCAGACCGGGAAAGGTCCCACAGGGCACACCCCCCGTGTCCGGGTTTCACACCA
Organism: Pipistrellus kuhlii; assembly: GCF_014108245.1. Classification (NCBI taxonomy): domain Eukaryota; kingdom Metazoa; phylum Chordata; class Mammalia; order Chiroptera; family Vespertilionidae; genus Pipistrellus; species Pipistrellus kuhlii. Next base: position 3,205,874 of record NW_023425541.1, read on the forward strand.
AGTTGTAAGGTCCCAGCTGAGAGGTTTGCAACGCAGAAGCAAGACACGGAATCCAGACCATTAAAATGGGGGGGAAGGTTTTAATCTGTGCTCCAGGCAAAGCTCGCTGGTCCAAGGGTGGGCCAGGGAAGTTCGCGCCAAAAAGTGGCGTAGGTACTTCTTTTACACAGCTGTTTCAGCTGTTTAGTGAGGGGAGGTTGGAGGGCATGAGAGGTGTGGAACTCCTGCCTCGGGCCAGGGGTCTAGGAAGGCCCTAGGAAGGTGCCAGCTAGCCAGCTATCTTTGTCACCATCCACCTTGCAGATGCTTGCATCAGTTCTGGGCTTCCACCCCTAACACTCACCTCTCCCCGTATATCAAGATCAGGTTAGCATCTTCACTGGATCCTCAAAGTATTATTTTACCATCTTCCCTCAACAGCCTGTCTTTCTCCATAGTTCATACTACTCATTTTTATCACCCTCTCAATAAATGTTAAATATCAACTTCCAGGTCTTCCCCATACCTTTACTGAAGACTTTGGGACCAAGACTTTCCCTTTTTTTTCCTTTCATCCAGAAAGCCTTCATCATCCCCCTTGATGATATAAGACCCAAACCTCATAGCTCCTGCACAAATCTTATTCCAATTTAATTTTAACTCCATTTCAATTGTCCATTTCTGTAATGACAACTTGTAATGGCTTTACCTCCAAAACCAAACACAGAATCCATTCTCTAGTCTGAACTACTAGATTTTCTACCTCCCTTATACCTTATACTCCTTAAGTTTACTCTCCAACTTCTTTAGGCCTTTAATTTAAGCTTCTTACCTATTTTCCAAGGGCACCATGTCCATTTGGACTTCACTTCCTTCTCTACCTAGGAAAGAGTCCATGGGCACTGTGACTTCAATTATAGTAGCCAGAACTTTTAATTCTCCTATCCCCTTGATTTTCCATCATATCTAGTCTGTTAATCCTCACCCACAAATCAACCCAACTATTCATATTTTTCTATTCTGTTTATAAATTACAAAGTACTACTGAGTAAAACCCTAAACTACTGACCATCAGCTTCCCCTCCACCCAACTTATTGTCCACTGACTGCTACGAGAATGATCTTGTAAACATAAATTAAGCAGGACTTTAAGAATGAAAGAGTGAGGGGCTCAGCAAATTTTCTCCCTCAAAACAAACAAACAAAAAAAAAAAAACCACAACTGAGAGGGCAGGGCAGAGCGAGGATGAGCTCCCGACTCCGCCCCACAGGGCGGAGTTATCCCTAGCCCTCACCCAACCAATAAGGGTTAGCCGAGGCAGTGACAACACCACCGACCAGAGTAAAACCCCTGGACTGGGAAAAGTTTGCTCGCTCTTCCGCCGTGCTGCCGGTGTGGCTGGGAGGGGCCCATGCTAGCATGGAGAAGGCTCTTTTGTTTATTGCATCGGACTCGGCTCCCTGGTGGTCCTTGGGGATCACGAAGTCTGGGCATAACAAATGAAATAACTGTAAAACACCGTCAAAAACAACCATTTCAAGACTATGGAAATTGACCAAAATTAAACAATAAATTAAGAAGTGTTTAAGAAAACCTACTGAACCTTGGGGAAGAACAGTGGAAATTTATGGTGTTTTAGCTTGAAGCTATTCATGTCCCCCTCTCAGCTCCACTAGAGCTGATTTTACAAGGGAATGGCAAAACAAAGCCCTAAAAACCAACAACTTGGCTGCTGGAGTAGAATTACTTGTTTAGGAATGAGCACAAAAAGTCTTATGGCCAGGGGTGTTGAAAACAATAGCAAACTCCTTAGATAAGGGAAAAACCAACATCACAGTTGCCTGGGGTCACAATAATGGTGGCGCCAAACAACAGAACAGCAGGCCTGTTTAGCAGAGAGATTCAGAAAACAAGACAGTCCTAATGGGATTTGATAAGCTCCCTCAATATCCTTGATGATCCATAAGGCTGTGGGTACATGTAACGCGGCATTCAAGCTCAGGGTACTGGAGAGGGCCGTAGCCATCTACATTTTCCTGGTTGAATGTAAAGACTTGCACAGACACAGAGGAGACATGGGAAGGTCTGGCAGAAAGTAAAAATCAAGGGAGGCTTGTAAACTCCCTGAATTTTGAATATTCTTCCCAAAACACACACACACACACACACACACACACACACACACACACACTTCCATCAACAAGGGTGAAAGACAATACTGGCCCAAGGTATTTAAGGACAATCTCTAATAAATGAATTGACTATTCAATAAGCTATCCTGACCCAGGTATGACACCTAGGAAGCCAGGTTTAGAAATGAAAGTAACTTAAAAAACAGGGCAAAAACATCAATGAGCTCCACACTGGAGAGCAAACAGACTCTAATTAGTCCAGACAAACTACTAAACAAATTTTAAAAGAAAATCTATGGGGATGGGTAAGGAGGTAGGGATCAGAACCTGAGATGAACCTTTTGAGCAACTACTGACTTCCAAAGTGGAGACACCCACTAAGATGCCTATGATTTTTCTTTTAAATGAACATTAAACAAATGTTGGTAAGAATGTGGAGAAAATTGTAACTTTCATACATTGCTGGTGGAAATGTAAAGTGGTGAGGCTGCTTTGGAAGACAGTGTGAGTTTCTCAAAAGGTTAAACATAAAACTACCATAGTTCTATAAACTGAAAAGGGGTTTTATAATAAGTTTAACCAAAAGTAACCTCACAGGGTAACCTGATCATAAATTCTTTACTGGGCAGGTCATGGTGGGTAGTCATGCTTCAAGCATATAAAAGTTTTATCTTTGATTTAAGCAAGCCCTATCCATTGTTTTTGTGCACTAGTTCAGTGTGCAAACTCATTAGTCAACAGAGCCAAATATCAACAATACAATGATTGAAATTTCTTTTGAGAACCAAATTTTTTAAACTTAAACTTCTTCTAACACCACTTCTTCAAAATAGACTCGCCCAGGCCATAGTATTTCGTGGATGAGCCACACTCAGGGGCCAAAGAGCCACATGTGGCTCATGAGCCACAGTTTGCCAACCACGGGACTAGGTTAACACACCTTTGAAATGCCTCTTTGTCAGACCCCTTGGAAGCAAAACCACCCTCAAAAAAGCACATAATCTTGTTAACTATCCTATAATCCCATGTTCATGAAATCTTTCTTAACCTGTTAACCGAGCGGGACCTATAAATACGTCAAACATAAACACTATCAGGAACGGGTAGAACATATGAATACGTCCTTGAAGTATATGTTGCTCCCTGAGAGGGATGGTATATATTTTTTGTAATCTTTATAATTGTTTGTAAAATTTATAATTTTTTAATTCGATGTTTCCATTTTTTTGTTGGTATTCTTTTCTATTTGTTTGTAATTTTGTATTTTCCTTTGTGCTTTATATATAAATAAACGAAAAATATATATATTTCATTTATTTTAATTAAGTATAAATAAAAATAATAATAATATAAAATTACGTCCGCTGGGTGTGACGTACTGACACGTCCTAGTGAAAGAGTATGCACCCGTTGTACGTTGCATAATTAAAAAGGGAACTCCCTGGTTAACAGGTTAAGGGCCCTCCTTAATTCCAAAGGTATAAAAGGAACTACAAAACTGTCATTCTTTGGAACATTTGAAATTTTTTTTAAATATATTTTATTGATTTTTTTACAGAGAGGAAGGGAGAGGGATAGAGAGCCAGAAACATCGATGAGAGAGAGACATCAGCTGCCTCCTGAATACCCCCCACTGGGCATGTGCCCGCAGCCAATGTACATGCCCTTGACCGGAATCGAACCTGGGACCTTTCAGTCCGCAGACCGACGCTCTATCCACTGAGCCAAACCAGTTTTGGCGGAACATTTGAGATCTTGCTTCCTGATCAGTTTAACTCAAATAAACTCATAAAAATTCTCTAAAAGTATGGGCCTTTCTTATATTGACATTATCCAAAAAGTGGAAGTAACCCAAAATGTCCATCAGCTAATGATGGATAAACTAAATATGCTATATTCATACAATGGAATACTACTCAGACATAAAAAGGAATTAACTAGCTCTTGCTGGTGTGGCTCAGTTGGTTGGGTATCATCCTGTACATAGAAAGTGTCAGTTTGATTCCCAGTCAGAGCACATGCCCAAGTTGTGGGCTAAATCTCTGGTAGTGATACGTAGGAGATAGCAGATTGATGCTTCACTTTCACATCAGTGTTTCTCTCACTCTCTCTCACTCTCTCTCTCTCTCTCTCTCTCTCTCTCTCAAAATCAATTTTAAAAATATTTTTTAAAAAGAAATGAACTAAGTACTGACATATTCTATAACATGGATGAACCTTGAAAACACTATGCTAAATGAAAGAAAACAGACCAAAAGGCCACATACTGTATGATTTCATTTAAATGAATATCCAGGGTAGGCAAATCCATAGAGAAAGAAGGTAGATTATTGATTGCCAGGGTCTGGGTGGGGGAGATGAGAAGTGACTGCTAGCCAGTAGACTTTGTTTTTGGTGTGATGAAATATTCTGATCTTAGCCAGTGTGGCTCAGTTGGTTGGAACATTGTCCTATACTCCAAAATGTTGTGGGTTCAATTCCTGGTCAGAACACATACCCATGCTGTGGGTTCCATCCCCGGTGGGGGTGGGTATGGAAGGCAAATTCTATGTTTCTCCTCTCTCTCTCTCTCTCTCTCTCTCTCTCTCTCTCTCTCTCTCTCTCTCTCTCTCTCTCCCCCCTCCCATTATTATTATTATTATTATTACTCTCTCTAAAGTCAATAAAAAAAATAAAAAGAAAGAAAGTATTCTGGAAACAGATGTTAGTGATGGTTAAACAACTTTATGAATACAAACCATTGAATTATATACTTTATTTATTTTAAAAATTTCTTAATTGATTATGGTGTTACATATGTGTCCTTAATCCCCCATTACCCCTCTACCGCATCCCCCCTTGATGTCCTCACCCCGCTGTTGTCACTGTCCATTGGTTGGGCTTATATGCATGCATACAAGTCCTTTGGTTGATCTCTCCCCCTTATCCCCACCCTCCCCTACCTTCCCTCTGAGGTTTAATGGTCTGATTGATGTTTGTCTGTCTCTGGATCTATTTTTGTTCATCAGTTTATGTTGTTCATTATATTCCATAAATGAGTGAGATCATGTGATATTTATCTTTCCCTGGCTGGCTTATTTCACTTAGGATAATGCTCTCCAGTTCCATCCATGCTGTTGCAAAAGGTAAGAACTCCTTTTTTACCACAGTGTAGTATTCCATTGTGTAGATCTGTTGTTGGCAAACTGCAGCTCGCGAGCCACATGCATTTCTTTGGCCTCTTGAGTAGGGCACTTCCACAAAATGCCACGGCCTGGGAAAGTCTATTTTGAAGAAGTGGGATTAGAAGTTGTTTAATTTTTTTTAAATTAGCTTTCAAAAGAAATTTCAATCGTTGTACTGTTGATATTTGGCTCTGTTGACTAATGAGTTTGCCAACCACTGGTGTAGAAATACCACAGTTTGTTATTCCCCATTTTTTTGTTAAGGTATTATATGTGTACATATCTCACCATGGCCCCCCACAACCTCACTCCCATACATGCCCTCACCCCCCAGTGTTTTGCGTCCATTGGTTGTGCTTATATGCATACATACAAGTCCTTCAGTTGATCTCTTATCTCCTCCACCTCTCCCTAAACTTCGCGCTGTAATTTGACTGTCTGTTTGATGTTTTACTGCCTCTGTATCAATTTTTTGTTCTTCAGTTTATAATGTTCTTTATTATCCACAAATGAGTGAGATCATGTGGTATTTTTCTTTCATTGACAGGTTTATTTCATTTAGCCTAATGTTCTCCAGTTCCATCCAGGTTGCTGCAAATGGTAAGAATTCCCTTTTTTTTTTTTATGGCAGCATAATATTGCATTGTGTAGATGTACATAGTTTTCTGATCCATTCATCTGCAGTTACCAAATCTTAGCTCTTGTAAATTGTGCTGCTATGAATATAGGGGTGGATATATCCTTTCTGATTGGTGTTTCTAATTTCTTAGGATATATTCCTAGGAGTGGGATTACTGCGTCAAATGGGAGTTCCATTTTTAGTTTTTTGAGGAAACTCCATACTATTCTCCACAGTGGCGGCACCAGTCTGCATTCCCACCAGCAGTGCACAAGGGTTCCTTTTTGTCCACACCCTGGCCAACACTAGTCGTTTGTTGATTTGTTGATGATAGCCATTCTGACAGGTGTAAGATGGTACCACATTGTTGTTTTGATTTGCATCTCTTGGATAATTAGTGACTTTGAGCATGTTTTCATGTGCCTCTTGGCCCTCCTTCTGTCTTCTTTCGAAAAGAATCTATTTAGGTCCGTTGCCCTTTTTTTTAATTGAATCATTTATCTTCCTTTTATTAAGTTGTATAGGTTTCCTGTAGATGTTGGAGATTAAACCTTTATCAGTGATAACATTTGCAAATACCTCTCCCTTACAGTGGGCTTTCTTATTGTTTTGTTGATGGATTCTTTAGCTGTGAAAAGGCTTTTTATTTTTATGTAGTGCAATTTGTTTATTTCTCCTTAGCTTCGATTGCCCTAGGAGCATTATCAGTGAAGAACTTCTTTTGGCATGTCTGAGATTTCTCTGCCTATGGATTCCTCTAGTATTTTTATGGTTTCCCATCTTATGTTTAAGTCCTATATCCGTTTTGAGTTTATTTTTGTATATGGTATAAGTTGGTGATCTAGTTTAATTTTTTTTTTTGCAAGTATCTGCCCAAGTTTCCCAACACCATTTATTGAAGAGACTGTCTTGGCTCCATTGTATGTCCATGCCTCCTTTGTCAAATATCAATTGAGCATAGCGGTTTGGGTTGATAGCTATGTTCTCTATGCTATTCCATTGGTCTATATGTATGTTCTTGTGCCAATACCAGGCTGTTTTCAGAACAGTGGCTTTGTAATATAGCTTGAAATCTGTTATTGAGATCCCTCCTACTTTGTTCTTCTTTCTCAAGATTGTTGAGGCTATTCGGAGTCTTTTTTAATTCCAGATGAATTTTTGAAGAGTTTTTTCTAGGTTTGTGAAATATGCTGTTGGTATTTTAATGGGGAGTGCTTTGCATCTATAGATTGCTTTGGGTAGTATGGACATTTTAATGATGTTGGTTCTACCAATCCATGAACATGGTATGTTCTTCCAACTGTTTATGTCTTCCTCTATCTCTTTTTACAATGTCGTATAATTTTCCATGTATAGGTCTTTTACCTCCTTAGTTAAGTTTATTCCTAGGTATCTTAATTTTTTTGGTGTTATGGTAAATGGCATTGCTTTTTTAGTCTCTTTCTGTAAGTTCACTATTGGTGTATAGAAATACCATAGATTTCCTTGTATCCTACTACCTTGCCAAATTCATTTATTAAGTCTGTTAGTTTTTTTATGGAGTCTTTCAGGGGGTTTTTTATGTACAATATCATGTCATCTGCAAATATGGACAGCTTTACTTCTTCTTTTCCAATTTGGATGCCTTTTATTTCTTCTTCTTGTCTTAGCGCAATGGCTAGAACTTCCAGCACTATGTCAAACTGGAGTGGTGAGAGTGGGCATCCCTGTCTTGTTTCTGTTCTTAGGGAAAATGGTTTTAGTTTTTGCCCATTGAGTATGATGTTGGCTATGGGTTTGTCATATATGGCTTTTATTATGTTGAGTTATGATCCTTCTATTCCCACCTTGCTGAGTGAGAGTTTTGATCAAAAATGGGTGTTGTATTTTGTCAAATGGTTTTTCTGCATCTATTGATATGACTATGTGGTTTTTATCTCTCAATTTGTTTATGTGATATATCACGTTTATTGACTTGTGGATATTGTACCATCCTTGCATCCCTGGGATAAATCCTACTTGGTTATGGTGTATGATCTTTCTGATGTACTGCTGAATTCAATTTGCTAGAATTTTGTTGAGGATTTTGGCATCTATGTTCATGAGAGATATTGGCCTGTAGTTCTCTTTCATTGTGTTGTCTTTATTTGGTTTTGGTATTAGGGTAATGCTGGATTCATAGAATGAGCTTGGAAGTGTTCCTTCCTCTTGAAATTTTTGGAATTGTCTGAGGAGGATAGGTTTAAGTTCTTTCTTGAATGTTTGGTAAAACTCCCCTGTGAAGCCATCTGGCCCTGGGCTTTTGTTTGCTGGAAGCTTTTTGGTGACTGCTTCAATTTCTTCCATTGGTGTTGTGTTTTTTACAAAGTGAAGGCAAGACCCTCCACCAGCAAAAAGATACGACTCACTTTATTACAATGCTCACTTTATTACTGTGGTCTGTAACCGAAATAGCAATATATTTGATATATGCCTGTAATATCCATAAAAGCAGAAAATTGGGGGAAATCTTGTATCTGGTCTAGTAATAATTAATGTCGTTTTTAAACATTCGTTTAAAATCTTGCTTGGCGTTGACTTGTATTGACATAACCTTCAAAGGTATCTACAGAACGTGTGAAGTGCAATTAACAAGTTTTGCTTGAAAAAGTTTGTGTTTGGTTTGGTTTTTGTTGCAAAACTAGGGCTAAGAAGATGGCGGATGAAGAGCATATTCGGCACTGCATGCTTTACAAGTTCCAATTAGGAAGAAAAGCAAGTGAGGCTGCAAAAAACATCTGTAGTGCTCTTGGTCAAGATGCAGTTAGCGCCAGAAAATGCCAGCGTTGGTTTGAGAAATTTAGCGAGGGAAATTTTTCGTTAGATGACAAGAGTGGTCGAGGCCGTGTGTCCAATTTTGATCAAGAAGCTCTTCAAGCTCTTTTGGTGCAAAATCCTCAAATTACCCAACAAGAGCTTGCGACAACTTTAAATTGTTCACAAAAAAACATTTCCAATCAATTGCGTGCACTTGGCAAAGTCCAAAAGTTTGGAAAATGGGTTCCTCATGAGTTGACCGACAACAACCGTAATCAAAGAGTCACAATTTGCAGTTCGCTCCTCTCTCGTCAAAACCGTTTGCCGTTTTTAGAGCAAATTGTTACCGGAGATGAACAATGGGTGCTGTATGTTAATTTGAAAAGGCGGCCTCAATGGTTGGACAAAAATGAGGCTCCGCAGCCCACACCAAAACCTGACTTGCATGCGAAAAAAGTGAATTTGTGTGTTTGGTGGAATTTTAAAGGAATTCTTCATTATGAACTTTTACCATCTAACCAAACCATTACAAGTGCAGCGCATAGTGCCCAATTAGAAAGGTTAGCCCAAGCTTTAAGAGAAAAAGAACCCGCGCTGATTATCGTAATTCTTCACCACGATAACGCACGACCGCATACTGCAAGAATCACTGCTGAAAAACTGCGCCAGTTGGAATGGGAAGTTCTCCCTCAACCTGCATATTCTCCTGATATTGCCCCTTCCGATTACCATTTGTTTCGTTCTTTGCAAAACTTTCTTCTTGGAAAAAAATTTAATAATGAAGAATGCCTCAAAAATGCATTGACCGAATTTTTTGCATCAAAATCACAAGAATTTTACAACAGAGGGATTAAAATGCTTCCTGAGTGTTGGGCACAAGTAGTAGAAAACAACGGCAACTATATTGTTGATTAAATTTTGTTGTATTGTTTAAATAAATTTGATTTAAAAAGGTATTAGAAAACGACATTAATTATTACTAGACCTAATAGTCTATCTACAAGGAATGGTTAAATAAACTATGGTATAGACATTATCTGGTTATATTTTTGTCCCATTTTATTTATTTTTATTTTTTTAATATATTTTATTGATTTTTTACAGAGAGGAAGGAAGAGAGATAGAGAGCTAGAAATGTCGATGAGAGAGAAATATCGATCAGCTGCCTCTTGCACCCCCCCTGCCGGGGATGTGCCCGCAACCAATGTACATGCCCTTGACCAGAATCAAACCTGGGACCTTTCAGTTCGCAGACAGATGCTCTACCACTGAGCCGAACCGGTTTCGCGCTATTTTTGTCCCATTTTAAAAAATGAATTAAATCTTGCCCTGGCCAGTCTCTCAGTGGTTAGAGCATCAGCCTGCAGACCAAAGGATCTTGGGTGCAATTCCTGGTCAAGGGCATGGACCTAATATCCTCAGGTGAGGATTAAAATATATGAAGAAAATCTAGATGTAACAAAATAAAAGTGTTTCTAAAACATCAAATGAAAAAACTTGCAGAATATACAATATATATAGCATGGTATATTTCCTGTTGAAATAAAAATATACCACAATGTGTCTTTTAAAACAAATACAGCAAATCTTACTAGAAAAGAAAAAGCTACAGTTCATCACCACCAAGCCAATATTATAAGAAATGTTAAAGGAACGTCTTTAAAAAGAAAAAATAGATAAAAAAAATAATAAAATGGCAATAACTATATATCTATCGATGATTACTTTAAATGTAAATGGATTAAATGAGCCGTTGAAAAGATATAGGATGCCTGAATAGATAAGAAAACCAGATCCACACATATAAAATGGAATATTACTTAACCATAAAAAAGAATGTAATCTTGTCATCTACAACAACATGGATGGACCTAGATAGTGTTATGCTTAGTGAAATGGGTCAGACATAGAAAGACAAGTGCCATGTGATTTCACTTATATGTGGAATCTAAAAACAAAACCAAAATATTGTAAATTAAAAAAAAACGAACAAAAAACAAAAAAACAAGCAGCCTAGCTGGTGTGCTCAGTGATTAAACGCAGACCTATGAACCAGGAGGTCACGATTCAATTTCCTATTCCTGGTCAGGGCACATGCCTGGGTTGCAGTCTCGATTCCCAGTGTGGGGTGTGCAGGAGGCAGCTGATCAATAATTCTCTCTCATCATTGATATTTCTATCTCTCCCTCTTCCTTCCTCTCTGAAATCAATAAAAATATATTTTTTAAAAACACAAACAAAACAGGAACAAAGTCAGAGATACAGAGAGCATTTTGATGTTTGCCAGATGGGAGGTGGTTGGGGGTGATAGGTGGTAAATGGGAAGGGATTCAGATGTATTGTACAAACTCCCATTTATAAAAGGTCACAGGAATATAAAATACAGCATGGAGGATATACAATAATATTGTAATAACTATGTATGGTGTCAGATGGGTACTAGACTTATCAGGGTGCTCACTTTGTAAGTTATATGAATGTCTTATCACTATGTTGTATGCCTAAAGCTAATAAAATATTGTATATCAACTGTAATTGAAAAATAATTTTTAAAAACTACTCAAAAGCTACCAAGTTACTAACCTACTTTTTAACAGTAGCTACCTCTGAGAAGGGGAAAAGAGGAATAGGATTATGGGTATTGGCCAAAGTGTACCTTAACCCCACCTATGTGTAATGTTAAATTTGTTTCTTACAAGGAGAGTGAGCTAGTGTAACTAAAAATAATTAGGAAGAAGAAATAAAGCAACAAATGAGGTCAAGCCTACTGATAAGAGAAAGAAAAGAAATGCATTCTTAGTCCAGGCAGAAAGGGCCAATGTATTTGCTGCAGTGGCTTAGATGCTGATAAGTCTTGAAAGTAACCATCGACTAAGGATGAAATCAGGTGATAGAGGGGATGCCTGGCTGAAATGGTGGCCACTTGGATGGCAGAACTTTCTGGGTCAGACACCTCCTGCTCTCTTCCTGGGACTTAATACAAGGAAGGCCTACAGTGCCACAGAGCTCAGACTCCAACTTCCTCTGCCTTGACAATCACCCTGATGCCTGCAAACTCCTTCCACATTCCTGGTCCTGACGCCCACTCCCGGCCCGACCCAGGATCTCAGCTGCTACTTCAGAGGCAGAGCTCTGGGCTGATGGTGATGGAAGACCTGCAGGCTAAGGCAGGGCCTCCCTAAGCGCCAGTCTGAGAGACTACAGACTGAGGCATTGCAGCACCGGGGAAGACACTCTGAGACGGGGGTGCTGGGGGGCTGGGGGGTTGGGTGGGGGGGAGTTATCAACTAAGCCACAGGATCTCAGAGGCAATCCTCAGACTCTTCCAGACACCCCCAGACTGCTTTCGACAAGGTAGTGCCCTGGTGTCCCCAGTGGTCTTCCATTCCAGCCAACCAGCAGGTCTCCCTGTGGCCCACCCGTTGTCATATTAAGAGACCAATCAGAAGAGGGTATGTGCTTCCTATTTTGTAGGACCAACCAAAAGCTTGCTCATTTATGACGGACATGTAGACAGCCAACTGGAAGAGCTGAGATCTGGTTTCCTTCAACATCACAGTCTTGATCTACCCATCAGTATTAATCCAAGGTTTGGATCTGAGAGAAATAACCAAAAGGTCCAAGCTGGAGGGATAGTCGTCCAAGAGGCAAAGAAATATTTCCCCAGGAGGTTGGCCCTGAGGTCATGAATTTGTAGTTAAGCTGTTAATGCTGCTCTTGGATTGGCCTCAAGTGCCAGCCTGAGAAAAGTATTGATCCTGAGTGCGCCTCAGATAATGTTGCTTTGCCTCCAGGCTAATTGCTTCACTCATTTCCCCCCACCCCACCCCCACCCCCAGCCCCACCCCAAGTCAGGTGTGAAGAAGCCTAGACACATTCAGGGCCTTTAATTAAGTGTTGGTTTATCTACAGTGAGGAGCAGTAAGGATTCTAATTTCCACCAATAAATATTTCTTTTAGAACAACCAAAATGTGCAGGGAAATTTTTAAAAAACATGACAGTGGTATTACTACAACTAAATGTACCAGAAAATACAAGTTAAAAACTAAGAAATACCATTTTCACCAAATAATTTGGATAAGTATCAATTAATATTTTGCAACTTTGGACAAAGAAACTCTTCGTGAGGAAAAAGAAATCCCTCCATTTTTGGTAAGAAAAGAGAAATTCTCATTTGTTGTTAAGTGGGAGCCTAAAGTGCACTCTTTAGGAAGGCAACTTTGTAGTACCTATCAAAATGTAAAATGTACACATCCTTTGACCTAGCAATTCCTTCTTTAAAAATCTATCCTACATAAATACTAAAAACATGAGCAAGTTTATATATGTAGTAGTATTTCTTTTTTGTTTGTTTGTTTTGTTTTTTTGTTTTTTTAAATATATTTTATTGATTTTGTACAGAGAGGAAGGGAGAGAGATAGAGAGTTAGAAACATCGACGAGAGAGAGTCATCGATCAGCTGCCTCTTGCACACCCCCCACCGGGGATGTGCCCGCAACCAAGGTACATGCCCTTGACGGGAATCGAACCCGGGACCCCTCAGTCCCCAAGCCGACGCTCTATCCATTGAGCCAAACCGGTCCCGGCTGTAGTAGTATTTCTTATAAGAGTGAATGATTGGAGACAAATTTCCATCAATAAGTGAATCATTAAAATATGATATAACCCCCCCTCCACTCCCCCCCCCCAAAAAAAAGGGGGAAAATTGTAAGCTCTGGCTGGTGTGGCTCAGTTGATTGGAACATCATCCAGTGCAACAGTAGGTCTCAGGTTTCATTATCCATCAGGGCACATGCCTAGGTTGTGAGTTATATCCCGGTTGTGGCTTATAAGAGAGGCAACCAATCCATGTATCTCACATGGATGTTTTTCTCTCTCTCCCCACTTCCTCTCTCTCTATTTAAAAAAAAAAAAAAAAAAAAAAAAGATAATTTAGCCGGGACCGGTTTGGCTCAGTGGACTGAAAGGTCCCAGGTTCGATTCCGGTCAAGGGCATGTACCTTGGTTGCGGGCACATCCCCAGTAGGGGGTATGCAAGAGGCAGCTGATCAATGATTCTCTCTCATCGATGTTTCTAACTCTCTATCTCTCTCTTCCTCTCTGTGAAAAATCAATAAAATATATTATTTTAAAAAGATAATTTAAAAAAATTGTAACACGACTATACAAAATATTATGCTGCCATTTTTTAAAATGAGGTAAATTTCCATATACTAATGTGAAAAGTCCACAATACATTGCAAAGTGAAAAAATTAAGTTGCAAAATAGTACATATGGCCTACTTTAAGAAAATATACAAGTGTGTGGGTTTCCATACATGTATAGTGTGTGAATATATGTATATATATCTTTACATATATTTATATCACATACATATTTATGCATAGAAAGAGGTCTGTGCAAATTAAGTTATTCTTGAAGAATGAAAATGAGAAATCTTTCACTTTAAAAATATATATTTTTTATTGATTTCAGAGAGGGAGGGGGAAAAGACAGAAACATCAATGATGAGAGAGAATCACTGATTGGCTGCCTTCCACATACCCCACAACTGGAACCTGAACAGAGCCCACAACCCGGATGTGCCCCAACCAGGAATCTAATGGCAACCTCCTGGTTCATGGGTTGATGCTCAACCACTGAGCAACATCAGCCAGGCAATCTTTCATTTTAGACATTTGTTTTATTTGAATTTTTCAACTAGCATTACTTTTTTTTAAAAAAAAAAATTCTTTATTGTTTAAAGTATTACATATGTCCCTCTTTCCCCCCATTCGCTCTCTCCAAACACCCCTCCCTCCTCCAGTCCTAACTGCCCCATTGTCTGTGTCCATGGGCCATGTATATATGCAAACAAGGTCAACCTACCACCCATCCACCCTTCCCCACCTTCCCTCTGAGATTCCACACTTTGTTCCATGCTTCCATGCCTCTGGATTCACTCCATTCATCAATTTATTTTGTTACTTAGATTCCACATATAAGTGAGATTATGTGATGCTTGTCTTTCTCTGATGTATTTCACTTAGCATGATCCTCTACAGGTCCCTCCATGACAATAATTTTTTTTTTTTAACAAAATAGACACTTTTGTAATCAGAACAATCAACAAAGTTATACTTTATATATTGGAAATAAGAATAATTCCTTCCCTAGCTGATTTGGTTCTGAAGGGTCCCAGGCTCATTCCAGTCAAGGGCACATGCCTGGGTTGTGGGCCCAATCCCCATTAGGGGGCATGCAGGATGAATGAATGATTCTCTCTCATCACTGATATTTCTATCTCTTTCTCCCTCTCCCTTCCTCTCTAAAATCAATAAAAATATATTTTTTAAAAAGAATGCAGCCGAAACTGGTTTGGCTCAGTGAATAGAGCATCAGTCTGCAGACTGAAAGGTCCCCAGTTCGATTCCAGTCAAGGGCATGTACCTTGGTTGCGGGCACATCCCCAGTAGGGGGTGTGCAAGAGGCAGCTGATCCATGATTCTCTCATCAATGTTTCTATCCCTCTCTCTTCCTCTCTGTGAAAAACCAATAAAAACATATTTTTATTTATTTTTTTTTTTAAAGAAGAATGCCTTATATGTATGAGGTGACTATTTCATTTAAAATTTTCACCAGAGGTTAGAGACAAAATGGCGACAGAATAGGCAGACATGTCCTGAGCCTTGTCCCGGAGCAAATAGAGTGAGTGACTGAAACAAGTAGAATTCAGCCTGAAGTGGCGAAGACGACGCAGCTGGTGAGACAGTTTGCAGCTGGAAAGGGCAGAGGTCCCCTGGATAAAGATAAAATCAATGATCTAGGCAGGAGAGTCTGCTGGACCTCTGTGCCCAAAGGGTCAGGGAGAAACCACACAGCGTCAAGCTGCGTTCCCTAAGGACAGGCAAAGCATCTGACTGCGAAAAAAGGGTCCAAGTAACTGCGGGAGGTAGGGGATTTTGGACTTTGGATTTTGGATCTGGCCTGAGGTAGCCCTGAAGGGCTGGCAGGACCTCTCAGTGCTGGCAAGAGAGGAGCTTGCGGAGACGCAGGCCTTCCCCGCTCTGGGGCCTGTGCCTTTCTTCACTGAACCTAGTTCATAGGTCCTTTCGGATACAGACACTTACCTGTGGCCGAGGTGCGGGAGAAGGTGTGGACTTGTGGAATCTGAGGAGAGTAGGCGGTCCAGGAGAGATGGTAGTGAATCTGGTGCTGAGTCATACCTGAGCCTGGATCCCATTTTCTTCTGAGACAGTCCCTCCAGTATCCAGGCAACCAATACAGCCACACCCAGATCCCACCCTGAATGACACAAAGGAATCCAAATACTCCCTGAGAGGTCACAGGAACTGGCCTAAAAAGAAATCTACAGCCCCAGCAATGAGAAACTGAGAAACAGTACAACACAGACGACTGGGATTATAAGCCAGCCCAAGGAAAGAAACTTCACTTTTTTCGCTTCTATTTATTTATTTTTACTTTACTATCCCTTTATTTCTTTTTTTTCTTGGTTTTTCATGTTTTTTGTTTGCTGTTTTATTTTCTATTTCTTTTCTCATTATTTTTACATCATTATATTTTATTTTTATTTGCTATTTTTAATTTTTTATACCATTTTTGAAATCAATTTTTTTGTAAATTTATTTTCTTCTCGTTCTATTTCTTCTTATCTACTTATTGCCTTTCTAATTCCTCAATACTAAATTGAGATCCTCCCCATATTCATCCAATTATTAACCTTATTTTCAGTATATAAGCTCAGCCTCTACAGATTCTGTCTCAACCCTCTTTGCTGTATGTTTGGTGTTTGTTTGCTTTTGGTTTATCTATTGGTTCTGTGGTATCTTACCCTCATATATATAATCCTTTTTCTTCCTTTGCCTTTATCTCTTAACTTTTTTTTTAATATATTTTATTGATTTTATACAGAGAGGAAGGGAGAGAGATAGAGAGTTAGAAACATCGATGAGAGAGAGTCATCGGTCAGCTGCCTCTTACACACCCCCTACTGGGGATATGCCCGCAACCAAGGTACATCCCCTTGACCGGAATCGAACCCGGGGCCCTTCAGTCCCCAAGCCGACGCTCTATCTATTGAGCCAAACCGGTTTAGGCATGCCTTTATCTCTTACCTTTTTCTCTCTCTTCGATATCATTTGTGCTCTCTTTTCTCCCCCCTAACTCTCTTTTCTCAGGTGGTCACTTATGTTGAGGTTATTGGTGTCATAAGTACATTTGTGCTTAGTTCCCTTTGTGTTGTCTTGTTGAGGTGAATTTGATCCTGTCTGGACAAGGGGCTTGAGAGCAACCCATACAACCAGACACCTGGAGAGGAAACTCCATCCCCAAAACTCAACTACAGAGGCAGGAAGAATGCGGCAGTGAGGGAGAGAGCATGAGTGAGTGAGGGAATAAAAGAGGAGTGTGTGGTCAGGTGGTGTGTGTGTGTGTGTGTGTGTGTGTGTCACAGTTAGATCCCACAGGACCTTCAGGGGCAAGCTAATCGGGCTTGCCAACCTAGGCAGCTTCTGCTACCAATGCAAACAGTACCAAAAGGCCAGCTTGTCCTTAAGGGCCTAGCCTTTTTGAAGGGGAGAGCTGCTGTAACTGGATGCCCAGCTTCAACTCCATCCAGATTGCCCTTAGATAACACCTGGGACTCTACAGCCACCCCTGCCAGAGACCTGCTACCTAGGCTGTGATCCCACGGTCAATGGGGCCCAGCCACCCTAGACACAGGCTCCTGTGAGTTCTGAAGCATGCTCCCCTCTGACCGACCCAACGCTTTAGCCCAGGGCACTGCAGCCACGTGAACAGCAGACATGTGAGCAGCCAGGTCCTGTCCAAGGAGCAGCAGCCCTGCGAGCAACACGCCCCAGGCCTAAGAGCAGCAGCTTCATGCGGCCTGCCCCTATCCAAGGATCAGCAGCTGTGGGAGCGGCCAGTTCCCCCATCTGAGGAGGAGAAACCACACGAGCAGCCAACCCCATCTGAGGAGCAGCAGCCACTCGAGGAGCCCGCCCATGACTGAGGAGTGGCAGCCCCATGCAGCCGTCCCCTGCCCGAGGAGCAGCAGCTGTGCACAGCCCACACCCTGCATCTGTCTGAAGAGCAGCAGCTATGCAAGCAACCTGCCCCTATACAAGGAGTAACAGCTGCGCGAGCAGCTGCACAAGCACCCAGCCACCTTTCAAGGAGCAGCAGCTGTGTAAGCAGCCCGCCCCTGTCCAAGGAGAATATACAGTGTGAGACAGCCCTCTTCCGAGGAGCAGCAGCTGCACAAGCCACATGCCCCCATCCAAGGAGCAGCAGCAGTGTGAGCCACATGCTGCTATCTAAGGAGCAACAGCTGTGTGAGCAGCCCGCCCCTTTATGAGGAGCAGCAGCCACATGAGCAGCCTGCCCCCATCCAAGGAGCAGCAACCACACAAGCAGACAGCCCACGTATGAGAAGCAGCAGCCCTGTGCAGTCCGCACTGGTCCGAGGAGCAGCACCCACATGCAGCCTATACCTGTCCGATGAGAAGGAGCTGGGTGAGTAGCCCACCCATCCAAGGAGCAGCAACAGCACATGTAGCTCACTCCCAACCGAGGAGCAGCAGCCGTACAAGCAGCCCGTCCCCCGTCTGTGGAGAAGCAACTCCATGAGCAACCCGCACCCGTTTGAGGAGAAACATCCCTGCAAGCAACCTGCTCCTGTCCAAGGAGCAGCAGCATCACGAGAAGCCCGCCCAATCAGGAACAGCAGCATCACGCAGCCAGCCCCCATCTAAAGACCAGCAGCCACATGAGCAGTCCACCCCTGTCTGAGGAGCTGCAGCCAAGTAAACAGCCCCCATCAAAGGAGCAGCGGGCACTTGCAACCCGTCACCATCCAAGGAGCAGCAACCTCATAATTAACCCACCCCATCCAAGGAACAGCAGCTATATGAGCAGCCTTCTCCATGAGCCAGAGGAGGCACCACTGCTGTGAACTGCACCCACCAAAGAAGCCACTGCCAACTGAGAAGCAACTGCTACTGTGACTGCCCGAAATCCAACCACAGCCCGAGAAGCCACTGCCACCCAAGGAGCAGCCCCTGCACAACTCAACAATTAGATCAGTCAGTGAGAACAAAATTGGGTAGACAAAGATACCCCAAAGGAAAGAAAAGGATAAATCACCAGAAAAGCAGCTAAGTGAAACAGAGGCATGCAAAATGTCAAAAAAAAAAGAAAAAAGAATTCAGAATAGACTTCATAAACCAGAAGGAAGAAAAATATCAACACCTAAGAAAAGAATCAAGAAGTGGATATTCAGAAAACTACTCCAAGACCATGGTGAGTCCTGCAACAGAGTTGTCAGGTCTGCTCCAACCACAAAGATAAGAGGAGAAACAGTCCAGAGATGGAAGATACTGATGATGCCTGGCCACGCTATCAGTCAGCAGCTGTGCATTGCTGAAGGTTGCCCAGAGAGGGTCAGACCTGCATTGCCATCATCTATCCATCATTGCTGACATGTACACATAAGGAACTATTTTATATTGAAACTGGGTCTCAGAACTGTTGGACATTGAAATTGGAACTCAAACGTTTTTTGTTATTCTATATTTATTTCTAGTCTGCAGTTGCAAGATTTTTCAAAGAAAAGAAATGGGGAAAATAGTTATAGAGATAAAGAACCATTGAACAGACTGTCAAACTATAGTGGGAAGGCAAGGGAGGTTGGGGGGGGGGTGCTGTAAGAGATCAACCAAAGGATTTGTATGCATGCATATAAATATAACCAATGGATACAAGACACGGGGGGAGGAAGGGGAGGGGGAGAGAGTAGGTGAAGGCATATCCTGGGGGAGAGGAGGCTGGGAAGAGGTCAAGGGGGGAAAAGAGACATATGTACTACTATTTGTAATCCTTCAAACAATTAAAAAATTTTTTTTAATAAATTAAATTAAATTAAAAAAAGAAATGAATGAAAAAAATCAACAACTTATATAAGAATCAAGAAGAAATGAAGACTGATATAGCTGCAATAAAAACACCATGGAAAGTTTTAACAGTGGACTAGGAGAAGCAGAGGACCGAATTAGCAAATTAGATGACAGGGAACCAAAACACAGCCAAACTGAATTGCAATTGGGAAAAATAAAAATAAAAAATAAAAAATAAAAAACAAAAAAAAACAGGAGGAGAGCCTAAGGGAGCTGTGGGACAACATGAAACAAAGTAGCATACAAATAATAGGGCTCCCAGAACAACAAGAAAAGGAACAAGGGTTAGAAGACCTATTTGAAGAAATAATGTCAAAAAACTTCCCTGATTTGGGGAAGAAAAAAGTCACACAAGCACAGAGAGTCCCAAACAGGATGAATCCGAAAAGACCCACATCAAGACACATCATAATTGGGTGTGAATGACAAATATTCAGGACAAAGAGAGAATCTCAAAGACTGTAAAAGAGAGACAGAAAGTTACACACAAGGGAGCTCCCATTAGATTATCAAATGATTTCTCAACAGAAACACATCAGGCCAGAAAATAATGGAAGGACATTTACAAAGTAATGCAAAGCAAGGGACTGAATCCAAGAATACTCTATATATCAAGACTATCATTCAAAATTGAAGAGGAAATAAGGAGCTTCACAGACAAAAAAAAAAAAAGGCTAAGGGAGTTTATCACTAATAAGCCAGCAATGCTAAAGGGAATGGTGTAAAAAGAAGAAATAGAAAGGGAAGAAGGAAAATAGACACACACAGAAAAATTGCAACAAACAAGTACCTTTCAATAATAACTTTAAACGTAAATGCACTAAATACTCCAATCAAAAGACATCGAGTTGCTGAATGGATAAAAAAAAGATGACCCATATATATGCTGTCTACAAAAGACCACCTCAGAAAAAGGGACTCACACAGACTGAAAGAGAAGTGATGGAAACACATCTTTCAGGCAAATGGAAATGAAAAAAAACTGGGGTAGCAGTACTTGTATCTGACAAAATAGACCTCAAAGTAAAGGCCTTAAGAAGAGAAAAGGGAAGGCCACTTCATAATGAAGGGATCGATACAACAAGAGGATATAACCCTGGTAAACATATATGCACCCAATGCAAGAGCACCCAAATACAAAAAAAATAAATAAATAAATAAATAAATAATAAAAAAAAACCTCCTGGAAGATATCAAGGGAGAGATCGACAATAATACAATCATAGCAGGGGATTTTAATACATCACTGACATCACTGGATAAATCCTTTAGACAAAAAAAAAAAAAAAAAATCAGCAAAGAAACAGCAATTCTAAATAACTCACTAAATCAGATGGACCTAACTGACATCTTCAGAGCATTTCACCCCAAAGCAATGGAATATACGTTCTTCTCAAGTTAACATGGAACATATTTGAAAATAGTCCACATATTGGGTCACAAACAAAGTCTCCCCAAATTAAAAAAGACTGACATCATATCAAGCATTTTCTCAGACTACAGTGGTATATTAGAAATAAACTACAATAAAAACAACCCCAAAAATTCAAACACTTGGAAGCTGAATATCGTACTATTAAACAATGATTTGGGTTACCAAAGATAACAAAGAAGAAATTAAAAACATCCTGGAGACTAATGACAATAAAAACACAACAATGCAAATGCTATGGGACACAGTGAAAGCAGTCCTAAGAGTGAAGTTTATAGCTCTATAGGCCTACCTCAAAAAACAAGAAAAAATGGTAATAAATCATCTAACTCTACAACTCAAAGAATTAGAAAGAGACCAACAAGAAAAGCCCACAATGAGCAGAAGGAAGGAAATAATAAAGATCAGAGCAAAAACGAATGACATAGAGACCAAAAAACCCCACAAAAGATCAATGAAACCAAGAGCTGATTCTTTGAAAGGATGAACAAGATTGAGGAACCTTTCACCACGCTTACCAAGAAACAAAGAGAAAGAATGCAAATAAGCAAAATCAGAAATGAAAGAGGCGAAATAAAACAGACCCCAGAGAAATACAAAGGATTGTTAAAAAATACTATGGGGAGAAATCAAAATGGCAGCATAGGTAAGCACCTAAACTGCTGCTTCACAGAACAATTTCAAAACTACAACTAAAAGACAAAATGGACATCATTCTGAACCACAGGAAAGCTGGCTGAGTGGAAATTCTACAACTAGAAGGAAAGAGAAAAGCTCACGGAAAATCAGAGGAGCTGCAAAGGGCTGAGGTACAGAGACACACATGTAGAGAAGAAGGGCGGCTGAGTGCCTAACTGGCTTTCTCTGTTGGGAGGAGGGAGGGAAGGAACCCCCCGACTGCATTGAACCCCAGTTCCAACTGCACTGATCCCCAGTTCTGGGCAAAACTCCGTGGACCCAGGCTCATATGGGAGGAGTCCGGAACGTCAGGTAGAGAGAAAGGCACACGGATACTGGGGAGATTCGGCGGAGCTGCGGTGGGCAGGGGTCTGGAAGCCCACATGCATGAGTGCGCGCAGAGAAGACTGACTGCAGAGGTTGCCGCAGGCTTTCCCTAGAAGAAGGGAGTCAGAAGCTCCTGACGGCACTGAAGCCCAGTTCTGACTGCACTGAACCCCATATCTGGGCAAGCCCCTGGGTATCCATGCTCTTAAGGGGGGAATCTGGACTGACAGGGGGAAACTCAGAAGAGCCAAGGAAGGCAGAGGTCTGGAGGCCTGTGTGCAAGGGTGGGGCTGATGGGAAGCCAAGGCTGTCTGCTCAGTCCTGAGACTCTGCCCCATCCAAGCTGAGCACAGAGACTTTTGCAATTTTGCAACACAGGTCCTATAAAGCTGTCTCCAGCACAGAAGGTCTCCCAGTGTAGACACAGCTGATACTCACATACGACTGGAGGTCAATTCCTCCTAGTAATACCAACAATAATCAAGACTTAACTACAAGGCTGTACACACTGTCCACAAAGGGGTGCACCAAGAGTGTCCACCTCAGGTAAATGGGGAGGCCAACTCACTGGGCCATACAAGAAACCTAGCACACAAAGCTACCCTACCACTCAGGGAAACATCACAAACAAAAGAAATGGAGGAAAACAAACGACTGGATATAGAATTCAAAACCAGTTATAAGGTTGTGCAAGAATTTCCTAGAAAAGGCCGATAAATTTAGCTAGAGCCTCAAATATATAAAAAAAGGACCAACTAGAAATTAAACATACACTGACTGTAATAAAAAATATACAAATACCCAACAGCAGACTAGAGGAACACAAGAATCAAGTCAAAGATTTGAAATATAAAGAAGCAAAAAACACTCAGCCAGGAAAGCAAAAAGAAAACAGAATTTAAAAAGTTGAAGATAGTGTAAGAAGCCTCTAGAACAACTTTAAGCGTACCAACATCAGAATTATGGGGGTATCAGAAGAAGAGAGAGAGCAAGATACTGAAAACCTATTTGAAGAAATAGTGACTGAAAACTTCCCCCACCTGGTGAAAGAAATAAAATTACAGGTCCAGGAAGTGCACAGAATCCCAAACAAAAGGATTCCAAAGAGGACCACACCAAGACACATCATAATTAAAATGCTAAGAGCAAAAGACAAAGAGAGAATATTAAAAGCAGCAAGAGGAAAACAGTTAGTAACCTACAATGGAGCACCCATATGATTGTCAGCTGATTTCTCAACAGAACTATACAGGCCAGAAGGGAGTGGCAAGACATTCAAAGTGATGAATAGCAAGAACCTACAACCAAGATTACCCAGCAAAGCTATCATTCAGAATGGAAGGTCAAATAAAGAGCTTCACAGATAAAAAAAAAAAAGCTAAAGGAGTTCATCACCACCAAACCAGTATTATATGAAATGCTGAAAGGTATTCTTTTAGAAAAGGAAGAAGAAAGAGGTAAAGATAAAAATTATGAACAACAAATACATATCTATCAAGTGAATCTAAATATCAAGTGAATAAAATATCTGATGAACAGAATAAACTGATGACTATAATAGAATCAGGGGCATAGAAAGGGAACAGACTGACAAATCTCAGGTGGAAAGGGGTGTGGGGGGTGCGGGAAGAGACTGGACAAAAATCGTTCACCTATGGATGAGGACAGTGGGGAGGTAAAGGCAGAGGGTGGGGTGGGAACCAGGTGGAGAGGAGCTATGGGGGGTAAAAAGAGGAACAATTGTAATAATCTGAATAAGGATTTATTTTTTAAAAAGAAATACACATGTGTTTATGTAACATACAGCATATGAACATACACACACACACACACACACACACACACACACACACAATATATTCTGCCCAAATTAGCACATACCCGCAAGCTTAGAATCAACTCTCCTAAATCTGATGCAAATCATAGGTACTGAGCCTTATGGCTACTTCCTGCAAACATGCATTCATTACCTCTGTGACAAAGTCAACTGCTAGCTACAAGGATCGGTAAATACCACTATGGGCAGCTAGAATTCCGCTTTTTTTGTTAATGTAAATGAAAAACTTATTACCTCAGGAAATTCACCATGTTGTATGATTTCTGCATAATACTCAAAAATATCCTAGACAATTAAAAAAATTGGACAACAGAGGTTTGCTTCACAGTGGTTTAATATGAACAGAGTTGAATATGACATTGACAGAAGAATGAACAGTTTGCTGAATAAAAGCCCCGAGTCAGGATATATACACAGCAGAAATGGGGCCTCAGGCTCTCAGCACTTGTGCACGATGAAAGAAGGAATCTTTTTTTAAAATCAATAACAGAGGATATAAATCAAAAGGCAGCAACAACACCAATAATGGAGAGGTGGGAAAGGGAGCAGAGCCTCTCGGTAGGGGCTGCACAGCCCTGGTATAGGCTCAGCAGCTTAGAGCTGATCTATCACAGGGAACTTCTACATTTAGATGGACTCCAAATCCCATGTCAAAATCCAATCCTAATCTCTCTGATTATAATCTTGTCAGATTCTGTAATCCTTTTCCCAAGACTGTTCGGAGAACTCCAATCCTTCCATGATAGGGAGTCTAAGCAAAGAGCCTCCACTTTTGACCTGACACCAGAGTTAACTTGCTCCCATCCTACCCTTTGGGATAGACACAAGCCTCAGAAAACAAACTACTACCTCCTGGATAGAAGACCAGGAAAGTTGCCAGTCTCAAAAAGGTGTGTCGGAATCTCAGATTTGGGAAATTCATACCCAACTGCTATCCCTAGCTCAACTTCTGGGAAGAACTTTGGAGTTCTACGGAAAAGTGAGTGCAGGCAGTTCAATAACCCTGTGACCAAGCTGTGGAGGGCAGCAACAACTCGTTCCCTGAGCCTCATTCAACAGCTCAAAGTGCTTAGGAGAAGTCAGAGAATGAGTGATTTGTTCATGTGCTTCTGCCCTCTGGCAGCACTAAATGAGATGGGGATGGAGGAGGGAATGGAAGGAAGAGAGTGGTGATGCTCTTCCTTACCACCAGAAAATACCTAGAAAATGATCCACTCCTACCTTCAGGGAGTTACCTGATAGTGGTGAGTTGCCCCCACCTCTCAAGCCACCAAAACTGCAAAGCTTAACCCATAAAGTAGCGGGGCGTGGGAAGGGGGACTGCTGGCCCATAATGACTCGCCTGCCAATTGGCAAGAACAGGTAGCCAGAGTGGGGAACCACAAAAGAGAGGGGCTAACCAACAGGGACTCCCCTACTGCTCTATGGCTTTCTTCTAACTCTGAAGCAGCCATGACAATGAGCCCAGAAAATCCACATACCTTGCTCCACACAACTGCTTAAATTCTAGGAGGATTACTGCCATGAAAAGCAACAAGGGGGAGAGAAAGTAACAAAAGAAACTGGGGGGGGGGGAGACTGGGAGCAGGCCTGAAGAAAAAAAGGACAGCTTTTGGATCTCTACCACCTTCGCAAAAAACAAAAAATTCATGCATGTAGGAAAAGCAGGGTTTTCCCGCTCATCATTTCTGGTTAAGCCTAAGAGTAAGAAAAATCCCCTGGGCTTGCAGCATCAGTATGTAGCCTAATGCCTCTCCAGCACAAGACCCCTGCCCCCGAGATTAGCCTTCTGGCGTGGGTAAATGCCCAAGAAATTGCCTTCCAGTCCAATCCTCCCACCCACCCCCAACCCCAAGCAAAGGGCATCTGCCTGTGGTTTCCCACCTCTCCTCAGAGAAGAGGTTCTAGCAGAGTGCCCGTGGTGTAGCGAGGGACCAAGGAACACAATGCCAGACAGTCTATCAGGCCAGGGGATGGGCAGCCAACTTCAGATCAAAGAAAGACAGAGAGGCTTAGTGTAAAAACCAATGTCATTTCAGCAGGAAAGTAGAGGGCAAGTGGTGAAAGGGGCTCCTACTGGCGCACCTTCCCAGGGACGTAATTCCTGTCAATTGCCTCCTCCTGCAGGAACATATGTAGGCAGCGTTCGTTCTGAGCCAGTGGGTGCCCCGCAATTCTATAAAGAGATCAAGATGGTTATCAGTAGTATTTGAGATGGGTGTGGACAGGGGAGGAAAGACAAGGTCAGCACTGAGGTTCAAGCAAGCAGCAGACAGCAACAGGACAGCACTTCAACTCTAGTGCTGTAGAGAGGAAGAGAGATAGAAGGGTAAGGTAGGGGAAAATCCCTACACACATTAACATGCAGTGTTTTCTCAGACCATGAGGTACAGGATCAGAATTCTGCTCAAATGAATGGAGTTTTACTGTCACCCCCCCACACAATAAGCACTACATCGTATTACCCATTACAAAAGAAGAGATACACTAAACACACAGAAAGACCAAGATGGAAAAAGTAGCTAGAGGATCCCCCAGGAACTTGGCTTACTTGTTAATAAATTGTTCGAGGCCCTGCCTCCTTTCTTCAATGAAGGATTCCTCAAAGATCCCTTCATCTCCTCGAAAAGGGAGCTGCCGCTTTAAGGCTTTCCCAGGCAGTGGTGGTACTACAATCTGCAGGCAGACGCAAGATATCAGCCACATGGGAGAACTCAGAGAGGGAATGGGATGGCAATGCACTCTATACCACATTTCCTAAGGCAGAGGGTCCATCCTATCCCACAGCCAGCAACTTGCCAGAACTGATCATAAGAACAGTCGGATGGCTCATGTCAAAAATTAATCCATCCCCAGCTGGTTTGGTTCAGTGCATAGAAAGTCAGCCTGCAGACTGAAGGGTCCTGGGTTCAATTATGGTCAAGGGCACATACTTAGGCTATCGGCTCAATCCCCGGCCCTCATCAGGGCATGTGCAAGAGGCAACCAATCAATATGTCTCTCACATTGATGTTTCTCTCTCTTTGTCTCTCTCCCTCCCTTCTACTCTCTGTAAAAAAATAAAAAAAATCAATGGAAAAATATCCTTGGGTAAGGATTAACAAATAAACAAAAAATTAAACTGTTTGTGTGGGAGGACAAGTTTATCATCTCAAAAGAAAAGAAATAAACTCCAAATACTCCTCACTTTCTTTAACAATCCACTGTCATCCAAGAATCTAGCTAGGCCATTCCTGCCAATATACTTTCAATTTTTTGCATCTACAGGAGTTAATTTGTATGACTTTACTAGCCACTAAGTGAAGTAATACTTTCTTTTTAAGATTTGTCCTGAAATTACCACTTTCAAGTTTCACAGATTATCACCCAGATCCAAATTATTGGGACTTGGTAGCTAGAGTGTGTTCACCCTCTCCGTTGCCTTCAAGATTTTATAGACTCTGATCTTAATCCCTTATCAGCCTAAGAGATATTGTCCTCCAAGGGTGCCACACAGGGAATGGGGCCATACCTTACTATCTCGTTCCAGCTCATTTTTTAGCCATTCAAAGTCACTGTAGCGCCGCCGTACACAGGACTCCTTCAGCTTGAAGATAGGTAGGTTTGTCTACAGGGAAGGAAGAATGAAACAAGAGAGATGGTTAGTAATGTACAGCTTGTGGTGGCCACATGTCAGAGCCACATGTACCGGTCCTAATGAAGAAGTAACTCCTATGGACCATGCTCCTATAACCCTTTCCAAACAGCACCAAATGAATATCAATCCTTACCACATCCAGGCTTGTCACAGTTGGTGATTAAAAGTCCCTTGCTGCTTAGAATTTTTCCAAGAGACTTGAAGTTATATGTAAACTAGAGGCCTGATGCACAAAATTCTTGCAACAATAGGCCTCCCTTCCCCTCGCTGCCCACACCGGCTTCCCCCTGGCACCTGGGACCCAGGCTTCCCTCTAGCCACTGGCAGGCACTCAGGACACAGGCTTTCATCACAGCCCCGGCTTCATCCGGAAGGACATCTGGTCTAATTATCATATTACACTTTTATTATTATAGACTAGAGGCCCAGTGCATGAAATTCATGCACTGGAGGGTAGAAGGGGATCTCCTCAGCCCAGCCTGTGCCCTCTTGGGAGAGGCTCCTGCCAACGCCGCTGTGCTCACCAGCTGTGAGCCCGGCTTCTGGCTGAGCGGCACTCCCCCTGTGGGAATGCACTGACCACCAGGGGCAGCTCCTGCATTGAACATCTGCCCCCTGGTGGTCAGTTCACATCACAGTGAACGGTCATTCCAGTTGTTCCCCCGTAATAGTCACTCAGGCTTTTATTATATAGACTAGAGGCCTGGTGCACAAAATTTGTGCACAGGAGAGGAGGATTGGCCCTCAGCCCATTCTGTACCCTCTTCAATCTGGGACCCCTCAGGGGATTTCCAACTGCCGATTTAGGCCCAATCCCTACCGGCCTAAACCGGCAGTTAAACATCCCTCTCACAATCTGGGACTGCTGGCTCCTAACTGCTTATCTGTCTGCCTGCCTACCTGATCATTCCCTAACTGCTCCCCTGCCAGCCTGATCATTCCCAACTGCCCTCCCCTGCTGGCCCGATTGCCCCCAACTGCCCACCCCTGCTGGCCTGGTTGCTCCCAACTGCCCTCCTCTGCTGGTCTGGTCGCCCCCAACTGCCTTCCCCTGCAAGCCTTGTCATCCCCAACTGCTCTCCCTGACAGCCTGGTCCCTGCCAACTGCCCCCCCCTTCCGGCCTGGTCACCCTTAACTGCCCTCCCCTGCAGGCTGGTCGCACCCAACTGCCCTCCCCTGCCAGCCTTATCACCCACAACTGCCCTCCCCTGCTGGCCATCTTGTGGTGGCCATCTTGTGACATGAGGGTAGCCATATTCTGGCAGCCATCTTGTGATGACATGAGGACATCATGTAATGATTAAATAAATAAGGTATGCCTATACAGTGGAATACTATACAACAATGAAAAGAATGTGAAAGCCCTCGCCACTTTGACTCAAGAATTACAGCATCAGCCTTCAGATGGAATGAAGGGTTACAGGTTCCATTCCAGTCAAGGGCATGTACCTTGGTTGTAGGCTTGATTCCCAGCCTCTTGGGGTGTGTACGGGAGGCAACCAGTTGATGTGTCTATCTCACATCGATGTTTCTCTTTGTGTGTCTCTCCCCCTTCCTTCCATTCTCTCTAAAAAAAAATCAATGGGGAAAAAAATCTTTGGATGAGCATTAACAACAATTAAAAAAGTGTGAAATATTGTGCCAGTATGGAGAGATATTAAACATTAAAATCAAGGTACAGCCCAGCCGGCGTGGCTCCATGGTGGAACATCAATCTATGAACCAGGAGGTCATGGTTTAATTCCTGGTCAGGGCATATGCCCAGTTTGCAGGCTCAGTCCCCAGTGGCGGGCATGTAGGAGGCAGCTGATCAATGATTCTCATCATTGATGTTTCTATCCCTCTCTTCCTTCCTCTCTGAAATCAAGAAAAATATATTTTTAAAAAATCAAGGTACAGAACAGTATATATAACTTACCTCTATTTGTGTTTTAAAAGGGATTTGTATAAAAATTAATTCAAAATGGATCAAAGACCCAAATAGAAGATCTGAAACAATAAATTACATAAAAGAAAAAATAGAAACTAAACTCTTAGAGAAAATTTTACAAATTTGACCCCAAAGGCAAGATATCAAACTATATCAAACTAAAAAGCTTCTGCACAGCAATGCCGAAACCAGTTTGGCTCAGCGGTAGAGCATCGGTCTGCAGACTGAAGGGTCCCAGGTTCGATTCCGGTCAAGGGCATGTACATTGGTTGCGAGCACATCCCCGGTAGGGTTGTGCAGGAGGCAGCTAGTCGATGTTTCTCTCTCATTGACATTTCTAGCTCTCCCTTCCTCTCTGTAAAAAATCAATAAAATATATATTTTTTAAAAAATGACACAGTTATTTAAAAAAAAAAAAAAAGCTTCTGCACAGCAAAAGAAACCACCAACAAAACAAAAAAGTAAACCGAATGGGAGATGATATTTGCAAACAACAGAGCTCCAACGAGGGATAAATATCTATACATATAAAGAGGCAATATGCAAATTAGCCTGGGACACTGTAACAGTCATGACCGGTCAGGAAGAGGCTGTGCATGCAGGTGAGGCCTGGAGCGGAGACGGAGACAGAGACAGAGACAGGGGGCCTGCCTGAGCTGCCGCACCGGCTCGGGCAGCCCCGGAGTGGACATAGGCAGGGACATGGGGGCCTGGGGCAGCAGTCAGGCCTGGGTCCACAGCAGCCTGAGAAGCAGAGGACAGACCACTGAGGGTCTTATATACCATAGCAGAGAGCTTAGATTTTATTCAACAGATGGAGGAAAAGTGAAGAATGTCAAGCATGGGAGCATCCAGGTCTTGCTTTCATTTTAAGTGAACCATTCTGGTGGCTGTAGGTAGGATCAATTTAGACAGCTACAGTGTTTTTATGCCCAAGAAAAAGAGAGACTGGTGTCTAGGACTAGGACTAGGACTAGACAGAAGCAGTGGATCAGAGACATATTTATGAACTATTTGGATGATTGCACAGGGATGAAAGCAAACAAAGCAAATGGTATTAGCCCAGGTTTTCCAGTTTGGGCAACTTCGTTGAATGGGTGATTCTGATAGTTGGGAGAGGTATCAAGGAAAAGGAACAGTGTAAGGGAGCTTTCTTAGTTCAGCAATAGCCAAACAATTAGGACAAAAGACAGACTTAATAAACTGATGAACAAAAAGATAGATACAGACAGTAAAGCATCAAACAGACTGTTAAATTACAGCAGGAAGGTTCAGGAGTTGGGGGAGATAAGAGATCAACCGAAGGACTTGTATGCATGCATATAAGCATAACTAATGGACGCAAAACACTGGGGGGTGAAGGCATGTATGGGAGTGGGGTACAAGGGGCAATGGTAATATATGTACACATATAATACCTGTATAAAAAATGGAAAAAAATAAAGATAAATAAAAGTGTTACTGTGCCTTAAAAAAAAAAAAGAAAGAAAAAGGAGACAGACTTAGTGCTCTTTCTTTGCTGCAACATTTATTTTTCTGTCTTCAGCCACCACCATGTAAGGCTAATGTGCCATCTTTTCTAATTTAGTATATTATCTATCTACTACACATTCCTATCACCTAAATTAGCTTTCCTGCAAGATCCCTTAAAAATACTTATTGAAGTCACTCAGTGCTCTGTGAGTATGGGGACTTTCAAGATGTGGAAACATTATGAGCCTATATAGATTAATAAAGAGATTTTAGGTGCTCAATTTTTAACAATCAAAATCAGATACTGGCCAAAACTGGTTTGGTTCAATGGATAAAACGTCAACCTGCGGACTGAAGGGTCCCAGGTTTGATTCCGGTCAAGGGCATGTACCTTGGTTGCGGGCACTTCCCCAGTGGGGGATGTGCAAGAGGCAGCTGATCAATGTTTCTCTCTCATCGACGTTTCTAACTCTCTATCCCTCTCCCTTCCTCTCTGTAAAAAAATCAATAAAATATATTTTAAAAAATCAGATACTGAATGTGGTCATGCCAGAGGCATTTTAATAAGCCAATGTCTCTTTACTGAAGTGTCACACTTCAAAAGAGATCCTTTCAAATAATACAATGCGTAACACTCATCTGGGTTGCTTGTTAAAATGTAGGACCACACCTTAAAAAACACTCCTTCTAGAGCTCATTTTGGTGGATAAATCTCCCTCTAAGAAAACAATCCTATATAATAAAAGTATAATATGCAAATCAACTGAACAGAACAAGCGGTCAGTGGCAGGCAGGGCCAGCGAGCAGGTGTCACCAGGCCAACAAAGGCGCATGCCAGTAGGCAGAGGGAGGGGATGGTGATGGGGTGGAGGAGACGGCAACCAGCGGTAGCAGGATGATGGGGACTGGCACCATCCCAATTGCCCACCTGGTCGCCTCTTGCAAAGGGAGGCGACAGGTGGCAGCAGCAGCGGGGTGATTCGTGGCAGAGCAACCCAGCACCATCCCCAGATAGGCCTGCTAGGATTGCCTCCCACAGAGGGAGGCCACCAGTGGCCATGGTGCAATTGGGGGTAGGGCCAGCCACCTGCTGCTCAGGCCATCCTGATTGGCCCACCAGTCACCTCCCACAGAGGAAGGCCAACCTAAGGCTTGGGCCTGCTCCCCACATGCCTACACCATCAGTAGGACATCCCCTGAGGGCTCCCAGACTGTGAGAGGGGGCAGGCTGGGTTGAGGGACAACCCCCTGCCCCCAGTGCACGAATTTCATGCACCGGGCCTCTAGTCCAAAATATATAAAGAACAACTCAACACCAAACAAACAATCCAATTAAAAAATAATGGGCAGAGGACTTGAACAGACACTTCTTCAAAGAAGACATACAAATGGCTAACAGATTATGAAAAGATGCTCAACTTCACTAGCTACTAGGGAAATGCAAATCAAAATTACAATGAAATAATACCTCTCACCTGTCAACAAAACTAGTAATAACAATGTTGGAGAGGTTGTGAAGAAAAAGGAACTATCATTCACTTCTGGTTGGAATGTAAACTGCTATAAGCATTATGGAAAACAGTATGACAGTTCCTCAAAAACTTAAAAATACAGTTAACATAAGACCAGCGATCCCTCTTCTGATTATCTACCAAAAAAACACACACAAAAAAACAAAAAAAAAACTTGGTAAAGTTTTTATTTATTGACAAAGATATACACACGCCTATGTTCATTGCAAGACAGGGAAACAACCTAAGTGTTCATAAAATACTGCCATTTGGGACAGCATGGATAGACCTTGAAAATATTATGCTAGTAAGCAGAGTAAGTCAGTCAGAAAAAGCTAAGAAACAACCATATGATTTCACTCATATGTGGGATGTAAAACAAACTCATGGGCACAGACAACAGTATGGTGATTACCAGAGAGAAAAGCATGAGGGAGAGGTTAGTAAAGAGTTAGAGAAACCAAATATATGGTGATGGAGGACTTTGGGTGGTAAGCATACAATGCAATATACAGATCCTGTATCATAGAAATGTTCACCAGAAACATGTAAGTTTATTAATCAATGTCACCCCAATAAATTAAAAAAAAATAGTCCTGGCCAGTGGGTTCAGTGGTTAGAACATCGGCCCATGCTCCAAAGGATCTCTAGTTCCATTCCCAATCAATCCACATACCTTGCAGGTTCAATACCCAGTCACATCGATATTTCTCTCTCCTCCGCCTCCCTCCCTCCCTTCCACTTTCTCTGTAAAAAGCAATGGAAAAAGTCCTTCTGTGAGGATTTTTAAAAAATAAATAAAATAAGGGATTTGTACATATGTGCATATTTATAATTATGAATAAAAATACTTATGAAAAGATACTGCTATCAGTGAGTGACTTTGAATAATAAAATTAGACAATTAAATTGGGTGGGTCACATTTTTCATTGTACAATTTAAATTTATCATGTGCATGTATTACATTTTCAATTGAAAAATGAATTTAAGTTCCCGGTAAGGAACATGAGATAAGCACCTGAAAGGTATGCCTTCCTCTGATTTTCCTGTCCAAATCATCTCCATTCTACAAATTCCAGCTCAAGTCCACTTTATCGGGAAAATTTTTACTGTCAATATCAGCTTAATTTATTGGCCTTTATTTTCCTATGAATTCCTATGACAATTATACTAGTGCTTTATTTTTTAATCATTTTTGACAATTATACTTTAGTATTAAGTACTATAATTTTATGTATTACTAAAGGCCCGGTGCACGAATTTCGTGCATGGGGGAGGAGTGTCCCTCAGCCCAGCCTACACCCTCTCCAATCTGGGACCCCTCAAGAGATGTCCAACTGTCCGTCTAGGCCCAATCCCACATAAACAGGCAGTCGGACATATCTCCCACAATCCAGGACTACTAGCTCCCGACTACTCATCTGCCTACCTGCCTGATTGCCCCTAACTGCTTTTGCCTGCCAGCCTGATCATCCCCTAACCACACCCCTGCCAACCTGATTGACAACTAACTGCTCCCCTGCTGGCCCGATTGCCCCTAACTGCCCTCCCCTGCAGGCCTGGTCAACCCTAACTGCCCTCCCCTGCTGGCCTGGTCGTCCCCAACTGCCCTCCCCTATTGGCCTGGTTTTCCCCAACTGCCCTCACCTGCAGGCCTGATCACCCCCAACTGCCCTCTCTTGCTGGCCTGATTGCCCACAACTGCCCTCCCCTGCTGGCCATCTTTTGGTGGCCATCTTGAGGCAGCCATCTTGTATCCACATGGGGGCAGCAGCTTGTGTGTTGGAGTGATGGTCAATTTGCACAGTACCTCTTTATTATATAGGATGCTCACCTTGCTACCTACCTATAATTTCACTGAAATCAAAAGCCATGATTACTTCTGCATCCCCTTAAATACAGCTATACAAGGTATTCAATAAGTATTCAATTGATTAATAGAGACCCTATATATGTTTACCCTCTCCTCGTCTAGACAGTGCAGCAGAAATAGCAATTACATTAAATTAGCTAAGCATAGCTTACTCCCTAATATAAATCAGCTTATTCCCACATCTTAATCATTGAGAATTTTCCTGACTCTAATGGCAACACGGATTCTCAACAAACAAAAAGCCCTGATTCTAACTCTTGTCTAGAAGTTCCAAATGGAAATGGCCAACCACTTGTATTAATGCTGACTATATTTCCTACAAGCCAATTCAGATCAGCAGATGGAAAGAAAAGGAACTAATTTATATTTCTCCACAACTGCCTAAGGTCAGGAATAGAGCATCTTGGAGCTATGCTAGAGCTTCATAAAGTCCACTACATTATGCTTTGTAATCCTCAAACCTGGAAATTACCTTTTCAGGATCCAGATCTAGATATAAGTCATCAAAAGCCAAATAACTGGCCAATATACATTAGTTGCAAGTTTACCCAAGGAATGAATGTCAATGAGTTAAAGTAGAGTGGATACATATAAAGTAGTATTTTATTATCTAAACTGTCCTTTAGAAGAATAAATAAAAAACTGGAAACAGTAGTCTCTTCAAAAAGAAGAACCTCTGGAGGGCAGAAGAAGGCTTAATTTTTATAGCATATCTTTTTTATATCTTTTCATTTTTGTACTATGTGCCTATGTTAACTATTCAAGATAAATCTCAGAATCCTGCAAGAAAAAATATGTGTATCAAATCATCACATTTAAAAGTTAAGTTTATACAATGTCAATTATATCTCAATAAAACTGGAGGGGGTGAAATAATCCTGCAAGAAAAGCTAGCTTGGCCAGTGTTGCTCAGTGGTTGAGCATGGACCTATGAACCAGGAGGTCACAGTTTGATACCCAGTGGGGGTCGTGAAGGAGGCAGCTGATCAATGAGTCTCATCATTGATGTTTCTACTCTCTCTACCTCTCCCTTCCTCTCTAAAATCAATAAAAATATATTTTTTAAAAAAGGACCCAAAAAAAAAGCTGAGTAGATTCTTCCCAGACAACCAAACCATCCACTACCATTCTGTAAACTTCCTCCTTTGACTCACAAAAATCCTATTCTTTCCCTTACCCCCACAGGATGGTGACAATAATGACCTTTCAACTCAGCACCTAGCTGTCTAAGGAAAGGGCTATTTTCTAGGACTAGGGGCCCAGTGCATAAATTCATGTGTGGATGGGGTCCCTCAGGGTGGCCTGCAGATATCAGGCACCAGCTTGCACCCCCAGCCTCACAGCCCCGCAGTCCTGCCTGCACCCTGCCTTGGCCTGCCACCACCCCCTCACCTGCTCCACCATCCCACCTGCTGGGCGATCAGGGCTGGGGGGCCCCCTGCCTAGCTCCCTCAGCACCTGGGAGTCAAGCAGCGGCTCCGCCCCCCGCCTCCCCAACCACTTGCACCCACCTTGCTCTGGCACCGCCCGCTCACCTGTTCCACCATCCCGCTCTCCTCACTGCTTCCTGCTGCCAGCGCCACGTGGCTGACGCCCGCCATGTTCTACTCTGCCCCCTGATGGTCAGCGTACATCACAGTGAGTGGTTGAACTCCCGATGAAACTTCCGGTCGAATGACCGCCCACCGGGAGAATTTGAGTATTAGGTTTTTATTATATTGGATAGTCTCCCAGCTCCAACCTACAAATCATGACAGGATTGTGTAGTATAGATTATAGAGTCCTTCGGCTCTGATCAACACAGTCAATGGATAGGGGAGAAGATGAAAAGTTCAAGTCTGCAGGACAAATAACATTTGAAAATCTCCAAACACATCATGTCAAGTCACCCGGACACCTCTCCAAACTCTTCACTTCTTTGGGGGAATGGAAGGGAAAGAATTCTTTACGAAGCAAAATGAAAGAGAACAGCTTTTATACAAAGAAAAAGAGTTGGTGCCATCTGCTTCTTCTATTCACAATGCCTAACTCCCAAAGTCCTACTCTCTGAATCTCATGCACTCTAAAATGCCTACCATGATCAATCATTTAAAATAGCAATTTAAAACCAAATTATGTTAGCAACTTTTCCCCCAGAGTTCAAAACATTAAAAGCCTCTATAGCAAGCATGTCAAACTTGCAGCCCACATGAATATATTTGCGGTGCAAACAATATAACAGTATGTAATAAACATTTTAATAAAAATCTATAGCTTAATTTTTACAATATCCTATTATACATAATTATTAACAAACTACATCATTTGCTAATGACTCATTACTATAATCACGTTGCATTCATTTCCCTTACACACAGGCGCACCATTTCTCTCCACTAATACTAGCAGCGAATATTTTAGCAGCCGATTGCCACATCATTAGTCTTGTACTGAATTATTTGGTATGTGCAACAGGAAATATTCCACTTTCAGAGAACAAGAAAAATAAGTTTATTTGCGTTACGCTTATTAATTTGTGCAGTTATGCAGTGTCTGGTAAGTTAATGTTCAAGAAAAAATATTAGTTCTAACTGGTTTGGCTCAGTGGATAGAGCGTCAGCCTGTGGACTCAAGGATCCCAGGTTCCATTCCAGTCAAGGGCATGTACCTTGGTTGTGGGCACATCCACAGTGGGAGGTGTGCAGGAGGCAGCTGATTGATGTTTCTCTCTCATCGATGTTTCTAGCTCTCTATTCTTCTCCCTTCCTCTCTAAAAAAAAATCAATAAAATAAATTTTAAAAAAGAAAAATATTAATTTTATTA
Source organism: Pipistrellus kuhlii (assembly GCF_014108245.1). NCBI lineage: Eukaryota > Metazoa > Chordata > Mammalia > Chiroptera > Vespertilionidae > Pipistrellus > Pipistrellus kuhlii. The sequence goes on from NW_023425541.1 coordinate 3,243,004, forward strand.
AAATATTCTATTATTTTATGTTAATGATTACTCGTTTATTTTAGCCCTTTGCATTCAGCATGTCTCTACTGAAATAAACCTACGTTTCTATGAAATTTAAAGCTTTTGTGTGTGTTTTGTGGCCCACATAAACTTAATTTGGCTCGTGTTAGCCTTTGAGTTTGACATGCTTGCTTTATAGCTATACATACTCTCATAAACAACACAACTTAACTCAAACCCACAGAACTAGGAACTGCCACCAACCCTATTACCGCCATATAATTAGACATTGTGGAAAGGAATGATAAGAAGTTTAGTTGGTAGAAAAACTCGGCACACTAAAGTTTTGCGACTAAGCATTGCCAAAGAAGTGGAAAGAGTATGATGGGCTTTAGAGTCAGACAGAACTGGGTTCATATCCCAGCCCTGCTACTTATTAGCTATGTATATTTGGACAAGTTACTTAAGCTGCATTCCTCCTCAGTTTCCCAATTGTAAAATGTTTTTTGTAAAGATTTGGAATCTAAACCCTAATTCAGTGCCGGGCACATAGTAGGCATTAGATCAGTGATTCTCAACCTTTCTAATGCCGTGACCCTTTAATACAGTTCCTCATGTTGTGGTGACTCCCAACCATAAAATTATATTTGTTGCTATTTCATAACTGTAATTTTGCTGTTATGAATCGTAATGTAAATATCTGTTTCCCGATGGTCTTAGGCAACCCTACTAGTGGTTCTCAACCTGTCGGTCGTGACCCACAGGTTGAGAACTGCTGCAGTAGAGCCTAAGACCACTGGTAGCAAAATTACATTTATGAAGTAGCAAGGAAAATAATTTTATGGTTGGGGGTCACCACAACAAGAGGAACTATATTAAAAGCTAGTGGCATTAGAAAGGTTGAGAACCACTACATTAGATGAACAGTCCCTGTTGTTATAATGCCTGAGGTAGAGAGCTGGTTCATCCAAAATTCCATAGCAGAGGCCTTACACTGAACAAGTTATACCCAGGCTTCCTAGCTTTTACCATATTTTGAGGGATCTAAGTTCCATTCTTCCCCAAAATGATGATTTCAAATAGTTCTTGTATAGATGAGCGTTCTCGCGCATGCTCGCGCGCGCGCACGCTCTCTCTCTCTCTCTCTCTCTCTCTCTCTCTCTCTCTCTCTATATATATATATATATATTCATTTTTCTTTCTTCAGTTTGAACTTTATCAAACTTGGAATTTGGAGATCATCATTTCTCAATTAGATTTCAATGGCCAGGTAGGAGAGCACATGCTCTCTTTCAATTCATTCATTCAAAAATGAAAACACATACACTCTTTTAGGTCTTCAAATGCTGTTTGAGCAGCATGATGTCCACAGAGAATATTCTGGCCCTCTAGTCTGAGAAGAAAACATAAGGAGAATTAGAAAAGGATTCTCAAACTCTTTTGCCTATAACCACTTCAACTGGCAAAGAACCTGCAAACCATGTACTCTACCTGCACATTCCATCCTTGCATTGTGGACTAAGAACTGGAGAATAAAGTACACTGGAAGAAGCCACTCCTGGGGCAGTCCTGAAATGTCATAAATTAAAGTAACTACAGACCAGGGTCTGAATCCAAAGGTTAATCTAGGACAGAAAGGGCAAATGGCCATTCATATACACACACAAAAACAAACAATTGAAAGCCAATAAATATTGAAATGAACATTCCGTATACTTCAAATCTAGAGGTTAAGCACAGCATGAGAGCAGCGACTGACAATCCACTAATCCCAGTGCAAGGCCAGGTTTCACACTGAGAAACAGCATGTGGTACCTGAGAAAACTTAAACTGAAAACACTTCTCCTTCAGAAGCTAATTCTACACAAGTCTGGGAAGCACTCAGGCTCAAGGAGACTCCCTTTATTATTCCTGCTCCACCAAGCCCACTGTCTTTCCTGGAATCTTATCTTCCCTTTAATCCAAGCTTTGCTTAACTTTATCAGCTCAGGAAGACCTCATTAGGTAGAAGCCGGGCCTTCCTGTCCTCCCTCTTCAGACTAACTTCCCACAACCTAATTTAGTTAGGAGACCCAGCGATATCTCACCTTGGCTTTCTATCCCCCATCCCTCTTCCACGTTTCCCTCCCTCCTCTGTGGCTACAGTCCCGATTCCTATTTCCTTACATTGCTCACTCAAGCTTCACCATCCACCCCACCGTGTCTGACATGCTTCACTTCTTGCTCAGGGGTACTTGTTTTCCCTCACCCCGGTCAGATATCCCCTCCGGTTTTCTGTAACCTCGGATCACAGCCGAGTCTACAGACCTCCCTCCAAACCTATACAGCCCCGAGCCGCCAAAGACCCCTTCAAGCGTCTTCGGCACCGTTAGGAGGCCCCGCGGCAGTCTCCCCCCGCCCCGCCCTCCCCGCCCAGCAGGCCGGTCCTCCCCTCAGCTGTCTCCCTCACCCCGTGACTCACCCGCATGCGAACCTCATAGGTGGTGAAGCGCGCGCGGCCCACGCCCACCGTCTGCGGATTAAAGATGTCGATCTCCAGGAAGTTACTTGGCGGCCCGTAAGCATCGGTCAGGTCCTGTGGCTTCGAGTTAAGGCGCCGAGTGTCGGCTACGGCAGTGTCCGACATCTTTCTGAAGGAGAGACCGGGACGACGGAAGGGGGGTGGGGGACACAGGCCGGAGGCAGGAGCGCGCAGGGCCCCTCCCGCTTGCAAAATCACCAGCCAACCCACAGACTGCGGCACCGCGCACGCGCGCGCCCACGCACGACGTGCTCACGTACAGGCGCGCACGTCGCCCGGCACCGCGCCGACCCTGAATAGCAGCCTCGCTGAAGGCTGGGAGTCCTGTGCTGCGGAGACTTCCTTCAGACTTCCGGGCGGTGTTTGTGGCCCAGAATGCGCCACTCAGTGTCCTGGGAGGTACTACTGGCGGGACGCGCCAATCGCTGCTCCTCAACCCAAAAGATTGTCTTAGACTGGGCATGTGTCAATCAGCAGTGGGCACTGCCCTGCACGCTAGGGTCCTACAGTGATAAGCCGAAACTCCGTGACCTGAATAGGTCAGGGTTTTGTGCGCAAGTAGAAGGGTGGTCTCCAGAGGGCGGGGTCCCCACAACAGTAGTGAGAACCTAAAACGCAGCCCTGCTTCTCGTGCCACTGATAGTTTCAGCTCCCGCCAGGGGCAGTTGAGTGCTATCTTTGGTACCAGGGAAGCAGCGAGGATAGGGTGAACAAAGATGATTTCTTATTCTAACTTTTCGGGAAAATTTGGGCATATCTTCATCCTCAATTTGTGACCACATAAAAGTGAACCCAACCTGTATTCAGATATGTTTCTCAGCAACTTGAGGGCATTTCATACTCTCCATCTCTACTCTGCAGAACTCCATACTTGGCACTATGAGGTTACTTGCAGCCCATAATGGAGATAGAATATGTGTCTACATGAGACTGTCTATAGAAACATGAATATATGACTAACTTAGATATGGCCCACATGAAGGAATAGTGCCCCACATTAAAGGTGGTGATTTTAGGTCATTCTTCCCTCCCTGCACCTGCCTTCTGCTCAGAAAAAAATGTCCTGTATCACTGATGACTGAAATTCTTTCAACAGAGTACAAGGCCCTATAATGCCACAAGTTATTTAATTCAACTTACCCAATATCTGTTAAGCAACTACTATGTGCCAGGCACCATGCTAAACACTAAAGACCTAGAGTTGAATAAGAGAGTCACTGCCCTCAAAGAGTTAACATTCTAGAAAAGGAGAGGAGTAAATAAAACTAACATAGTGTGACAAATACAAAATAAGTGAATGTTCAAAGCAGCACATAGGACATGAATACTTGGAAGAATTAGGGAAGACTTCCAGGAGAAGGAAACATCTGAGTTTGACACACATGAACACACATAAAGGATAAATCATAGTGGAAACAGGGAAAGGTAATTTTCTGCAGAGAGGGTAACATGCAAAGTCATCTGATAAACTACAGCATGATTATTTTAAGCAATTATCAATTCAAAGGATGTTATGGAAGATCTTAGAGAAGTAGGCTGGTTAGGGATGGGCAGATGAGAGTGATCCTTCTTTATTAAGCAAACTATCTCTGGCTTTATGATGATAGGGAAACACTGAAGTATCTTCACAGGAAAAAGACATCATCAGATTTGTGTTTTACAAGGATTATTTTTCAGGCAACATGGAAGAGACATTTGAATCAAATGTGGCTAATTATGAGAGCATCGCCAATAACACTTGGAATAGGTGGTGACTTCGGGAATGGAGAAAAGGGAAGAGATAGCACTGAGATGGAAGAAATAAAATAGATAGGAATTGTAACTGAGTAGACGTAGTAAGCGCTTAAGCATATGAGCTATGGACTTGGGCTACGTGGGTTTAAAGCCCTGCTTCCTAGCTGTATAACATTGAGCAAGTTATCCAAGCAGTTTTCCTTATCTGTAAAATGGAAATTATAAAAATAAAAGCTACTTCTGGAACTTTTATGAGAATTCAATAAAGTAAAATATGTGCAAATGTTCAGTAACAATTAGCTATTATTGAGGGGAGAAGGAAATTGAAAATGACTCATAGGGCCGAAACCGGTTTGGCTCAATGGATAGAGCGTCAGCTTGGGGACTGAAAGGTCCCAGGTTCGATTCCGGTCAAGGGCATGTACCTTGGTGCGAGCATATCCCCAGCAGGGGGTGTGCAGGAGGCAGCTGATCAATGACTCTCTCTCATTGATGTTTCTAACTCTCTCTCTCTCTCCCTTCCTCTTTGTACAAAATCAATAAAATATATATATTAAAAAAAAGAAAAAAAAAAGAAAATGACTCATAGGTTTCTGATTTAGGTAACTAGATGGATGCTGGCACCACCAAGGAACACTGAATATTGAAATTAGAGAACGTACATTTGAGAAGAGAGACAATGAGCTCAGTTTAGATAAATCTGGGTGTCTATATGATATCCAGGTTGAGATTGTCAGCAGGCAGCTGGAAATACTGGCCTGGAGCTCAAAGGGTGATTAGGGTTAGACAGAGATTTGGGAGTCAGCATAGGGCTGTGATTGGCAAACTGTGGCTCGCAAGCCACATGTGGCTCTTTGGCCCCTTGAGTGTGGATCTTCCACAAAATACCACGGCCTGGGCGAGTCTATTTTGAAGAAGTGGTGTTAGAAGAAGTTTAAGTTTTAAAAATTTGGCTCTCAAAAGAAATTTCAATCATTGTACTGTTGATATTTGGCTCTGTTGAGTAATGAGTTTGCTGACCACTGGCGTAGGGAAAATGTGTAGAGATAAGGACAGAGGGTTTAATATTGGTGAAGGCATGCAGAGTTGATAAGAGTGTAAATCTGTACAATCTTTCTGGGAGGCAAATTGGCAGTATGTATTTTTTAAATCCTTTGACCTCAAGAAACTTGTAATACTGGTTGCCTCTGGAGAGCACAACTAGAGAACAGGAGACAGAGATAGCAGAGAGATTTGTTTTTCATTTTCTCCTCACTTATGTTTAAGTATTTTTGTATTTTAAAAATATTTTAATGTTATTTTTGAAAGCTTTTGACTCAAAATTTTCACTTTCAATAATTTATCCTGATGGGGTAAAGAGGGGACATCTGTAATACTTTCAACAATAAAGATAAATTTAAAAAAAAATAATAATTTATTCTGAGAAAATAATCAGATAATCACACAAAGATAACAGAATACCAATCTTTTCTTTACAAGTAAATAATTGTTCATTTTATATAATGTAATATTTAAAAGCCATTTTTTTCTAATTTGTGAATTTATTTATATGACAGGTCTTACAAAGGAGTAGTGGGTTCTATATTTTACAGATTTTGTATTTCAGTCACTTCTATCATAAAATTCAGTCTCTTGAACAACAAGTGCTGGCGAGGATGTGGAGAAAAGGGAACCCTCGTGCACTCTTGGTGGGAATGCAGACTGGTACAACCACTGTGGATTACAGTATGGAGATTCTTCAAAAACTTCAAATGTATCTGCCCTTTGACCTGGTGATCCCACTTCTGGGAATATATCCTAGGAATCCAAAAACATCAATCAGAAAGAATATATGCACCCCTATGTTCATAGCAGCGTTATTTACAATACCTACGATCTGGAAACAGCTCAAGTGCCCATCAATAGATGAGTGGATAAAAAATATTTACTCCATGAAATACTATGCGGCTACAAAAAACAAGAAGCTCTTACCCTTTGATACAGCATGGATGGACCTGGAGAGTATTATGCTAAGCAAAATAAGACAGAGAAAGATTAGTACCACGTGATCTCACTATATGTGGAGTCTAATAAACAAAATAAACTGACAAGCAAAATAGATCCAGAGGCTTGGATGCATGGAACAGACTGATGAATCTCAGAGGGCAGGGAGAAGGAGGGAATGGGAAGAGATTAACCAAGAAACTTATATGCATAACTCATGGATACAGACAATAATGAGGTGAAGGCCTTCCAGGGGAGCAGGGTGGAGGGCCTCAAAGGGGGGGAAAAGGGAACATATGTAATACTTTCAACAATAAATATAAATTTTAAAATACATATATATGAAAAAACAAAACAAAAAATATGTCCAGAGATATGGATGCATGAAAGAATAACAGATCTCAATAGGGGTCGGGGGATGACAGGAAGAGATTAATCAAAGAACATTTATACATATATGCATAAACCATGTACACAGACAATAACATGGGAAGGTTTGGGGTGTGGTGAGGGTAGGGTGGAGGGGGCAAAAAGGAAGAAAATGGGAGACATCTGTAATACTATCAAGAATAAAATAAAGTTTTAGTTTTTATAATCTTGTTTTAAAAACTATATTTTAATTGATTTCAAAGAGGAAGGGAAAGAGAGAGAAACATCAATGCTGAAAGAGAATGATTAATTGACTGCCTCCTACACGCCTCCTACAGTGGAATGGAGCCTGCAACCCGGGCATGTGCCCCGACCCTGAATAGAACCTGTGACCTCCTAGTTCATAGGTCGAGACTCAACCACTGAGCCACTCCAACTAGGCAATATAAATAAAAATTTAAAAATAAATAAATAAAACTCAGTCTTTTGTGTAAGTGGCCAAATTCAGGATTCTCCTTTGTATCCATTTCAAATAATGTTTTATGCTCGTTGATATGAAGTGATGCTCATGAAAAAGTGAAAAAAGCTGGTAAACGTATTGTAATATGGTAATATTTGTATTACTGAATATTATCATTTTTAAAGATTAGAAAGATATAAATCAAAATGTTGTCAGTGGTTACCTCTGTGTAGTGGGGTCTCAGTTGGATTTTATGTTTTTATTCATAATTTTTAAAACTGTAAGCATGTTATTTTTTTAATCAGAAAAAAAACTAATATTTTCCTTTGAGAAAAAATTAAAGGGCAGGCAGGCCCTGGGAAGAGATGCTTGTGAAGACCAGGAAGGAGTTGTCAGGGTTATAAAGAGAAGGCAAGGAGACAAGAGTTAATGAGCTGAAGGGAAAGGATAAAAAAATATTTCTGCCGTGGCCATGGAGCTCAGTTGGTTAGAGTGTTTTCCTATACGCATAGGTTGCAGGTTCAAACCTCAGTCTGGGCACATATAAGAATCAACCAATAAATGCATAAATGAGTAGCACAACAAATTGATTTCTCTTTCTCACCAATCAATAAATTAAAAATTATTTAAATTTTTCCAAGAGCAGCAAGTCAGTGGTTAACAGTGTTTAATATAGTAGAACGGTCAAATGAGATAAGGTTTGAGTGACTCCATTAGATTTAACAATTACCTAAATGAGAGCAATTTCAGTAGAGCACTGGCAGTGGAACCTAGATGGTGGTGAATTAAGAACTAAATCAGTCTACTGTTTAAGCCTTCCATTGTGTTCTCTATTGCAGCTATGGCGTTCTTCATCTTCTCTCGGTTCCTTTTCATGTTGGTGACATTCTCATTCAGCTCCTTATAATTCTCATTGAGTTGTATGTATTTGCCATTGAGTTATGTGTATTTGTTATCCAGCCATTTGAGCATCCTTATAACCATTACTCTGAATTCTTTCTCTGGTATGTATAAAGAACATTATAACCTGATGAACAAAAAGATGGATACAGCCAAAACTGGTTTGGCTCAGTGGATAGAGCATCTGCCTGCAGACTGAGAGGTCCCGGGTTTGATTCCAGTTAAGGGCATGTACCTTGGTTATGGGCACATCCCTAGTAGTGGGTGTGCAAGAGGCAGCTGATCGATGTTTTTTTTAACTCTCTATACCTCTCTCTCCCTTCCTCTCTGTAAAAAATCAATAAAATGTATATTTTTAAAAAGATAGATACAGAGGCAAAGAAGCATCAAACATACTGTCAAATTACAGCAGGAAGGCTGGTGTGTGTGTGGGGGGCGGGTAAGAGATCAACCAAAGGACTTGAATGCATGCATATAAGCATAACCAATGGATGGAAGACACTGGGAGATGAGGGCATGTATGGGAATGGGGAGGGGCCCAGTGCGGAGATATGGACACATGTAATATCTTAATCAATTAAAAAATTGAAAAAAAGAACTAAATCAGGGGTGAGAAGTGAAAACAACTAGTAGTGACCATTCGACCATGACCATTCGTTTGAGAAACTTGCCTAAAAGAGGAATACTAGGTGGCAATGCATTGTCAAAAGATTTGTTAGTAAGGGAAGAGATTTAACTGTGTTTAATAGCTGGGGGTGGGGGAGTTTAATAGAAAGTGAGAAGCTGAATATAAAAGTAAGTAAAGGGGTAAGTCTTAAAATCAAATAGCCCTAGAATTGTGCAAGTTAAATTCATAATAAGGTGTAAATATCCGGCTTTTTTTTTAAGAGAAAAATTTCATAGGGTGGAGAGAGGAGAGTAGAGGGTACTGGGCTAATTAAATCCTTTGCAGTAACAACAAAATAACAGCTGTTACCAGCTGTTACGCGCCACTTTTTGCTTTTCACAAGAAGCACAGGGCTTCAGAGTTACCAAGTGATGTTGGACAAGGCACAGTTATCCTCTGTACCACAATTCTCTCTCTCTCTCTCTCTCTCTCTCTCTCTCTCTCTCTCTCTCTCTCTCTCTCTCTCACACACACACACACACACACACACACAAACACACACACACACACAAACACACACACAAATAGCTGAGCCCTAGCTGGTTTGGCCCAGTGGATTTAGCTTTGACCCATGAACTAAATAGTCATGGGTTTGATTCCAGCCAGGGGCATGTACCTCTGTTGCAGACTCAATCCCTGGCCCTAGTAGGGGACATGAGGGAGGCAACCAATAGATGTGTCTCTCTCTCTCTTTCTGTCTATCCCCCTACCTTTTACTCTCTCTAAAAATCAAAGGAAAAATATCCTCGGGTGAGGATTAACAAAAAAACAAAAAAGCAAAAAAAAGAAAAAGAAAGAAAGAAAGAAAAAGAAAGTAGCTGAGTCAAATTTCTTGGCAAACAGGTAACGTCAGAATTTGATGTGAGTGCCCTAGCTGTTTTGGCTCAGTGGATAGAGCATGGACCTTCAGACTGATAGGTCCCGGGTTCAATTCCAGTCAAGGGCACATGCCTATGTTGTGGGCTTGATCCCCAGTAGGGGGCATGCAGAAGGCAGCCAATCAATGATTCTTTCTCATCATTGATGTTTCTATCTATCCCTCTTCCTTCCTCTCTGAAATCAATAAAAATATATTTTAAAAAAAGAACTTGATGTGAGCAATGCCCTTCTTCCTCTCTTGGGTTTCCTTTACCAAGTTCATTCTTTGACAAAATGAGTCCAAAGTGGGGGGAAAAAATGAGATAAAGATTTAGTATCTTTAAAATGGAAAGAATCTCATTAGTTCATCCTCCTGCCCAGAGGCAATACTGTGCCTTAATCAAACAGACACCTATCCTTATTCCTGCCCTTACATTTTTTCCAAAGGAGGTTGCACAACCTCAGACTCAATATTATGCAACTATACTGAAAAGAACTTTTAATCTGTATTCAGGCATCCTGAGGAAATAGCAAATCAAAAGCCCCTATAATCTGGGGTGTTTTGTGTTCTTGAGAGAAGAGGCCTGGAACTGCAAGGAGGCAGCAGGAGGTGTGAAAAATGTTAGAAAAACCAGAGAGCAGCAATCATAACATACACTCTGTACTCTAGGGAATGTGGACCTAGAGTTGACCAGCTTTTCTGTGGAGAACATTCGTTTTCCATACACACCCATCCAGCTGTCTACTACCATGCGTGACTTCTCCCCTTCTTGAAGTTCATTTAAACCCTAATTTCACTTGGCACCTCCCTTGAGATAGTCTCTGCTCTAAACTAAATATCTTCTGAAAATTGTCAGTTCCTTCTCTATGTTGATGAAATACCCTTTAAATACTCAGCTTATCTACTTAAGTTAGTGATTGTATTTATTTTACTAAAGTATCTCTGGATTGCCTAGGGGTGGGGGCAATCTTGGAAAAAGTGGTGTGACCTAAGTGTGTCAGTGTCTATGCACACTTACCAGGGGTTTCTAAAGACCTAACTCTTTTCAAAAAATATGTTTTTAATGGTTTCAGAAAAAGGAAGGGAGAGGGAGATAGAAAGAAACATTGATAGATCAACTACCTCCTGTATGCCCACCACCAGGGATCAAACCTACAACTCCAGCATGTGCCCTGACCAAGAATGGTAGTGGCAACCTTTCTGTGCCCTGAATGATGCCCAACCAACTGAGCCACACTGGCCAGGGCTGTACCAGACATTCTTTTAAGCAAATACTCTATATATTTTAACTCAATCCTCAAAATGATCCTATGACATTGGTGCTATTTTTATATCTACATTTTATTGATAAGGCACAGGCACATTAAGCAACTTGCCCAAAACCACACAGGTAATAAGTGGTAAAGTCAGGATTTGAACCCAGTCAGTTTGGTTTTGGAGCCCAAATTTTTAATTTGTCTCTCACAGAAGATTCTTTTAGCCTTGTATGCCACCACAAAGGAAGTAAGATGAAAACAATATCAGAAAAGAAAAAGGGAGAGTATGGAAACCCCCCCTCCAAAAAAATGTGTAAGGAGGAATGGGTAGAATGTCACTAACAACTACTCAGTAACATTCTAGTGTAAGATTCCTACTCCTGCCTATATGTTCTTCATCTGTTTGGTTGTTAACCTCAAATGGTATTGTTGAAGTCTATCTAACTAAGAGTACTTCAAGCCTATTTAATTTCTGCCCATCCTTCAAAGTCCAGCACAAGTCCTACCTCCATCACAAAGCTTCCATATCCATCCAGTCTACAGTTATCTGTACTCTAAAATTTTTTTACAGGTTTATTGTCTGTAATGTTCATTTGGCTCTGATGCACATTCATAATTAGCTTTGTGTGCCTTTATGTCTCATCTTACCAATAACACTATAAATTCCATAAGGGAAGAGATTAAGACCTATTTCTTTTGCATCTTACATCCCCCATAATGCCTAGCACAGTGTATTGCAAATAACAGGCACTCAGTATAAATATTTGTTGGTTGGCTGATTGATTGAAAAAGGTCAGAAACGGCATCAAATTTTGGTTAATCCCTACATCATGTACTCAATAAACATTAATAATTATTACAAAATCATTTAAAATGTCTATAGAATTTCTACAGTGTGTATACAATAGTGCTGTGGGGATAGACATGAAATAGAAAACACCACTTTTACCTTTTGAAGAGCTTAGCTTAGCCTCTTACTACTTCATGTACACTCTTTTCTCTGAGTTACTGCTGTATTTAAGGTCAGGACTAGTTATCACTCCATTGTTTTCTCCCCCAATGTGATTGTGATCTCCTTGAAAGAAATGGCTAACACTGTGCTTGGAACATAATTTTTTTTTAAATATATTTATTTTTTACAGAGGAAGAGAGAAAGATAGAGACTTAGAAACATTGATGAGAGAGAAACATGGATCAGCTGCCTCCTGCACACCTCCTACTGGGGATGTGCCTGCAACCAAGGTACATGCCCTTGACCAGAATCGAACCTGAAACCTTTCAGTCTGCAGACCAACGCTCTATCCACTGAGCCAAACCAGTTAGGGCTGGGAAATTTAATCACAGAATTGGAATGGTCTGTAGAGCTTTCTCTATTGTTAGACTTCTCACACAAACAAAAATTCCTTTTATTTTATTACTAGAGGCCTGCTGCACAAAATTCATGCACATTAAAGGGGAATTAGAGGAAATATTTTAATATTGCCACTTGCCCTTTCTCTATAATAGAAGTGTCAGAGATGAAAGAAAATTAGTAAAATGTATATGAAAATCTTCCTCCTGTCGGAGTCTGGGGCATGCCCCAGGACCCAGAGTCAAGTTCCCACCCACCCGCGCTCGCCTTGAAATCGTGCGAGACCCAGGTCCAGCTGGCCCCAACTCTGTCAAGCCCCACGTTGGGGGGGGGTGCAACCTCAGTCCTATGGCCTGGCGCCAGTAAGGGGGAGGGGGGTGCAGCCTCAGGTCCCCTGTCAAGCCCTGCCAGGTAAGTGATGCAGCCTCAGTTCCCCAGTGCACGCCAAGTGGGGGGCATAGCCTGAGGTCCCCTGTCAAGCCCCACCAGGAAAAGGGCACAGCCTCACATCCCCCACAGCCATCTTGTGTTACGGGAAACCCGTCTCCACTGTGGGCACAGCAATCTTGTGATGGTTTGAGGGTTAATTTGCATATTATCTCTTTATTATATAAGAAGGATATGCTTCCAGTATTAGGAATTAACCCAAATAGGAAACACAGGAGGAAGAGTAAGTTCAGGGGCTAGATAATGAGTTGAATTTTGACTACGTGCAGTTTATGATTGTTAGCCAACCAGGTGTAGACAAACAACGGAAATTCAAGTCCCAATCTCAGGAGAGAGGTCAAGGCTGAAGATAAAGTCTTAGGAATCTTGGGCGTGGAAGTTGAAACACTAAGACTGAGTAACACTGCCAAGGACAAGAGAAGACAGAAGTCAAGGGCAGAGTCTCTGAGAATTTCCTCACTTGGAAAATGAGAGGAGAAATCAATGAAGTCGGAGAACTGGAAGACAAAGAAGAGAGTTTTAAGGAGAGGCTGGTCAGAGTCAATAGATGATGGAGCAATGAAGTTAGAGAGCATAGAATGAGCAAAGGTTATTTGATCTGGTGAATAAGAAGCCAGTCCTTAGGTAACTGTGGAGAGGACAGTCTCAGTGAAGTAATGTCTCATTTTTACTTACCCCCATTGACTAGCTCATACATCTTTGTTGAATAATTGAGTAAATGGGTGGATGAGTAATAGTTCCTTCCTCCAAAAAGGAGGTGATGGGAAAAGAGTAAACAAAGTAGCCTTTTTATCCCTTCTAAAGCAAGAGGGAAACATAAGTGATAATAGAGAAATATTAATGTGAAAAAGAGAAAAGTTAAGAGTTATGATTTTCCCAAAACAACATGAAATTCATCTGAGAATGTATCACAGGCTCTATTCTCAGTTTGATGGAGTAAACTCTCAATAGATAATAACTATAAACTCCGGCGCACACACACACACACACACACACACACACACACAAACAGTGATAGAGAGTAATCAATAGCAGGCAGATATCGGAGGGAGGTTGGAACTTAGAATCAGTGAACAGTATGGAGCAGTTTCCCATATTTATGGCTTTAACCTGACAGTATGCTGCAGTCACTAAAACTATATATGAAATCCTCATCTTTTTAGCCTGAAGAGCCAGAAGACAGGGCCTGGGACAACCATGATCTCCAGAAAGTGTGGGGTAGCTCAGAAAGAGATCCTGAGGAAAGGAGCCCTAAATTACTTCCATAGATTCTCCCCCAAAATCTGTAAGTCACACACGCATAGGGCAGACTCAAAGCAGTTTCCTTCTAAGACTAAAAGAATGGAACTGAGATTTGAGCTAGGTGTCACCAACATAGGAAAGGTGAAGTTTTCTGTTTTAACCTAACCAAGTGAATTGCCAGCTGAAACAAATACATCCAACGTTCTTTCTGGAAAAATTTTTTTTATTGATTTCAGAGAGGAAGGGAGATGAAGATAGAGATAGAAACATCAATGATGAGAGAGAATCATTGATTGGCTGCCTCCTGCATGCGCCCTACTGGGGATCGAACCCACAAACCAAGCATGTGCCTTTGACTGGAATCACCCAAGACCCTCCAGTCTACAGGCCGACTCTCTAGCCACTGAGCAAAACCAGCTAAGGCCACATTCTTTTATTAATATACTAGAGGCCCAATCAATGAAGATTTGTGTAAGAATGGGCCTTCCTTCACCTGCCTTCAGGCACTGTCTTTGCTCCGGCCAGAGCCACCGTTTCGCCTTCCCATGATGCCCAGAGACCCAGAGAGGCTGGGGTGGTGCAGAACACCTGCGTCATTGCCATGGCGACGAAGGCAGGTGTCCCACCTCCAGCTGCTTGGTGCCTGTGTATGCAAATTAACCCAATACCTTTGTTGGGTTAATTTGCATACTCACTCCTGATTGGCTGGTGGGCATCACAAAGGTACAGTCAATTTGCCTCTTTCTCTTTTATTAGTGTAAATATAGTCCTTTGTTTTTATTTTCTGGGATTAAAAAAAAGTATAGGCATAAATGGTTTTACATAATCCTCTTTAAGCTATCCTTTAAAATAATTTATAAAATAGCTTACTTCAGGTCTCTTGGTTATCAAGACCCATCAATGTCACTGTCAGCCTTGATTAAGTGATGGAAAATTTCAGAGCAGAAGAAGTAACTTATGAATGTTTTCCCATTCCCTAAGAATCATAATCATCACAGAAATATCTTATCTTTTCATCATAAATCTCTGGAAAGTAGGTGTGTTCACTCACTGTTAATAGAACAAGGAGAATGTCATAGAGGATTAATCAATGTAAATTGGCTTCCAACCTGCAAAGAAATATTTTGAAAATCATGGGAAAAGTTGGGGGGGGGAATAAAAGAAAAAAATATGACAGGCCATTCTTCTGCCGTAGTGATCATAAGAAGCACATAGCCTTTGTCCTTGGGATTCCAGTGGAATTTCTGTACTACATCTGAGTCAAAACTGCCACGCTACAGGATGAGGAGCAAGTAAGCATGCCAAATGTGCTTACTGCACATCAGATGACCAGCAGTGGTCTGATCCAGATGATTTGTTTGCCATGAATTTTGGGCTATATTTAGTAGGTAAAGACTATCTGAACAAACATATACAATGAGCCTATATCAAAAGTGAGCACAGCTCCACATATATGTACAGCAAAAAGGTTGTTTTCTGGAAGTTTGCCACAAAAAAAAAGTCCTAAACAATTCAACAATCTGAGTAAGAGGCCAGACTTGTTTAACCTGGTGATATATTTCGCTTCAGATTCAGAGCATGAACTTGCTTATAACAAACAAAAATGGCAGCAACACATAAAACTGTGGTGAAATTTAGCATTGCCCCAAACAAGCCCTTTTTCAGAGCCATAGTACCAGTGTCACTGATATAATACAAAGCAGGGTAAACATGGTGGAGAGTGATGACACTAATGTATGAAAATATGAAAGCAGCAGCCGTCCAAATGACAAGGACTGAGGGAAGGAAACTGAGGCCTTGCTAAAGCACCATATCTCAAACTGGTTTTAACACTTATCTGTTACTTGCTTGTTTGGTTTTATCTTCCTCGTTAAACTTTAAGTTCTGTGAGAGCAGGAACCAACTATTTTGTTCACCATTATATTTTCAACTCCTGTTTTGGTACCACTCTTCAAATCTTCCCAAACCTGCCCCTGCTTTTGTAGATTCTTGCTAGGGTGAGCTGACCAGGGCTGGTCATAGGGTCCAGAGACTGCAGGGCTGGTCACAGGGTCCAGATATGGGGTGGGTCTGGGGGTGCACACCAGAGCAGCCAGGCCTGGCCAGGGTGCCTATGTCCACACGCTTTTTGTGTGTGTGTGTGTGTGTGTGTGTGTATGTGTGTGTGTCTTTTTTTGTTGTTGTTATCTTTTTCAGAAATATGGAACAATTTACAAATTTGCATGTCATCCTTGCACAGGGGCCATGCTAATCTCTGTATCGTTCCAATTTTAGTATATATGCTACCAAAGAGAGCACTATATCCACACTCTTGAGGAATATAACAGAATCAAGAGTTTCTATAACAGCATTCACAATGTCCAGGAAACCCTCTAAAGTCACTCAATACATAAAGAATTGGGAAAAGATGAGACATTCTCAAGAGAAAAGACAATTAATGGAGGCCAACCCTGAGATGATGATGCTCAATGAAAAGAGAAAAATTCATTCTAGTAATGAATGAAAAGATAGGTAAAAGTCACCTGGTATAACAGACCACAATTACAAGTAAACAGGACCATGTTTAACCCTCTTTCACTGTATTTTATATATTAACTAGAGGCCCAGTGCACAAAATTCATGCATGGGGGGGTGGTTGTCCCTCAGCCCAGCCTGCACCCTCTCCAATCTGGGACCACTGGAGGACATCCCTCTCACAATCCAGGACTGCTGGCTCCCAATTGCTCGCCTGCCTGCCTTCCTGATTGCCCCTAACCGTTTCTGCCTGCCAGCCTGATCACCCCCTAACCACTCCCCTGACAGCATGATTGATGTATAACTGCTCCCCTGCCAGCCTGTTTGCCCCCAACTTCCCTCCTCTGCAGGCCTGGTCCCTCCCAACTGCCCTCCCCTGCTGGCCTGATCACCCACAACTGCCCTCCCTTGCAGGCCTGGTCCCTCCCAACTGCCCTCCCCTGCTGGCCATCTTGTGGTGGCCATCTTGTGTCCACATGGGAGCAGGATCTTTGACCACATGGGGACAGCCATCTTGTGTGTTGGAGTGATGATCAACCTGCATATTACTTTTATTAGATAGGATAGAGGCCTGGTGCATGGTGGGGGTCAGCTGGTTTGCCCTGAAGGGTGTCCCTGATCAGGATGGGGGTTCCCTTGGGGCGTGGGGCAGCCTGGGTGAGGGGCCTGTGATGGTTTGCAGGCCTACTACGCCCCCCAGCAACCCAGGCAGAGGCCCTGGTATCTGGGGTTTATTTATCTTCTACAATTGAAACTTTGTAGCCTGGAGCAGAGCCAAGCCTTTTGCTAGCTCCATGGTGGGAATTATTTATCTTCTATCATTGAAACTTTGTAGCCTTGAGAGGAGGAGGCCAAGGCAGACCAGGGCTGTGGAAAGCTTGGCTTCCTCCATCGCCGGGGGCAACCCTAGCCTTCTGCTCTCTCCAACTCCGTGGCTGCAACCATTTCTGTTGGAATTTATTTAACTTCTATAATTGAAACTTTGTAGCCTTAAGCAGAGGCCTGGGCCAGCCAGGGTGTGTGGAAAGCTTGGCTTCCTCCATCTCGGGGGAAACCCAAGTCTCCCTCCTGCTCTCCCTGTGGCTGCAGCCATCTTGGTTAGGTTAATTTGCATATTCACTCCTGATTGACTGGTGGGCGTGGCTCTTGGGCATAGCTCGTGGGTGCATTGGAGTGATGGTTAAT
The DNA here is from genome assembly GCF_014108245.1 of Pipistrellus kuhlii. Classification (NCBI taxonomy): domain Eukaryota; kingdom Metazoa; phylum Chordata; class Mammalia; order Chiroptera; family Vespertilionidae; genus Pipistrellus; species Pipistrellus kuhlii. The sequence goes on from NW_023425541.1 coordinate 3,260,474, forward strand.
TTGCATGTTACTCTTTTATTAGATAGGATGGCCTGATACCACTTGTGGATTAACTGAATGCATGGCTTTGTGCAAGGATGCTAATAAGAATGACCTCAGGGGAAGAAGGGGATCATCAGTGGAGACTGCCAGAAGCAGAAGGTAAGACTAACCAGAGACCAGAGAAGGTAAACATGAAAAAACAGGAAATAGGTGGAGGAAGAAAAGACAAGAGAATAGGTATGTATACTTTCATAAATTGGTGCCCTTATGAAAAAAAGGAGCTAGTCATGGGTTTTATAACAGGCATCACTAGCATATTTTTCATGTTACTTTATTATTAACTGTATTAACTGTGTGTTTGTGCTTCATGTCTCACTGTTTCTCCCAGGGCCAGCTGTTATTTCTTCAACTCACATGTGCTGTCATATCGGCCTGATGCTGCCAAAGAAGATCAACTGGACACTAGAGCTGGACATTCTGGAGCCTACTCTTAAAGAAAATTGCATAACCACATGCCTATCTATGTGAGTTATAGATTTAGCAGGCTATGTGGCACAGTCAGGAACCTTCTGAGTGATAAAGGGGATCTGGATAGGGATTTAGGGTGTCCCAGAGGCATTTATAGTAAACAAGAAAGTAGATAAGTTTTCTTTGGACCTAAACCTCATTTATGACAAACAACTCAACTAACTGAACAATGCTGGCTCATAGCCAAGACCATTTTCATAAGATGTTTATACAATTCTGTTGACTTTGTGTACTACTTCTGTCATCCTTGAAGCTTTTACTAGGCTAGAGGGGTGACTGATATGGGATATTAATTTACTAAATGTCAAGTGAGAATGCTGGGATTAGAAATTAATTTTTTAGAAATGAATGGCTTGATTTGAGTACCATCATTTCCCAGAAAGACAGGCTTTCTAGCAAGCTTGTGGTGTTTTGTTTTGTTTCCATATGATAATCCATCTTTTAACCCATTTGGGAACCAGGAACAAAGAGACTGAACCTTAAAAGAAGGACATGTAAAAGGACCAATACAAGATCTTCGCATCATCCATTGACCTTTATATAATTTTCTTAGAGTTCCTGATGATCTAATCTGTAATATAAAAGATTGTGGTTTCTATTGTGGCTACCCTGTGCTAGAGTCATGCACTGCCCAATACAGTAGTCACTAGCCACATGTGACCAAATTTAAATTAAATTAAAACTTTAGCTCCTCAGTTGCCTGGCCACACTTCAAATGTAGTATGTAGCTACTGGCTGCTACATTGGACAGTACAGATGTAGAACATTTCCATCATCACAGAAAGTTCTTCTGGTTAGCACTATAAATCTGGACTCATGGAATAGTTATTTATGACCAGGCATCTCTGCATTTGCATCTAAAGTGACTGATTTTTTTTCATACTCCCTGTTGTCTCTTAGCATTAATGTGTTCAGAGTGACCCCCGGGGAAGCTAAAGCAATTTAACAAACTTATTAGCCCTTTTGCCACACGTGCATACCAGAGTTCTTTAAGGAATGGCCAAATATGGTATATTCAGTAAATATACAGTTAATAGTTAAAGGGAATAAACTAGATGTATCAATAAGGATAGATCTCAAAAACATTTTTTTTGTGAGAAAAAGTTGCTGAATGTAATAATTTATTGCACACAAGACAATACCACATTTTTCCAATGTAAGACTATTTCTTAAAAAGGTCTAGAAGAATACATACCAAACTCATGATCATGGTAACTTCAAGGAGGGGGAAAGTAAGTGGGATAAGGGACTAACAGGAGTTTTAGCTTTTTCTGTAATAGTCTAAAGTTTTAAAGGAAAATATATTCACATATTACTTGTGTAATTAAAATTTTAAAACAGGACTTAAATTTATATATAAATATGTAAATATATGGACAGTACACAAAACCTTAAAGATAGTTGTGTTAAGATTGTGGATAGCCGAAACCGGTTTGGCTCAGTGGTAAAGCATCGGTCTGCGGACTGAAAGGTCCCAGGTTCGATTCCGGTCAGGGGCATGTACATTGGTTGTGGGCACACGCCGGGCACATCCCCGGTAGGGGGTGTGCAAGAGACAGCTAGTCGATGTTTCTCTCTCATCGACGTTTCTAGCTCTCTATCTCTCTCCCTTCCTCTCTGTAAGAAAAATCAATAAAATATTTTTTTTTAAAAAAAGATTGTGGATAATTTTCTTACATTTTCCTATTTTTAAAAAAGTTCTGTTTTGTGGCTATAATGTTAATAGAATAAAAATTTTTAAATAAAATTTTATTTAACTTTTTGTCTGCCTTTCTGCTGCTGACATAGTATTATCACGTAGAAGGTATAGTTATTAAGAGGTAATTGGCGCCCTGGCTGGTTTGGCTCAATGGATAGAGCGTCAGCCTGCGGACTAAAGGGTCCCAAGTTCAATTCTGATCAAGGGCACATGCCTGGGTTGCGGGCTTGGTCCCCAGTAGAGGGCGTACAGGAGGTAGGTGATCAATGATTCTCATCATTGATGTTTCTATCTTCCTCCCTTCCTCTCTGAAATCAATAAAAATATTTTTTTAAAAACAAGAGGCAATTGGCTGTGGTATCATTAGTGCCAGAAGTAGTAGCTCAACATCATTTCTGCAAACATTTTAAATTATCTTTGGTGACAGTCTCCAAAACAGTTTTTCAATATAAGACCTCATTCTGCAGCTACTTCATACTGGCAGGTACACTGGGACCATATAGTTCCTAAAACCAGAGGTTCCATCAGAATATTTATGAGACTTCCCTTCTTACGTTCAGGCCACCTGACTGGTTATGGGTTATGAAATTTGTTCAGATCAAAAATCCCTCCACTTTGTGTGGAACTCAGATCCAAAAGCTGCTTCCTAGGAAAAACCTGGCTTCACCTGTTCCCTACCTTCGTGGGAATGTGGGGTAAACTTCCATGCAGGCAACAACACTGGTCAGGCTTCTCAACTTTCAAGACAGAATGTAAATCCTGTCACTCAACCACCTGTTCATCTGGCTTCCAAAACATATGGATCCTGCTTCAGTCAACAACAGAGCATACCAACATTGCTAGCCTTCACCAGAGAATAAGTGTATTCAGCCTCTGAGGTACTATCAAAAGCCTGGCTGTGAGAATATTTATGGAATATATTGTAAGGGATATTCAATCCATCCACTCCTTCAGGCATTTTAAGTTGTGTCCTCAAATAAAGTTAGAGCACCAGAAAGTTACATGCCTGAGCCATATTAGCTCAGCCCCTGCAGAAAGGCTTTAATGTTACACCCTTGGCTTTTAGCCAGGATTGTTATAAGGGTGTAATATGAAAATCTCTTCTGTGTGTGTTATGAAACTGTTACTGAGGACATTGTCCCTTATGTTAATCCCACATGAGGAATTTCTTATGGAATTCAGTGCCAGCTATGGACCATTATGTAGCTGTTAAAAATTATAATTCTGGAATACTAAATATGAACATCTGTTTTATATTCATTGGGGGGGGGGAAACAGAACACAAAATGGCATATAGATTCTAATTGCAGCCATGTTAAATTATTTGTGTCTGTGGGCAAGAACTGAAAGATGATAGGCAGGGATAAAGATTGTATGAGGGCAATGGAATTAGAAATGTTTTGTTCTTCCAAAAAATTTTGTTTGCTGAAACCCAGTCTTTTCAATGTGGGGAAAAAAGAATTTAGTGATAGGAATATCTGTCTCTCTTGAGGAATTGCTATGTATTTTTCTTTCTGATAACAAGAATTCTGTATTTTACTGTGTTCACCCTTTCCCCTGGCTGCCTCAAAGGCTGAATTTAATGTTCAGTCATGACACATTAGCTCCCTCTTCTTTTCCATGCCTCTGATGTTCTATTTCTATAATCTCATGACATTTGTACTCTTTTTTTTTTGTAAAGTGCCTCAAATTCCTTGCAGATAGGCAAAATATAAAGTTTGTTTTTAAGTTTAAAAGTTATACACAGTAAATTGGAAAACTATAAAAAAGAGAAAAAAGATAACCATTGTTAACACTTTTTGGCATTTCTCCTATCTTTCCTGAATGTATTTTTTTTTATTTATCTTTATTGTTGAGAGAATTACAGATGTCCCCCCTTTAAGTCCCTCATTGCCCACCTCCACCTGGCTCCTGCTCCCCTGCCCCAGGCCTTTACCACACTATTGTCTGTGGCTATGGGCTATGTATATATGCATATAAATTATTTGGGTAATCTCTTTCCACTCCCCCTTCCCTCTCAGATTCATAATCTTTCCATACTTAAACAAGATAAATAGCATATGCTCTTATTTTAAATTTTTAAATTTATTTATTGATTTTAGAGAAGAAGAAGAAGAAGAAGAAGAAGAAGAAGAAAGAGAGAAAGAGAGAGAGAGAGAGAGAGAGAGAGAGAGAGAGAGAGAGAGAGAGAGAGAGAGAGAGAGAGAGAGATTTGTTGTTCCACTTATTTTTTGCATTCATTGGTTGATTCATGTCCTGACAAGGGGGTAATACTCTAACTAACTGAGCTATCTGGTCAGGGAAACATATGCTCTTTTCAAGTAATTTTAAAATCTAAGCATGTTTTCATCTATTGGAAGCTTTTCTGTTAATAACTCTGGTAAATATTATGCCAGTATGACTTTCAAACATTAGAACCACAGGAAGGGTTAAAGGGGAAGATCAAAGGTCAGTTCAGAGAAGCTAAAAACCTGAGAGAAGAAGCCTTACGGACCTTATTCAGACAGGGGGTCAGAAGTGAAAGCTCAGGGCAGCCTAAGACCAAAAAGCAATGTAGTGTCAGGTACCCAGAAAGAAGATCACAGGAGATAGGATTTTAGAACTAGGAACGACTTTAGAGGTATCTTATACAACATTCTCATTTTACAACTGAAACAACCAAAGCCAGAAGAGGTGAATTGACTTGTGGGGGCTCTGGAGATGGCCTGCCTGGATGTGTAACTCTGCTTTAGGAACTCTGGACTTTAAGTAGGTGCATTTACCCTCTCAAGTTTCATTTTTCCGCCGAAACTGGTTTGGCTCAGTGGATAGAGTATCGGTCTGCGGACTGAAGGGTCCTGGGTTCGATTCCAGTAAAGGGCATGTACCTTGGTTTTGGGCACATCCCTAGTAGGGGGAGTGCCAAGAGGCAGCAGATTGGTGTTTCTCTCTCATCGATGTTTCTAGCTTTATATCCCTCTCCCTTTCTCTCTGTAAAAAATAAATAATATATATATATATATATATTTTAAAAGTTTCATTTTCCTGTGCGAAAGGAAAATAGTGATAGCATTTAATTTACATGCTTATTGTATGGATTAAATCAGATGATTCGTGTACAGCACTTGGCACAGTGCCCAATACAAACTAAAAGCTCAATAAATGTTACTTATTAATAGTAATGTAATTTTATCATTATTCAACTAATCAGTGACAGACCTATGACAAGGACTCAGATCTCTTGACTCAATCTAGTGGTCTTTTCACTGCATCAGGCTGACTTCCAGGGTCCAGAAAGGACTGAACGTTGTCTTGAACATAGCAGTGGTGCCAAAGAAAACCAACCGGGAGCTAAACCTGAAAATTTCAGTCCACTTCAGTGCAGTATAAATAAAAGCATCTATCCTGGCGTCTAGAAAATAGTAGGCTCCTAAGAAATGTTTACTAACTGAAAAGGTTTTTTAAAAAACATCAACAGGGTTGTGAGAGTGGTACTGGCTTCTAATGGAAGAACTAGAAAGCTTTCATAGAGACACATAAGAAAGGACTTAGGGAAGAAGGTTACTAAAAATACGTGTGTTTCATACATGTCTGTGAAGATCAGGAACAAACAGAGGTTTTCTTTTCTGAGATTCCTTGAACTTTCTCATTGCTATTTTTGTTAACTTTTGCATCTTTCCCTGTAGTCACTAGAGAAAATCTTATACAAACCCTAGGTGAGGGCTGTGTATTTTTTCAGAGTCGGGCAGAGTAAGAAAGTAGAGAAATATCTATCTAAATTCAAATTAATAAAGCTGGTTTGGCAGCAAGCTTGGGGGGTGGCACACAGGTAGAAGAGTGGGCAGTGGCAGTGAAAGGCAAGAAAGCCCAAGTCCTATGCCCTTCAAGAGGGGAGAAAAAAAAAAAAAACAAGGTGAACAAGGAGGCAGTTGAGATCATAAACTCTGGGATTAAAACTGAGGAAAAAAAAAAAAAAAAGCCTGTGTTCTCCCTTTCCCCCATGTTCTGCTATATCTGTTCATAATTTATGACAGTGGCTTGGAGGGGGCCTCTTGTTAGTCCTCTTTACTACTAGTGTCTCTTCTATTTTCTTTTCTTTTTAAATACATTTTATTAATTTCAAAGAGGAAGGGAGAGGGAGAGAGAAATAGAAACATCAATGATGAGAGGGAATCATTGACCAGCTGCATCCTGCATAGCCCCCTACCTGGGATCAAGCCCACAACCCAGGCATGTGCCCTTGACCGGGCCGGGACCGGTTTGGCTCAATGGATAGAGCGTCATCGTGGGAACTGTAAGGTCCCGGGTTCGATTCTGGTCAAGGGCATGTACCTTGGTTGCGGGTATATCGCCAGTAGGGGGTGTGCAAGAGGCAGCTAATCGATGACTCTCATCGATGTTTCTAACTCTCTATCTCTCTCCCTTCCTCTCTGTACAAAATCAATAAAAATATATATTAAAAAAAAATGCCACTGTGATGCATAATTAAAAAAAAAAAAAAAGAATTGAACCCGGGACCCCTCAGTCTACAGGCCAACAATCTATCCACTGATCCAAACAGGCTCTTCTATTTTCTAAAGCCAGCTTGCTAACTCTTTCTTTCAACTAATGTATGTTCCAACACTCCCACAGTAATAAGATGGATAACCCTGACCTCTCTAGATGCATGCTTTCAAGTCGTAGTGTTCCACCAGTCCTTTAGCTCACCCTCCTGAATCATCTGGTCCTATGGTTTATGGTAATTATTATCTGTCCAGAGTTTCAAGGTATATTCTCATCTTAACAGTAAAAGCTCAATAACCATTTGTTCATGGATTCCAGAGTTTATAATCTAGTTGGGGAAACAATATGTCCTCATGAAATAGAAAGCCATGTAACCACAAGCACAAAATTAAAGAATAAAAACGGAGTTCATAGCCGAGACCGGTTTGGCTCAATGGATAGAGCGTCGGCTTGGGGACTGAAGGGCCCTGGTTCGATTCCGGTCAAGGGCATGTACCTTGGTTGCGGGCATATCCCCAGTAGGGGGTGTGCAAGAGGCAGCTGATCGATGACTCTCTCTCATCGATGTTTCTAACTCTCTATCTCTCTCCCTTCCTCTCTGTACAAAATCAATAAAATATATATATATTTAAAAAAAAAAACAAAAAAAAAAAAAAAAAAAAAACGGAGTTCATAGAGGTTTAGGAGGTGCAAAGAAGGTAAATGATCTGTCAGGTTGAACTAGTCAGAAAAAGTTTCCAAGACCACGTTAAGTTTTGAGCTTTGAATTGGAAATTTAAGGAGGTGATGGACATGAGTTGGTGGAAAGATGTGCCCTTTCAAACAAATGCACAAAGGGAGACAATGCAAGATATAACTCAAGCCAGGACAGGTGCCCGACCCACCCTGTCATTTCCCTGTCTCAGCAGCTCTGCACGATCTGCCACCACACCTGTTTCAGTTACAAGAGAGCTCCTTGTGACCTAGTACCCATCAGGCCCTCTCTTCTATCAAATTCACCACTCAAGCAGCACTTACCAAGTGACTCCAGACAGGAGGAAGAGGCATAGATATGAAATGTTTGCCAAGCACTGTGAACAACTATGTCCTGTCTCTTCAGTTTGGACCTCAGGTAGTAGTAATACATGATCTTTTCTATGTCCTCTCCATGGCAGAGGGAAAACAAATGTATGTTGGAGTAGAGCAGGGATGGGAAACCTTTTTTCTGCCAAGGGCCATTTGGATACTTATAACATCACTTCTGAGCCATACAAAATTATCAACTTGAAAATTAGCCTGCTATGTTTGGTCAAACATTTAATTAACTCATCCCTAAGGCCTTGGCAGGGCCAGACCAAATGATTTTGCAGGCCTTATAGGGATGTTTCCCACCATGAAGCAGAAGGAAGCAGGACTATGTAGAACCAAGATGGTTATGTTACCATGATCAGACTAATATCACTTTGAAGGCTCATGTGCTGCCACCTCTGGAAAATCCTGGGTTGTATGGAAATCCTTCCTGACATAAGGAAAGCCGGTCACCACAGAGCAGCATATGCTAAGAAATACTGCAAATGGCACTGTACACACAAGTTGAATTTACAGACCCTACCCTTAGGAGCTTGCTAACAGAAAAATTGGGGCTTGGACAAGCAGAATATATATAAGATACATTTTTGATGCACTTATCAAAAAACAGTCATGTATAGAAAAGGAACCCTTGTGCACTGCTGGTGGGAATGCAGACTGGTGCAGCCACTGTGGAAAACAGTATGGAGTTTCCTCAAAAAATTAAAAATGAAACTCACATCTGACCCAGTAATCCCACTTCTAGGAATATATCCCAAGAAATCAGAAACACCAGTCACAAAGGATATATGCACCCCTATGTTCATAGCAGCACAATTTACAATAGCTAGGATTTGGAAACAGCTTATCAGCAGATGAGTGGATTAAAAAACTCTGGTATACATCTATACAATGGAATACTACACTACTGTAAAAAAAAAAAAAAAAAAAGAAGGAACTCTTACCATTTGCAATGGCATGGATGGACCTGCAGAGCATTATGCTAAGCGAAATAAGCCAATCAGAGAAAGATAAATATCACATGATCTCACTCATTTGTGGAATATAATGGACAACATAAACTGATGAACAAAAATAGAGTCAGAGATACTAGTCGAAGCACTGAATAGATCGTCCAAGCTAAGAGCGAAGGTGGTTGGTGGGGGAGGGGGGACACATCAACCAAAGGACTTGTATGCATGCATATGAGCATAAATAATGGACACAGACAGTAGGGGGGTGAAGGCATGTGCTGGGGGGGGGGGGGAGTGGCCAGGGAGAGATCAATGGCGGGAGTGGGGAGAGGAGACTTACTGTAACACTTTAAACAATAAAGAACTGTCAGTCTCATATTACCAGTAATAATAATAATAATAATAAAAGTAATCAAGCCCTAGCTGGTTTGGCTCAGTGTATAGAGTGTCAGCCTGCGGACTGAAGGGTCCCGGGTTTGATACCGGTCAAGGGCACATGCCCAGGTTGCGGGCTCGATCCCCTGTGGGGGCATGCAGGAGGCAGTCAATCAATGATTCTCATCAATGACGTTTCTATCTCTCTCCGTCTTCCTTCCTCTCTGAAATCAATAAAAAAAATTTTTTTAATTAAAATTTTAAAAAGTAGTCAAATCTACAAGTGCAATGTCATTCAACTTCTGATCGCATTTGCTCTAACAACACTTACTGAATGTCTACTAGGTGGAAAGGAAAGGTAGAAAGGAGGAGAGCGTTTCCCAGGAAATAGTGTAAAATTCTGACTGGCTGTGACTTAGCCCAGTGAAAGATGAATCAAAAAAGGTGGATTTTAAGAGACCTGTATGCCTTGTTAGGGAGTTTGAACTTTATCATATACACAATGGAAAAATCAAAGAACATTTTAAGTGATATGGTCCCAGTTCTCCCTCCTAGCTGTGTGTCTTTGGGCAAGTCACTAAATCTCTTAATATTAGTGTCTTCATTTACAAAGTGAGGATAATAGTGGTACCTATCTCTCAGGGTTGATTTGAGGAGTGTATGTAAAGCAATCAGCACAGCACCTGGTACATAATAAGAGCTCCATACATTTTAGCTTTTATTACCAGGAAAGTTTCTTAGAAAGATAACTTCATTGGCAGCACCAAACATATACTCTAATGATGATGTCAAAAAGTCCTATTAAGATGACATTGCAATTTAATTCAGTGATAAGGTCTTGAAAGGCGATTTGGATGTGGGAAGCTAGGAAGGTGAAAAGGTGAGAGGTAAGTTTAGCTTGAGAGACTGGGTAGATCAGGATAACTGTCCAAGTAGAGTATATGGGGCATTATCCAAGGCATCCCTTGAGATAAATTTTAACCGTGCACGTGTTCAGACATTAAGTAGTTGCTAGTGAAGAAACTACTCTAAGCAAGCAGGACCAAGGGTAGGCATTATTACTTGACCTTATATTAATACTAGAGGCATGGTGCATGAAAATTCATGCAATGGGGGGGGGGGGTCCCTCAGCATGACCTGCCCCCTCTCACAGTCTGGGAACCCTCAGGGGCTGGAGGCAACCCGGCAATCAGGGGAAGATGGCACCCCCATCATACCTCTGCTGCTGCCACTGCCGACAGCACAAGCCTTAGCCTGCCCTGGTTACCTGAGCCTCGGGCAGCCCTGGACAGCTGGGCAGCCACCAACCGAGGCTTGCCTGTGCCTCAGGCTGGTCCAGGAAGCTGGGGGGGGGGGGGGGGGAGGGGACTGGGTGCCACCATCTTGAGGATGTGGGTGCTGCCATCTTTGAGGGTGGGACAGCAATTAGCATATTCCCTCTTTATTAGATAGGAGAGTTAAGACTGCCTGAGGAATTACAGCAAACAAATATATGCAGTTGCAAATCACAAAGCATTTTATTACTCACACAAATTCCTGGTGCCGTGGGTACAGGCCTAACGGGGGTCCCCAAAGCATGGCTTCCTCTGAAGGTAGCTGCGGCACCATCTGATGGCTGGCAAAAACCAGGTCGGCTTTTACCACCAGAGACCTCCTCGACTCTTTAATCGTGGCTAGATCAAGGATATTAGCCATCATTTGGCATGGAGCAGGAGGCAGAGCAAGTGCAGACTGTCAGTCGATTCATCGTCTCTGGTTTGGGTCCCCATTATATAGCCAGGTTGTTTACCCACGGCAGTCCAGGTGCTTATCAATTAGAGTGCAAAACAAGTTTCTATCAATGTGCCACAGGCATAAACTTAAAACATGTTTTCGACCAAAGTATAATAAGTTCAAACCAAGTCCTTATCTATGGGGTACACTCTTCTAAGTTACTTCTTAATGTTTTTCCAGAAATGTTCAAAACATCACACAGGTGTTTATCACACTAAGCTTCACTCAAATATTTTTCTGCTATGACGATAACCATTAACCAGATTTAGAGATAAGGGTAGCCAGGGTATAAGAGTCTAGGTGCAGAAACAGATAAATGAGTTCAGTTTGGGACCTGTTGGATGAGAAGTGAAGCTGCCAAAAATGGGAACCTGGAGGATATCAACATTAACGGGGAGGCCAGAAGAGCCAATGGAGAAAACTGGTCAGAGACCATAATATCAGTATGAAGGGGGATTAGGAGGGATAAGGGAGACATTATCATCAGCTAACCTTTCGGTTACGTTACATAAGCCCGTCACCCAATTCCCCAACAGGCGTTAACATCTGCTTCCTAATCCGTTCTTAGCTTCTTGCTTCTCAGTTTTCTGCCTCTCAGCATTTTTTCCTTTTGCCCTTTCTTAACTGAAAGAAGGAAAAGTCTAGCATCTCTCAACACGGTCCCCTAGGTGACCCCGAATCACAAGGAAAGGGCTGGAAAGAGGGTAAAAAAAATTTTTTTTTCTAGAAAAGAAAGAGTCCGCAACCACCTTCCCATAAGGTCCCACTTCCAGATATCCTGCCACGCCGCTCTACTGCCACCCTTATCTGCTCTTGGACGCGAGGCACGACGGGAAATGCAGTCCTCAAGTCCGTGCAGGGTGGCACGACTGAAGAACTCGGTTTCCCAACTGGCGCTTTAGGTGCATGCGCAGATGGCTGCTCCGGCGAGTGGTAAACAGAGACGTCAGGCTGGGGCTGCAGCTCGGAGCAAAACAAAAGGGAAACCCGGGGGGGTGGGGGGGTGGGAGGGTTGGTAAGGTAATTGGTTCTGGAATAAGAGGCTGGGACCAAGGGGGATGTAGACTGTCTTAAGAGTGGAGGGAAGGGAAGAGAGAGTGGAGGGAGAGTCCGGGGAGGGGCAAGTGACGCGGGAGCGGGGCGGGGGGAGGCAGTGATCAGGGTGGAGAAAATTTGGGAGGAGTGTGTGCGTGTGGAGGGGCGGGGGGTGGGCAGCAACTTAAAAGGGGGTGGGAACTGCAGCTAAAGAGACGTTCGCTGATGGGAGCGCAACGTTTGAGGGGCTACGGAGCCTCAGGTTTAAAAGACCAGGAAGCTGAGAGAGATTTGAGAAAAAGTGTTCGCTAGGTGGAGAGTACAGGTGGTGTCTCGGAAAGAGCCCCGAGACTGCAGGCTGTAGTCCTGAAGAGAATCAGAGTTGTGTGGAAGGGACAGCCTGGGGAGCTAGGGTCCGGGGGCGAGCGGGGGGAGTTCGAGACTTTCCGAGGACTGGCAGGAATGTGCCTCCTGGCCCTGGGTGCTCCCCCCCTGGGGGGAGGCATCGTGAGGGACTGTGGCAGGCTGCTCTGAACGCTGAGCGACAGAGGTCCAGCTCCACGTATGGATCCAGAGAATGAGAATTCAGCCACAGAGGCTGCCGCGATCATAGACCTCGATCCCGACTTCGAACCCCAGAGCCGTCCCCGCTCCTGCACCTGGCCCCTTCCCCGACCAGAGCTTGCTACTCAGCCGCCCGAGCCGCCCGAGGTGGATCCAGGTCTGGGAGAGAAGGTACACACGGAGGGGCCAACAGAGCCAATCCTGTTGCCCCCCCGGCTCCCAGAGCCGGCAGGGGGCCCCCAGCCCGGGATCCTGGGGGCTGTCACAGGTCCTCGGAAGGGAGGCTCCCGCCGGAATGCCTGGGGAAACCAGTCCTATGCAGAGCTCATCAGCCAGGCCATTGAAAGTGCCCCGGAGAAGCGACTGACACTCGCCCAGATCTATGAGTGGATGGTCCGCACTGTGCCCTACTTCAAGGACAAGGGTGACAGCAACAGCTCAGCAGGATGGAAGGTAACTCTGATCCCCTTACCCCCCTCCCAATACCATCTGCCCCTGGGCCCCCTACCTCCTTACTGCTATTCTGGGACCCCCTTTTACTCATCCCCACCCCAGAGATCCATCTTCAATAGTAAATTAGACAAACATTTACTTAGGACATAGTATATGCATGATCAGATGATTAATAAGACACTGTCTTTGCCCCGGAGAAAATTGAATTCTCTGCTCACTGTTCAACACTCCCAGCACAAGTGTTGGCTCGGGCTGCCCCAAATACTTATTTATTCCCACAGAGAAGTCTTTATCCTATGTACTGCAGGAGCTGTGTGGGTTCTCCACATAAACCTAGCCTTCCCTCTGTCCCCACCTCCCACCCCAACACCTTTTCTCCCATTCCTGTGGGATTACTTGGATTCCCTGCTTGTCTCCCAGCACCTCAGTGTGGAGGTTCTGTTCTAGAACTCCTCTACCCAAGAAGACGGAGTGAAGTTGGCAAAAGGTAAAAAGGGTGGTATTCATGGGGTAAGGTAGCTGACCTTATCCACTAAGAAAAAAAGGACTGTGAACTGCTGCCTGTCTCAATTTACTTGATAATGCCAATAAATTCTTCCTAGTAAGGGACTATACAAGTTGGGTGGTGGGGGTGGGGGGGTTGATTCATGAAGGAAAAAAAAGAGAGAGAGGGCTGTGACTTTAGAGCACAAGATCAGCCATTCCTTTGGCTTTCCATGAAGCAACTGTGAGGAAAGATCTCGATAGATGCTCTGAAAACTTGTCTTGAGAAATACGGGGTCGGGGAGCTTCAGCCCCTATTAATGTTTTGTACGCCCATACGTGGTAAAGTCAGCATACAAGGAAGTATAGAGGGTTGAAAGAAGAGAGTCTTTCCTTAGGTATAAGAGATTGCGGGATCAGATCTGCAGTAGCTCTAAGGGTTCAGTAGGACAGAAATGGGACAGCTGACTGAGACCCTTGGCACTAGTTCTGGGTAGACTGCCACACCACAGCCTCAGCTCATAAAGAGCTCCCCTCCTTGGATCTAGCCTACACAGCTGTTTTTCTTTTCTCTTAGGTTCATTTTTCAGGGTAGAAGAAATAACCATGAGTTATTAGTTATGCCGTGGGAGTGTGGTCCATCCTTGTAATTTACACTTATACAGGGCTTTTAGTTTACAAAGTGGTTTTTTAAATTTTTTTATTTTATTAACCTTCACAGCAATTCTGAGATTCCACATTTCACATATTAGGAAACTAAGGTTTAGAAAGATTTGGAAATTCCCTAATATCAGTAGAATAAGGTCTTGAACTCAGATCTAACTCTAAATCATATGTTCTTGCTGCTAGTCCATGCTGCCAAATTCTCTTCATTGCAATGATGGCAAAGCCAAATCACACTGAGCCTGGGGCCTCAAGTCCCCAGTCCCCACCTCCAACCCTACTCCAAGGGGACCTTAGGCCTGAACTGGCTTAACTGATGACTTGCCCAGGTTACTACCACCCCACTAGGGGGCGGCACCCACTTAGAACAAGAAAGCTTAGTGGAGGTGACTTGGGGAGCAATTTGCAGTAACCCCCTTCCAACAGGTAAGAATAATAGGCTCTTAGGGAGCTGACCTCTCTAGGTAGGTAGCTGTACAATGTGATGTACTAGTTCCAAGACCTAAAGAGGAGGGGATGAAGAATCGGGTCCTATATAGTAGGGAAAGGAAAGGGTCTTCTCAGTAGACCCGGAGTTAGAGGCTGAAATGAGGAGAAATCATGGCGCCACAAGTCACTCAGTTACTAAGAGCAGAGCTTGGATGGACAAGTGTGTAGCCAGAGTAGTTGAAGTGGCATTACTCTAGGGTCTCAGAGAGACAAGAAGTTCTTTAGCTGAATAGCCCTGAAACAAGAAACTACTTAAGCATCTTTCTCCAGGCAAAGGGTCTCCTTATCTAAAGCAGTCTGAAACACACGAAGTGATTTCTCACTAGTCTCAGCCTCCTAGTTGCTCCAAGCCCTTCTGGGCTTCTCCTGAGTTTCTAAATATTGAAGAGCTTCATGTGGGAGGTCAAATCTCCCTAAGGTCTGAGATCTTAATACACACATTCCTGAGGAGAAGTTGGGGGAAAGAGGTAAGAAAGAGAAGGGAGCTTGGGGAAGCACAAAAGGATGGCTTACCAACCTGAGGCAACCAGTAGAAGTAAGCTGCTCTAGGGGCTTAAGAATCTGCCAATTTCCATTCCCTGGGCACCTGGGGGGAAAAACACAAAACTTATCTCTAGCGGAATATCAGCAGAGAGAGAGAGAAAGGGAGAACATGTAGCTTCTAATAACCAAGGCACTCAACAACCAACAGAGCCTTAAGGGGAGCTTTGCCATCACCTGGGGGCTACCCACTGATCAGGCAAGAAATGATTGATTCTGTACCAGGAGGCTGAGTATGTACTGAGACCTTGGCAGTGAGGGGGAGGGGCACTACTGACGGGGTGCTGCCTGACTAGATGACATGATCTGTGTCCTGGGCGCTTACACTTTATGAGACTAATTCTGTGAAACTGTAAAGAACACAGTTGGTCAAAATTGTATGGAAGAGATTTAAAATACTCTGTGAGAAACTGGGCAGCAGAAGTCAAGCAGTCACTGTATAAAAGAGAGGAGACTTAGGCTTGGACTGGATGAACCAGTAGAATTTAGAGGGGAGCACTTTCCCAGGAGGAGAGAGGAGTGTACCTTATGTATTTGAAGTACAGTGAGAAGCATGGCCCAGATATAGTTGAGGGTGTGTGTCTGTGAATCGGGAGAAATCAGAAACAAGGAATCTTCAAATCCTCTGGAGAGCTGGGGCCCAAATGCCCCCATGGGGAGTGGAGCGCCAGCTGTGCTGAGATTCCAGCCCCTTAGCCTGATGAGAGAACTGGCTCAGGACAGGGTGGGTCAGTCCTGGGCTGATGTTGCGCCACTATCCTGTAAACTCCACCCAAGCCTGCACTCAAGGAAAGGGGTGGAGCTGTGGAATGCTCTTTCCCATCTGAGCCTAGTTCTTGCTGCACCAGGAGTGTCTCTCCCTGGTTTCCTCCAGCCCCAGACAGCCCCCCACCCCCCGCCAGAGACTTGAGAGGAGTTTAATGCTCTGAGCTTTTCTAGGGTGGGTGCCCTTCCCTCTGCAGTAGGTTGTTAATCAGATTGTCTCTGGTGCCCCTGTGCAGAGAAGTCTGGAGCTGAGGCTGAGCAGCTTGTCTTCTGGGTGGGAACTGTGTGTGGTCTCCTCCCCAACCCCCTCCCCCATCTTTGCCTGTTCTCCCCCTGTATTTGACTAGCTTTGAGTATCCATGTGCAGCTGTGTCCCAGAATCCTTTTAAACTGGACTGTGTGCCACTGACCTTCCCTACACACCACTCATACCCCTTTCCTGCTGCCTGTGTCCTCTCCAGAACTCGATCCGCCACAACCTGTCCCTGCACAGCAAGTTCATCAAGGTTCACAATGAGGCTACCGGCAAGAGCTCTTGGTGGATGCTGAACCCCGAGGGAGGCAAGAGCGGCAAGGCACCACGCCGCAGGGCAGCCTCCATGGATAGCAGCAGCAAGCTGCTCCGGGGCCGCAGCAAGGCACCCAAGAAGAAACCAGTTGTGTTGCCAGCTCCACCCGAAGGTGCCACTCCAAAGAGCCCTGTTGGCCACTTTGCCAAGTGGTCAGGCAGCCCTTGCCCTCGAAACCGCGAGGAAGCTGATGTGTGGACCACCTTCCGTCCACGAAGCAGTTCAAATGCCAGCACTGTCAGTACCCGGCTCTCTCCGCTGGGGCCGGAGTCTGAGGTGCTGGCAGGAGAGGAAATGCCAGCCTCGGTCAGCGGCTATGCAGGGGGTGTCCCTCCCACCCTGAAGGAAGATCTAGAGCTGTTAGATGGGCTCAATATAACATCTTCCCATTCCCTGCTATCTCGGAGTAGTCTCTCTGGCTTCTCTTTGCAGCATCCTGGGGTTACGGGCCCCTTACACGCATACAGCACCTCCCTCTTCAGCCCAGCAGAGGGGCCCCTGTCAGCAGGAGAAGGGTGCTTCTCAAGCTCCCAGTCTCTGGAGGCCCTGCTCACCTCTGATACACCACCACCCGCTGCCAGCGTCCTCATGACCCAGGTAGATCCCATTTTGTCGCAGGCTCCCACGCTTCTGTTGTTGGGAGGCATACCTTCCTCCAGTAAGGTAGCCACAGGAATTGGCCTGTGTCCCAAGCCTCCAGAGGCTCCGGGCCCCAGCGGTCTGATTCCCCCTCTTCCGATGATAGCACCGCCTCCAGTCATGGTGGGTGCTCCCATCCCCAAGACCCTGGGGACTCCTATGCTTACACCCTCTACTGAAGCTACAAGCCAAGCCAGAATGCCTCAGGATCTCGATCTTGATATGTATCTGGAGAACCTGGAGTGTGACATGGATAACATCATCAGTGACCTCATGGATGGGGAAGAGGGACTGGACTTCAACTTCGAGCCAGGTACTGCTCACAACCTACGCCTACTCCTAGGTGCCGAGTTACTTCCACAATCTGAGCAAGGGAGAGGGAGATTAGAACAGGGGGTAGGTGGAGCTCCTGGGGAATTGGAGGGAGGATGTTGTATTAGAGTGGCAGAATCTCTAGATGGGACTTCCAGGCCCCTCAGCAGTGCTCACCCCTACCACATAGCACAGGAGTGGTGGGAGACGGGCTGTCTCTGTTTACCTTGTTGTGGATCATGATGGTGGAATGTGCTCATGCCCCAGATGAGCCTCTTACCTTGTCTTTCATTTTTTCTTCCCACAGATCTCTGAGCCATTGCTGGAAGCTTTGTCCCCTGCTTCAGAGGTGGAGTTAGGGGTGCCCGTATCCACTTTTTATCCTTGGCCCCACACCAGGAATTTGGAGCCCTGATTTGGAGCTAGGGTGGGGTCTACTCACACAGGGGTTGAGGAAATTATAAAGATAAAGCTGCCCAATATGGGAACTATGGGGGGAGGGAAAAGGAGGGGTTTTTTTCTCACTGTGCCAATTAGGGGGTAAGGCACCTTCTTGGGAGCCATCCTTGGCTCCCCCTATTCCCACCCCCTAGGTTTTGTAGCAGGGGCGGGCTATGCTGTTGGAAATATGAAGTCACCAGTGGCCTTACCCCTGCCTTTGGGAGCAGGATTTTTTGTAGTGTCTTATCTGAGTTGGTTCAGGCTAGGTTGAGCCTGGGGTTTTTATGCAGTGGCCTCTTCGGCCTTTGGGGGGGAGTAGTTAGGACCTGGGAGGGCCAAGGTCTCAGCACTAGAGTGGCTCACCAGGCCAAATGACCCTTAGGGGGACTTCAGATAACAGAAAGGCTTTATATAAACTTTAAAGATCTATAAACACAAATATAGAGGGTTTTTTTTAACAGTGGCAAGGTGCTAGTGATGAAGAATGCTTTTTTTTTTTTTCTTAAGGCTTTGTCATTGTGACATGTTGAAAACACTACAGACATTACTTGGGGAAACATGGGGAAGGGGTACACCAGCAGGAGAGCAGCAGTGGGAAGCAGTACTGAGCAAGGGGAATCACTCCCATGTAGACCAGGTCTAGAACATGGTCGGTGCAAAAATATCTCAGGCTTTCCCTAACGAAAAAGCTAAGCCAGCTCCCCACCCCCACCCCACCCCACATTCTACCACTTTGTGCCTAGGAGTGTGTGGTGTTGGGATGCAGCCACACTCTCCGTGACCCACTGTGGGTTAGTGCTACAGTGGGAGAGTACATTGAAGGCCTGGAATTAGTTTGTGGCCTGGGAAGGGGGGCCGGAGGGGGAAGAGAAGGAGGGAAGGATTTAGGGTGGTAAAGTTAGGCACAGAGACCTCCCTGTTCAAGGCCCCTGACAGCTGTTGCTGCCCTTCTTTCCCTTGCCTGACTACAGGGGTTATGTGGAAGTGTGTGTGGTGGCAGGCAGGAGGAGGGGTGGAACAGGGAAGGGGGAGCTGGGAAGCTTGGCTGAGGGTCTGGGAAATGAGCAGGGATGTAGGGGAATGTGGATCAGGTTTACCACCACCTGCCAGGGAGGCCATCTGGGGCTCCTCCACCCCAGCCCCCAAGCAGCCCCTCCCCCAGTCCCCTTTGCATTGTTCCCTCCCCCACCCCTGCTGTGGGTTCCCATCATTTCCTGTGTCAGCGCTTGGCTTACCCAGATTGTATCATGTGCTAGATTGGAGTGGGGAAGTGTGTCAAATCAATAAATAAATAAATTCAATAAATGACTATAACCAGCTCTGGTTTCTGCTGCCTGTTGCCCCCCTCAGACAAAGGAGAGGGAGAGGGGAAAGCAATGGTTTGGGGACTGTCCAGAAACTGAGAGGTGGGGGTGGGAGAATTTCGGTTGGGGGAGAGGGGGTGTGGGGGAGGGGGGGAGGGAAGTGGCCCATCAGCAACCTAACCCGAGCAGGCTGTGATAGGCGTCCTCTGGTAGTCCTGGCTGAAAAGGGCTCATTGACTAGACTTCAGAGTCTTTCCTCACCACCACCCAAGTGCATACCCCAGCCTTCCTGCTCACCCTCAGAGGCTCCATGCTGCCTGGGGCATACTTAAGCCTCCCTGCAGGTACTGGGAGGAGTCTCTTAAAAAAGGAACCTCACATTAAACGCCAGTAATTTCATACCTAGTGTTTCTGCTCTCACATGGTCACTTTATTTTTTTAGTCTGCTGTTTTCCCTTCTTACTGAGTAAGCCTGCCTTGGTCTTTTGGGACGGACTCTTTCGAGGGAGCTTGCGACTCTTGTCATCACCTGATTTGGACTGGAAAGGAAAAGGGTCAGTTAGATAAAGAAGTTCAGTTCGGAAGGAAATCTTGTACAAACTAGGCCACGGGCAGGACAAAAGAGGTGGAAGGCAGGTCTTGGCCATGGATGTTGGATTTGGAAAGGAAATTTAGCCCTAACTGGTTTGGCTCAGTGGATAGAGCATTGGCCTGCAGACTGAAGGGTTCCAGGTTCAATCCCAGTCAAGGGCACATGCTGTGGGCTTGGTCCCTGGCGGGGGTGGGGGTGGGGGGTTGGGGGGGTGTAGGTGCAGGAGGCAGCCAATCAATGATTCTCTTTCATCTCTCCTCTCCCTTTCTGAAATAAATAAAAAAAAATTTTTTTTTAAGAAATTTATCCCAGAGGGCCATGGTGGAGAGCCTTGTTGGCTGGTGGGGATAGAGGGGTGCAGGGACAGAGCAGATTTGGGGAATCTTACTGGAAGGCTCACAGAAGAATCAATTTTAACGGCTTTCTTGGCTTCTTGGAGTCTAAGCATTTTCAGTCTGCTCTTCTCCAGCATGTCACATTGTGTGCGCAAGGCGTCTAGAAACCAGGAAAAGGCACCCCTACTTCTGACTAGATACTTTACCTACCCATCCCATCCATCCCATCATTCAAATGATCATTTGGAGCAACCCAACCTAAAGTTAGTGTGAAGAGTGATCTGAAGGTGCCTAAGCTCCAAGAGAAAAGGATGAAGAGAAAGATAGAAATGAAGGGTGGTGATAGGGAGATATACTGAGGAGATGGCTGCGAAATGGGGAGAAGGGTGAATAGCACATGCACACTCCACCTGGTTTGAGCTAAGTATCCCTTCTAAAGTGGATCTAGATCCTATTCCCCTTTTCCTAGGATACTGTGATCGTACTTGCTGCATGACACCAGTCCCACCCTATATTCTCCATCACCAGCTATGTGCAGTACTCTCCAAGTTCCTACTTTCTTCACATGCTTCTTACCAAGTAGTGTGTGATCTGGAGTCTTCAGGAGGGGCACAAAGGCTAGGTAGGCATTCGCAAGTTGAGTTCCTGTAAATACAGCAGTGTGCTATCCCCAGCCTCTGTTATCCAGTCTCCACCCTTCCAAAGCCCAAGATTGTAGGACCCTAACACTCAACACTATCTTGAGCTGGTTTACCTTATTTCCTCCTCTCAGATCCATCCCTAGAATAAGGGGGGGCGGGGGAGGTATGATATATGTGAACCTAACCTATTGTCACAGGCAATGACCGTCCTGGGCTGATTAGAGATAGTCAATTGGATCTGGATGAGGGCATCCTATTTTAAGGACAAGTTCTACAATCCATCCTGAGAGCCTTGTTCTATCTCTGGGGAATGCCCCCCAAGCCTCTACCTGGTGTCCCACGTGCCACCTTACAAACGTAGTAGGTGCTTCGAGGTGTAAGGAATTTGCTGGCATAGTCTCCAGGGATCTTCATCAGGAAAAACAACTTCATTGTTCCCGTTTCATCACACAAATCAATGGTGTCTGGAGGGAGGCCAGAGGGGCAATTGGGGCAGCTCAGGAAGTAGAATAAGGGCAAAAGGGACCAATGATCCCATCCAAAATAGGTTGGAAGAAGCTGTAGGGAATCAAGGAGCTCTCTTCTTGCCAGAAGGAGGCCTTGGAGGCCAGAAATGACCACTACTTTTAACCTTTGGCCATTAGACCCCTTCCCAAACTCCTCACCTGTTTTACTCAACCCCACTTTAATGCGGGTGTAATGCAGCAACCGGTGGACAGCACAATTGATACTGGCAAGGAAATTCTGATTATCTAAGAAGAGATGGGATGGGGCGTGTGACCCTTCTCTGGTTATATGTCTCTGTGATCTCCACTGCCCTCAAACCTTCCCAGCCCTACATACAGACTCCAACTCCATGATGCCCCTCACCTCCATGTTTGATGTAGATGAACATACTCTCAAGAGCTCACTCTTCAGAGAGGCCTGATGAGTCATGAAGATGGAGGGTGTTCTGGAGACCTTGGGGGATCCATAGGGACAGGGGTCAGAGGATAGGGAATAGGGGACTAGAGAGGCAGATGGATTACATTGCCTGAGGAAGCCCAGAACAGGCAGACAGGAGAGAGCTATTGGTAGTTGTGGATAACCAACATCGCTAGGGGTGGGGCCTGAAGGGTGGGGCTTGAGGCTGCAGTTGAGGGATTATGAGGTCAGAAGTGGTATGTGTGACAGAAGGTGGAGTAAGGATAAGGGGAGAAGAACCTGGGTGAGGTCTGTAGATTTGTTGGGAATGGAGGCAACATGGTAAATCTAACTAAACTGGACCTCAGAAGGATACCTTAGAGAAAAATTAAGTTTCTGGAAAAGTACTTTTTCTAGTTAATTTGTGGTACAACTGCTTCCACAGCAGGATTCTACTCATTTTCCCTACCATCAGCACTATGCCCCCCATCCTTACTATACCTCACATTTCCCCTGCTCCCTGCCCAAACAACACAGTCATGATGATTATCAACAGAAACTTTATTTATCATTGATTTGGGAACAACTGAAGGGTAGATGGAAAGAAGAAGGTTGGGAGGGAGGGAGAAAGAATTCTAGGAAGAGGAATTTTGGATCGAGGGAGATGACAAACATGTACAGGGCAAATGGGCAATTCCTTTTAAAATATATTTTTAATAGATTTCAGAGAGAATGGGAAAGAGGGATAAAAACATCAATATTGAGAAAGAATAATTGATCGGCTGCCTCCTGCATGCCCCCTACTGGGGATCCAGCCCACAATCTGTGCTTGTGCTCTGACCAGAATCAAACCTTGATCTCCTGGGTCATAGGTCGAAGCTCAACCACTGAGCCACACTGGTTGGGCAATGGGACAATTCTTAAAGAGGAGATATTAAATGAGGGGGCAGTTGTAGGGGCACACAATTCAAAATCAGCCACAGTTGGGGTAGGGGGAGCATTGGGCCTAGGCTGGTTGGATGAGGGGAAGTTAGTACAATTTAGGGCTACAGGACCCTGGGGTTCTGCCAGGGTATCAGGGCTCAGGGCTCAGGTTTCAGGGTGTAACATGGTGGATCCCAGAAGGGACTATGGTGGCTGTAGGGGGAGCCTCCAGGACCCTCCCCTAGAGCAAGGCCTTTTGGGGGAATCTCACTGACGTGGCAGAGCCTTTCGCTGTAGTCTGGCTGCAGGCTCTCCGCCAGTCCCTTAGACACACCACTCCAGGCCTAAAGACAGATATCTCCAGGTCAGGGGTCAATTAGGAGCAGGAAGTAAAAGACCCAAGCTCTGTGCCAAGGGAACTCTCACTTCTGTACCACTATGATTAAGGAAGGGACACACAGATTCCTGGGCTCCCAATATCACTGTTTCCATATGCCTCAACCAATCTGTAATCAGTTTTCTTCTGTGTGTCTCTCTCCATCTGCCCCATCCCCCAATTGGTTGGCCACATCCTGACAGTTAGTGCAAGGCCCCCTTTCCTCCCCTCTGCCCTCCATACTTTGTCTTGCTGCAGGAAGTGGGCAGTTGACAGACTGCAGTCTGCCTATGACCATGTTCTCACCGAAAAGTTCCCGTGGTATTCTGTAACCAGATCCTCCAGGCTCTTGAGGGTAGGAATTCGGGGCATGGTCCTGGGGTAGGGGGAGAAAGAGGGAGCAGGAACACATTGGTGATGCTCTTTTATTGCCCTTTCCTCCCAATTCTGCCATATAGAATAGAGAGATTCTCTGTTCTCTGTGACTGCAGCTTTGTTCTATCACTATGCCCGCTTGGGTGACCCCTCATTCCTTATTGTCCTGCCTTCTTCTTCTATAGACCTTGTAATAAGCCTTTTCTACTATTCCCAGCCACCCCCACCTCTTTTTTTTTTTTTCTGGGATTCCAGAAGTCTCACCGTTCCAGCCAGCAGTACACACAGATGAGGCTAATAATTAATCCCATGGAACCAAGGGGTATGAGCACAGCTTCCAGTGCAAACAATGACGGGGTCTCTATAGAGTCTATGGAGAAGAGGAGAGAAAAAGGGCCCTAATACTTGTCACACCCCTACAACAAGACAACATCGATGGAGCCCCAACTAGGTGCCAGACACTGTGCTAGACACTTTCAGTATAATTAATCCTCACAACTTCTGAGAGAAGGGACCAATTAGTATCTCCATTTTATAGACAAGGAAAGGCAATCGAAGAGGTTAGTGATGTGCCCGAGATCAAAGAGGCAGTAAGTGGCAGAGGCAGGTTTAAACCCAAGATTTGGCTGGTTCCAAAGCCATCTTCACTATGCAGCCTTCCTGGCAATGCTGTGGAGATAGTTTATACATTCTATCTCCTCTTGAGCACTCCTTGGCCTTCTTCTCACTCCATCCCTCTAGTCTAGTGGCCGGCAAACTCATTAATCAACAGAGCCAAATATCAACAGTACAATGATTGAAATTTCTTTTGAGAGCCGAAAGCCGACTTCTGCGCATGGGCCACGAAGTTTCAATTGCACTGTTTGTGTGCTCCCACATGTGGTATTTTGTGGAAGAGCCACACTCAAGGGCCAAAGAGCCGCATGTGGCTCGCGAGCTGCAGTTTGCCAACCACTGCTCTAGTCTAACAGCACATCGACCCAACCCTACACAGAAAAACCCTGCTTTCTGGGGGTTGGAGTTGAACAGTGAGGGGAGATGGGCCACCAAATTTGGGAGCTTACAGATAGGGAGATAGAACAAAAGACACTGGTGCTAGGAAGGTTGGGGTGCTGGACTCTTGGGTCAGGGTGAGGCATTAGGTCCATTTTACCCTTTGAAATATGGCTGCCCCAGTGGATCAGGTGGCTCCATTCACTCCAATGCTGAGCACTGCCACAGAGTGGGTTATGGCGACTCCGAACACGAAACGTGTAGAGTTTCTGCCCATCCACACTAGGCAAGGAGAAACTACGTCTTTGGTCTACTGATTGTTCCTTAGGGAGAAAGAGGGTGAGAGTAAGATGGGTGTCTATAAAAGAAGGGAACATTAAAACTGCTACCCTCTCCCAGCTGGTGTTTCTCAGTGGTTAAGTGTCAACCTATGAACCAAGAGGTCATGGGTTTGATTCCTGGTCATGGCACATGCCCTGGTTGCAGGCTCAAACTCCAGTAGGGAGGATGCAAGAGGCAGCCGATGGATGTTTCTCTCTCTCTATCCCTCTCCCTTCCTCTCTCTACAAAAAAACATAAAAAAACAATAAAAACATTTTTTAAAACTGCTGCCTCTCCCCCCTGTCATCTTCTGGTTCTTCCCAGTCCCTCCCTCCTCTCTTGACTATTCAAGCTACACTGCCCCCTTCACTGACTATAATCTAATGCCTCTCTCCACATCCCCTTAAAGACTTCCTTTGGTTTACTTGTCTGTCTGGTACTGGGAATAGTACAGGTAGGGAAATCCTAAATGACAACTCATTGGTGATAATAGATAGGGAAAGGATTTGGAGGAAGGCAGAGGGTGGTCAGAGGCACCGGAAAGCAAGAACAGGAGATCAAGCCCTCCTGTCTGGTTGAGTCTATCCCCACTTGCTTGGTCTTAGCTGCTACGTTCATATCCCTAGTCACTCACAGTCCAGCTGTGGTCCCGGTCACTCCTGTACTGCACCAGGTGCTCCAAACAGTGGTCCAAGTATGTGTTGCTCCACCTCAGTTCTATCTGGGATTCACTCAGGTTGTGAAGTGTTAGGTTCTTCGGAGCCCAAGGAATCACTGGAGATATGTGTGTGAGTGTGGTCATTCTCCTGGCCTGGACAAGTCAGGATCCTGAAGGTAGTGCTACTGATCCCTCCTCTATTCCCCATCCCAAACCCTCACCACTTCCTTTCTTAGCAGGTATCTTTATGGTGAAAGAACACCATAAAGAACACTGCTCCATATACCCCTATGCCCCACAATATCCCTGGACTCTTGAACCATTTCCAATTACCCAAATCCTGCAGTCTTAGCTCCTTTTTGGTCTTCCTCCTAGGTTCCTGTGGGTCCTGGAGCTGGACAAAGAATGTTTGGTAGAGATTGATTTCCTCTTTTCCCAACCAACAGCCAGAAGTGATCTCTGAAGTGTATAGATAGTGGCCACACTCCTGGATATTATGACCAGAGTTCTTATACCTAGAGAAGGGTTGGAAGGAAGAGGAATGGTGGGGTAAACTTGGGTACTACAGACATCCACAGCCCAGCCTCTTCTCTGAACTGACTTATGACTTACCCCATAGGAAAACAATGGGGAGCCTGGAACGCTGGCCACCCTCTTTTTGGTTCCCATACTGTCTCTCACATCTAGCCCACCTCCTCTTCCTCCCTTATGCTATCCCCTCTTTCTTTCTCATACCAATAGTGCAGAGTCAGGTTGGTGGGCTGAGGCTCAGAGCTGCTGTTCCAAGTGCAATTTATATACTCGACATTGAATACAAAACACTGAACCTCTAGGTTAGAGAGAAAATGAAGTGGGAGAGGGGAAGAGAAGAAATGATAATCAGAAGAAACACCACGAGGCAGGGAACCCTTTCCCTTCCCCCCACCTCCCCACAGTGCTCTTAAATTCTGCCTGCATCCTTGTTATGTTCAGTTGCAGGTTCCAAATTTCTGTATGGCCCCTTCCCACAGCATCCGCTCTCACCAACCCCTTCCAGTCCCAGGTTTCCCACCAGCTGTGATGTCTTCATTCCCAGTGGGCATGAGGACTGTTGGGTTCAGTCCCATCCCCAACAGAGGCAGCTGCAGGAATAACAGGAATCTGAGTGGCAATGGTTGCTTCAACATGGCACTCTTGCTCTTCGTTCCTTGGGTGTACTGTGTCAGGAACCTGGGCCCCTCACCCACTACCCCTCCCCACCCATACATTTCCTTTTGTCATAGCTTCCGGTGGAAAGAACCTTAGAAACCAGGGCTTTACAGAGGGTGTGGCAAAAGTGTGCTGTGACACAGGCTAAATCTTCTGGGAGATTTGGTGTTGATCTAATCCAGGCGTCCTCAAACTTTTTAAAGTGGGGGCCAGATCACGGTCCCTCAGAGAGCTGGAGGGCCGGACTACATGAACTACTAATTCCTACTGTAACACCTCGGCTGCGCTCACTGCCCAAAAAACCTGGCAGGCCGGATCAGACTCCTCTGCGGGCCGCATGTGGCCCGCGGGCCGTAGTTTGAAGACGCCTGGTAGGTGTAACACCACCGGGCTATGAAGTGGTGTTAAGTGGGCTGGGTTTACAGTATTGTCACAAACTCAAGAATCCTTAGACCACCTAGATCCTGATAAGGATCTTATTTCCACCACCACTACCATTCCCAACTGCCTTCTCATTGAAATAATTTTATCCTATATGGTAGAGGGTCTGAACCTCTTTCCCACCCTACGCCGTGCTCCTTCTTTGGCTCAGCCACCCTGAATCCACTGTCAAAGCTCTACTGTCTTGGCTGGATGGAAAATACAGTCTTGACTCCTGTGGGCACATACCGTGTTTCCCCGAAAATAAGACATCCTCCGAAAATAATACCTACTTACAGGTTTCCTTCTGAGTGAAATATAAGGCATCCCACTGAAAATAAGACACACACCCCCAGGCTAAACATGAGAGATTTGGTTCACAGTTTCTGAAAGAAATGGAGTCACAAGAAATTCACCAGGAAATTCAGGAATTGGATTGTTATGATGATGTTCCCGAAGATGATGACATGATTGTCATTGAATAAATGAGTAAATTTTTGATACTGTAGGATTCACAGTTTGTCTGGTTTGTGTTGACAACTACCGTACTACCGTACTGTATACAGGTAATAAATTTCCTTTATTTTCATTTAACAATAAATGTGTACCGTATTCTTCTTCATGGAAAAATAAGACATCCCCTGAAAATAAGACCTAGCGCATCTTTGGGAGCAAAAATTAATATTAGACACTGTCTTATTTTTTGGGAAACAGGGTATATAACTGTCTTTCCTCTGATCTAATCCAAACCGGAATATTAATCCTTAGCTACTGACTGAGCTGGGTCCCTGTTGAGACTGGTGAGGTGGTCTGACTTAGAAGTAGACTCTGGAAATGGAGGAACAATACTAGCTTCAAACTCCTCATCTTCCCCTTAATCTGTTTCCCTTTCTATGTTCCCTATCGCAGTTAATGGTATCATCATCCTTGCAGTCACCCAGACTTGAAATCCCAAAGTCATCTCCAATTCCTCCCTCTCTCTTACTCTGAAAATCCAATCAACTCTACTTTCTGTGATGTTTCTCCCAGCAGTGTCCTTTTCATGAGCACAACCACTGTGCTAAATCAGCCTTTCATTCCCTCTAGTCATGATTCTTACTAGGATCCACCAACTGGCCTCCCTTTCTGAAGGCCCCCTGCTCTGTGCCCTGGCTGGGTAGCTCAGTTGGTTAGAGCATTGTCCTGATATACCAAGGTTGTGGGTTCGGTCCCCATCATTCCATTGCCAGACTAAACACAGAACTGATCAGAGAGACTGTCTACAAAAATTGTTCATTCAGCAAACATTTATCGAGCTTTTAATATATGCCAGGCATGCCGAAACCGGTTTGGCTCAGTGGAGAGAGCGTTGGCCTGCGGACTAAAAGATCCTAGGTTCGATTCCGTTCAAGGGCATGTACCTTGGTTGCGGGCACATCCCCAGTGAGAGGTGTGCAAGAGGCAACTGATCGATGTTTCTCTTTCATTGATGTTTCTAACTCTCTATCCCTCTCAATTCATCTATTTTAAAAAAAAGTATATATGCCAGGCACTGTGCCTATATTCTAACCCACCCTAATTTTCTGTATTAAAATTCCTCAGGGTTACCTTAAATATGACCTCCTCCAAGCAGAATATTTCCTCTCCCCAACCAGAATTAGTTTGTCTCACCCTAGCCAGTTTTGGTCAGTGGATAGAGCATCGGCCTGCGGACTGAAGGGCCCCTGGTTCCATTCTGGTCAAGGACATGTATCTTGGTTGCAGGCTCCTCCTGGGCTCGAGCCCTGGTCAGGGTTCCTGCAGGAGGCAACCAATGTGTTTCTCTCACATCGATGTTTCTCTCTGTCTTCCACTCTCCCTAAAAATCAGTGGAAGAAATATCCTTGGGTGAGGATTTAAAAAAAAAAAAATTAGCAGAGACCGGTTTGGCTCAGTGGATAGAGCGTCAGCCTGTGTACTGAAGGGTCCCGGGTTCGATTCCGGTCAAGGGCATGTGCCTTGGTTGCGGGCATATCCCCAGTGGGGGGTGTGCAGGAGGCAGCTGATGGATGTTCCTCTCTCCTCGATGTTTTTTTTTTTTTTTTTTTTTTTAACTTTCTACCCCTCTCTCTTCCTCTCTGTAAGAAATCAATAAAATATATTTTTTAAAAATTAGTTTGTCTCCCCACTGTGATTCAGTAGCATTTTATTATTTTCACTTGTTATATGCTAGTTTTATTTTTATGTATTGTAATTTGTTGCTTTTATTATAGTACTTTTCTCTAAAAGGCAATACCACCACCATAGAAAGAATATTGGCTAGAGTCAAGAAAAAAATCCTAGTCTCAGCTGTTACTCAGTAGCTGAATGATATATAGGACATGTGAACTTCCACTCTGAATATCAGCCTCCTCATCCACAAAATGAATACAGCAATCCCTAACTCGTGTGGCTGTGTGCGGATTAAAGGAGACAATATCTAAAAAAAACATCTACTTTTAGTAGATGCCTCTTTCGCTAGAGCAGGGGTTATTAACCTGAAATTCATGGACACTTAGGGGATGCTTCCTTGAGCTTCAAGGGGTGCAGGAATCTTCCTGGAAAGTAACTAACGTTTTGTATGTCTCCATGTTCATTTCACTGGGATAAGGGCCACAGCTTCCGTCAGCATCAAAGGGTTTGTGAATCAAAAAGGTTAATCATCTCAGTGCTAGACCATAAAGACTTTAAGGGATTAGAACCGGCCTTTCGGGGGTTTAATGGGTGCTTTCTCAGCACACATAGGTCCTTTGAAGGCGATATTAGTACACCCATTTTTCTGACGCGGAAACCAAGAGTAATTTGTAAAAGGCACAGAATCTAACCTACGTAAATAGAACACCCATTCTAGGCCCCAAACGGAGCGAGGCGCCCGGAAGCCAGCGCCGGTCAGAGCCCCGCCGCGGCGGCAGCTCCCCTTCTCACGGACTCGCAGCCCCGCGCTCGGCTCCGGGACCTCCCGCGGCCGCCGCCCCCGGGCCGCTCCCAGGCCGGGGCTCCCGGAGCGGAGCTCCGCCCCCGCCGGCCCGGCCCCGCCCCGCCGAGGTCGGCATTGTCCGACGCTTTCCGGTGTCCCTCGGTTTCCCTCGGTAGTTTCCGGCAATGATCGAGAGTTTCTAACCTGCCCCCCGTTGTCTCTCGGCCGCCGTCCTCGCCACCGCGGCCCCCCTGCGGCTCCCCCCCCACCCCCCGCCCCGGAGCCGGCCCGGCTGGCGCCGCCGGCGCTCCGGGCTGGGCAAGATGGCGGCCTTCGGGATCTTGAGCTACGAACACCGGCCCCTGAAGCGGCCGCGGCTGGGGCCTCCCGATGTGTACCCTCAAGATCCCAAACAGAAGGAGGTGCGCGTTCACAGACCGGGGCTCTCGCGGGGCCGGGGGCCGGCGCTCAGCACTGGAGGAAGCGCCTAGGCTTTGGGAAAGGGGGGACGGGGCGGTCTGGTGGGAGCCAAACTCCCGGAAGGGGGAAGAGTAAAGTGGGTGCGGGAGAGTGGGACCTGGAGGGCAGGGGGGCGGTTCCTGAGCGCGACTAGGGGACGGTGGAGGGTGGAGGGGCCACGCTCGAGGCGGTCCCCCCTCTCCACACCCCTCAGAAAGTTGTCGGAGGCAGCTTGGTGAGCGATGGCTGCTAGCCGGCTTGTGAGGAAAGAGTGATGTTGAGTGAAATCTGGGTGTGTGGGGCGGGTGAGGGTGGGGTCCAAATGAACATCAGGGCCTATCTCTAAACAGCAATCTGTGCTACTTAGAATCCTCCTCCTGCCTTGTCGTCCCCTTTCCCCCCTCTTTTTCTGCCCTCCACTCCCACCCCCCACCCCCCCAAGGAAAAATACTAAAATGCCATTTTCCTGTCTCAGGATGAACTGACGGCCTTGAATGTAAAACAAGGTTTCAATAACCAGCCTGCTGTCTCTGGGGATGAACATGGCAGTGCCAAGAATGTAAACTTCAATCCTTCCAAGGTGAGAAAATCCTGCCAGGCTGAAGGAAAAGGCTGGAAGAATCTGAGAAGGAGCAAAGGCCGTGGGTTGGGAAGACCTAAAGGGACGACCTTAAGTGGCCAAGTTTTCCTTCATAACCTAATGCTACCACATTGGCATTTGCCCATCAAAGGCACCACCACCTCTCCACCCTTTCTTTCCACCCTGAGGTATAGTTTTCTTTCCTCAGATCAGTTCCAACTTCAGCAGCATTATTGCAGAGAAGTTGCGTTGTAACACCCTCCCTGACACTGGTCGCAGGAAGCCCCAAGTGAACCAGAAGGACAACTTCTGGCTGGTGACTCCAAAATCCCAGAGTGCCATTAACACCTGGTTCACTGACCTGGCTGGCACCAAGCCACTCACACAACTAGCCAAGAAGGTGAGATACTGTTTCCTGTTCTTCAGGCCAAGGAGGGGATCATGGGTACCAAGTACACGCCTATGCCCAGAGTAAGCTCTATGACTGCAAGCTCGTGGTGGCAAAAGAGGTCTCACTATTTGCGATGTCTATCCAGGTCCCTATTTTCGGTAAGAAGGACGAAGTGTTTGGATATTTAGCAAAGTACACAGTGCCTGTGATGAGGGCCGCCTGGCTCATTAAAATGACCTGTGCCTACTATGCAGCAATCAATGAGACCAAGGTTAAGAAGAGAAATATTGACCCCTTCATGGGTGAGTAACTCCTAATGCCAGGGGTCCCACCACTGATCGCTTCAAGAAGCAATAGACCCTTGGAATTATTCTCCTTATCTGTATTCCTTGCTTATGTTTGTATGTTGCTTTCTCTCAATTACATCCAGTGTCTTGAGTGTTTACTATGTACATGTGCTAGGCCAGTGGTCGGCAAATGCATTAGTCAGCATAGCCAAATATCAACAGTACAACGATTGAAATTTCTTTTGAGAGTCAAATTTTTTAAACTTAAACTTTTTTTTAAAATATATTTTATTGATTTTTAACAGAGAGGGAGAGAGATAGAGAGCTAGAAACGTCGATGAGAGAGAAACATTGGCCAGCTGCCTCTTGCACACCCCCCACCAGGGATGTGCCCGCAACCAATGTACATGTCCCTGACTGGAATCGAGCCTGGGACCCTTCTGTCCGCAGACCGATGCTCTACCACTGAGCCAAACCGGCTTCGGCTAAACTTAAACTTCTAATGCCACTTCTTTAAAATAGACTCACTCAGACCATGGTATTTTATGGAAGAGCCACACTCAAGGGGCCATAGAGCCGCAGTTTGCCAACCATGGTGCTAGGCTATAAGGATGACCAGTACCGCCGAAACTGGTTTGGCTCAGTGGATAGAGCGTCGGCCTGCGGACTGAAAGGTCCCAGGTTCGATTCTGGGCAAGGGCATGTACCTTGGTTGCGGGTACATCCCCAGTGGAGGGGTGTGCAAGAAGCAGCTGATCGATGATTCTCTCTCATCGATGTTTCTAACTCTATCCCTCGCTCTTCCTCTCTGTAAAAAATCAATAATTAAAAAAAAGAATCTTAATCTCCTCCGTCTGACAGAGACTGTTCTCCTTCATGGACATGTGAACAAATGAATCTCGTTTAAAAAAAAAGGATGACCAGTACCTAATCCCTGCCCTTAGGATGCTTATAGTCTAGTATGTATGCCAAGGCAGGTATACGAATCACATAATTAAATATATAAGGTGTCAAAAGGGGAGGCAGAAGCTTCTTTGAGATGTCAATGGACAGAAAGATTACTTTCTTTTTTAAAATATTTTTTATTGATTTCAAAGAGGGAGAGAGAGAGATATAAAAACATCAATGATGAGAGAGAAGCATTTATTGGCTGCCTCCTGCACACCCCTACTGGGGATCGAGCCCACAACCTGAGCATGTGCCCTTGACCGGAATTGAATCTGGGATCTTCCGTCTGCAGGTCTACACTCTGTCCACTGAGCCTAGCTAGGTGAAAGATTACTTTCTTTTGGGGACGCCTGGCAAGGCTTTAGGAAGGTAGCATTTGACTAGAGCCAAAGTGGATGAATAGGGTTTAGAAGTACAGTAGTCCCTCCTTATCTGAGGGGGATATATTTCAAGACCCCCAGTGGATGCTTGAAACCACGAATAGTGAAGAATCCAATATATGCTGTTTTTTCTTCATACATACCTATGGTAAAGTTTAATTTATAAATTAGGCACAGTAAGAGATTAACAACAGTAAATAAAAGTAGAACAATTATGATAACATACTATAATAAAAGTTTCGTGAATGTGGTATCTTTCAAGACATCTTCCTGCATTCAAACTTCTTGTGATATGTGAGATCATAATGCCTACGTAATGAGATGAAATGAGGTGAATGACATACGCATTGTGATGTAGCATTAGGCTATCATTGACCTGATGATGTGTCAAAAAGAGGATCATATATCAGAAAGAGGATCGTCTGCTTTGGGTGATCCTGAATCACGGAGCCATGAATGACAGTGTCGATGGTTGGCCATCGGAAATAGGTGATATTGATGGTTGAGAAAATTTATTTATTTTCAGACCACAGTTGACTGTGGGTAACTGAAAGGCAGAAAGCAAAACCTCGGCTAAGGGGTGGGGTGGGGGTGGGGGGGAACAGAAGATGTTTAAGCAGAGGGACAGTATAAAATAGCCCCTTTCCGTCTTTCCCTTAGAATGGACTCAAATCATCACCAAGTACTTATGGGAGCAGCTGCAAAAGATGGCTGAATATTACCGGCCTGGGCCTGCAGGCAGTGGGGGCTGTGGTTCCACTATTGGGCCCTTGCCCCATGATGTAGAGTTGGCAATACAGCAGTGGGATTACAACGAGAAGCTGGCGATGTTCATGTTTCAGGTAGGGCATGCCATGTGGGACATTGGACTGAACCTGATCTCGCACTCTGCCCGAAGAGAATGGAATCTGCCTGCCACCTTGCCCTAGTTGTGGTTCTCTTCATCCTGTCACTGATTTTATCTGCCTCATCTCTAATAATCCCTGGGCTAAACTAATCCTTTCCCCTGCTACCCATAGGATGGAATGTTGGACAGGCATGAGTTCCTGACATGGGTACTTGAGTGTTTTGAGAAAATCCGCCCTGGAGAAGATGAATTGCTTAAACTGCTGCTGCCCCTGCTGCTTCGAGTAAGGTCTAGGATTTGGGGAGGGAGGGGTATCTGGAGGGTTAGAGGAGGAATCAGATGTGACAGCAGGGTCACTTGGAGAGAACTTGGGCTTTTGATCTTTGTGTCTTCACAGTACTCTGGGGAATTCGTTCAGTCTGCATACCTCTCCCGCCGCCTTGCCTACTTCTGTACCCGAAGACTGGCTCTACAACTGGATGGCATGAGCAGCCACTCGGCTCATGTTATGTCTACTCAGTCGACAAGCACACTGCCTACCACTCCTGCGCCTCAGCCCCCAACTAGCAGCACAACCTCTATACCCTTTAGTGACCTGCTTATGTGCCCTCAACACCGGCCCCTTGTTTTTGGCCTCAGCTGTATTCTCCAGGTAAGTACTGGGTGGCCCAAGGAAGTGTTAAGAGGCATCCTGAGAGGAGTGGGTTGGGTGCCTGTCCTAGAGAATGGGGGGTGATTCTGAATTGGAGGTGGGACTCAGCACTGAATACTTGCTTAGAGATTATTGCTTCTCATTCATGGACTGTTAGTTTAAGGTGACCAGACGTCCCGCTTTTGGCGGGACAGTCCCGATTTTTAACAATTTGTCCTGCGTCCCGTGGCGTTTTTAAAAAGTCCCGATATTTGGAAAGATTCTTTTAAGTCTTTTGGATTTTTTTTTAAATATATTTTATTGATTTTTTTTACAGAGAGGAAGAGCGAGGGATAGAGAGTTAGAAACATCAATGAGAGAGAATCATCGATCAGCTGCCTCTTGCACACCCCCCACTGGGGATGTGCCTGCAACCAAGGTACATGCCCTTGACCGGAATCGAACCCGGGACCTTTCAGTCCGCAGGCCGACGCTCTATCCACTGAGCCAAACCGGTTTCGGCTCTTTTGGACTTTTTTAAAACACCGCTGGACATGGGACAAATTGTAAAAAATCGGGACGTCTGGTCACCTTATGTTAGTTCCTTTTCAGTTAGAAGAGTGGATGAGGGGAGGGGCTCAGGGATGGAGTGATGCCATTACAGGGACTTACCAGAACTCTAAGGATGGGATTCTAGAGAGGTAGTCATGGTAACTGAGTGTGACATAGTGGTTCCTATCTGGCAGACGATCCTCCTGTGTTGTCCTAGTGCTCTGGTTTGGCACTACTCGCTGACTGATAGCCGAATTAAGACTGGCTCACCACTTGACCACCTGCCTATTGCCCCCTCCAACCTGCCCATGCCCGAGGGCAACAGTGCCTTCACTCAGCAGGTAAGTCAGACCAGTTGCCTAGTACCTCCAGATTGGGGGGGCGAAGCTCAATTATTCTTTCAACAATAGTGACTTGGAGTCCACTGGCACTATTCTTTTAGCCTGGGACCCTGGCCTTTTGTATGCCTTGGTGCATCCTTAAAGTCGATGTATATTTCAGGTCCGTGCAAAATTGCGGGAGATCGAACAGCAGATCAAGGAGCGTGGACAGGCAGTTGAGGTTCGCTGGTCCTTTGATAAGTGCCAGGAAGCTACTGCAGGTGAGTGCCAGATGATGGATAGTAAGAAGGATGTTTGAGGACAGGATGGGGATTGGTAAGGACAGAGGTCTGAGAGCTGGACTTCATAGGGAGGTAAATCCCCTTTGCCGCTTTTCCTCAGGCTTCACTATTGGACGGGTGCTCCATACTTTGGAAGTGCTGGACAGCCATAGTTTTGAGCGCTCTGACTTCAGCAACTCTCTTGACTCCCTTTGTAACCGAATCTTTGGATTGGGGCCTAGCAAGGATGGGCATGAGGTAAGCAAGAAGGGGAACCGAAGGAACAAAAAACTTTGCAAGAGCAACAGTATGAGGGGAAGACCTGGTGAGGCATGAAAACGGGATGTCTGAAGAGATGATATTACTGGGCCTGGGATGTTTTAAGATGGGGCCCAGGGTTTTAAGAAATCGGAACTGGGTTCTTTGTCCCCAGCTCTACCTTACTCACTCCTGTCTTCCTGTGGTCTCCAGATCTCCTCAGATGATGATGCTGTGGTATCACTACTGTGTGAATGGGCTGTCAGCTGCAAACGTTCTGGTCGGCATCGTGCTATGGTGGTAGCCAAGCTCCTGGAGAAGAGACAGGCAGAGATTGAAGCTGAGGTTAGGGAGCAGAGAGAAAAGAAAGTGGTTGGCCAGTGGGGCAGTGGCGACTGGGGTTGGAGACAGATGGAGCTGGTAGTGGGACCCTAGTTGAAGCTGTGAGAGTAAAGAAGTAGAGAACCCAGGGGGGAAAGTTGAGGATGTAAGGAGAAAGTAGAAAGACAAGAGGATTGATGTCAGAGAAGCGATCAAGGCTTCAGTTGGGAGGCAGTAAAGAAAATGGAGGTCAAAGGGGGAATGGAATTGAAAAGTTTGGGGTGGAGACAAAATAGGTGGCAGTTCCAGGATTACACATGGAGGAAGGAGTGAAGAAAACAGGTAAAAACCAATCCTGCAGTTTGTTCTTTCATCTTACAGCGTTGTGGAGAATCAGAAGCTGCAGATGAGAAAGGTTCCATTGCCTCTGGCTCCCTTTCTGCTCCTAGTGCTCCCATTTTCCAGGATGTCCTCCTGCAGTTTCTGGATACCCAGGCTCCCATGCTGAGTATGGATCCCTGCCACCCTCTGGTTACCTCGGCCTAGACTCAGTTACCCGTTACTGTCATCAGAAAGCATAATTAAGCACTTTCTGGTATATTTTTCTGTCTTGGGCTCTATGCTGAATGAATTTTGGACATAATTCTAGAGTCTTTGATCATTTTAGAGTTTAACAGAGTAGAGAAATAAGGAGAAAAATAAAACCACAAACAATCGAAGCATTGTCTCATATACTTAACAGCAAAGATGCTATATTCCTTTATGAGATGGTGTGTGGGGCATGAGGTGGGGTAACCAAAGATACTTTGTCCCTCTGCAGTTTTATTTTGTTTTGGATTGTTCCTCTTTTTGCCTACCTCAGGCACTCTAGGAGGAGCGTGCCTGAGGTGTATCCCTCTTTTTTTCTTTTTTTTAAAATATATTTTATTGATTTTTTACAGAGAGGGATAGAGAGTTAGAAACATCGATAAGAGAGAAACATCGATCAGCTGCCTCCTGCACACCCCCTACTGGGGATGTGCCTGCAACCAAGTTACATGCCCTTGACCAAAATCGAACCTGGGACCTTTCTGTCCGCAGGCCGATGCTCTATCCATTGAGCCAAATTGGTTAGGGCTATATCCCTCTTTCTGACCCCCTTTCTCCCCCCCCCCCATCTCTTGTGCTTCTCCTAACTCATTTTTTCTCATTCCCTCCTCTCTAGCGGACCCCCGAAGTGAGAGTGAGCGGGTGGAATTCTTTAACTTGGTACTGCTGTTCTGTGAACTGATTCGACACGATGTTTTCTCCCACAACATATATACTTGCACCCTCATCTCCCGAGGGGACCTTGCCTTTGGAGCACCTGGTCCTCGGCCTCCCTCTCCTTTTGATGACCCTGCTGATGACTCAGACCGCAAGGAGGCTGAGTGCAGCAGCAGTAGCAAGCTGGAGGTAAGTGAGTTTTTCTAGCCCTGGTTAGTTTCTTCGTATGTTCCCATCTTCCTGGCTCCCAAGGTCCTCTGAGAGTCCCTTACCTAATAATGTAATGATACCTAATTATGATGATAGTATTTGCTTAGTGCTTCTTGGTTTACAAGGCACTCTTGTATCATTCTTAAAAAAAAAAAAAATATATATATATATATATATATATGTCTTTTTAATGATTTCAGAGAGGAAGGAAAAGGAAGATAGAAACATCAGTGATGAGAGAGAATCATTGATCAGCTGCCTTCTGCCCAATTGGGGATCGAGCCTGCAACATGGGCATACACCCTGACTGGGAATTGAACTGTGACCTCCTGGTTCCTAGGTCAGCACTCAGTCACTGAGCCACCGCAGCTGGGCTCGCATTATTCTCTTTCATGTGATCCTAACAACTGCCTTGTGAGGTCATCTTAATCCTATTTTACTTATTTATAATACTTATTTGTTTATTTTAAAATATGTTTTTATTGATTTCAGAAAGAGGAAGGGGGAGAGAGAGAGAAATATCAATGATGAGAGAGAATCATGTATTGGCTGTCTCTTGCACGCCCCCACTGGGGATTGAGCCCAAAACCTGGGCTTGTGCCCTGACCGAGAATTAAACCCTGACCTCCTGGTTTATAGGTTGATGCTCAACCAGTGTACCACACTGGCTGGGCTATTTTTTCTCTTTTTTAAGAATATGTTTTTATTTATTTTATTTTAATACGTTATTGAGTTTAGGGAGAGGATAGAATGAGAAACATAGATCAGCTGCTTCCTGCATGCCTCCTGCTGGGGATCAGGCCACAACCCAATCATGTGCCCTGACCAGGAATCAAATTGGTGACCTCTTGGTTTGTTGGTTGACACTCAATCATTGAGGCACTGCAGCTGGGCTGCTTTTATTATTTTGGGAGAGAAGGGGAGAGGGAGGGAGGGAGGGAGGGAGGGAGGGAGGGAGGGAGGGAGAGAGAGAGAGAGAGAGAGAATGAGAATCATCAGT
Source organism: Pipistrellus kuhlii (assembly GCF_014108245.1). NCBI lineage: Eukaryota > Metazoa > Chordata > Mammalia > Chiroptera > Vespertilionidae > Pipistrellus > Pipistrellus kuhlii. Next base: position 3,298,941 of record NW_023425541.1, read on the forward strand.
GTGAGAGAGATACATCCATCAGTTGCCTCCTTCCACTCCCTCCATACACATCTGACCAAGGATTGAACCTGTAACCTGGGTGTGTGCCCTGACTGGGAATTGAACCTGATTCCCTTCCGTGCATGGGACGATGCTCATACAACGTGGCCAGGGCTATTTATTTTATTCTTAACTGAGGCCCGTGGTGGTTAAATGAACAATCAAGGCCTGAGTCTAGATCCTCTGCTTTTCCCGATATGGTCTCCTGTCTCCAACTCCCCTGTCAACTTTTCTAGATTGTGGGGAGCAGCTCCCTGGGCTAAAACAACTCCGCTTATGTTCTGTGCCCTCAGGATCCAGGGCTCTCGGAGTCTATGGAAATTGACCAAGGTTCCAGTGTACTCTTTGAAGATATGGAGAAGCCTGATTTCTCAGTAAGTTAGAGGCTAGTGTGGAAGAAGCCACCTCTTCAGGGCCTCCCATGATGCCTCTTTTGGGAATGTCCTTATGCCCCTTTGTCCCCTTTTGTTTCTCTAAACCAGGGGTAGGGAACTTTTTTTGTCTGCCAAGGGCCATTTGGATATTTATAATACCATTCGCTTAATATAAAGTAATTCACTTGATATAAACTTACGTTGCTATGAAAAAAGCTCCTAGATTTATTGAGTTTCAAATCGCACATGCAGTTGCCTTAGCAGGGCCAGAACAAATTATTTTCCCACCTCTGCTCTAAGCCTTGTGCCCTTTTGCCTTTCTCTTAGTTGTTCTCCCCAACTATGCCCTGTGAGGGGAAGGGCAGTCCATCGCCCGAGAAAGCAGATGTTGAGAAGGAGGTGAAACCGCTACCCAAGGAGAAGATGGAGGGAACTCTCGGGGTTCTTTATGACCAGCCGAGGCATGTGCAGTATGCCACACACTTTCCGATCCCCCAGGTACTCTTCCCCTATACCCTGTGACCATCTGTTTTGAGCCCAGGTTTCTGTCCCAGGACCAGCGGAGGGGTTGCAGCTGTTCCGGAGGGTGCAGCGTGCTGGGAAGGGTTTGAGCACTGGGCTGCTGAGGGGCACGGTGCATGCTTTTAAGTGGAGGGAAAGAGATTCGGGCACGAGTCTGATGGTGCTGCCGGGATGCAGGAGGAGTCATGCAGCCATGAGTGCAACCAGCGGTTGGTCGTACTGTTTGGGGTGGGAAAGCAGCGAGATGATGCCCGCCATGCCATCAAGAAAATTACCAAGGATATCCTGAAGGTTCTGAACCGCAAGGGGACAGCAGAAACTGGTGGGTGTGAGGCTCCTTAACCAATCCCCCGCCCCCAAAGAATGCCCTAGTCAGTCTTCCCTTCCCTAGCATAGGGCATTCCCAGTCATGTCCCAATGTCCTGTCTCTTGGGGTCTCCTGAGAGCTCTAGTCCTTTTGAAACTTCCCCCCTCGTTCCCCCCCTCTGCAGACCAGCTTGCTCCTATTGTGCCTCTGAATCCTGGAGACCTGACATTCTTAGGTACCTCACAGTAAGCCCCATACTGCCCGCCCGCCCTCCCTCTCCCTTCCCTCCCTCATCCCAGCACCTCCCTGTAATTATTCCTCTAAGGTCCGCATAGTTTGTGGTCCTTGCAACCTTTGCCTCACTGTCCCCTTCGTCCCTGCCCCACCCCTTCCCTGGCCCTCCCTTCCCATCTGCCCTCTTCCCTCCCTCCCACCCACCCATAGCCTTTCCCTTCATTCCTCACCCAGCCCTAGTCAACTCATTTATCTTCCCTGTCCTGACTGATCTCTTTCAACTGTCCCCTTAGGTGGGGAGGATGGGCAGAAGCGGCGGCGCAATCGGCCTGAAGCCTTCCCCACTGCTGAAGATATTTTTGCTAAGTTCCAGCACCTTTCACATTATGACCAACACCAGGTCACAGCTCAGGTGTGGGCCTAAGTCCAGCACCCTTCCCACACTCTGGCCTTCCATACTGTTTTCCTTTCCTCACCTCCTTTCCCTCCTGAGCAGGGTAAACCTCCTAGTCTCATCCCCTTCCACCGCCATCCTTTCTTGCTTCCCTCCACCTCTCTCCACTCCTGTCTCACTCCCACTGCCCTTATCAGGTCTCCCGGAATGTTCTGGAGCAGATCACAAGCTTTGCCCTTGGCATGTCATACCACTTGCCTCTGGTGCAGCATGTGCAGTTCATCTTCGACCTCATGGAATATTCACTCAGCATCAGTGGCCTCATCGACTTTGCCATTCAGGTGGGGAATTGGTCTTGATAAGGCTGGAGGAAGGGGTTTGTACTGTCATAATGGATAGGAGTAGAAGCTCAAGTCAGAGTCCCAGGCTGTTTGCAGGGACAGAAAGATTAGCACAGGGGAGTGGAACATGAGCTAAGACGGCAGGAAAAGAGACCCAAATGCTCCCTTGGGAGGCCCAAGACACAGATTAGAGCATCGGGTATAGACTGTCCTCCCACCGTTGGAGTTTGTAGAATTCTATCCTGGAGACTGATCAGATCGTTGATGTGGCTGATGTTAATAGAATAAAGTTCTGTGGCATATAGCAGCAGGGCCCTTATAGACTGAGGCGGCTCCAGCAGGAAGGGGCTGGGGCTTGGCTTTGCCAGTTTCTTCTAAGAAAGTGTGGGATTGTATATAATATGTGGGGCCTGTTCTCGTTTCTTACCCTACTTGCTCTGCTAGCTGCTGAATGAGCTGAGTGTAGTCGAGGCCGAGTTGCTTCTCAAATCCTCTGACCTCGTGGGCAGCTACACTACCAGCCTATGTCTGTGCATCGTGGCTGTCCTGCGGCACTACCATGCCTGCCTCATCCTCAACCAGGACCAGATGGCACAGGTCTTTGAGGGGTAAGCAGGGCTTCGGAGTTACCGAAGCACAGAGGGCTCCCGTGAACACCGGTGGGGCTCTCACCGTGGACGTGCATGACGTGCCGTCCATGGGGGTGGGGTGAGGATTGCCAAGAGACTTTAATCCGTGTCCAGGGACCTTTGTGTCCCAGCCCATGCACACTTATCTTCTGACCCTCTTGACCTTCCTTTCTCGTGACAGGCTGTGTGGTGTAGTGAAACATGGGATGAACCGGTCAGATGGCTCCTCTGCAGAACGCTGTATCCTTGCTTATCTCTATGATCTGTACACCTCGTGTAGCCATTTAAAGATCAAATTTGGGGAGCTTTTCAGGTAAGAGGTGAGAGGTAAAGGGTAGAGAATGGAACCTTATCCTTTATCCTTCCCATTGTCGCCCATCTCAGGAGCAGAGCACAGCCCAGGACCCTGCCGCCTGTGCAGGGTTGTTTGGGGCCTCTGCCTTCCATGTGTTCTTAGTTCCTGAGAGTGGTCCTCCTTCCTTGTTGGCATTAGCTCCAGCCCATCCCTGTGGGGCCCACACTCCTCCCCCTGCCTTCAGAGGCACCCGTGCTTTCTTCAAACTGGGTTCTTGCCTCATCTGTTTTGTCCATCTCCCGTTTTCCTGTCCCAAGGTTCTTGGTCTCTCACTTTCTCCTCTTTTTCTCTCCTCCCCCTTCCTGATCATCTCTCTGCCTCACCAGACCTTCAACACTTCTATCTGCTTTCCCCTACCCCTGCAGTGACTTCTGCTCCAAGGTGAAGAACACAATCTACTGCAACGTGGAGCCATCAGAATCCAATATGCGCTGGGCACCTGAGTTCATGATTGACACTCTGGAGAACCCTGCTGCTCACACCTTCACCTACACAGGGCTAGGCAAGAGTCTTAGTGAGAACCCTGCTAACCGCTACAGCTTTGTCTGCAATGCCCTTATGCACGTCTGTGTGGGGCACCATGATCCCGATAGGTATGGGGCGTACTGAGTGAGGAATGGGCACTGCGCTCCGGCCCCATATTGGGAGGGATGAGATGCCCGGGAGGTACTGCAATCTTGGTTATTGCCGGAGTGGAAATAAAAAGTTAATGGATGTGAGGTTTTATGGAACAAGGTTTTTCCTGAGGGCATTTGTACTTTTCCCCAGGGTGAATGACATCGCAATCCTGTGTGCAGAGCTGACCGGCTATTGCAAGTCACTGAGTGCAGAATGGCTGGGAGTACTTAAGGCCTTGTGCTGCTCCTCAAACAATGGCACTTGTGGTTTCAACGACCTCCTCTGCAATGTAGATGTGAGACTTGGGTGGGGTCCTGCTGGGGCCTAGGCCACTTACCAGGGCAGGAGTCTACTCAGTAATCAAGTGATCAGGGACAGAGATTTTAAAAATAAGGTATATTTTTATTGATCTCAGAGAAAAAGGGAGAGGGAGAAAGAGAGAAGCATCAACGATGAGAAGGAGTCATTTTTCAGTTGCCTCCTGCACACCCCACACTGTGGATCAAGCCACACCCTGGGCATGTGCCCTGACCGGGAATCGAACCGTGACCTCCTGGTTCATAGGTCTATGTTCAACTGCTGAGCCACACCGGCTGGGCGGGTACAGAGTTTTATTCAGTCGAGGCATACCATTTTGAGTTTGATTTGGTACCCTGTCTTCCCTCTGAGTCTTAATGTCTGTCTGCTTTTTCTCCAGGTTAGTGACCTGTCTTTTCATGACTCCCTGGCTACTTTTGTAGCCATCCTCATTGCCCGCCAGTGTTTGCTCCTAGAGGATCTGATTCGCTGTGCTGCCATCCCTTCGCTCCTTAATGCAGGTAAACTACCAATCCCCTAGAATTTCTAGATCCCAAATTTCAACACAGACTTCAGTGTTCAGTGTCCGTCTCCCTGGCATCCCCAGAGGAGGGAGGGAAGTATATTTGTGGTGTGTCCCCAGCTGGGGAGCCGCTTTATAACCTGCATTTGCAGCCCTGACCTGCCCATTTTGTGACCCTTCGGGGAACTCCTCATACAGCAAAACAGTTGGCTGCTCCACCTCTTCTTCAGCATTATCTTGTTGTTGTTTTTCTTCCTTTGCCTGAGCTCATGTCCCCTTTTACCATCCCTCCTCCACAAACCTATATACAATCTGCTTTCCTTCTGCCCGATCTGCCTTGTCTTCCTTTCTGTAGCTTGCAGTGAACAGGACTCTGAGCCAGGGGCCCGGCTTACCTGCCGCATCCTTCTCCACCTTTTCAAGACTCCTCAACTCAATCCTTGCCAGTCAGATGGAAGTAAGTGGTCCTGATCTGAGCCAGCCTGCAGTAGAAAGTGTGGCTACCCCACCCCCACAGTTTCTACTTTTGCTTACCCTGACTTCAGCTCCCTTCCCAGACAAGCCTACTGTAGGAATCCGCTCCTCCTGTGACCGCCACCTGCTGGCTGCCTCCCAGAACCGCATCGTGGATGGAGCTGTGTTTGCTGTTCTCAAGGCTGTGTTTGTACTTGGTATGGGGGTAGGAAGGTAGTGGTGCCAGAAGTGTGTATAGGGTGGAGTGCCAGCTAAACTACAAAAGACAGTCTCTCTCCTGAAGGTGGTCTCCCTGACCTTGAGGGGGGAGAGGAGGGAGGGAAGTATATTTCTGTTCCATGGGGCAGGCCTCGGGGAGTTGCTGCCTCTGTGGGTCTGGGGTGGGTCTCCACACAGAATTCGGATCTCACCCCTCCCTATCTCCCGCCTGTGGACCACAGGGGATGCGGAACTGAAGGGTTCAGGCTTCACTGTGACAGGAGGAACAGAAGAACTTCCAGAGGAGGAGGGAGGAGGTGGGACTGGCGGTCGGAGGCAGGGTGGCCGAAACATCTCTGTGGAGACAGCCAGTCTGGATGTCTATGCCAAGTACGTGCTGCGCAGCATCTGCCAACAGGTCAGTCTCACCTTCCCCCCACACCTAAATGCTTTTCTATAATACAGTCCTGTTTCCAGCCATGATCACGCCACCTCTCTACTATACATTGTGTCCCTCACCAACTCCCGCCCTATCCCCCTTATTCGTGACCCTCCTTTCTGGTTGCCCCAGTCCCCTGATAATCAGCCTCCTTAGGAATGGGTAGGAGAACGTTGCCTTAAATCGCTATGTGAGGACAGCAATGACCTACAAGACCCGGTGTTGAGTAGTGCCCAGGCTCAGCGCCTCATGCAGCTCATCTGCTACCCACATCGACTGCTGGACAACGAGGATGGGGAGAACCCCCAGCGGCAGCGCATTAAGCGTATTCTCCAGGTAGGCCAAGGCATTGGGGGTCTTGTAGAACGCAGTGGAGTCCAAACTTGGGGTCAAACTATGGGAACCTTGAGAGAAAAAGAGATGAGAAGTTAAGCAGGAAGACAGACAAGGATGTGGGCGAGAGAAACAGCTCTAGCATGGGCTTAGAAGTAAAGCCAAAATGGTCTAGACTCTAGAATAAACTGTTGGTTAAGGGCCCAGCTATCTGGATGCAGTGGGACTTAGCTTACTGGCGGTGGGGCGGGGGCGGGGGTGAGGAATGGCATCTGGGAGACCTATTTTTTGGCCTTGTGTTTTTGGCATTTTGGCCATAGCTCAGTAATGAATGGTAATACTACTCAATAGCAACTACACTAGAATGTCTGCTTCATGCCAGCTACTGTGCTCAGCACACTATGTATATTTTCTCATTTAATCTTTACAACTCTGTGAAGTAGGTATGAGTATCTCTGTTCGACTGGTAAGGAAACCGAGGCTTGAAGAGGTCACACATCTACCGTGTTTCCCCAAAAATAAGACATCCTCCGAAAATAAGACCTAGCGCATGGAAAGATAAGACATCCCCTGAAAATAAGACGTAGCGCAACTTTGGGAGAAAAAATTAATATAAGACACTGTCTTATTTTCGGGGAAACCGGGTAGTAAGCTGAGACTCAGTATGTGAACTTAGGTACGCCTTTGCCCTTTTTGCTTAACCACACAGCTTCAGACAATCAGGTGACTGGAGGGTGGACAAATAAAGCCATTAAGGAGAAGCTAAAGGAATGAGGTCTCTAAAGTCCAGAGGAGATAATCCCAAAGAGAGATTAGCTAGCAGTATAGCCTTGGGGTCTGGAAAGGACTTTGAGCAGCTGGTTTGAAACAGGAGAAGCAGGCTTCAACTTTAACATCAAGGATTTAGGTAAAGAGTTAAGCAGAACTTCCTTGTGCTAAAGAATGTGAGGCCCGCCCAGCTGGTGGGGCTCAGTGGTTGGATATTGACTTATGAACCTGGAGGTCGACAGTTCAATACCCAGTCAGGGCACATGCCCAATTTGCAGGCTCAATCACCAGTCTCTCTCATCATTGATGTTTCTATCTCTCTCTCCCTCTCTAAAACCCATAAAATATATTTAGCAGAAGCCGGTTTGGCTCAGTGGTAGAGCGTCAGTCTGCGGACTGAAAGGTCCCGGGTTCGATTCCGGTCAAGGGCATGTACCCTGGTTGCGGGCACATCCCCGGTAGGGGGTGTGCAAGAGGCAGCTGGTCGATGTTTCTCTCTCATCGACATTTCTAGCTCTCTATCTCTCTCCCTTCCTCTCTGTAAAAAATCAATAAAATATATTTAAAACAAGAACAAAAAAAAAAAAAAAACCAACCATAAAATATATTTAAAAATAAATAAGTAAAATAAAAATATTTTTTTAAAGAAGAATGTGAGGCCTTGAAACAGGAACCTGGGGAAAGATGTGAAATCTTTCCTGAACCACTTTTTTCAAAGGTTAGATTTTTCGACCATTTTGAATTATTTAGGTGTAATATGTCCTAAAGCTGGGGCCATAGAGCTCCCTCTCAATGTGTGGTTCAAGGCTGTGAGAGATCAGGAACTGGCCTCGGAGTAATGAGTGGTTGTGGGTGACATGAAGGTGACTAGCTTGGGGTGGGATCTCTATTACAGAACTTGGACCAGTGGACCATGCGCCAGTCTTCCTTGGAGCTGCAGCTCATGATCAAGCAGACCCCAAACAATGTGAGTGGTGCCACGGCCCTCTCTTTCCCAGGCTCATTTCTAGCTCGAGTGTTAGGTAGGTGGCCCACCATAAAAGAACGTTGGTCCTACCCTGGGTTCTTGAGATAAGAGAGGATGGGAAGATGGCAGATATGTAGAGCAGTGATAAAGGAGCTGGGTTGGAAGTGTTAGGACTCTAAGTTGTGGGAAGGGTTGGCGCTGGTAGTTGTGGAGGCCATTTCCGTAAGGAGGTGTGCAAAGGAGAAGACTGGGGAACTGGAAAAATCTGCAGGGCCTGGAGGGTATGAGTTCCAGCAGACTGGTGTCCGTCCCCTCCCATTAACCTCCACAGATACCTTCATCTGCCCTCATCTACCATCTCTTTTCCTTCACCCCAGCTTCCCATTTAGCATCCCTGTGCTTTTTCTCTTCCCCAGGAGATGAACTCCCTCTTAGAGAACATCGCCAAGGCCACAATCGAGGTTTTTCAACAATCGGCAGAGACCGGGTCATCTTCTGGGAACACTGCAAGCAACATGCCCAGCAGCAACAAGACCAAGCCCGTGCTCAGGTTGGGTAGACATGTGTTAGTACCCATTCCCTTATAAGTTTCTCTGATGGCAATGTAAATGATTTCAACCACGTGGAGACAGATGTCAGGCATGTCCATCAGGAGAGGAGAGGATGGATTCTACCAACCTTGCCTGGCTCCTATGTAACCCTGTGGACTCCATCTGTCCTCCAGCTCTCTAGAGCGCTCTGGTGTCTGGCTGGTGGCCCCCCTCATTGCTAAGCTGCCCACCTCAGTCCAGGGGCATGTGTTAAAGGCTGCTGGGGAAGAATTGGAGAAGGGCCAGCACCTGGGTTCGTCTTCCCGCAAAGAACGTGATCGACAAAAGCAGAAGAGGTAAAGCAGCTGGAAGGGTGGGGGGGCAGAGTCAAGAGGTAGAAAGAGGAAGCATCCCAGTGACGAAAATATAGGGCAAAGGGGTGAGGAAAAAAAAAAAAAAACGTGGAAAATCAGACGGTAAGCATGGGCAACATTGTGCAAGCAGCTAGATCTTAAGATAGTAGGGCGTGGGGCTTGGGAGAATGAAGTTGGAAGATTCCAGATCTCCAGCCCATGGGCCTATTCTTTTTCTTTTTCTTTCCTCTCATCTCTAGCATGTCTCTGTTGAGCCAGCAGCCCTTCTTATCCCTGGTACTGACATGTCTGAAAGGGCAGGATGAGCAGCGTGAGGGACTCCTGACCTCCCTCTACAGCCAGGTGCACCAGGTACAGCTCTCTGGGTCACGGAGCCTGGAAGGAGGGCAGAGAAAGATGTGCCCAAGAGGCCACTGTGTACTCGGAACCTTCACTGCTTTCTGTGAACACAGTGGGTGCTTTGGAATGGAAATGAGGGGATCCCTGAGCGGTGTGTTATTCTTGTTTCTGTTTCAGATTGTTAATAATTGGCGAGATGACCAGTACTTAGATGACTGCAAACCAAAGCAGCTAATGCATGAGGCCCTCAAGCTGCGGCTCAACCTGGTGAGAAGGGGAGCTGGGAAGAAAAAGAAGGGCGGGGGGGGGGTGGCCCTAGAATTGCAGAGTGAAGAAGCCTTAGCCCAAGGAGGATAGGGGGCTGATGGCGGGCCCATACTGTTCTGGGGCTTCAGGCATTCATCCAGCTCTCCTAAAGGACGCAGGCCCTGAAAGTGGTTAAGGACCCTGAATCCTAGCAGGGACACTGCCTCAGTTATCCTAGATTCTGGCCGGACCCTAGAAGATTTAGAAGCTCGTTTTGGAATGTTGGATAGAATCCTGGACATCCCTTAGTCCAACTCCTGTCATTTAATAAGTAAGGAAACCAAGACCCAGAGGTGTCAGTTATTAAGTCATTGCCCTGAGTTCATGTAGCAAGTAATAGGTACAACTGGAATGCTGACCTCAGGTGTCCCTAGTCCACCCAACCCAGGTTCTGATCCAAACTTTCCTTAAATGCTGAACTTCACCCTGAGCCATCTGACTGACCTATTATGGCCTTGGCAGGTGGGTGGCATGTTTGACACTGTGCAGCGTAGCACCCAGCAAACCACCGAGTGGGCAGTGCTCCTCCTGGAGATCATCATCAGCGGCACTGTCGACATGCAGTCCAACAAGTAAAGCACCCCTCCCCTCCCTGCGTTTTGTGCCCAAGAGGGTCCCCCTTCCCTCACACCAAGTGCACAGCCGCCCTCCCCCATGATCCGTGTGACCCATGCAGTGGACTCAGAGGCCTTGGGTTCCCCACCTGTTTTTGATGCCCCTGGGGTGACATCTTAAGCACCATTCTCTGCTTGTATCCAACCCCCAGTCCTTTATTCTCACCTTTTCTCCGGTTTTCTCCCGGGCTTCCTGTCAGCGAGCTCTTCACTACTGTATTGGACATGCTGAGTGTGCTCATCAACGGGACCCTGGCTGCAGACATGTCCAGCATCTCTCAGGGCAGCATGGAGGAAAACAAACGTGCCTACATGAACCTGGTGAAGAAGCTTCAGGTGAGCAGAAGAGGCAAGCGCAAGGCTTGGGGAACAGCAATCTTCTTAGATCCCTGTCCCCTGACCTTGCAGCCTCTGGGACTTAGCTCTGGCCAGAGACCCCCACCATTTCCTTTCACAGTCACTTTTTCTTTGTTATTTGTATAGCAAGGATTGACTGAATGGTTTTTTGTTTTTTTGGTTTGTTTGGTTTTTTTTGACTGAATGTTTTCATGCAAGGTTCTGTGTTGTCCCAAGATTTTCCACCCCTATGTTTTTGTATTCTTGAACTCTTGTCTCCTCTTATTGTGCCTGCAGAAGGAGTTGGGGGAACGCCAGTCAGACAGTCTGGAAAAAGTTCGCCAGCTGTTGCCACTGCCCAAGCAAACCCGAGATGTCATCACCTGTGAGCCACAGGGCTCCCTTATTGACACCAAGGGCAACAAGATTACTGGCTTTGATTCCATCTTCAAGAAGGAGGCATGTTTCATTGTCTTTCCGCCCCGCATTCTCTACCTCCTGCCTTTTCCCCCTTTGGACAAGAGCCTTTCCTGCATCAACCTCGTATCTACAAAGGCTCATCAGGCTATTGCATTCATCAGGTTCTGCAGTGAAAGTCGCCTCTGCAATGTTGAGCTCATCACTATCTTTACTTACATTTCTTCTCCCCATCTTGGGAGTCTCAACCTCTTTCCTTGATCTCTTCATTCACCGGTACCCACCGTTCACCACTCCTACTCACCTTTTAACATACCACCCATTTCTCAGCACTTCACCTTCCTCTTTCCACCCACTTCCTGGCCTCCTCCAACGCTGCCTGCACCCCACCCATCTGTCTGGCTGACAGCCCACATCTGATACCTTCATCCCTGCATTTTTCTCCCTCCACTCAGTCATCTCTGCACAATTTTCTTTCCCCTCTCTCTGTTGTAGTATTTGTTGAGGGACTATAATCAATGTGTATAGTGGAGAGGGTGAGGAAGAAGAGGATCTAGAATTTGAAATCCAAAGTCCAACTCACTCATGTCTTTTTCTGTCCCATGTGTCTGTCCCCTTTCCTCAATGTCTCTGTCTCTCTCCACCTGTCTCTTTGTCTCCCTCTGCCTACCTCTCTCTTCCTGTTTTTCTTTCTTTCCCTTTCTTCCTGTCTTTAGTCTCTAGCTGCCTTTTCTCTTTGTTTCTGTCTGTCTTCCTCTGAATGTCAGTGTCTATCTCTCTCTGCTCCATACACCCATCGCCTTCTCTCTTCTTAACTCTGTCTCCTGTGTGCATGTTTGTGTGTCCATACTCATCTGTCTTCATCTGACCATCTCCCCTGAATCTGCCCGTTACTTTTTTTCCCTTTTATTTCCTGAAGATATTTTCCCCTTCCTGTAAGTCCTTAAGGTCTGGCTTCTGTTTGACAAGCCTTAGCCACTTATTGTTTCTCATTTTCTGGAGCAGGGTCTACAGGTTTCCACCAAACAAAAGCTCTCTCCCTGGGATCTGTTTGAGGGCTTGAAGCCGTCAGCGCCACTGTCTTGGGGCTGGTTTGGAACAGTCCGGGTGGACCGGAGAGTGGCTCGAGGTGAGGAACAGCAGCGCTTGCTGCTCTACCACACACACCTGAGGCCCCGGCCCCGGGCGTATTACCTCGAGCCACTGCCGCTGCCACCAGAAGATGAGGAGCCCCCTGCTCCCACTCTGCTAGAGCCTGAGAAAAAGGCTCCGGAGCCCCCCAAAACTGACAAACCTGGGACTGCTCCAGCCAGTACTGAGGAACGCAAGAAGAAGTCTACCAAAGGCAAGAAACGAAGCCAGCCAGCTGCCAAGACAGAGGTTAGTGCAATCTCCGTGATGCTTCTGCTGCCTGTCTCTATGGTTCTTCCAGTTTCTGGTTTATGGGAGGGGTGGGGGCATGTGGGGCAGGGGTGCCTTGGAATTATAATAACCATGTAGATCCAACTCCCCCTCACCCCTCCCAGCCCACATCACCCGCACCCCTCACCTTCCTCTTCTACCATTCACATAGGACTTTGGAATGGGCTCAGGACGGAGTGGCCCCTATGTGACAGTGCCTCCAGACCTCCTGCACCATACTAACCCTGGTTCCATAACCCACGTTAGCTACAGGCAGGGCCCCATAGGCCTCTACACCCAGAACCAGCCACTACCTGCAGGTTAGTGCCACCCCAGGGACTAACTGTATCTCCCACTCTCAGAGACTTACCTGGATTCTTCCTGCCTCAGGGATGATGTCCCTCATCCAAGAAGCTATGAGTAACCGGGACACCTAGCTGGGGATGGAGGGACAAAGAGCCTTGAGAGGTCAGTCTGCTCGCATTTCCAGGTGGCCCTCGTGTGGACCCATACCGCCCTGTGCGGTTACCAATGCAGAAGCTGCCTGCCCGACCACCTTACCCTGGAGTGCTGCCCACAACCATGAGTGGTGTCATGGGACTGGAACCCTCTTACAAGACCTCCGTGTATCGACAGCAACAGCCTGCAGTGCCCCAAGGACAGCGCCTTCGCCAACAGCTCCAGGCAAAGATAGTGAGAGGGGCGATAGGGAGGGCCCCCAGGGAGAGGGGCATTTACGGGGCACAGGACTGAGGAGACACTTGGGATCTTCACAGGGACATGCAGAGTGGGAGATACAGTTAGTGAGATGGCAGAAAATGTTTTCTGAGTTTAAATTTGTCCGCTTTTGGCTCAGTGGATAGAGCATTGGCCTGCGGACTGAAGGGTCCCAGATTCGATTCCAGTCAAGGGCATGTAACTGGTTGCGGACACATCCCGGTGGGAGGGGGGGTGTGCAGGAGGCAGCTGATGGATGTTTCTCTCTCATCCATGTTTCTAACTCTCTATCCCTCTCCCTTCCTTTCTATAAAAAAAATCAATAAAATAGACAAGACCGGTTTGGCTCAGTGGATAGAGCGTCGGCCTGCGGACTGAAGGGTCCCAGATTCGATTCCGGTCAAGGGCATGTACATTGGTTGCGAGCACATCCACATTAGGGGGCATGCAGGAGACAGCTGATCGATGACTCTCTCATCGATGTTTCTAACTATCTCTCTCCCTTCCTCTCTGTAAAAAATCAATAAAATATATTTTAAAAAATCAATAAAGTATATTTTAAATAAATAAATAAGTAAATAAATTTATTTGTCCCCTTTTTCCCTTTTAGCAGAGTCAGGGGATGTTGGGCCAGTCATCTGTCCACCAAATGACTACTAGTTCTTCCTACGGTTTGCAGACCTCCCAGGTAAGGGCACAAGATGGTGAGAATTAGGGAGCTTGAGGCAAGTTGCTCTGCACGCTCTTGGTCCTGACTCTCTCCTCCTTTCATCCAGGGATATACTCCTTATGTTTCTCATGTGGGATTGCAGCAACACACAGGCCCCGCAGGTACCATGGTACCCCCCAGCTACTCCAGCCAGCCTTATCAGAGCACCCACCCTTCTACCAATCCTACTCTTGTAGATCCCACTCGCCACCTGCAACAGCGGCCCAGTGGCTATGTGCACCAGCAGGCCCCTACCTACGGACATGGGCTAACTTCCACTCAAAGGTACCCAAGAGAGTCGGGCTTGGAAAGGCACTGAGGTACAGAAGCACATTTGATTTGGAAAAACGTGCCTGGGGTGATGGGACTAATCAGTCCTTCCACTTCTGGAGGTGGAAAGAACACTTATCTGGCCACATAACCAGTTGCTACAAAAATGCCAGAGCTGGAAGGGATCCTGGCAACCAGTAGTCCCACACCTGCTTCTCTATATTTCTTTGCGGCCCAGAGAAGGAAAATTATTTCTATGACTATAGTAAGGGCAAGTCTAGGGTTCATCAATGCACTGTATGATAAGTTGGCATAAAGCCAGTGTTAGAACAGTCTTAACTCTGGAGTGGACTAATGAACTTATCCTCTCACTATTCTGAACATTAGTTAGGCCTAAGTTAAGACATTGTTATTGTGTCCTGAAGGTTTATAGCTTAGGGTCCTTTACTGAGAAGTAATAACTGCTCACTGTGTGGCCAGCACTACTAGGACTGGTTGGAGTGAGGAAAGTTATTTTTTTTTTTTAAACTATGAAGTCCCTCACCACAAAGAATTGTTACTCTAGTTGAGGAGATGAGACTTACCCAGAAGAACATTTAGAGAACACTGAGGAAAATCATAGCCAGACGTGCCGTTGTGTGCTGTGAAGTAAAGTGGGAATCCAGAAAAGGTGCATGGTACTGTCATTGTGGGCCTGAGTCGTCAGAGGAAGTGTCACAAAGGAGATTGGACTTGTGTTGAAGGATGGATATGATTTGGATTTGTGGAGAGGAGGAGAAGGAAGGGGATTCCAGATAGAGGGCATAGCACGAACAAACATGGGAGCCAAATGAGGAGAGTGGCTGAGGACAGGTAGGAGAAGAACTTGGATGGAGGTAAAATTGGTGTCGGGAAAGTAAGGGATAGGCTAGGAGTGGGCAGGTTGAAGAGGACCTTGACTGCTCAGTGCAGAACTGAGACACAATTCCAGAAAGAGCTCTTTGGACCTGGAAAGTGACATGACCAGTTGGACATGTCTAGAGATTAATATGGAATGCTTGCATAGGATGCATAGAGACAGTGCGAGAAGACTTGAGACGGGACCTGGTCAGTAGCCTGGTGTGGTGATGTGCAGATTGGGGTAAGGAAAGTGGAAGGAGCAGTAGGACTCAATTGTCTTTAAGCCCCTGAAATGTTATTGGGGATTACCACTGACAACAAAAGCCTTACAAAGTGTTAACAAAATGCCTATCCTATGCTAAGATTTTTTTTCATTGTTCTAAGAGAAAAAATAGCTAAAGCAGAATTGAAAAATTCCTAGCCATGAAGGTTATGAGACACTGAGATGGGGTATTGTCTTTTCCCCTTTCTCCCCTACTTAAAAAGCTGCCAGGACCCAAATGGCTCTTCTGATTAGCGACAGGAGGAACAAATGAAATGACTGAAGTGTCTTTGGGGTCAGGACCTGGGGCTTTTCTTTCACCTCTCTCCCTGCCCCATGCCTTGATCTCTGGACCTCTCTTTGTAGGTTTTCACACCAGACACTGCAGCAAGCACCCATGATAGGTACCCTGACACCACTGAGCACTCAGGGTGTCCAGGCTGCTGTCCGATCAGCTGCCATCCTGCCTGAACAACAGCAGCAGCAGCCGCCGCCGCAGCAGCAGCAGCAGCAGCAGCCGCCGCCACAGCAGCAGCAGCAGCAGCAACAGCAGCAGCAGCAGCAGCAGCAGCAGCAGCAGCAACAGTACCACATCCGGCAGCAGCAGCAGCAGCAGCAAATCCTACGGGTAAGGCCCAGGAGTTCATAGGGGACCTGGGAACCCAAGGAGGAGGAGAAGCCCAGGCTCCTCCTCGTTGTTATCAAGACTAACTGAGGCAGTACACAGAAAGCGCCTGGCAGAGTGGCTGGCATGCAGTAGGATCTTAGGGAGTTAGTTTCCCCTTATGCCCACTTTGGTTTTGTGGGGGTCCTATTGGGAGAGAGTTGGGGGTTGTCTACTGAGGACTCTGGATTGGGTATCTTTCTCTGCAGCTCTCTGAGGAAGGAGGGCACTGAACCCAGTTTCCTCCCTGCTGCCTCTTCCCCTGTCCCTATCCCTCCATGCCTGGGCTCAGATGCTTGCTCTCCTTAGCAATATCTCTTACGTTCTCATAGCAACAGCAGCAGCAACAGCAGCAGCAACAGCAGCAGCAACAACAAGCACACCAGCAGCAGCAACAGCAGCAGCAGCAGCAACAGCAGCAGCAGCAGCAGCAGCAACAGGCAGCGGCTCCTCCCCAGCCCCAGCCCCAGTCCCAGCCCCAGGTAGCTGCTGGACTCCAGCCCCGCCTCAGGGACAGCTGCCCAGGTTGGGCATGCAGCCAGTGAACCAGGTTGGGGACAGTGTGCCATGTGGTAGAAGGAGGCGGCAAGGCATGGCACACTGAAAAAGGGATGGGGAGATGGGGATAGAGAAGGATGTGGAAGATTCCGAGTAGAGAGTTTGAGTTCAGTCTTCCAATTTCCACCTCAGTTCCAGCGCCAGGGGCTTCAGCAGACCCAGCAACAGCAACAGACAGCAGCCTTGGTGCGGCAGCTCCAACAACAGCTCTCCAGTAAGCCTTCCTTCCTTCCCAGGAAAGTCCCGTGAAATAAATTGGGGGCGGGAAGGGGCAAGTACCTAGGCCATTGCTTCTAATAGCCCATATTGTGGGGGCAAGCATTATATTACATCCCTTTCCTTGGCACCTGAGTAGCTCTTCCCATGCATATCTACAACCCTGCTTGGCATCCCACCCCTGATCCTCTCTGGTTTTTCACAGATACCCAGCCACAGCCCAATACCAACATATTTGGACGCTACTGAGCCATCTGGAGGAGCTGCTTGTGACTGGATGTGGCCACATCCTTTTCTCTGAATTCTCAATTCCCCTTCCTGGGCTAACACCAGTAATGGTTGGGGCTCTTCCCTCAGGCTCCATTTTTAATGAGTTTTTAGTATTTTTGTTAATGTAAGGCATTAAGCTGTTGGGTTTTGTATATTATTTATATTGAGACCCCAGAGCTGTTGTACCCAATACACAGAGCTTCTTTGCAAAGGGCACGTGTGAGTTTTGCATATCTGGGAAGGGCGGGCCCTTGGGAGAGTAGTGGAGGCTGGATGGACAAGTTAGAGCCTTTATTCTGTTCAGATCATCTCCCCTGTTTACTTTCTCTCCCCTAAATTTCTCAGTTGAATTGGATTGCTACCCTCTCTTTACTTCTCCATCCTGGCAACATATTAAGGTTTGAGTCCTTAGTCTCTTAAGAAGGGCAGCTTATGTTCTCAGCTAGATGATACAGCTTCTGGGTAACTTTCCTTCATGGTGGATGTACCATTGGGATTGGGAAGGGGCCAGAGGGGGGAAAAAAATCAATGGAACCTGACTCTCCTTCCACTCATCCACATGCTGAGTTTTGAACAAGCTTCAAAGTGGTGGAGGGGGTGACAGACACTGCCTACACATTTTGCCACTTTTTTGTGATCTCCATCATGTGCCAAGTGGTATCCTCGACAGAAATCTCCCTTGAGATTCACATTTTGGGGATGAAAAATTGCTCTGCATTAGCAAGTGTCACCTTTGAATAGGTGGCTGAAGTCTGGCGTGGTTCCAGGAGGAAGAGACACCAGTAAAAAGAAGCACCCTTTTCTTTGCTCTGTTGCTGGAACTGCTTGCTTTTACACTACTCACCTTGGCCATTACCCAGGGTAACTGTTGGTCACTCCCGTTTTAAAGTAGATATAAAATCTGCTGCAGAGTCTCAATTGATACTATGCAGGGCCATTCTCAGCCCCTTTGCCTTCAGGTTTGTTTAAATACATTTTTATTGATTTCAGAGAGGTAGGGAGAAGGAGAGAGGGATAGAAACATCAACGATGAGAGAGAATCACTTGTTGGTCAGCTGCTTCCTACACTGGCGATCGAACCCACAGCCCAGGCATGTGCCCTGACCAGGAATTGAACCAGGACTTCCTGATTTATAGATCGATGCTCAACCACTGCGCCATAGGGGCCAGGCCCCTTGCTTTCAGTTTTAGGGCCCTAGATCAAATGCCATCCGGGAGAGTCAACTGGTTTACTACAATGGAGTCCCCTGGTGTGCCCACCTGGGGCTAGAAGAGGACTAGCCCTTTCTGTGTGGGTGGGCAGTACAAGATGATTTGATGATTTCAGGATAACATCCAGGTCATATTTGCACTGTATCACTGGCAAGTGTCGAGTGTGCTGGTAAAACCAGGAGCACCAATCCATACCCAAGTTGTAAAATATAAAAAAATGAACTCCCGCCGAAACCGGTTTGGCTCAGTGGTAGACCGTCGATCTGCGGACTGAAAGGTCCCAGGTTCGATTCCGGTCAAGGGCATGTATATTGGTTGTGGGCACATCCCCGGTAGGGGGTGTGCAAGAGGCAGGTGGACGATGTTTCTCATAGACGTTTCTAGCTATCTCTCTCCCTTTCTGTAAAAAATCAATAAAATATATATTTTTTAAAAATGAACTCCCTCTTGAAGGTCCGCAAAGTATGGCACTTAAGAGTTTTGTGCTCAAGGAATGGAACTCTCTGATAGGGCAAAAACAAACATGACTGAAGCTTCTGCTGAACATTCTAAAGCGGTCCACGGATCACTACTGGTGTCCCGTGAGGTCCGAAAGGTTGGCGACCACTGTTCTAAAGAGATACAGGAGTAGAGATGGCTGGGATAAGGGACACTCAGGGGGGCTTTGGGTACAGGGACTAAATAAACTGGACAGGTGCGCTACATACAGGAACACAAAGCTGGATCTAGAGAGGAGAGACCCTGGCAATCTGAGGCTGACCTGCTCCGCACAAGCAGCAAAAAAAGACCATCAATGACCTTTGAGAGGGACAGGATGAGAGCAAAGTGCCCCTCACTGGTGCTACTTGAATAGTGCTGGTGCTGAGAGGTGAGGGATGCTGAGGTGGAGGCCTGTCCATGGAGTATGACTGGGGTTTCCTGCAAGCAGTGCCTCAGTTTCTACCACCGTTTCAAGTTCTCGAGCTTTGCAGGTAAAGTCTGGACTAGCTGCCCTGGGAGATTTCATGTTGGGGACAAAGGGGGTGTGTGCGAGGAAGAGGGATTTCATGAGCAGTGTGTGCCTGATCGGGAGGAATTGGGCCATGCCCCAGTACTTGAGCCATCTCTGGCACAAAAGGAGTTAATGGCAGGGACCACGCCCCCCCGTGTCCGGGCACGCGCAGCGCGCCCCCTTGGTGCGCGGGCACAGCAGCCAAGCAGCCAGAGAGCAGATCTCGGGGATTCGGGTGCGGAGCCCTTGGCCTGGAGGCGATATGGGTGGTCCGAGGCCCGGTTCAGTCGCTTGCAACAGCCAGGGGAACAGGTGAGGCCGACTGCCCCGGTCTCTCATTCTTTAGCTGTCCATACCTTGCCCTATCCTATCCCCTCCCAACCGGGCTCCTCCACTCCCCAGCCAGTGCTCCCCATCCTCAACCCCATGTTTTCTATCATAGGCAACCCTGACACCCCAATCCTCCCCCCACTCCTCTCCTTCACCTCTTCTCTGAAGCTCACATCCCTGTCATCGCCCAGTCCATGGTCCCTCTATTTCCACAACCCGCCCGAATGCTCATCAAAATACCCCTACTGAGGGCCCCCAACCCCATTCTTATAATGCACATTGCCACCCCCCACCCCCGCAGTGCAACCCCATCCCTCTTCCATCATAGCATCTCACAGCCGGGCTCCCTCCCCCACTCTGCAGCCCCCCTCCTAATAGAGGCCTTTATCCTATCCTCCCCATTCCAATGCAGCTCCATCCTTTAATTCCCTTCCGAGCCCTCATAGCCCCCAATCCTGTGGTTTACAATACCAGTGCATTCCTGTACAATGCCCCTCACCCAATACTGCTCCAGCATAAAAGTACCCCCAGATGCCATTCTAATCCCTGGCATTGCCACCTCTCCTTGTCTTCTTCCAAATTGGAAGTTGGACCAGGATGAAGATCTTGGCCTTGGGGACTTACCGTGGGTTTTAGGGTACAGAGGGCATTTGGGGGTCGATTTGTCTAAGTGTTCACGGGGGAGAGGGACTGCAGGGAATTGACTCAAAGGGGACCAGCATTTGGCACCAAAGGGGTACTGGAGAGGGAAGCATCCCAAAAGGGTTAATGGAATTTGTGGGGAGGGGCGGCACCGAGAGGGTTAATCCTGGGGGTGGGTGCTGGTGGGGAAGCAGTGTGAATGAGCGGTCTGTGCCCCAGAGTTGCCATGGAGACAGTGAATGGGGGGATTGTGTGAACTCAGCTGTGGACTATACCCCCCCTACACACACACACACACACACACACACACACACACTTGCTCCTGCTCCACCTCCCTACTCCTACCCCTTCTTTCTCTCCTGCCCCTCCTCCCCCACCCTGGGTCATTATGGGCAGTGGCTGGAACATAACCCCCCATATTTTGCTCCCCATTTCGTCTGAGCCCCCTCCCTCCACCCACCTTCTTCTCTCTCTCTCTCTCTCTCTCTCTCTCTCTCTCTCTCTCTCTCTCTCTCTCCCCCCTCTCGGAGGTGGGAGGTGGCGAATGGCTGGGCGTTCCCAATCCCCCTCCCCCACCCCTTCAGGCAGTTCTGAAAGTCTTAAAGGAGAAGGCCCGCAATCTTGGAAATTGGGAGAAATGAGGGGAAAAGAAAATTTTGTGTGTGTGTGTGTGTGTGTGTGTGTGTCCATGCACGAGTGTCTGTGTGTACCTGTGGATATGTGTGGACTGTACCTGTGTGTCAGAAGGCCTGTGGCAATTGTGTTGCTATTCCTGTTTCTGTCTCTACCTATGTGTCACCGTCATGCTGCATGTGTCTGGATGTTTACCTGAGTAGTGTGTGTGATTGTATCTTAGTAAGTCTCTGGCTGGGTGGCACTCTCTGTCTCAGAATGTGGCACTATATGAGGGAATCTCTGTGGGTTTGGAATGTATGTCTTTGTGAGTGAATATTATAGTATTATTATCTGGCTTGGTCTCTCTTACTTCCTCTTTGAGACTTTGTGAGTCTCAAAGTGTGAGTCTCTGAGAGTGTGCTCCCCACACTCCTCTGTTTGTTTTCCACTGGCTGAGCATCAACAATGCCTTGGGTGCTAGGCAGAAGGGTTTCTGCCTTAGTTCTGACATTCCATGTGACATAGAGCTAGCTGACAGAGATGATCAAGGCATAAGGATTTGGGAGCAGTTAGGGCTGAGAGAAACGTACAGAAGGGCACTGGAGGTTCTGGGAACTTTGAGAAATGGCTCTCCTGCCCCTATCCTTGCCCCTGCCCCACCCGAGCATGAAGGGTATCTCTGTGGGACCCATTGACTGTTTGCTGCTTTCCCTTCTTACGCGAGAGTCCCAGAGTGAGGTTCACAGTCCTGTCCCCTGAGGCAGAGGTCCCTGTGTGGGCTTTCCAGTCCTGGGGCTAGAGAGCTCCGTGTTCCTGCAGCATGCCAGGGACCTGGCTCTAGTTCCAGTCTCACCTCTGCCACCACATGCTACTCTGGCTCCAGCTGGCCCTCAGGAGCTCCACTAGCTGAGTTCAAGTTGGGGTTTGGGAATTTGGAGCGGCAACCACTGTCATTCTGTCAATCCCCTTGGGTTTCCCAACCGTGGCCGGGCACATAGAATGGTTCAGCTTGCCAGTGGGGATCATCTATGGGTCTCTCAGCCCTTGGGCACGTGAAACTTCTCCTAACTAGGAGAATAGCCTGAGCCCAGCAGGGCCCCCCAAACCCACTCCATAGCCTTCCCCGCTGTATCGGATGACGAATGCTTCCCTCTTTCCACAGGCCTGTCTGGCCCTGAGGGCGTCTCCTTTCTGAAGCTGTGGTGCTTGGATGACCTGCTCTCTACGTGGCCAGCACCTGTAGGTGTCCCTCAAGAGCTCAGTTTTGAGGTTCAAGTCAGTGTGGCCATGAAGGGGCTGCCTATTGGGCTGATGCTGTGACCCTGGAATCTGCCTTTCCTGCCAGTCCCCCTGCCCAGAACATGTGGCTGCAGTTTGGCCTGCCCTGGCTGTCCCCGAGCCCCAAGCCCACAGTTGGCGGGAGCCTGTGCCTCACCCTGTGGTTCCTTGGCTTGGTGCTGAGGGCTAGTACACAGGCCCCAGCGCCCACAGTCAATACTCACTTTGGAAAGCTAAGGGGTGCCCGGGTACCACTGCCCAGTGAGATCCTGGGGCCTGTGGACCAATACCTGGGGGTGCCCTACGCAGCTCCTCCGATCGGCGAGAAACGGTTCCTGCCCCCTGAGCCACCTCCATCTTGGTCGGGCATCCGGAACGCCACACACTTCCCCCCAGTGTGCCCCCAGAACATTCACACAGCTGTGCCCGAAGTCATGCTGCCTGTCTGGTTCACTGCCAACTTGGATATCGTCGCCACTTACATCCAGGAGCCCAATGAAGATTGCCTCTACCTGAATGTCTATGTGCCCACGGAGGATGGTGAGTGCTGTGGCCAGGCACTGTGCCTTCCCTGCCTTCACCCGCCCTGTTGTGTTTGAGGCTTGCATGTGGTTGTGTGCCCTCCAGCATGCCTCTGTCTGTCTAACCATCACTCTGCTTGGCATCCCCCTTCCTCCTCCCTGTTCTTTGCTCTCCCAGCATCGTCTGAGCTTCCTTGTGTGAGTGACACTGTTACCAGGAGGGCCTGGCCAGGCCTGAGAGCTCTGACAAGTCTAGGGTCAGAATGCTGGATGGGGGGTTCCCTGGGGGAGTATGGGTCACTGCCGGCAGCTGCCCGCGGGAGGATGCTGGCCCCACCAGGCCTCCCGTTGCCATTCCAGCTGCTTTGGAAGGTGGAAGTTGTGTGTAGCCAAAGGAGCTAGGTGTTGGGGGTGGCGGGGGGGTGAGGGGACAAGCCTGGTGGGCACTACTTAGGTGCCTCCTCTTTTACTAGCTAGTGCCTCCTCCTGCGGGGGTCACACTAAGGTAAGTGACAGAAACAAAGAGGTGGTGGGAGAGGCTCTCTGCCATGTGCCACCTGCAGAGCAGCTCTTGGGATCTGGGGGCGGAGGGTGCATGCCCCTTGGCAAAGGCCTCCTGTTATTTTTTAGTTTTTTATTCATTTTACAGTAAAGCGGATTTCCAAGGAATGCGCCCGAAAGCCCAACAAGAAAATTTGTAGGAAAGGAGGTAGGTAGCGAGCCGGCGGGGAGGGAGAGAGAGAAAGAGAGAGAGAGAGAGGGAGGGCTGCCTGCCCACCTGCCCTTACCCCTGAGGACCCTGGCTTCCTTCAAGTAGCCCAGGCTCAGGGGGCAGGTGGTGAGCAGACAAAGCTCCACCTCATCCAAGGGCCCTGGCTGCATTTTCAGGGAGGATTTGGAGGCCTAAGGCAGATTCAGAGCAAAAGCAGCAATCTCGTTTCTTCTGATCTTCTCAGGCCTCAATTCCACCCTTAAGTGCGTGCTAAAGACAGAGCCAGTGGTTCTCTCTGGCCACCTCAGGAGAACTCAAGGCAGTCAAAGTGGAACCAGAGGCACTGCCTTTTCCTGGTTAGGGGCCCATAGGCTCACCCCTCTGAGTTCCTTCCTGGATTGATAGTCTAGACTTAACTCTCCAGCGCTGAAGCTGAGACCAAACTGGTGCACAGGCTTAGGAATCCTGCCACCCGACTCCCCACCTTTGGCCAGAGCATAGCTAAGTGACCTGGGCTGGTCTTGTGGCAGACTTGGGGTGAGGGGTTCCTCCTGGAACTATGGACTCTAAAGGAGGCATGAGACCCTGTGTTTTAAATTGACCCTCTTGCTGGGAGGAATTGGTTCCCCCTATATAACAATTCTTCATGTTCGAGTAGCACTTTATGTTTTCCGTAAAGAACTTTCATACTTACCTCATAAAATCTTCCCTATATCTCTGGAAGCTTCTAAGGAGGGAATTGGTATCCCAATTTTATGGATGAGAAAACAGGCCCAGGGAAGTGACTTACTGTCTGTGGCAGAGCTGGGAACAAAATCTGGGTCCCTTGACCCTCAGGACTTGTTCTTTCCACTGTAGCACGCGAGCCAACTCAACTCCCATCTAGTCATTCCCGCCTCCCCAATTCTGAAAACTGGTAAAGTGTGGACAGGTTGGGCTAAACTAGAAACAGTAACAGCCTAAGAACTGGTAGAAAATCAGCCTAATTCCTACAACCCTTTTGCAAACTTGGAGTTTGTGTTTCTTTGAAATCCTAAAGCAAGGTTCCCCCCAAGTGGGGTCTTCAGGATTCCTGGACTGGGTATTCCCTGCTGAGTGAGAACATCAGGGAGCAGAGCCCAGGATCTCCACAATGGGCATGTGTACTGCTTCGGGGGAGTTTTCCACCATATCTCTACTCCTAGCCCAGGACCCTATAAGCAGTAGGCTATCAGTAAACACTTTTTTTTTTTTCACGAACGAAGAAGCATTGTGGTGCTGCAGCAAGAGTACAGGTCTGGGAGCCACAAAGCCTGACCAGTCACAGCTCTGCTGCTAACACACAGTGAGACCTTAGGTATATTTTCCTTTAAGGACCTCTGTTTGCACTTGTGTAGGTGGTGGGGGACTGGTACTGTCCTTAACATTCCATTAGCCTATCGATGAACTCAAGAAGAGGGTCTCTTTAGTATATTTGATTTAGTATAATTGATTTCAGAGAGGGAGGGGGAGATAGAAACATCAGTGATGAGAGAATCATTGATCAGCTGCCTCCTGCATGTCCCACACTGGGGACTGAGCCCGCAACCTGGGCATGTGCCCTGATTGGGAATCGAACCGTGACCTCCTGGTTCATAGGCTGATGCTCAATCACTGAGCCATTCCAACTAGACAAAGAGGGTCTCTTAAACTTGCTCCTTTGAGTTACTTACTTTGGTGGGAGGGAGAGGAAATGATCTAAAAATTAACCATTTCCTAAAAGGAATGACCTCCCCAGAGCACCAGTAAGGGCCTAAGACAGTCCAGTCCTGAAAGCTTGACTGGAGACCTGGCTTATAGTTCCATTCAGATACATATTCTGATCATAATAGTTGACTGTGGGCAAGGCCAAGTGCTAGGTTGGCCTTGTTGGGATGTGCAGAGATAAAAATGAGGCAGAGGAAATATTTAGAAATAAATAAAGGTCTGATTGCCACTCTGAAGAAGCTCCTAGCCTAGTATTTAGTCTCAGCTGGTTTAGCCAGGATCCACAGGTTAACCTGGGAAGTGGATTTTCAGACAATTGGAGGGTAGGTCTTTTAGTCATTTAACTGTTCAAAGTAGTTCCCTATTCAGAGCCCATTTGGAGGAGACTCATCCACAGAGGTGATTAGGGTTGTGCGCTTAGGGTAGGCAGGGCTGACCTGGCCGGGATCCTGTAGCCGGGATCCCCCACCCTCAAGATGGGGGATGGTGGTTAAGCTGGCCTGGGTGACAGGCATGGCAGTAAGGAATAGCTCAGCAAGCAGAAAGCTGAAGAAGCAAGGGCAGATTGAGGAAGCTGAGACAGTGCAGCACCCAGGAATACTCCCACCAGTCGGGGAGGGATGCATCTTCTAAGTCAGGGCACATGGGAAGTAAAGGATTTTCTGGTAAGACCAGCCCCATCTTCACCCCAACCCAGATCAAGTTGGAGGGAATTCATGTTTAGGGATGAGTGAGTCCTTTCTGTCCACTATGTGGATAATGAAGCCCCAATCCCCACAGGATCTCTGTGGGGCAGTAATGGTAGGTATTAAGACAGTAGACACACTGAAAGTTTGGGAAGTTGGAGGTGGTTTCTATCCATTGAGCTGGGCTCTTGCCCTAGTTGAAAAGCCATTTTGTATTATGAGGGTTGTTTCTGTTTTGATTAATGGCTGTAAGGAAATTCAGTCACCGGAGCCCAGGCCAGCTGAGAAAGAAGGCTATTTGCTGCCTCCAGGCTGAGAGTATCTGGTGTCCTAGAGAAGTTAGTGCCGGGTGCCAGCAGAATGACCTCTGTTTCTACACGCTGCCCAGCATCCAGGCACTAGGTCTCCTTTTCCCACAGCCAAACAGGAAGAAGAGTTGGTGCCAGCTTACCCCCAGGTCTTAAATGTCTCTCTTCTCTCCTCTGGTCTCTTCTTTTCTTTCCTTCCCATCTCTCCCTTCCCCTCCATGTTCCACCTCTTTTCTCATTTATTTTCCCTCCTTTTCCCCTATCCCAAAAAGATGGCATGGTGCAGTGGAAAGACCATGGGTTCCAGAGTCAAGTATACCTGGGATTGAATCTCACCTCTAGCACTTTCTAGCTATATCATCTTGAGCAAGTCACCTTACCCCTCTGAACCCCAGTTTCCCCATCAGTAAAACAGGAATAAAGATAGTACCCGCCTCATTGGGGTGTAAGGATGAAACTATATGGCAGAAGTGAAGTCTCTGACATGATAAATATTCAGTACATAGTACACAGTAGGAGTTATTAGCATTATTCCTATCTGTTTCCCTCCTTCCCTTCCTCTGTTTCTCTCTCTGCTTCTGTTTCTTGGTTTCTCTTTCTCTGTTTCTTTCTTTCCCTCCCTCCCTCCCTGCTTCCTTTCCTCCCTCTCTATATTTCTCTCTCTACTTCTCTCTCTGCTTCTCTCTGTCTGTGTCTGTGTTTCCCTCCCTCTGCTTCTCTCTCTCTTTCTATCTCCCTCCCTATATTTCTCTCTCTACTTCTCTCTCTGCTTCTCTCTGTCTGTGTCTGTGTTTCCCTCCCTCTGATTCTCTCTGTTTCTATCTCCCTCCCTATATTTCTCTCTCTACTTCTCTCTCTGCTTCTCGCTGTCTGTGTCTGTGTTTCCCTCCCTCTGATTCTCTCTCTGTTTCTATCTCCCTCCCTATATTTCTTTCTCTACTTCTCTCTCTGCTTCTCTCTGTCTGTGTCTGTGTTTCCCTCCCTCTGCTTCTCTCTCTCTTTCTATCTCCCTCCCTCTCCTCCTCCCCCTACCCTACCCCGATTTCTCCCGGTTTCTTTCCTCCTCTCCCTCCTCAGGCTCTCTCTAGATCTCAGAGCAAAGCTTGCTATTCTCAGGCCTAGTTCCTATGAGCAGGAACCTCATTTGCCATTAACCAGAGCAGGAGGTCCCAACAATGAAGACCAGAGGGACAGCTTCATGTCCCATTTTCTCCCGTGGGAATCAAGATGAGCTGAGGCCCAGCTTGTGCTTGCTTACTGGTCCCAAGGAGCCCAGGGCTGGGGTCCCTGGTACCTTTCTCTGCCCAAATAGCTCACATCCACATCCACATCCACACATGCTGGCAATGCTGCCTCTCACACTTAGTGCCTGCCCTGCTCTCCAGCTCAGCCTGCCTGGGTGTACACTCACAGCCCCTTTCAGATGGAAGAAATCCCTTCCCTGAGTGGCTCTCTGGCTCTGTGCCTTGGTCCACCTGCTGCTATCTCCTTCCTAATTGGAAGGTAGTTGGTTGAGATGGGCTGTTGGGACAGGGAGGCGGGGCAGGGAGGTGCAGGGAGGCCAGCACAGCAGGGGTCTGCAACACCATCTTCCTGATGAAAGTCTGGGCTTCAGCCCACCCATTCCCTCAGTTCTTGCCATCCGTCCTGCCTGTCCTGGGCCCAGGCCCAGAGCTGGCTTGCTGGGCCACACTGCAGTCATGCTGTTTTTGAATTCTCTCTCTGTTTTGTTCTCTGTTCTGTGCTGTTGTGTCTCCCCGTGTCTGGTCCCCAGGATCCGGCGCTAAGAAACAGGGCGAGGACTTAGCGGATAATGACGGGGATGAAGATGAAGGTATTTGGGGGCTGCAGGGCGTGGCAGCTGGTGCATGGCACAGAGCCCCTCCCCCTCTCAATGGGGAGAAGCCCCGTCTGTCTGTCTGTCCGTCCATTGGTGTGTTTCTGTTTCTGTACAAGGCCATTAGGCTGTTCATCCATCTTTGGCCTGGTTGGCCATTGCGAATTCCAGGGTGATGGACATGCTGGTGGGAGCAGGGGACGACAAGCAGAGCCATGGGGAGGGCATCCTCACCCCGGATCTCCACCCATTCTCAGTCCTATAGTAGTAAGCTTCCTCCTCATCTTCTGTGATTCATGGGCACCTGCCCCTACTAAGCAGCAGGGAGAGTGGAGAGAAAGCAGGGCTGAGGGAGCATGAAGAGACGCCTGTGTTGTGGGGAGACTGGCTCCTGGGAGAGGGGCCCAGCAGGATGTTGAACAGAGGAGTGAGGCAGTGACAACCAAAGAGAATGGAGAATAGCTCCAGCTAGAACCTCCCCAGGCTTCTCTTAGCAGAAGGACTGGGAGTTAAAGCTCCAGGCTGAGGCCGGGACACCACAGCTCAGTTAGTAGATGGTATAAGATCCTTGAGTGATGGTTGAACCAGTCTTTCTTCCTCCTTGGAAAAACAGGGTGAGTTTGCTCAGCAGCAAAGAGCTTTCCCTTCTACCTCCGTGACCTTGCCCCCTCACCCCTGGAGGGGCCAGGCAGTTCAGGGGGCCTCTTGGTGGCTGCTAGGACTGTGCTGGTGTGGCTGAGTGTTGAGAGGCTGCAGGTAGAAGTGATCAGGCTGGGAGCCTCCTCCTGAATGCCCATCCCATCCCTGTCCCTGTCCGCTGATACTGGGGAGCAACCACTTTAAGTTCCCTTATTGTATAGCCTCTGAGAGGCTCCATCTTCATCCTAATGCTGACCGGGGCCAGATTTCTGTCTTAGTTCTATTCTTTCCTCTTCCACCTCCCCAGTGGCTCCAGATAAATCTGACTGATGTCCTAGGAGAATGGGGTAAATGATCACATGGCTGAGAAACCATGTCACTAAGGGTCCCCTATCCCATCTCTGCCATTCACTCCCCTTTCCCCACATTCTTCCTTGTTCTCTCCCTGTGCTACCCCTTCCCACACCTCTTGTCTCTGTCTGCACTGGGGGAGGGGGGAAGCTGCTGCCAATGGCTGTATTTCTATGGAACTGGTCTAGTTTTGGGGGTTCCAGGGCTCCCAGCCCTTGTTCTCTAAAGCCATATCAGGTCCCAGGACTCAGGTGTCCAGGGAAGGACTCACTAGATGCAGCCAAGGGACCAGCCCTTCTCTTCCTTCTGCTTTCCCCTCCCCTGCCTCCAGGCCTACCTAGGCCTAGCTGTATCAGGGCTGCTGGGAGGCACTTGAAACCAGATTCTTTAAAAACATCACTGAAGTCCAAGTGTCTCTGGCTGATGCTTGAGCTCCAGGCTGAGCAGCCCCATGAGTCCTGCCCTCAGAGATGGTGGTGGTGTCCTGGCACCTGGGATAGCTTTGCTACCTGCACCCCCCCACACAGGGCTGGTGGGGGTGGGGGAGGAAGGGCATCCTACCCAGCCTGTGTCTCACCCCTTCTTCTTACAGACATCCGGGACAGTGGTGCTAAGCCCGTCATGGTCTACATCCATGGAGGCTCTTACATGGAAGGGACAGGCAACATGATTGATGGCAGCGTCCTCGCCAGTTATGGCAACGTCATCGTCATCACCCTCAACTATCGGGTTGGGGTGCTAGGTATGGTTCCCTGATAGGTGTCTATAAGGAAGCCTGGGTTCTCAAAGAGGGAGGAAAGAATGCTGGGGAGTTAAGAAGAGGTGGCTTTGGTTTCCTAGCTGGTGCTAGTGACCATAGTAAAAATGCTGTTATTCCATTACCCCTACCCAAGTAATGGGAACTTCCCTATGTCTCCAGGCCCTTTCCTGGATGTTTAGTTCCTACTGGAAATTCAATTCAAATTTCACACTTTCTGTTAGGTCTTAAGCCAGGTCTCTGCTTCCAGACTTTTGCTTGACTGAGTCTTATAGAGCCCATTAATTGTCTCTTGTCCTATCCTCATCACTACCCACCCACAATCTCTAAACACCCTGCACATACACAGGAATTCCTTCTAGCAATCACATATCCACATACCCACATACCCTCACATGTTCATACATGCACACTGTCTCATTCACCCCCATGCATATGGTGATTTCTCATTCATCCTCCCACAAGCACACTCACATATCCATATAGACTTCCTCACATACACACACATTTCCCCAGCACTCCATATACACTCCACACATATAGTCTCTCACACACACACATGTTCACTTGCCCATATATACCTATACATCCCATATCTCTACCCCACACTACACAGATTTCTCTCACCTCATTCACATATACACAAACATTCTCATATATTGTTCCCTCCACATACATATCTATATCCATATGTATGCTCTACACAAAGGTCCATATCCTGCACATCCACTCACAAACCTCATGCATATATACCTTAAATGTACGTAAATATTTCTTCCACACATACTCATATCCCCCACTTCCACATTCATCCAATATCCACATACACACATATGTCCCTCATCTTCCATACATAAACACAAACCAATATTCCCCCTTCCTACAAATAAACACTGATACCTACACATCCACACCTCCCCGCCCCACACATATACAAATATTACACACACACACACACACACACACACACACCATATCTCTGCTTGCACATCTATATACAGATCTCCTACTCATATACCCACATGGACACACATGCCCCATACATACCTTGCATATATACATCCAATACATACATGTGTACATATTCCCCAGCTAACCCCACAAATGCATACACATTCACATACCCACATCTGCATGAAGCACCTCTCAGTCACACACACACACACACACACACACACACAAATGATTTCATGGATCCCACTAACGCTCATCCATGAAACCCAGGTTGAGGACCTCCCACTTTACAATCTCCTATCATTTGGCTAACAAGAACAGCATATATGTGGGCAGAAATATTATTCTTTGGGCTTAAGCAATTACTGATCAAACTAATATTACTCAAACCTCAGAAGGAGCCATAAACTAAGATTTGGTCAGAAGTTCTTTACTGCTTCCTGTGTATTCTTCAGTGCCTGCTAGAAAACACAAATGTTATCAGTAAAGCCACTGGCTGAATTCTGGGTACAAACAAGATGTTTTGCTTCTTGGTGCCAGTTGTAGAGCATGCGTTTGTCCCTGCCACTTGGGGATTTTCCTCAGTGTAGCTGAGGCTTTGTTGTTTTGTCTCCCGAAGCATCCCAGAACAGGTGGCCAGTTTTGAACCACAATTATAGTAAGTCCTCACTTAACATTATCAATAGACTCTGTGACTTTAAGTGAAACAATGTATAACGATACCAATTTCAACCTTAAGCTAATTGATACAAAAAAATAGTTAAATTCCTATGGCGTCTTATCAATGTTATAATGAAAATATGTCGAAGGAGATGAAGTTATTTTAGGACCTGCTGTATATGTATTCATTTACCCTCCTTCCCATCTGCTTCTCTGGAGCACTGAGCACAAACAGTTCACTCTAAGGTCCTTCTTTAGACACCTTGGGTTCATGTAATTGGAGAAAGTCCAAGGCAGAATGGTAGTTATTTGAGAAGCCCTCATTGGGCTTGAGACCAACAAAAGAAAGGGACCCCAGCAGGATATAGGATGTTGTTATCCTGGGACTGAGCAAGTAGGGACTTGCCAAGTTAAATTCTGGGTACCCTTGCCCAGGTACCCTTCAGGCAAACTGAAAACCTGGTAAACATCAAGCCTTGAGTGATATGGATATCTGGTTTTGATTTCATTGGTGCCAGAATATCCTGTCTTCTGTTGTCAAGCAACTTACCATGTACTGCAGCATAAACTTGGTCCCAGGGAGACTGGCTCAGGTTTATTTTTAAAGTGTGTGGAGTTTGGTATTTTAGTCCTCATTTTCACATGCTGAGTTACGGGGGAGCTAGTAGTGAGTGACTGCTCTCCCAGACTGCCAGGTTTTGTGTGCTTGTGGTGGGTCATGTTTGCTTTATCATCTTACTGAGCCTGTTGGATATATCACTTAAAGCAGGACTCTTTTAGTAAGGATGGCTGGCTGGCATGGCATCATCCACATGCTGCAGATCTTTTTATCCCAAGTTTCTTGGGATCCCAGGGAGCCAAGAGTGATGGTCAAACCTTCCACCCAGCCCTTTCTAACCTAGGAAAGTGGTACATGTTGGAGCAATCTACTTTACTTTATCCAAATGCAGGCTCTTCCTAATGATCGGGACAGATGTATTTGACACATTTCACTGAATGATACCTTCCTCGACAAAGGCTAAGGCCAAATCTGCTGTTGCCCAAATGAGAGAAATGGGAAAGAGGATTGGGGGAAAGGAGGGGCAGAAGACAAGCAGGCTAAGAGAAGTACATAGTGATTTTTGCCAGAGGGCCTCAAGGTTTGGATAGCTGGGTTAAATCTTGGTCAGCATACTTCTTAAGACTCGCAGGAGCAGCTTCAGTTTGTGAATGGGCCTGGCAAAGGAGGAGCTGGTCCCCTTGTCTAGAAGAATAAGCGCTCCTCCATTTATCCTCATCCAGGCTTTCTCTAATTCCTTCTCATTTCCTCATCGGGAACCTGGGGCTGAAGAGGGCTTGTGATTAGGTCCTGCGAGGAATAACTAAGTACTTTACATACTTAATTGTACCAAAGGTAAATTAATAACTTGAAGAGGGTGAAATGAGCTCTCTTGCAGAAGCTAGAGACAGAAGGACTTGAGAAAGACGCTGAGGAATTCTTGTGCCTTACTGAGTCTTTTGAATTCAGCTTCTGCCCATGGACTTTCAGGACTGCCAGGGAGCTCTCTGTGAGCTGAGGGCACCTCCTCAAACATGGCCTCTCATAAAGATGATGCCAGATACTGTGAATGAGCTTTTCATGGTGGGGTTTAAAAAATACTAACTCAGCCTGGCCAGTGTTCCTCAGTAGTTCAGTGTAATTCCATGCACCAAGAGGTCACTGGTTTGATTCCGGGTCAAGGCATATGTCCAGGTTGCAGGCTGGATCCCCAATATGGGGTGTGCAGGAGGCAGCTGATCGATTATGTTTCTCGCTCATCGATGTTTCTATTTCTCTCCCCCTTCTCCTCCTCCCTTCCTCTGTCACTAAAAATCAATAAAAACATTTTTAAGAAATGCTGATCCAAGTATGGGTTTCCAATATGTAGGAGCTTCATAAGTTCCACCTGGAAAGAACCCTTCTGAAAGTCTAGGATGGGAGAAGATAGAGCCCCAAGGAGCCTAGAGATCAGGAAGAGGGATGAAATGAGGCAGCAGAATCCATCTGAAATGAAGACATGGGAGAGGGGGAAGATATAGGACATTTCTGTGGAATAGCCAGCAGGTGGGTGGGAAGGTAGTCTCCATGGCAACAAGTAACCACAACAGCAAATCCCAGCAGGTGGGTGGGAAGGTAGTTTCCATGGTGACATGTCTCCTGGCAGCAAATTTCACTGGGTGGGCGGGAAGACCTGTTTCTGTGGTAATGCACTGCACTGACTCCCTGATTTCTCCACCAGATGAAAAAAATGGTCTAACCCAGTGGTTTTTCAACTTTAGCAGGCATCAGAATCATCAGGAGAGTGTGTTAAAAATGCTGATTGATGGATCCCATCCCCAGAGTTTCTGACTCATTAGAAGAATGGAACGAAGACCTGTCCTGAGAATGAGGGGAAGGGAACATCTGAGGCCCTGGAAAGAAGTGGAGATGGACTAACTGTACAGGAAGGGCAAGGAGAGCTTAGGGGTTGTTGCCTCTTAGAATCTTCACTTTCTTCAGAGAGAGAAGGAAGGGGGAAAAGAAGTAACCACAGATTTACAATATGCTGAGCATATTAGTTATGCTTATTTATGTTCCTTTTTTTCCTTGTAACAACAAAGAGTATTTTTTATCCCCATTTTACAGAAGAAGCTATAGCCCAGAGATGTTAAATAATTTGTAAGAGATAGAGCCAGGACTCGAACCAAGGACTGAGTCCAGGGTCCCTGATTTTTCCACTCTATATTGCCAGATGTTATACCCATGACCAGAATAGTACATCAGGGCAGAGAATGCTGGGTCCTGGCCATTTGCAGTTCCCGCAGGTTAAGTCTCCCAACTGGAGGCATCCCCTTATAATGGTCTGAAGATCCCTCCTTCCAAACTGGAGAATGAGTGGGAGGCAGGGAGCCAACCCTTCCTGTACTGATGGTGCTGGACCTTGCAGAAAGGAGCTCTGCTTTATACTAGTTAGGTGGATAGAACTATGCTGCATGCTCATGTTCTGTCCTCACAGCCCCTTCCATCGTACTGCAGGTCCTTCATCTCTCCGCCTTCACTGTCCTCATGTCCTTTGTTGAATCCAGGTTTCCTGAGCACTGGAGATCAGGCTGCCAAGGGCAACTATGGGCTCCTTGACCAAATTCAGGCGCTCCGCTGGGTGAGTGAGAACATTGCCTTCTTCGGTGGCGATCCCCGTCGTATCACAGTCTTTGGCTCAGGCATCGGAGCATCCTGTGTCAGCCTCCTCACGTTGTCACATCATTCTGAGGGTGAGTAGCTCTGGTGGCAAATATGAACTAGCAAAGTGCTGGCTACCCTGCACCAGAGTGCCCAGCTCTATGCCCCGGGAGCACCAAGAGAATCAGCCCACCCTCTTCTATCAGCTCAGTATACCTTTGGGGAGAAGCTGATGGGAAATGTTTCACTAGAAGAAGATGGAATTCTCCCAATGGGAGAGAGGGGAGGAGAGCATCCCACTTACAGCTTGAAAAAGGAATCCCATTTACATCCCCTTTTGACATCGAAGTCTTATTTCAGTGAGTAGGAAACATTGCCTCTCTCTGAAAGGACAGGAGTTCTTTTTGAGGCAAGGAATCTTTCAGTTAGGGAAGGACTCATGATTGCAAGGTAGAGCTCTAGGGTGGAAATTAGTTTTTAGGTGTAAGAAATACTCATTCTCTGGTTTTCTTTCTGACGAACAAGTCTGTACAAGAAGGGATCTGTCCTTGAGGGGGGAGATAGGTCCCAGGTAAGAACTGCTAACCTGCAGGGCAGGCTTTTTCTGAGGATAGAAACCTATCATCAAACTCGGACCTCCTTGCAGGCTGTACAGCCCTGCTAAGGGAAACTCTCATTTTAGCCACAAGGAAAGCCTCTCTCCTTGCTGTGTGTCCCTCTGCCAGTAACTCTTCCAAGGGGGCTGAATAGGCCCTTTTGTTCTCACAGAAAATGTTCTCATCACCTCTGGGCTATAGCACAGTCTATCTCTGAGAGGTAAAGGTGCCTTTCTCTGAAGTAAGGAAATCTGTGAGAGAAGACTTAAAAAAAAAAAAAAAAAAAATATATATATATATATATATATATATATATATATATATATATATTAGATTTTTTACAGAGAGGAAAGGAGAGGGATAGAGAGTTAGAAACATCGATGAGAGAGACACTGATCCAGCTGCCTCCTGCACACCCCCTACTGGGGATCTGCCCGCAACCAAAGCACATCCCCTTGACTGGAATTGAACCTGGGACCCTTCAGTCCACAGGCCTATGCTCTCTCCACTGAGCCAAACTGGTTAGGGTGAGAGAAGATTTTTTTTTTCATTGAAATCAATCCCATGAGTTAGTGATATTCTCATAAGACTTTCAGTCTCTCTTTGAAGAAGGCCTGTCTCTCTGAGAGAGAAAAATCACCTGCTCTGAGAGACCTAGAAATCCTCTATCCCTCTAGGAACTACCCTGGTGAGGGAAGTCTAAGCTGGGATCTGCATCCTACCTTAGAATGTGTTTCTAGGTGATTATAATTAAATCAGGAGTCCCTTTTCCACAAAGATGGGTGAAGTGACTGGCTGTGAGGGTGCCTCTGTCTGAAAAGAGGAACGAATAGTATCTCCTCTGGTTGGGGACTATTTCACAGGGAGGAAAAATTCTTCCTCAGAATGGTGCTATACTCTGTCTCCTAGCAGGCCCTGGAGGTCTGGCTGCTTTAAAGAGTTGTCCTCTCTGCCTTTTTGTAATTGACTCATGAAGAATAATCTTTTAAAAAGTGAGGCTGTCTCTTAAGTTGTCATCTGTATTTCTCTTCCCCTCTTTCTGCCCATGCAAACTGTCTTTCTCTTTGACCAGTGGTCGGCAAACTCATTAGTCAACAGAGCCAAATCTCAACAGTACAACTATTGAAATTTCTTTTGAGAGTCAAATTTTTTAAACTTAAACTTCTTCTAACGCCACTCCTTCAGAATAGACTCGCCTAGGCCGTGGTATTTTGTGGAAGAGCCACACTCAAGGGGCCAAAGAGCCGCATGTGGCTCGCGAGCCGCAGTTTGCCGACCATAGTTTTAGAGGAATGAAACTGTGTGCCCGAGGACCAGATTATACTTTGGCAGTGTTGGGGTCAGGGAGAGAATGATACCCACTCCCCTTTTTAGGAAAGAATCATTCATTTTTCAGTTTGGGGGACTGGCTCTCTACCAACTAGGGGAAAAATCTGGATCTGAGGCCTTAGTAGCTTTAAGAAAAGGAAAGTCTCTATGAACACTATGGTCTGGGAGGGCACATTCCCTGGAGACTGAAAGATCCCAAGACCTTTGCCCTCGAAATCTTTCCCCAAACTCCCAGGATGTGAGGCTCTCTCCTGCTTGCATTTCTCATCTCTCATAAAAAAGACCCCTTTGTAGTGGAAGCGCCAGCTCCCTGGTGGTGCGCTGGCACAGAACTGGGCCCAGCTGGGCAGGAAGCATGAGTGGAAGACAAGGAGAGATAAAAAGAAAGAACATAAGGAAGCTGATGTCTGGGACCCAAGGGGTTAATTCTTCCTGGCATGTCCTTAACTCCCAAGTTACCAACCATTGCCCAGGACAAGGAAGCAAGAAGCAGTCAGGGAAGGGACCCAGCAGCCTCTCCTCTGGTCCTCACCAATCATCCCAGCCCAAAGGATTTTTCCTCTTTTCTAGCCCATTCAATCATAGGGCAGATGTTTGATTTGTCCCTCAGAGACAGGAGATGTTTGATTTGTCCCTCAGAGACAGGCAAGAGAGGCCTGGGCTGTGGGTGACAAGACAGATCTGACCTGGTGTTGCCTATCTTCTCTAGGGCTTTTTCAGAGGGCCATCATCCAAAGTGGTTCTGCTCTATCCAGCTGGGCTGTGAACTACCAACCAGTAAAGTATACCAGCCTCCTGGCAGACAAGGTGGGCTGTAATGTGCTAGACACAGTGGATATGGTGGACTGTCTTCGGCAAAAGAGTGCCAAGGAGCTAGTAGAACAGGACATCCAGCCAGCCCGCTACCATGTGGCCTTTGGCCCTGTGATTGATGGTGATGTCATTCCTGATGACCCTGAGATTCTCATGGAACAGGGTGAGTTCCTCAATTATGACATCATGTTAGGTGTCAACCAGGGCGAGGGGCTCAAGTTTGTGGAAGGGGTGGTGGACCCTGAGGATGGTGTCTCTGGCACTGACTTTGACTACTCCGTCTCCAACTTTGTGGACAATCTATATGGATATCCTGAGGGTAAGGATACCCTGCGGGAGACCATCAAGTTTATGTACACAGACTGGGCAGACCGTGACAACCCTGAGACCCGCCGTAAAACACTGGTGGCACTCTTCACTGACCACCAGTGGGTGGAGCCCTCAGTGGTGACAGCTGATCTGCACGCCCGCTATGGTTCACCTACCTACTTCTACGCCTTCTACCATCACTGCCAGAGCCTCATGAAGCCTGCTTGGTCAGATGCAGCTCATGGGGACGAAGTACCCTATGTTTTCGGTGTCCCTATGGTGGGCCCCACTGACCTCTTCCCCTGCAATTTCTCCAAGAATGACGTTATGCTCAGTGCTGTTGTCATGACCTACTGGACCAACTTTGCCAAGACCGGGTAAGGAGAACGTGGGGGTTCTTTTTTGGGACCCCAGCATGCCCTCCCCTCTGCTCTATCTAAACCACTTCCATCATCTCTCTAAAGTATTCTCCAAGTCTTGCTTGGTAACCCTTTCACACACAACCCTTCGTACTTTCTTCTTTTGAGTCTTTCATGCCATTTCCTTTCCTTAAAATTTTTGCTTAGGCTCACAGCTCAGTTAACATTAGTACTGAGCAGGAATGAGAGTCATTGACTAAACTATGGGATGCAAGGTTAAATGGCCAGAGGCTGTGTGAAGTAGGGGTAAAGTACATTCAGAAAGAGCCTTTAAAGACTCTTTCGAAAATTGGGCAGCTGAAAAGATTGATGGATGCTCAGAAGCATGTGAAAAGGAAAAGTGGCATAGCATAATCTTACAGGATGGGCACAGGCAGTGGTCGGCAAACTCATTAGTCAACAGAGCCAAATCTCAACAGTACAACTATTGAAATTTCTTTTGAGAGTCAAATTTTTTAAACTTAAACTTCTTCTAATGCCACTTGTTCAAAATAGACTCACCCAGGCCGTGGTAGTTTGTGGAAGAGCCACACTCAAGGGGCCAAAGAGCCTCATGTGGCTCACAAGCCGCAGTTTGCCGACCACGGGGCACAGAGAAGGATGAGATTATTCCATGATGCTGTGGGCAATAGGAGTTCAAGGCTGGGGAAGAGGAGTATGGGCAAAGGGAGGACCCTGAAAAAGATGGAAATAGTGGGAAGTTTTAGACTGGAGAGGAGGTTCTTAGGGATGGGTGTGAGAGGAAGAAAGCTGGGACCTTTCTTCATCTAGGTAGATTGGTGACCCCAGATTTTCATGTGGTATTTCAGGGATCCCAACAAGCCGGTCCCCCAGGACACCAAGTTTATTCACACCAAGGCCAACCGCTTTGAGGAAGTGGCCTGGTCCAAATACAATCCCCGAGACCAGCTTTACCTTCACATCGGGCTGAAGCCGAGGGTTCGAGATCATTACCGGGCCACTAAGGTGGCTTTTTGGAAACACCTGGTGCCCCACCTATACAACCTGCATGATATGTTCCACTATACGTCCACAACCACCAAAGTGCCACCCTTGGATACCACCCACAGCTCCCACATCACCCGAAGGCCCAACGGTAAGACCTGGAGCACCAAACGGCCAGCCATCTCCCCTGCCTATAGCAATGAGAATGCCCAAGGGTCCTGGAATGGGGATCAGAATGCAGGGCCACTCTTGGTGGAGAACCCTCGTGACTACTCCACTGAATTAAGTGTCACCATCGCTGTGGGGGCCTCCCTTCTGTTCCTTAATGTTCTGGCCTTCGCTGCCCTCTACTACCGTAAGGACAAACGACGTCAGGAACCCCTGCGGCAGCCTAGCCCTCAGAGGGGAGCTGGGGCCCCCGAATTGGGAGCTGCTCCTGAAGAGGAGCTGGCAGCATTACAGCTGGGCCCCACCCACCATGAGTGTGAGGCCGGTCCCCCACATGACACACTGCGCCTCACTGCGCTGCCCGACTACACTCTGACCCTGCGGCGCTCCCCTGATGACATCCCACTCATGACCCCCAACACCATTACTATGATTCCCAACTCCCTGGTAGGGCTGCAGACATTGCACCCCTATAACACCTTTGCCGCAGGGTTCAACAGTACTGGGCTGCCCCACTCACACTCCACTACCCGGGTATAGCTCCAGCCCAGAGCACAGCCTATCTCCTGGCTCCCTTCCTCCCAGATCCACGCACACACATGCACACACAGACACACACACACACAGACACATACAGATATATATGTATACGCACGCACCCACGCCCAACAGCAGACCCACCTGCACAAACATAGATAGACGTGGACATGCACCCGCATGTACAAAAACACAAATAAGGAAGTAAACCTAAACAAGCCCTCCAAATGGGGACGCAATTGAGTCCTTGGGAAACTGAGGACCCGTGGGACAGCAGCTGAAGCCAGCTCCTTGAGCCTGACCACAGACACTCCTGGGGGCCTGAAAGCACCAGCTGGACACCCCCTTGGTGCTCGCCCTCCGCCTCTCTTGGAACCGCAACACCAACCAACTCCAGACTTGGGAGCTGTAAAGAGCAGAGTAGCTCTTTCTCCCCTAGACTCGATCTTTTTTTTTTCTGATCTTGTTTTTGTTGATTTAAAAAAAAAAAAAAAAAGGAACAAATCCTTCTCCAACCTGTGAATGCAAAGAAGCTCCAGAAGGGAGGGCCCCAGACCCAGGTCTTTCTGGCTCCAGTGATCACAGGGTCCAACCAAGGAACAGGACCCCCAAGAAAGAAACAGATTTGAGTAAGACCACAGGTTGGAAGGAAGAAGGGGCTATCACTGGATGGGGCTGGAGGGCCATAGGGAGAACTCTCCAGCCATCTCTGTGTCCCCGTGAAGGGCTGCAGACTGCAGAGTAGACTTGGAGAATGAGGTTCTGTGGAGTTCATGCCTCTGTCCTCGGGGTAATGCCATCAGAAATTCACCCCATTTTATTTACTGTCTCTTGTGTCTGTCATTTCTCTTTCAAAAAGGCAGTGTTTTTTGTTGTTGTTGGCTTTTTTTTTTTTTTTTAAGAAAAGTTCTTAAAACACTAACAGAAACCCATGGAGTTTGTCCTTTGTAAAATTTTAAACAGAGTGTCTTGTTATAAAAATAAAAAATCCAGTTAGCACTCCCAATTTGCCTCCCTTGCACAGGCCTTGCCCCAACAGACCTCCCAGCTGGGTGCCTCTGCAGGCTAGGAATCACAGCAGCTCTCTGCCTCCTGTGCCTTTAAGTTGATACATGTCTGGGCTGTGCTCTGCTGGACCCGCATGAAGGCCTCTCCAGTCTTCATCAGGTTGCTGTTCCCACCCCCCAGGGCAATGGGTTCCTGCTGCTGAAGCCTTCTTTTAGTGCCTCAGGGCCTCCTAATGAAATAGAAAAAAATAACACTTCTTTCTCCTCTGCATGCCATCATGCTGCTGCCGTCTCCACCAGTGCTGCCAACTACCACCAGGGCCACCACCCTGCCCTCATCCTGGACTGGGGACTAGGAGGAGGTTTGACCTCTAACATGTTGAAATTCTTACACTTATCTAAATCCAGTGAGGCATCAGGTCTGTAGACTCTCTTGCCTTGGGTGACTGACAGAGCAAGGGCCCTCCACTCTCCAGAGATGCTTGGTCCTATTCTGTTCATTGGAATTGGAGAAGTTTTTTGGGGCCCTGGGAGCAGTTTCTCTCCAGGATTATCATCAGTGGCTCTCAATCAACCTTGGGGGACAAATTCAATGAGGTTCTACAGGGTTAGCATTATAGTATTTCATATTATTCTCAATGACTTGAAGGGCTGAACCAGCTCATCAAGTGTGACAGTTGGGTGGGGTTGCTGATACCTCAGAAACAAAGAATATAATTCTTCTAAGTGACCCTGACAAAAATGAGGGAGGTGAACAGAGGAGATGAACACAAGGTAGTATAAGGACCAAAAGAGAGATGGGCGATTATTGACTTGACACAGAAAGAAAGAAAGAACTGGAAACAGAGTGTCAGGGTGGGTCACAGCTGAATGAGTTCATAGTGTAGAATTTGTTTCTACTCTCTCCATTTTTTCCTTCCTCTCTTCTTTCCCAAACTAACATGCACACTAGCATATAATAACACAAATATTGCATGAAGTGGCTGGGAGGTAACCAGGCTCTGAGTTTTAGAATTAGAAGTATCCTCAGAGTCATCTGGTCCAACAAATTTATTTTA
This sequence comes from Pipistrellus kuhlii, assembly GCF_014108245.1. Classification (NCBI taxonomy): domain Eukaryota; kingdom Metazoa; phylum Chordata; class Mammalia; order Chiroptera; family Vespertilionidae; genus Pipistrellus; species Pipistrellus kuhlii. The sequence goes on from NW_023425541.1 coordinate 3,340,192, forward strand.
CAGTTGGGAAAATGGGCCCAGAAAAGTCCAATGTCACAGTCAGTGTTAGAAACAGACATGGAGTGCAGTCCAGAAATATGTGACCTTTCCCATGGTCCTCAACTTTTTTTTCCCTCTGCCTAGCATTGGTTATGCCTTTTAAAACATTAATGTGTCTGCCCTTGGTCAACACATTTTCAGCATATGTGGAAAAGCTGGAGAGGGTCTGGAGAAGAGCAAAAACAATGTGCCAAAAGACTAGCGTGTTGTTTTTTAATTTAGAAAGGAGAAACATGATGAGGAAACATTAAATAATTGTAGAGCACCTACTATGTGACAAGTGTGTTATATCTTTAAAAAGTTAACTCCTAAATAAGGACAAAGCTGCCATTTCCTCTGACAATGATAGAGGGGGAAAGATTGTTAGATATAAGGAAAAATTTTTTATATGGATATGAGGTGATCATGGTACTCAGTAAGTTCTCCAAAACAGTTGCAAATTGAATGAAAGACTACTACTAAGGAAAACACTGGCATTCATCTTCCTGAAACCAGAGGGCTGAGTGACATGACCTTTTTAGGTCAATTCAGAGTCTTTGTGTTTATAATCCTTTGATTGCTCCATCTCAGATATTACCAAACTGGACCTCCTCTCTTCTGGGGTGTGTGTGTGTATGTGTGTGTGTGTGTGTGCACACACACACACACACACACACACACATGCGTGCGCGTGCGCACGCTCTCCAAATTAAGAGGCTCTCTATTTGTGTAGGATTTAAACATTGCCTCTCCTCTAATAACTCAAGGTGCTATTAGCAAACCCAGCTCCAATTCTATTTCAGTGAGAGATTACAGTTGATCTTCATACCTTTGAAAGGTCTGGGTGGAAGAAGTGGCCTTCAAGACAGGCAGGGTTTCAATTAAATTGTAGTCAGTGCTATGCTGGGGTAACTTGAGGGTTCTTAGACCCATTACTGACAGCCAGCCTTGATCTCAGCTAAAAAACCCAGCTCTTTGTTTGGAGAGGGGCTGAAGATATACTTGGATTTTATTTCCCATTGCAAAAATCATTAGTGCCTAGAATCAATGGATCCAGCCTGCATTCCTAGATTTATCTGGTTTCTGTATTAGTCCTTTTGGGAGCTGAAGAAAGCTATCTTGAGGTCTAAATTTGTGGTGGGTGTTAAAAGCCAGATATTGGTCACTGTAAAAAATCTCCATAGAAAGCAAGTATGATTGTTAAGACTATACACCTGGCCCTGTACTAGTTCACATACTGTGAGGGATAGAAGATGCCTGCTTTGAGGTGAATACTATCAGTAAGACAAAACTGAACTATGATAAAATGAGTGAAATGCATAATTTAGCATGTGGCTTCAAAAAAGGTTAAAGGGGCTAGAAAAATTGCAAGGCAAGCGGGGGCGGGGACTTTAGGGGGACATAGAGGGCATTCCAAATTGGGAGAAAAGACTCAGCCAGAACAACCATATCAGAAGGTCTAGATATGCTGAAGTTGCAGTGAGGAACTGACCTGACTAAAGTAAAGGGTTCAAGTTAAATAATTGGACATCAGATTGGAAAGGCAGGTTGTGGAAGTCTTTGTAACAGCAAAAGAGTTTGGGTGCTATTGGATGAGTGATGGGATGCCCTGACTTTTCCTTTTGCTAATGGTTTTATAGAGAGAAAACAAAACCTCCTCGGTTCCTCTTTTGCTTTTCTCTTCTGTGAGGAGAAGGATTTCTAGAGTAGAAAGGACAGAGAGTACCCCAGAGAGGCTCCTAAAGGCAGTTTATTCCAAAAGAGCCTTTAGCTGCTCTGAGTAATTTCATCTCATACTCTGGATCAATAACAGCCCAGAGCATTGTGAGGACTTCCAGCTCAGGTTGCAGGACAACTGCTGGTAGCTGTTATAATCTCATAGAAAGTGAAGAAGATGCATACTGCAATTTAGAGATAGGCAAACATGGCTCCACAGTTTTACAAATAGGAAGAGATGAATTCCATAAATTATAGATCAATAAATTTAATATTGATTGAGGACAAGAGCCTAGGACAAATGAGTAGAAGTATGGTTGGTGAGCACTTGCAAAAGGAAGTGAAGATTGCTCCGCCCCTGCATGGATTCAGGAAAAACAAATCATCCCCTACTCAGCTCATTTCCTTTGAAAGGGTGACTGGAGAGGTAGATGAGGAGAATGCTATACCTACAGTGTATCTGGAGTTCAACAAAACATTATCTTATGATACTCTTGGGACAATATGCAGAAATATGAGGTGGATAAACTTAAGTGTGGGCAGATTCTTAACCAATCGAATGACTACGCACAAAAAGGTTGTGTTTTAATGTCTCTAGATCAAATTTTAATATTACACACAGGTGGGAGAGAAAACCAAAATGTCAGAATCAGAATTCATAGAGATGTCCAGAGGCTGATATAATGGACTCACTATAGCAAAATGAAACATAACAGGGATATAACCTTCCTATGATACATTTTCCTGCTCTTATTTCCAGGTTTCTGGGTATCCAATAAAAAGGTTTAGGGCTAAGGCAGTAAAAGATGTCCCACAGAAAACTTAGGAGCAAGAGCCCAGAGGAAGACCCTTAGAACATATATGGGAAACATGTAAGCTTTCCTCAGGGACCTCCAGAAATACCTGGGGAGGGCAGCCTGGCACAAGACTGCAATTCCGGTGGATCAACTAAAAGAGCTCAACAATTGCAATGTAATCATTACTGGAAGATGGAGAACCCCAGGACCTCTGGGTTACAACGAACTCACCAGAACTGACTATCAATTCTGTATTCAGAACTAGAAAGACAATAGTGAGTAAGATGGACGTGGACTTGATCCTCACAGATAAGACAGATATTCAATAAAAATGTACATATATAAAGTTTATTCCAATAAATATTAGTCTGTGAAAAACAAGAAAGTTAATAGGAACAAGTATAAAGTCACTCATTTGAATTTCAAAATGTAATAGTAGCAGTGTAGGATGTGAGATATGTGGCTTAGAGGGTTTTTAAGTAAATGAAAGTTTTATCATGAGTCGTGAGTCAAAAGCATAGTTTGGCCCTAGCTGGTTTGGCTCAGTGGATAGAGTGTTGGCCTGTGGACTGAAGGGTCCCAGGTTTGATTCTGGTCAGGGCACATGCCCAAGTTGCAGGCTCAATCCCCAGTAGTCAAGGAAGCCAATCGATTTTCTCTTATCATTGATATTTCTATCTCTCTTCCTCTCTAAAATCAATTAAAAAATACATTTTTTTAAAAAGTGTAGTTTGGTTCCTACAGAATGTCTTGTGACCTTGAACTGCATTAATAAGAGTATAATGTCCAGAATAAAGGAGGTGACCATCATGTGGTATTCTGCACTGGTCAGACCACACCTGAGGCCCTTTGTTCAGTTGCAGGCATCACACTTCAAAGGAAATGTCAACAAAAGTATATCCAGAGGAAGAGAATAGTGAAGGGACTGGCAAATCCCAGGAGAAATTTGTCCTCTGTCAAAAATTCATTACTGGGTTCATGGTGAAGAGGAAGCTATAGATTTATTCTGTATATATCTCCAAGAGCTCCAAGATCTCATGGGTGGGACTTGTAGGAAAACAGATTTTGGTTTGACATAAGGAAGTTGCTTTCTTTTTTATAATATAATGAAAAAAAATTATAATAAAAGTTTCAGCTCATAGTTCCAGCCTCTTGAAGTCCTTTAAAAATTTATTATCAACATTTTCCAAAACAGAGAAGAAGAAAATTCAGATCTTTTGTAAATAACATGGCTATGAACACAGGGTGCATATATTCTTTCTGATTGGTGTTTCAGATTTCTTTGGCTATATTTCCGAAGTGGAATCGCTGGGTCAAACAGCAGTTTCATTTTTAATATTTTTTGGAAATTCTATATTGTTTTCTACAGTGGCTGCACCAGTCTAATGAACAAAATAAACTGACAAACAAAATAAAAACAGTGGCATGGATATATGGAACAGACTGACAGCTGTCAGAGAGGAAGGGGAGGAACTGGTTAAAAGAAGGTGAAGTGGCCGGACCGGTTTGGCTCAGTGGATAGAGTATTGGCCTGCGGACTGAAAGGTCCCCGGTTCGATTCCGGTCAAGGGCATGTACCTTGGTTGCAGGCACATCCCCAGTAGGGGGTGTGCAAGAGGCAGCTGGTCGATGTTTCTCTCTCATCGACGTTTCTAACTCTCTGTTCCTCTCAATTCCTCTCTGTGTAAAATCAATAAATATATATATATATTTTTAAAAAGGTGAAGTGTTTAGCCAAGAAAGATATAAACATAACCCATAGATACAGACAATAGTGTGGTAATGGCCAGAGGGAGGTTGAGCGGGAGCTGAATGGAGGTGGGCAAAGGGGGAAGAGGGATGGGGACATCTGTAATAGTGTGAACAATAAAAATAAAGTTAAAAATTCCTAATCTCTTCATCTCAATATAAGCATTCCGCTGTGTTTAGGAAAAACTTTCTAATGATTAGTTGTACTCTCTGAAATTAGAATGGACTGCCCATAAAGGTAAGCAGCCCTCCATCATTAGAGATATTCAAGCAGTGACTGGACAACCACTCCATGTGGATGATGCAAAGACAATGAAAGCATCTGATAAAGGACCAAACCAGATGACTATCTAGGGTTACTGAGATTCTATGATGCTGGAAGGTCTCATGGTAAAGTATTTAGGAAAATATTTCTGGAGCCTAGATGCAGGTAGGCTGGAGGAGGAGAGACTGAAAGCAGAGATAATAATTGGTTAAGAGGTACCTATTCTGAGGGCTACAACTATTTTCACCTCCAGCCCTCCTTGAATCCCAAAATTACAGTCGAAAGTAGCTTTGATGGTTGCCTAATTTCCCTCCCTGGTGATCTGATGCTTAATTTCCCTCTGCAACCTCCTTGTAAAATAGTTATCTTGTATCTGCTTAAATACCTCCAGTAATGGGAAAATTTGTCCTTTCAGAGTAAACTATTGCATAATATTTGGTCATCTTGAATCATTATAAAGTTCTTCCTTAGTTTGAGTCTAAATATGTTTTCCCATAGCATCTGCCCTTTGCTCCTGATGGCTCCCTCTTACAAAACAAAACAATATTATGAACCTTCCAATATTTGAAAATTGGATCCAAACTACAGCATCACCATGTTGATCCATTCTCCACATTAAACAGCCCCAGTAGCTCATATACAAGGATTTTTAAGTCTTCTCACACTTCTTGTCTCACTCTTCTGTGCATGCTCCATGTTGCTAATGCCTCCATTCATGTGTGGTGTTCAAGGCTAAAGATAGTCCTCCACTGTGGTCTAATGAACAGAGAAGAGAACACAACTGTAACCTCCTTCATCCTAGCACCAAATGCATTAGCATTTGGGGCAGTTGGTATAAAAAATATTGAGCTTACAGGCACCTCAAGACCTGAAACCTTTTCACACAGGTCTTTACTAAGTCATGTCTCTCCTACCTTGCACTCAAGCATTTGGTCTTGACAAACTCAACGATGAAATTTTATATTTCATTTCCCCAGTTCACTATGGTCTCTTGGGGTCTTCCAGAAACCAGCTTCATGTCATTTACAGATTTGATCAGCATTCCCTCAATGTCCTGATCCAGGTTGTTAATTAAATTGTTGGACAGGTCAGGGACCTCCCTCCAGGCTGACAAAGATTCATTAGTCACCAGCTGTCCTGTCCACACCCCACATCTTCCCTTCTTATCTATAAGGGCATCTCACACCAGGACATTCTTAAACAAAATAAGATTGTATTCTGAAATCCTCTTTGGAAGCAAGTGAGTGAGAGGTAAGGGAGCAGAGAGGGGAGGAGAGAAATTTGACCTCAGTTCCCATGATGAATCCCATGCTTCCGTCTCCATGAAGGAATTTGCAACCAGCAGCTCAAGTAAGTTACAAGAACTGAAGGAATTTGCAACTAGCAAGTTACAAGAACTGAATTTAGGGTCAGAAAACTTGCATTCATACCCATCTCTGCTTCTTTCTAGCTGTATGACCTTGGACAAGTTGTTTAACTTTTCTGAGTATGTTTGCTTATCTATAAAACCAGGATGGTAACACCTACCTCACAGGGTTTTTGTGAGGATTAAATGGGGAAATGGATGTTAATGTGCTTTGTAAACTATAAGCACCATACAAATGTAACACATCATTATTATTTATTGAATGCCCACAATGTCACCAATATAGGGTATAAGGAGGGAGGAAAAGGGTAGATAAGCTGTACGTAAGAAAAAAGATAAGCGAGATATGGTCCTTTTCCTTGGGTAGCTCTTTTGTAGAGGAGATATATTCACAAAATAATTATAATATAAATTAGAAAAATAGGACAAATTGTGGTACCGGTAATTTGGAAGAATGAGAGGTCCCTTCAAACTGGGGGAAATTAAGGAAGGCTCCATGGAGCTCTGTTCCTTGACAAGGGGCATGGATCCAACAGAAATGGCTGAGAAAGGACAGCATTCCAGGTGGAGGAACCTAGGAATGGAATTATTGGAGCGCTTCAGGTGCTGGAAGCAATCCTGTTTACCTGTAAGAGACCATGAGGCTGGTCAGCCACATCACAATTTTTTAAATTAATTTCTTTATTGATTAAGATATCACATATTTGTCCTCAACCCCCCATCCCAATCCCCCCCCCCAATGTCTCCACCCCCCTATTGTCCTTGACCACTGGTTAGGCTCATAAGTGTGCACATAAGTCCTTTGGTTGATCTCTCCCTTATATCCCCACCCTCCCTTTGAGGTCCAACAGTCTGACCCATGACTCCTTATCTCTAGGTCTGTTCTTGTTCATCAGGACATCACAATTTTTGTAGACGTGGTCATCCCCAGCACAACAAGTTAAAGAATTCAGTCCCTCATAAGGAAACCTGCATTTAAGCAGAGCCTCCCAGGTCTCACGTCTGTTACTCTTCAGCTGACCTCCTTGAAGAAAAACAACTCTTCTGTAGGCAAGAGGCATGTGGAAAAGTTCCAGGATAAAAAGTTCCAGGAAATCACATTTTTCCTTATCTGCAACTGAGAATTTAAGTTTCCAGGAAGGGCAGAGACAAAGACCTCATTTAAATCCTAGGAATCTTCAGGTGGAAGTAGCTCTAGGTTAAGGACTCAGGCGTTTTCACTGAAGGAGAATTATTCACCATATTTGAAAGGCTTCTTATTCAATTCCACGTGAGAAGCAGAAAGGAAGAGGGAAATAGTTCAAGGGCTCTCAAGGTCCATTTTTGCCGGTTTCTTTGGATTTATGGTTATAATTTGGTGCCACCTGGTGTTAGAGACAGACTATAACACACTGGTATAGCTGCCTCCTTCCTAAACTTAGAGCTCTGTACTGCCACCCAGCAGCATTTAGGGATGGGTTAGCTTCCTGCCAGGGGTTAGAGCCAACAATTCAGAGACACTCTGCTGTCTGGATAATGGAAGAGAAGGGGGAGAAAGGGGAAGTGTTGCTCCAGGCCTCATGGCAGTCCTTTCCTCTTCCTCCAAAGCTTCTATTTTCCTCAGAGTGCCCCTGGGAATGTGTATTTTCCCCAAGTACTACAGGATTGGGTTTGTCCTGTCCCCTCTCTCCACCCCCCACCCCTCACACATTCTCATGATAGCTTGCATTATCTGTAAGAAATGATACAAGATATTTCTTTCATATGTGACCAATAGAAATTGTTGTAAGCCTTCGGGTGCCCAATGGGTCTGTTTCCCATGAGCTCAGGTTTAAAGTGTTACATTCTGAATGAGCTATACTGTTCTAGAATGACTGAGCCCAAATTCCTTGAGAAATCTGCTCCCTGAGGCTATATTTAGCCTTCCGACGGCCCTTCTAAAAAATTAGGGGAGGGAGAACCAGGGCCTCAGAGACTAGAACAGATGGTGGCCCCCTTTTCCTCAAACCACTTTTCTGAATAGATTCAAAGTAGTCAGTGAAACTAATATCAAATTGGTCACAATAGATTAATAGTAGAGGTTAGGGTAAGAGGATGGCTCAAATTGGAATGACCATTGCTGAGTAAGAACAAGACTGAAGTAGTGAAAAAGTTAATCCTTCTTCCACTGCCTCCTTTCTCAAGTCCCCTTGAAGTGCCCCACTCTCTCAGGCATAGCCTTTTCAGGCTCTTCTGCAGTCAAATGCTCTACCACTGAGCTATACCCCCCTTTTCAGGCTCTTCTGAATGCCTATTCCCAGTTTGGAGTATAGATAGTGGGTGTGAGCATGAAAATGACCAAGGGCCAAAGGAAAGAATTAGCTAGATTAGAAGGCTTCAATCTTGGATCACTACTTTTATATGTCCTGGCTCTTCCATGTGATAGATTAAATAGAGAAGTAGACCTAGACCGGAGATCGGGATGGCAGGACACACACACAGGCTTTATTGGAGGGAAGGGTACCCCTGACGGCTACTTCCACGGAGAGGAGGGAAGAGAGCGAGCGAGGGGCTTACAAGCACTTTTAAGGATAGGAGGCAGAGCTTAGGGCACTCAGCACACACTGATTGATTAGGGACCTAGGGACTTAGGAATGGGGGGGGGGGGCTTAGGGTATTTGGCAGGTGCTGATTGGTGGTTCAGAGCTCAGGAATGTCTGGCAGCAGGTGGGGTTTATGTCTGTCCATCATCTGAAGTAAGGGAGGATCTATCACCATGGTCCCTACTATACAGGGAGGCATGAGTAGAGGTCTTCTGGCAGAACAAGAAGTTAACATAGTCCTTTTTATCCTGTACTTTGGATAAATTTTTAAAAGGTAACCTTTTCTAAGAAACTGAATGACAAGAATATACATTTCTTATCTTACCCTGGATCGATAGAAATCTAACTGTAGGTCCGTTTATCTGGTGCAATGCACAAGGCACCCAAACAAGTCCTTTTTTGGCCAGAGCCAACTATAATATAAAAACAAGTGAAAGGTCAGAGGTTATGCCAAGCTGCCTAGACTTTATCCTGACATAGATCTGGTGAGATTGGTTCAGCCAGGTGGAATCGGCTTCCCATGTTGCCCCTTGCTTGCCATGTGCTCCCTTCTACAGTCACCTTGGCCCTTGAGCTCTCCCACCCTCCCCTGCTCCCTAAGAGCAAAGAGCCCCAGTGAAACTCTACCTCTTCACACATTCTTTTGGTTATGTTTTAGGACACGTGTTCTGACAAATACAAGTGTGTTTAATAGTCTGACTGGGGGGAAAATTGGATTCGAGATTGCTTCTGAAAATCTGGATTCTATGGTGGCTGTTGCTATTATTCTCACTAGCATTTTGGTTAGTGTCCTAAAGTGGCTGAGTGACCTTGATGGCAAACGCCATCTTTCTAAGAAACCTGCTGGCGCTGCAACAGATTCCTCTGCAGCTTGCTCTGTCTTTTCCTATTTCAAAGCCTTTAGACCGCCCACCGAGACCCCTTTTCCGGCTGAGAAGCCAGGCAGGCTCTCAGATCATTTGTGGAGCAGATGTGATTGACATGATCTGTATCTAATGAATGCTCATCTCCTTCCCAGCTCAGATTACTAGTTCCATTCTCTTTCCCAGTTTCTTTTTGATGACTCATCCTTCAAATTCTTAGCTCGCTCGGCTTCCTAATACCCACCCGCCCGTCTTTTCTCCTTTGGCTCCTAATTGCCCCCACCTTTGGAAGAACCGGTTTTGTGGAACCTATCGTGTATAGTTTTTACAGTGTACTTTAAACATATAGAAACAAACAAAACAAAACAAAACAAAACAAAACAAAATTTCCGCCCAGAAAAGAGGCGGTTCCTTTCCTTATAAGGATCTTGTCTCTGTGCTTGAGCTTTCCCTTTCACAGGATGGGGGTGGGTGAGGGGGAAACGCCAGCAGGGCTTCTGCCTCTGTTTCCAGCTCAACTCCAAACCCCAGCCAGCTTTGAGTCCCCAGCAAAGGTCAAGCTGCCCCACTCCAACACCGGCCTTGCTAAGGGAGGAGTCCAGAGAGGCACAATTAGGGTAGAAAGTTTCCAACATTTCTGTGGGTCTCTTGGGCATCTGCATCAAGTATAAAACCATTTTGCTGGGGACCTCAGTCCTGAAGAGGAAACAGACATTGAAGTCATGAATGGGGGCCAGCATGCGGGGGGCGGGGGGGGGGGGGGTTTGAGAGAAGGGAGAGCAAAAACAAGCAGGGGCCTGAGACTGAACTAAGAAGGTGTCCTAGACCCAGTCCATTTAAACAGGTGAATAAACGGACTTCCACCTGAGCAAGGGTTCATTGCCACGCTGTGCCCAAGCAGGTCCTCACAGCACGCATTCCTGGACAAGATCAAGTGAAGCCAATAGAAGTTCTATAGTGTTGTAATGTACCCTGCGAATCACACAAGAACGCCTCAAGAAGTCGAATTAAGTAGCCATATTTATTTCATAAGCCAGTGAATATGAGGGGGCAAATGCTCTCTAAATCTCTTAGTGCCCCCTTGGCCAAAATATCAGACTTATATAGGCAAATATCACAAAGGTATTGATTACATCTTGAGGTTTGGGATGAGGAACCTGGTTTGCAAAAAGCAGTTACAGAAGCTAAATTGAGCAAGTTAGTTATCTACAAAGATTAATTATAGTTGCAGGTCTTGGGACCACTGAGTCAACAGAAACACATTATCTGGAGCCGCTGAGGCAATTCAGAGTAATTTTGCTGTCCTGATCTCCAGGTGCAGAGTAATGTGTTTCGAAAGACCAGTAAGATCACAATCAATGGGATATTCAAACCACAATTAATGGCGTATTCAATCGAACGGGATAACTTATAAGTTCAGAAAACCAAAATAACTTTTCTATTATTTTAGCAAGCAAATAATTACAGAAACCAAATCAGCAGGGTTAAAATATTAAACAGTAATTTTACCCAAGTATGGTAGGAAGTTGCAAGTAGCTGACTAAATTTGTCCCCTTTGGGCACTTGTAGGCTAAGTTGCTCTTTCATACTCACACAATCATCACCACTTCTGTTTCTTATGCCGCAGCATAAGCAGCATAGAAGTGGTGATGATTTCAAACCTATGATTGAAAGCTTCCAGTTTTGCCTAGGTTTAATACTGCCTTACTTGTACAGGGTTTGCACATAGTGGGCACAAAACAAATTCTCTGAGTCTGAATATAATATCTAAACTAAAGACTCAGAGATCACCCAATCTGCAAGTACTCTGACTCAGGCTTGTCATGGGAGGAAGCTTTTGCACTTTTGTATTGTGTCTATGGGAGAAAAGAGTACTTTGAAGCTTGGGGAAACAAAATAAATGTAGGCACCTTCCTTTGCTATTCTCTCCTAGCCAGCCCAGCTGGTGGCCCCTTGGCTAAATCCTGTCTACAGCTCACTTGCATTGTCCAGGCTTGCCCCTCTGGTCTCTGAGAGGAATGTAGCCAAAGAAGAGGAAAGAGGCGACATGCTTTCTGCCCCTGCTGGGGTGAAGAGTAAGTGGAGACACAATCTCCTCTGCTTCCCAGTTTCTACTTTCACCTCCTCTTCTTCATCTTCATCTCAGAACAATTCTGAAGTATTTCTCTGTCACATGTTCTGTATGTCCTCATTAGTTTACACAGAATCCTAGCTCTGACATTTAAAGATAACAAGGGCTGAGTGATGACAGATCCTCCCTCCCCCCAACTCCTGCCCTTCTCTGGTGGAGTATGGCCTTACTGGCATCTGCCCGGACATCCCTGAAACATTGAACCACCAATCAGCACATGCCGAGTGCCTTGGGGCCCACCCCTTCCTGTTCCTCTCTTCAAAAGGCATCTCCACCATTCCACATGTTGCTGTTCTCTCTCCAGTCTGCAAGGCGGCCTGGTTGGGTCCCTCCTCCTCCTCCCCCTCCTCTAATCCTGGTTTCTCTACCTTCTCCGTAATGAATCTTGCTCGTTACTTCGGAATAAACCTCCTCTTTAACATGTCTTGGTCTCTGACTCCCGTTTCCTCTTTTCTCCCCATGGCTTGGGACCCTCAGCCTTCTCCCCCCCCCCCCCCAGTAGCATTAGCGGTGCTAATTCCTGGTGATTTTTTCAGTATCTCTGTCCAAAAACTGCAGCCCATGTCAGAGATTACCTCTGGGCATAGCCCTCTGGGCTTCTCAAGGAGAGGATCCAAACCTGGGGAGGCAGCGAAGACAATCCTGCTCCCCCTGAGTTCTCTGGCCTTTTGGCATCCATCCAGACCCCAGAAAGTAGAGGAGACATCCTCTACTGTCCCTCAGGTTCCCCATTTGTAGCCTTGGCTCAATGACTGGGATGCTAGTCCTTAGCCTTTTGCTACCCGACCCCAAGAATTAGAATGGGCAATCACCAAAGACACCTCCAAGGTGTCTCCTCACCAATCTGGCTACTTCTGTAACGAGGCATAGCCTCAGTATGAATTGGACTAGGTCCAGATGATCTGAAAGCAGGACTTAACATCCTCACTGACATCAGTAATTTCTGCCGATGAGCCGGGAAGTGGCCAAAGGTCCCACATGTCCAGGCTTTTCTATCTGTGCTCCCTTCCCTCCCTCTGCTCTTTCTGTTCCACAGCCCAAGTTCTCCTAGCTTACAAGAAACCCCCTCAGCCAAAACCGGTTTGGCTCAGTGGTAGAGCGTCGATCTGCGGACTGAAAAGTCCCAGGTTCGATTCTGGTCAAAGGCATGTACATTGGTTGCGGGCACATCCCCAGTAGGGGGTGTGCAAGAGGCAGCTGGTCGATGTTTCTCTCTCATCGACGTTTCTAGCTCTCTATCTCTCTCCCTTCCTCTCTGTAAAAAATCAATAAAATATATTTTTTTAAAAAAAGAAACCCCTTCAAACTGGTCCTCAACCCCTCTCTGTCTCTAACTCTTTTGACTCAGCCCCACCTCTCTTGCTCCTGCTGCCCCACTTTCTGTCCTCTCTTTCTCCTCCTTCTTCACCGCAGCTGCCCCTTTCCTGGCCGCCCCTTCCCTTCCCTGCGGTTGCCACCGCTGTGGGAGCCACGGTTGCCACCTCAGGCCGCAAGCCCAGCAGAAGTAACTGCACAGTACAAGAACCATCTGCCCATTGTCCGGCCAGCCGCTCCAAATAGCTAAGTGAGATTTCTGTTTTGATTTGCGCCATCTTGACATGGCAAGTCCCACCCCTCTCTGGCCACATGGCCTGCCATTCCCATGGGGACAGCCATTTTGAACCAGCAAGTCCCACCCCAGCAGGTCCAGCCTGGTGTGGCCACCCACTGCTGCGCTCCTCCTCCTCCTCCTCCAGCCCACAGCTCGCTGCCTGCTCCACCACCACCTTCCCAAACCCAGGTCCAAGATCTGAACATGGCATTTAAGGTTTTAATGCCTGTGAGGAGCAGGCAGAGTAAGCCTGCCTTTGACAGAAGGTGAGCCTGCAAACCCAAGCCTTGCTAGCTATGAGGCTGACGGAAGCCATGCATGGTCCAAAGAGGACCGTGCATGGTGGGGGTGCAATGAGAGGATGAATGCCACCTGCAAGATGCTTCAAGTGTGGAAATGAAGACCATTGGGCAAAGCCATGCCCGAGCCCCTGGCTCCAACCAAGCTCTGCCCAGCCTGCAGTAAAAGTGACATGGAAAAGTGATGGGCCCTCTGCATCTGAGTGTAGAGGGGCCCCACTTCCAGGTCACAACATGCCACTGGCCATGCTGGAACTGGCTGAAGACTGAAGATGCCTGGACTCAACGACCCCCATCACTCTCGCGAGCCCAGGGTAATGCTCAAGGTAGAGGGTAAGCAGGTCTCCTTTCTGGTTGATATGGGAGCTACCTTCTCTGTCCTGGCCTCCTTTTTCCGGGCCACTCTTCCCTTCCATGATCTTGGTCATGGGTATTGATGACAAAAAATCTGCTCTGGTCTCAGCGCCTTCTCACTCTGCCCTCTCCCCCACTCCACCCTTCCTAGAGAACAACTTTCTTGCTGGCACAGGCTTATCAGAAACTTAGATCTCTCTCTCACTAGGAAAAAGTAGCAGTTTTTAAAAATTCAAGCAGTTAGAGGCCTGGAAACAGGCTTCAGGGCCTGAACCCTCCTCCCCCTGCCTTTTCTAAATATTTTAAATAGCATACAATATTGAAACATTAATTGCTAGGCATGTTCAGAAAAATTTAATGGAAGGTATGTAGGAAGAAAGAAAGGAGTTCTGAAGTTAACTGTTGACAAAATTGTAAAAGGACCTACTATACCAGGCCACTAAAGAAACACCAGTAAGCCCCCTCTCTTCACTCTACCTTGTTCGCCAGGCTTTTTCCAAACTCTGGGATACCTTTCTGGCATACCCCTCCCCCTCTCACTCTGCCCCACCCTCCTCTCTGCTCCCCCCCTCTCTCTCTTTAAAAATATATATTTTATTGATTTTTTTACAGAGAGGAAGGGAGAGGGATAGATAGCTAGAAACATAGATGAGAGAGAAACATCTACCAGCTGTCTCCTCCACAACCCCCCACTGGGAATGTGCACGCAACCAATGTACATGCCCTTGACCGGAATCGAACCTGGGACTTTCCAGTCCGCAGACCGACGCTCTTTCCACTGAGCCAAACTGCTTTCAGCTGCAAATGACTTTTTAATTGACACCTCATGCATGTCAGACAGCGCCTGGCCAGACCTCCTATCCATGGCCCTGACCAGAATCCGGGCTACACCAAGGAGCCCCACTTTCTTAAGTCCTTTTGAACTTATCTTCCATACCTGCCCTTACTCAGGCAACTGCTCCGGGAACACACTGACAGCTCCAGGTCCAGAAAAAGCAGCAAAACCAGAGAAGTGACACTGTGGCAGCCTCAGGACCAGTTTTTACCTCCCAAGTGACTCTTGAAACTTCACCAAACAGTCCCTTGGGGAAACCATGCTGCCACACCCTCATCCAGCATGGAAAACACCCCCTGTTTTTCGCTCGCTCACCCCATGTCTCCTCCCATCATTAGGCCCATTGGTATATATTCCTTTAATTTTGTTCTTTAGCCCATTTCTCATGTGCTGTTTCACTAGTATTTTGCAGAACAGAATGCAAGCTTTCACCAACCAGAAGGTGGGAGAGATCTATTAGCCCCTGAATTCCTTGAGACCCCAGGTTCCCTAATGACGCCCCCCTCTCAGCAGGAAGTAGCTACGGAAAACAGACCTTCACCCCCTGACTTTGCCCAGACTCTCAATTTTTTAAATATCACCAAAAGCCTGGAATGATAGATCCTCCCTCCCCAAAACTGGTGGGCGGAGCATGACCTTACCCATCAGCCGCCCGGATATCTCTGAGACATTGAACCACCAATCAGTGAGTGCTGAGTGCCTTGAGGCCCACCTCTTTCTGTTCCTCCCCTCAAAAGGCATCTCCACCACTCCACAAGTTGCTGTTCTCTCCAGTCTGCGAGGCAGCCCGGTTGGGTCCTTCCTTCTCCTCCCCCTCCTCTAATCCTGGTTTCTCTACCTCCTCCATAATGAATCTCGTTCATTACTGCAGAATAAACCTCTTTAACATATCTTGGTCTCTGACTCCCGCTTCCTGCCCCTCAAACCTTATAAGTGATACTGGAAACCCAGTACAATGGGAGGGAGAGCAGGCTAATGTATAAAATGTTTAATCCAGAGATGTTCACACTAGTGACACATCTGGGGGCCAGTGTGATTTGGGGCAAAGAAGTCAGGATAAATGCATGTAACTGTGTTGGAAAATGGGAGTGGGCAATTGTGAGCATATAGATCTCTAAGCAGATTGGGAGAGCTATTGGCTCTCACTTGCAAGGGATTCATGAAGGAATTGGGATTTCAGAAATGGCTGAGTGACAGAACCAAATGGCCATATGGTATTTGCATATGAGGTGGGAGTGGAATTAACAGATGAAATAGATTTGATCAGGAAAGCTTGAATTACTTGTGACTAATGACGCCCTAATGATGCCCCTCCCCTCTCAACACTTGTTTGTTGGGTATCAACTCTATCATAGATATCAGTAACATAAAAATAATAATGATAGCAAATAGTTATTGGGTATTTACTATGTGCCAGGACTGTGTTAAGCACATTATCTTATTTAAATCTTAATTGACCCAATGATGTAGATAACATTATTGGGCCCCTTTTGCAGATAAGCAAACTGTGGCTCACAGAGATTAAGTGACTTGCCCCCAAGTCACACAACTGGCTGTAAGTGCAAGAGACTAGATTTTAATCTAGCCTGTTAGAGTTTAGAGCCCATGAATTTAATCAGTGTGCTCTACCTAATCTTCTAGTTGGATAATAATAAAATGGGATGCCTTTAGTGGCTGGGGAAGCTGGAACAGGGCTTTTGAGAGCAGGACAATGTAAAGCAGAAGATCCCAGAAGCAGCAGCAGAGCCCCAAGCCAGCTATGAGAACAGGCAGGTAGAGCAAGCATCTGGGTAACCAGGATGCAGCAGACACTCAGAGGAAGCCCAAACAGGCAGATAGTTGGCAGACAGGGTATTTAGCAGCTAGTGGCAGAGGTTCTGACATGAGTCCCGGGCTTCCAGAGCAGAATGCCAGATGTCAAAAGGTCTGGCTAGAACGATGAAGCATTACTCTTGAGAAGATTAAGGTGCCAGATAGGGCATCAAGGTAGGACTAAGGAGCGTGGGACACCAGAATAGAGGCCTAAGATAGGGGCTTTTATATAAGAAAATAGTCAGTTAATATATACTAGTATGCATATATATATTTGTTGTTATTAATACTCACTAGAGTAGGGGTGTCGAACTCAATCAGAGAAGGGGCCAAAATCTAAAATCCAGCCTACATCGCGGGCCGAATGGTTTACTGAACAGTCATAAACTGTCATTGTGATGGAAACGCAGCGGAGTGCAGTGATGACAGCGCGGTGCAGGCCACATTGCAAGGCCTGGCGGGATGGATTTGGCCCGCGGGCCTTGTGTTTGACACATGTGCACTAGAGGATATTTTTTCATTTTTTTTTAGGGAGAGTTGAAGAGAGAGGGAAGGACAGAGAGAAGCATTGCTATGAAACACATGCCAAAACTGGTTTGGCTCAGTGGATAGAGCCTCGGCCTCAGGACTCAAGGGTCCCAGGTTCGATTCCGGTCGAGGGCATGTACCGGGTGGGGGGTGTGCAGGAGGCAGTTGATCAATGTTTCTAACTCTCTGTCCTTCTCCCTTCCTCTCTGTAAAAAATCAATAAAATATATATATTAAATATATATATATATATATATATATATATATATATATATATATGAAAGATCTTCCCAGACCAAAAAAAAAGCTAAAATAGTTTATTCCCACCAAGCCAGTATTATTAGGAATGTTAAATTTAATAAGAAGAAATATGAATAATATTGTAAAATGGCAACAACTATATACCTATCAATAATTACTTTAAATGTGAAATAATTAAATGATCCAATCAAAAGACAGGGTGGCTGAATTGATAAGGAAACAAGACTCATATACATGCTGCCTAGTAGGGACTCACTTCAGATTGAAAAACACACACAGACTGAAAGTAAAGGGATAGGAAAAGATATTTCATTAAAATGAAAACAAAAAAGTGGTACCAATACTTCTATTATAAAAATAGACTTTAAAACAAAGCCTATAACAAAAGACAAAGAAGGACCCAACAATTTCACTTATGGGTATTTATCAGTAGAAACCCAAAACACTAATTGGAAAAGATGTATGCATTCCTTTGTTCATTGCAGCCTTATTTACAATATCCAAGACATGGAAACAAACAAAGTGTCCATTGATGGATGAATGGATAAAGAAATGTGGTACATATAAACAATGGAATATTACTTAGCCATAAAAAAGTGAAATCTTTTTTTTTTTTAAGTGAAATCTTGCCATTTGCAACAACATTGATGGAACTAAAGGGTATT
The DNA here is from genome assembly GCF_014108245.1 of Pipistrellus kuhlii. NCBI lineage: Eukaryota > Metazoa > Chordata > Mammalia > Chiroptera > Vespertilionidae > Pipistrellus > Pipistrellus kuhlii. Next base: position 3,358,003 of record NW_023425541.1, read on the forward strand.
GTGCTAAGGGAAGTAAGTCAGAGAAAGACAAACACCATATGATTTGACTTATATGTGGAATCTAAAAAATATAATAAACAAAATGGAAACTAACTCATAGATACAGAGAACAAACTGATTGCCAGATGGGAGGGTGTTTGTGGGATAGATGAAAAAGAGGAAGGTATTAAAATATGCAAATTGCCATTTATAAAAACAGTCACAGAAAAAAAAAACCACCAATAAATAAATAAATAAAAGCAGTTACTGGAATGTAAAGTACAGCATAAGGAATATAGTCAATAATCCTATACAATAAAAGTCTAATGTGCAAATTTTCCCCTCAGGAGTTTGAGTGACTAGGAGTTTGGCTGCTGCTATAACGGGTGCTGACCACCAGGGGGAGACGCAGAATGAAGGAAGGCCCCAGCCAGCAGCTGGCAGCTGGGGGAAGGAAGGACCCAGCTGGCAGCTGGAAGGCCCCAATCCGCCCTGATCACCATCTAGGCCTAGGGATCCCACCTATGTACAAATTGTGTGCACTGGGCCTCTGGTATTATAATAATTATATATGGTCACTTATTGGGATGATCACTTCATAAGTTACATAAATGTCTAATCACCATGTTGTACCCCTTGAACTAATATAATATTGTATTGTAATTAAAAATATTTTTAATAAGAACAAGACAGGAATGCCCACTCTCACCACTCCTGTTTGACATAGTACTGGAAGTATTAGCCATTGCAATTAGACAAGAAAAAAATGTAAGAGGCATCCAAATTGGAAAAGAAGCTGAAACCGGTTTGGCTCAATGGATAGAGCATCGGTCTGCGGACTGAAAGGTCCCAGGTTTGATTCCAGTCAAGAGCATGTATCTTTGTTGCGGGCACATCCCCAGTAGGGGGTGTGCAAGAGGCAGCTGATTGATTATTCTCTTTCATCTATGTTTCTAACTCTCTATCCCTCTCTCTTCTTCTTTGTAAAAAATCAATAAAAATATATATATTTTTAAAAAATTGGAAAAGAAGAAGTAAAGATGTCCTTATTTGCAGATGACATGATATTGTAAATAATAAATCTGAAAGACTCCATCAAAAAACTAATAGACTTAATAAATGAATTTTGCAATGTAGCAGGATACAAAATTAACACCAAGAAATCTATGGCATTTCTATACACCAATAGTGAACTTATAGAAAGAGAGACTAAAAAAGCAATCTTATTTACCATCACACCAAAAAAATTAAGATACCTAGGAATAAACTTAACTAAGGAGGTAAAAGACCTATACGCGGAAAACTACAGGACACTGAAAAAAGAGATAGAGGAAGATGTAAACAGATGGAAGAACATACCATCTTCTGGGTTTTAAATCTAATAGCTTTTTGGTGGAGTCTTTAGAGTTTTCTATGTACAATATCATATCATCTGCAAATAATGACAGTTTTACATCCTCCTTTCCAATTTTGATGCCCTTTATGTTTTCTTCTTGTCTTATTGCTGTTGCTAGGACTTCCAGTATTATCCTATACAATAAAAGCCTATTATGAAAAATGTTCAGTCATCTGGTCATTTGTTCAACCAATCAAAGTGTAATATGCTAATGATATGCTAAGGCAGTTCAACTGCTCACTATGACGTGCACTGACCACCAAGGGTCAGACAGTCGACTGGTCAACCAATCGCTATGATGTGCACTGACCACCACAAGGCAGACATTTGACCAGGCTCTATGATGTGTACTAACCACCAGGGGGCAGATGCTCCGACTGATAGGTTAGCTTGCTGCTGGGGTCTGACCCAATCGGGAGTGAGCCAGACAGGTCAGACACACCCTGGAGCCCTCCCTTGGTTCCTCCCCATTTGGCCAACCACCTGTGTCCCTCTCTGGTCCCAATGGTGAAACCAGTGGGGTCCCTCTGCCTGGCCTGTGCCCTCTTGCAACCTGGGATCTCTCAAGGATGTCAGAGTCAGTTTTGGCCTGATCTTGTAGGCTAGACTGAGGGACCCCAGTGGTGCATGAATTCATGCACTGGGCCCCTAGTATTGAATAAGAATGGTGAAGCCTGGCTGGTGTGGCTCAGTATTTGAGCATTGACCTATGAACCAGAGATCATGGATTGATTCCAGGTCAGAGTACATGCCTGGGTTGTGGGCTCCATCCCCAGAGTGGGATGTGCAGAAGACAGCCAATCAATGATTCTTTCTCATCCTATATAATAAAAGCCTAATATGCAAACTGACCATCACTCCAACACACAAGATGGCTCCCCCCCATATGGTCAAAGAAAGCCACCCTCATATAAACACAAGATGGCCACCACAAGATGGCCAGCAGGGAAGGGCACTTGGGAGGGACCAAGCCTGCAGGGGAGGGCAGTTGGTGCCACCAGGCCTGCAGGGGAGGGCAGTTATGGATGACTGGGGTGGCAGAGGAGGGCAGTTGGGTGTGATCAGGTCTGAGGGCAGGGCAGTTGGGAGGGATTAGGCCTGTAGGTGGTGGGCAGCTGGGGCGACCAGGCCTGCAGGGGTGGGCAGTTGGGGAGTATCAGGCCTGCAGGGGACCAGCAGTTGTGGGGGATCAGGCCTGCAGGGGAGGGCAGTTGGGGAGGACCAGGCCTACAGAGTAGGAGAGTTAAGGGTGCCAGGCCTAATGGAGAGGTCAGTTAGGGGTGACCACGTCAGCAGGGGAAGGCAGTTGGGAGGGAACAGGCCTGCAGGGGAGGGAGTGAGGAGTGACCAGGCCTGAAGGGGAGGGCAGTTAGGGGTGACCAGGCCAGCAGGGGAGTGCAGTTAGGGGTGACCAGGCCTGCAGGAGAGGGCAGTTAGGGGGGAACAGGATGCAGGGGAGGGCAGTTGGGGGCAAGCAGGCCAGCAGGGGAGCAGTTAGGTATTGATCAGGCTGGCAGGGGAGTGGTTAGGGGGTAGTCAGGCTGGCAGGCAGAAGCAGTTTGGGGCAATCAGGCAGGTAGGCAGGCGAGTGATTGGGAGCCAGCCATCCTGGATTGTGAGAGGGATGTCCGACTGCTCATTTAGGCCTGATCCTCAAGGGGTCCCAGGTAAGAGAGGGTGCAGGCTGGGCTGAGGATCACCCCCCCACCACCAAGCACAAATTTCATGCACTAGGGCCTCTAGTTATTAATGTTTCTGTCTCTCTATAACTCTATCTTCTCTGAAATCAATAATATTGTAATATACTGTTTTATTTTTTTTAATTTATTTATTGATTAAGGACATATATGTCCTCAACCCCCCATTCCAATCCCCCACCCCACCCACTCATGCCCCCACCCCCCTATTGTCCTCAACCACTGGTTAGGCTCATATGTATGCACGTAAGTCCTTTGGTTGATCTCTCTCTTTTATCCCCACCCTCCCTCTGAGATCCAACAGTCTGGCCCATGACTCCTTATCTCTGGGTCTGTTCTTGTTCATCAGTCTATATTGTTCACCATTTCCCCTAGATAAGTGAGATTAGGTCCTACTGGAAATATACTTATAAGAATCAAAAATGAGACAAGCAATAATCATTATGCTGAAAGGCATATGAATCAGTCTGTAGAGTGTTTCTTTCTGAGCCACCAGTTCTTTTGAGACCCAATTTCAATGTCAAACTGTTCCTTATGTGTACTTGTAAGCAATGATATTTCAGTTCTGGATAGTGGGAAAATGGTGGTAATGCAGGTCCAGCTCTCTCTGGTTTGGTCTTGGGCAACCTACAGTGATACACAGCTGCTGACTGCTATTATGGCAAGGCGTCATCAGTGTCTTCCATCTCTGGACTGCTTCTCTTCTGTCTTCATGGCTGGAGTAGTCCTGTTAATTCCTCTCTGTTGCCAGAATCCACATGGTCTCGGAAATATACAAACATATTCTGGACCAAAAGTTAATAAAGGAATATTTTCTATAAATTTGACTTGGGATCCTTTTTCATTTTTTTCCCAAATGGTTTTCCTCTGGCTTGCTTTGACACCATGTGTGTTTTTCATGGGTGTCTTGCTGATAGCGTTACAATTTAATTTTCTAAAGTACAAATTTTCTAGATGTAATTTACTTACAAGATATTTTTCTTTACATGATATTCTACGTTCCCCCTTTTTTGATATAAATATTAGGAGACTTCTGAAAATTTTATAATGTAGTCTTGATAGTTTTTAAATTTTAATTTTTGCACTATAATATGATTGCTTTAGGTTCATTTCCTGTTGTGAGATTTTATCCTAAGATGAACTACTAATAAAAATTTTAGTTAACACTTTAGGAACAGTTTTTTTGTCCAGTGCAATTAGTTTTTCTACAATATTCATTTATCTCAATTAACCAATTTAAATTAGCCTGAAAATTTGTCTACTATTTTACTGTCAAATTTATTACCCTAAAACAATCTTATTTTATCATGTAAATATTGGGGGAATGTATATTTTTTAAGAGTGGTGAAAGTGGACAACCCCGTCTTTTCTTATTCTTAGGGAGATTGGTTTTAGGTTTGTTTGTTTTTTTTCCATTGAGTATGATGTTGGCCGTAAATCTGTCATATATGGCCTTTATTATGTTGACACACTATCTCTCTATTCCCACTTTGCTGAGAAATTTTATTAGGTGTTGGATTTTGTTGATTGCTTTTTCTGTATCTATTGATATGAACATGTTATTTTTGTCTTTCAACTTGTTTGTGATGCATCACATTTATTGATTTGTGAATGTTGTACCAGCCTTGCATCCCTGGAATAAATCCCACTTGGTCATGTTGTATGATATTTTTAATATATCGCTGGATCCAACTTGCTAATATTTTGTTGAGGATTGTAGCATCTATGTTCATCAGGGATATTGGCCTGTAATTCTCTTTTTTTGTAGTGTCTTTACTGGTTTTAGAATTGGGATAATGCTATCCTCATAAAAAGATGTTGGCCGTGCTCCTTCTTCTTGGATTTTTTGGAATAGTTTGAGCATAGGTGTTAGTTCTTTGAATATTTGGTAGAACTCCCCTATGAAGTCATCTGGAGCAGGGCTTTTGTTTGCTGGGCATTTTTTTAAATTTTTTAAAATAAATCTTTATTGTTCAGATTATTACAGTTGTTTCTCTATTCCCCACAAAGCTTCCCTCCACCCAGATCCCACCCCACACTCTGTCTTTTCCCCCTGCATTGTCCTCATCCATAGGTGTATGATTTTTATCCAACCTGTTCCTGCACTCTCCTCAACCCCTTCCTTCCAAGAATTGTCAGTCCACTCCATTTCTATGCCCCTGATTCTATTATATTCACCAGTTTATTCTGTTCATCAGATTTTTTATTCACTTGATTTTTAGATTCACTTGTTGATAGATATGTATTTGTTGTCACTTTGTTGTTCATACTTTTTATCTTTACCTTTTTCTTCTTCCTCCTCTTCTTAGAGAATACCTTCAGCATTTCATATAACACTGGTTTGGTGGTGATGAACTGCTTTAGCTTTTTCTTATCTGTGAAGTTCTTTAACTGACCTTCAATTCTGAATGATAGCTTTGCTGGGTAGAGTAATCTTAGTTGTAGATTCTTGCTATTTCTCACTTTGAATATTTCTTGCCATTCCCTTCTGGCCTGCATAGTTTCTGTTGAGAAATAGCTGACAATCATATGGGTACTCACTTGTAGGTAACTAACTGTTTTTCTCTTCCTGCTTTAAATATTCTCTCTTTGTCTTTTGCCCTTGGAATTTTAATTATGATGTGTCTTGGAGTGGTCCTCTTTGGATTCCTTTTGTTTGGGGTTCTGTGTGCTTCCTGGACTTGTCAGTCTATTTCTTTCACCAGGTAGGGAAAGGTTTTTGTCATTATTTCTTCAAATAGGTTTTCAATATCTTGCTCTCTCTCTTCTTCTGGCACCCCCATAATTCAGATGTTGGTATGCTTGAAGTTGTCCCAGAGGCTCCTTACACTATCTTCATATTTTTTTATTCTTTTTTCTTTATTGCTTTTCCAATTGGATATTTTTTTTACGTCTTTGTATTTCAAATCTTTGACTTGATTCTTGCTATCCTCTAGTCTGCTGTTGGATTTCTGTATATTATTCTTTATTTCAGTCAGTGTATGCTTAATTTCTAGTTGGTCCTTTTTCATAAACTCAAGGGTCTCACTAATTTTTATCGGTGGTTTCTAGAAATTTCTTGAAAAACCTTATAACCATGGTTTTGAACTCTATATCCAGTTGTTTGCTTTTCTCCATTTCTTTCATTAGTGACATGTTTCTTTGTCTCCACATTTTGGCTCCTTACCTTAGTTGATAGAGTGGCTTGTGTGCTAGGTGTTCTATAGGGCCCAGTGGCTCAGCCTCTCTAATTACCTGAGGTGGACACTCTTGGTACACCCCATTGTGGACTGTGTGCACAGTCTTGTTGTATTTAGGCCTTGATTGCTGTTGGTATCACTGGGAGGAATTGACCTCCAGGCCAGTTGGCTATGGATCAGTTGTGTCTACAATGGGAGAACTGTGCTGAAGATACCCTTATGGGGCAAGACTTTCTTCAGTGAGACTTTGACGCTCACTGAGTCTGCCCCCCTGAGTGTGTCTTTTATGGATGTAAAGAGTTGTAATCTGGACGGTCTCAGTCTGACCACTGGGTACATTGGCTCTTGGATCTCCAAGGAGGTGCAAAGTCAGCCACTGCCTGAGGCAACACAGCAGAAGCTACAGAGAGATCTGCAGATTCCTCCTCTTTGTTTGGAGTTTGGATTTTCCCAGATGAAGCCCACCTGTGATGCAATGCAAGCTTCTGTGGAGCCTTGGGCCTTCTTTTGGAGGCTCTGGGACTTTCTGACTCAGCTGCAGTATGTTAGGTTTCAGATTGCAAAGTGCCAGGCCATTCATATGCAAAATCCTCTGTGCACAGTTTGGGTGGGGTTTTAAATTGGGTGGGGCAGGGTCTCAGGGAATCACCAGGGCAGAGCAAACAGCAATGGCTAATCGTCATCCCTGCCCTGAAGAGGTTCCTGGGTCTGTGTGTTCTGCGGCACTGTGCAGGAACAATGATCACTGCAAGTACCTCTGAGAGAAAGTCGTCCTCATGTTCCAGCCAGATGCCGACAGTCCAGTTTCTTCCCGTTTGAGTCTGGGTCCCCAGAGTCTCTCCAGGAACTGGAGTTTAGAGCAGTTGGGAGCTTGTGTCTCCCTCCCAATTGAAAAAGACAACAGCGTACTCAGTTGCCAGCCCCTTTTTGTGTGTGTGTGCCTTCATACCTCTGCACTTCACTTCTGCACCTCCACTTCTCCTCTGAGTCTTAGTGTGCTTTTCTCTTTCCTACTAGTTGTATAATTTCCACTCAGCCAGCCTTCCCATGGTTCTAGATGATATCCATTTTGTCTTTTAGTTGTAGTTTTGAAGTGGTTATGTGAGGCAGCAAGATCAGGTGTTTACCTATGCCGCCATCTTGTTTTTTTCCTCTGCTGGGAGTTTTTTTTTATTACTGCTTCAATTTCATCAATTATTATAGATCTTTTCAAGTTTTCTGATTCTTCCTGATTCAGCTTTAGAAGATTATAGTTTTCTAGGAATTTGTCCATTTAATCCACATTATCCAGCTTGTTGGCATATAGTTTCTCATAATATTTTCTAACACTCCTTTGTATTTCTGTTATGACAGTTGTTACATCACCTTTTTTTCTCTTTTTTTCTTTTTTTCCTCAATCACCTGCATCTTCAGGCTTTTTTAAAAATACATTTTTTATTGATTTTTTTTTTTACAGAGAGGAAGAGGGATAGAGAGTTAGAAACATCGATCAACTGCCTCCTGCACATCCCCTACTGGGGATCTGCCCACAACCAAGGTACATGCCCCTGACTGGAATCAAACCTAGGACCCTTGAGTCTACAAGCCAATGCTCTATCTATTGAGCCCAACCAGTTAGGGCACTTTTTTTGTTTCTGATTCTACTTATTTAGGTCCTCTCTCTTTGTTACTTTATGAGTCTGGCTAAAGGTTCATCAATCTTGTTTGTTTGTCTTTTCAAAGAAGCAACTCATAGTTTCATTGACCGTTTGTATTGTGTTTTTCCACTCTGATCTTTATTATTTCCTTCATTATACTTACTCTGAGCTTTTCTTGTTGTTCTCTTTCTAATTCTTTATGTTGTAGGGTTAAATAGTTTATTTAAAATTTTTCTTTTTTGAGGTAGGCCTGTAGTGCTATGAACTTGCCTCTCAGAACTGCTTTTGCTGCGTCCCAGAGATTTTGAGTTGTTGTGTGTTCATTTTCACTTATTTCCATGAAGTTTTTATTTCTTCTTTGATCTCATTGGTAATCCATCTATTGTTTAATAACATGCTATTTAGCCTTCATGTGTTTGAATGTTTTGGGGTGCTTTTATTGTAGCAGATTTCTTCTTTCATTCCATTGTGATCTGAGAAGATGCTTGATATGATTTTAATCTTCTTGAATTTGTAGAGACTTAGTTTGTGTCCTAACATGTGGTCTATCTTTGAAAATGTCCCATGTGCCCTTGAGGAGAATGTATATTCTGCAGCTTTTGGGGGAAATGTTCTATAAATGTCAATTAAATCCATTTGATCTAGGAGTCATTTAGAGTGCTGTTTCCTTCTTGACTTTTTGTCTAGAAGATTTATCCAGTGATGTCAGTGGGTTGTTAAGTATCACACTATGATTTTATTGCTGTTGATCTCTCCTTTAAAATCCTCCAGAAGTTTTTTTTTTTTTTTTTTTTTTTTTTTTTTTTTTTTTTTTTTTTTTTTTTTTTATATGTTTAGGTGCTCCTATATTGGGTGCATATACACTGAATAGCCAGATTATTATGATCTCTGAACGCATAATAATCTGGCCACTCAGTGTATATCCTATATAATAAAAGGCTAATATGCAAATTGTCCCCTTGACCAGGAGTTCTAACAGCAGGCAGGCCAACCAACTGCCCATGTTCCCTCCCCCTGGCCAAGCTGGTCGGACCTCACCCATGCATAAATTCATGCATCAGGCCTCTAAAATATATATACATACACACTGAGTGGCCATATTATTATGAGTTCAGGGATCATAATAATCTGCCCACTCAGTGTATGTTTATTAGCATTACATCCTCTTGTTGTATCAATCCCTTTAGTATTATGAAGGGATTATTATGGTCTTCATTTTGAAGTCTATTTTCTCAGTTATGAGTATTGCTAACCCAACTTTTTATTTTTCATTTCCATAGAAAATTATTTCCCATCCCTTCACTTTCATCCTATGTGAGTCTTTTGTTCTGAGGTGGGTCCCTTGTAGACAGTGTATCTATGGGTCATGTTTTCTTATCCCTTAAGCTACACTATGTCTTTTGATTATAGCATTTAAGCCATTTACATTTAAGGTTATTATTGATAGGTAGTTATTTATTGCCATTATTGTTCTTTATGTCTGTGTTCTTCTCTTTCTATTTGGCTGTGAGGACCAACAGAAACTACAGTGGAAGAGTTCCTGTGCAGGAGACATTCCTATGGAGCAAGACTTTCTTCAGTGAAGCTTTGATGCTTCCTGAGTCTGCCTCTTGAGTGTGTCTCTTGTGGATGTGTAGAGTTGTGATCAGTATTATCTGAAGCTGTCCACCATGTGCACTGGCTCTGGTGTCCCCCAGGATTCGAAAAGTGAGCTGTTGCCTGTGGCCACCCAGCAGTTGCTACAGAGAGATCTGCAGATGGCTCCTACTTGTATTAGGCTTGGTAGTGCCCAGCTGTGAAGCATGGCAGGCTGGTTCTAGCGCCAGGTCTTTGTCCTCTTATTGATAGTTTTTGGGCACACTGATGCCAACTGCTGATTGATAAATTTTAGAAAAGTCTGAGGCCTGAGCCCAAACAAGCCATTCATATAGTAAAGCTACAGCAAGCAGCTTGGGTGGGGCTGCAAATTGGATGGAGTGGTATCTCAGGGGATCACCAGGGTAAAGCAAACAGTTTGAGCCTAGCTGATGGAAACTCAGATATGTTTTGCTTTAGCAGGAAAGTCCCAGGAGGGTCTCTGATTGGTCCAGCTTGGACCTAAACCTAGGCATTGAGACCTCTGATTGGCTAAGTCTGGTCCATCTCCACCTCTGGCCAAGGCTCTGTGACTGACAGCCTCTTCAGGACCATACAGAACTAGGTGGGGCAGCACCTTGAGAGCAAATCTCTAGCTCAAAGTATACTATATGTGGACCCTGCTTTCTAGCCAGGAAGGCATTGCACTTGCTGTTCCTTCCACCTCTTTAAAATGTATATACAGAGACTGTCAACTTGGGTCTGTGTTCTGTGAGGGCCTGAATACCTCATATAGAGGAAGGAGAGGGCATTTTGGGGTTCCATACACCTGGGTGAGAATTCCAGTTCTTCCCCAGCAGGCTGTATGACCTAGGCAGGTCACTTTACCTCTCTGAGCCTTATTTTTCCTCCCAACCAGACTGGTGCTGAGGATTTAAATGAGGTGTATTGAGAGTCAAGGCCTGAGGTAGAAAAGGGTCCTCTAGGTGAGACAGCCATGATGAGGATCCCAGGTGCTAAAGTCTCAAGTAGGAGAAGTCAGTCACACGGACTGCACTTGATCTCCACTATAGCTGTGAGGTCTTGGACAAATGATCACTACACTTCTCTGAATCTTAGTTTCTTCACTTTAGTGCAGCTGTGGAAGTAGGAAAGTTTCCCTGCCACCGCCGCTGCACTCACCAGCTGTGAGCCTGACTTCTGCCTGAGCAGCACCCCTGCTGTGGGAGCGCACTGACCACCAGGGGCCAGCTCCTGCATTGAGCGTCTGCCCCCTGGTGGTCAGTGCATGTCATAATGACCAGTCATTCCATAGTGACCAGTCGTTCTGCATTTTGGTCGATTTGCATATTAGCCTTTTATTACATAGAATCTCTGAGCCTCAGCTTCCTCATCTGCAAAATGGGGATAATACAATACCTACCTTATTTATAGGACAAAACAGAATAAATACTTAATAAATGTTAGCTATTATTTTTAAAATATATTTTATTGATTTTTTACAGAGAGGAAGAGAGAGGGACAGAGAGTTAGAAACATCGATGAGAGTCATTGATCAGCCGCCTCCTGCACACCCCCTACTGGGGATGTGCCGCAACCAAGGTACATGCCTTTGACCAGAATTGAACCTGGGACCTTTCAGTCCGCAGGCCCAACGCTCTATCCACTGAGCCAAACCTGTTTCGGCTATTATTTTTAATATTATTATTTTACTGCAAACTAAATTTCAGTAACTAATGGAAATGTCCAATTCTCAGTTGTAAATGTAAATTTAACTGCAAAGGGGAGGTATAAACCAGATATTTCTAATTCACCTTATAGAGAACAGAATTTTTTCAGAATGTTCACACTTAGAAATGGTAGGAGAAGGGTTACAGTAAATTAGTGGCTATGAGAGAAAGAGGTTCTTACCTTGGAGAAGATCTTTAAATTGCTAAATGCAGTGGCTTCATCCAGTGTTTCCCAAACTTTTGATATATGTGTACCCCTTCTAGAATTTTCGTAACGCTGAATACCCCTCGTACTCATGAGAACATAGAATTAGGCGCAGCTAAGCACTGTGCAGTGCATATCCCCACCAAACTCCGGTGCAGCACGTACCCCCACCAAACTCTTCCCGTACCCCTGGGGGTACGTGTACCACACTTTGGGAAACACTGATTAAGAATTCAGTTTCTGACCCTCTGCAGTATTGTATACAAGCGACCTCAGAAAGCCTCCTTTTAGAAATGCTCTTCAGTTTTCGTGACATTTTGTTCTCTTCTATCTTCTCTGATTATGCATAAGATGTATCAGCTAAGAGCCTTATAGCTTTCTTGTTCCTGGCAGTGTAATTCCTGGTTAGGACACATCATCTTTACAAATGATGAGACTAAAGAGCCAGAAAATGGAAGTAGCTTATTCAGAGTTGACAGTCAGTTGTTTCTTCCTTGTCTCCTTCCCTCTTTTCTCATTTGCCATGGTTCTTTGCTCTTTGATCTCCAATATTCACTTCCTCTTTTTATAAACTCATCTGTTTGCATAGCTGCTAGGATTGCCTCCAAGTTTATGACTGCCAAATTGAAATCTCCCATCCATGCCTCTCTCCAGAACTGCTACTCTGCCCTTCTGACAGTTAACTATATGTTTCAGTAACACTTCACACTCAGTGTCATTTTCCTCCATAAGGCTAGCTTCCCTCTTTGACTCCAGTCTTATTAATGGCATCTCCATTCTCTTAGTTAGCTAATCCCTTATAAAATTTTGTCAATTAGTCCTATATAATTGTCTACATGGCTTAATGGTCAAGCACATTGCCTCTATGGACAAGACTGCCTAGGCCCAAGTCCTGGCTCTGTGATTTTGGGCAAGTGACTTTAGTCTAAACCAGAGGGCATTAGAGCTGGAAGAGACCTTAAAGATACTTATTTCTTCAAGCTTCACCCTTTTTTTAAGAAAATAAAATTGAATTCCTGAAAGGTAAATTGACATAGCCTCTAAATGGGAATTAGAACTGGAACCCAGGGCTATTGGAGCCCTAGCCCAATGCACTTTGTTTTTGTTGTTGTTGCTTGTTTGTTCGTTGTTTTATAAATATATTTTTATTGATTTCATAGATGAAGGGAGAGGGAGAGATATAAACATCAATGATGAGAGAGAATAATTGATTGGCTGCCTCCTGCACATCACCTACTAAGGATCGAGCCCACAATCCGGCATATGCCCTTGATCGGAATTGAACCTGGGACATTTTAGTCCAAAGGCTAACGTTCTATCCATTGAGCCAGACCGGCTAGGGCCCAATCCACTTTGTACTATACCACATTGCATCTTGAAGTTTTATTGTATCTGTCACTGACACTTCCCTATATCAAACGTGTAACACTTCATGCCTGGATTATTGACAAAGCCTGCTACCTATCTTGCAACCTCTGATCTACCTCCTCCCTAGTTCATCCACCAAGTTAATCTCCTTAAAGTGTCATTTCCAACTTGTCATTCACCTCATTGATAAGCTTTTAGTAATTCCTCATTCTCTACTAAATAAAATTCAAATGTCCAACTTAGGCATCAAAACTCCTCCAAGCACTGGCCGGGTGGCTCATTTGGTTGGAGCATCGTTTCACACTCCAAGAGGTGGCAGTGTGATTCCTGGTTAGGACACATCCCAGGGTTATCTGTTAGATCCCCTATGGGGGCACAAGCAGGAGGCAACTGCTCAATGTTTCTCTCTCACTTCGATGTCTCTCTCTCTCTCTCCAAAAAGAAAAAAATAATTTTTAAAAGTTAAAAATAACTTCTCCAGCCTTAGCTGGTTTGGCTCAGTGGATAGAGCATCAGTCTACAGACCAAAGGGTCCCAGGTTCGATTCCAGTTCAGGGCACGTACCTTGGTTACAGGATTCTCCCTGGCCTGGGCCCTTGTTGGGGCTTGTTCAGGAGGCAACCAATTGATGTGTTTCTCTAATATCAATATTTATCTCTGTCTTTCCCTCTCTCTTCCACTCTCTCTAAAAATCAATGGGAAAATATCCACTGGTGAGCATTAAAAACAGAAAACTTATTCCAAATCTAGTGTCAGCCTATCTTTCCATGCTTCAGTATCCACACTACCCTTTTTTTACCTCATGACCTAGCCATGCCCAATACTCCATGTTCCTCGAACAGTTCATGCACTTTCATGCCCTGTTGATTTTTCACATACTGTTCTCTCAACTTTGAGTGCCCTTACTTTGATTTTCCTCCTGCCAAATTCTTACTCATATTTCAGGGCCCAACTCAAATGTCTCGATGCATGAAGATTTTGCAGATTTCCCCTAGTCAGAATTAACGTCTATGATAATACATGTGACAAGAGTTGCCATCATAAATGGGTACTTAGTACACATGAGTTCCCACCTCCCTTCCTCTTTTCACCTGTGTTCCCACAACATGTTGCTTATAACTTTGTTTAACACTTATTCCACTTACTTTATATTACAGCTGGTTATTTAAACAACTAGTGAGACTTGCCTTGTTCATCTTCACTTCCTCTATGGCCTCTAACAGAGTTCCTGGCAAGTGATAGGTACTTAAATATTTATCTAAATGAAACGAAACTGTGGAGCCAAGTCTTGAGACATCACCTCATTAGTAATTCAGCAAGACCAACTCCTGTTACTGAACATGAAGTGACATATTGAGAGAAGAGAAATCTAGTAAACCCTGTTGGAAAATCTCCAACAGACTTTGAGCAGCCTTGATAATTTTCAACCAGTTTGCTTCAGGGTGATAAGGTAGGAAAGGTGACACAAGTCAGACAAAATTCTTATCTACACATTAAAAAAAATAAGCTGGAGTCAATGTAGCTCCAGTGTCTCAAGCCACTGGGTTACAAGTAGCCGAAGAGAATATTGACTGGTGTAGAAGAGGCAAGGAGGTAGAAACCAAAAACCCTTTGGAGCCATTTGTAAAGGGAGGTTACCATGACCCATGAATTAATCTTTCCCTTAAAAGTGATTATTGACTGAGCTCTCTGCATCATTTCCCTTGTAAGGGTGCTAACTGCGATGGGTGATGCAGGCCAAGGAGGTTGAGGTATATAATACACCTCTATGGTCTCTCAGTAGCAGGTTCTATTCCAGGCAATTGTGGACATGCTCTTAGCTAAGGCTGCTATGCAGATTATTCCAATTTTGGAAGTGATTCCTGGCATATGGCCAAGATCCATTTATTCATTCAATTGTCATTAATCTAACTTTTTCTAAACAGCTACTATGTGCTAGGCACAAAGGTGCTAATACAGAGATGAATGGTCCCCGCCCTTTAAAACTATTCTTATTGAAGAGACACACAAGTAAACAGACAATATGGTGGGCTATGATGAGTGCTATCTCAGAGATATACAGTGCAGAGGAGAAAAGAGAGGGAATAAAATCTAAATTTGCCTGACTGGTGTGGTTCCATGGTTACATGTCGACCTAAGAACCAGGAGGTCAAGGTTTGACTCCCAGTCAGGGCACATGCCCAGGTTGCAGGAGGCAGCCAATCAATTATTATCTCTCATAATTGACTCATTATTGAGGTTTCTATCTCTCTCTCACTCTTCCTTCCTCTCTGAAATCAATAAAAATATATATATTTTTAAAAACTAAATTCCTGAATTTGGCACAAAAGGTCACTGGCTACCTCTCATCACTCCTTAGCCTTTATATGCAAAGAGTTGAGTTTCAAAGAATGAAAAAATGTTGATAAAGAAGTGGGTAAAGTGTGTTATAGGCAGGTTTTATCCCAAAGGCAGTGAGAAGCCAATGGATGATTTTAAGCAGGGAAATGATATGATTAGATATATTAGTACATTTTAGAAAGACCACTCTAAAGAAAGTTTGGAAAATTCATGGAAAGAGGCCATGAATGAAGGTAAGGAGATGGTTAAGAAACTGGCTTACTATTTCAGTTGTAAAATTATCAGAGTCTATACCAGGGCAGTGGAAGTGGAATAGAAAGGAAGAGGAGGAGTCAGAAGGTATGAGAAGATAAAACTTACAGAGTTTAGTTATTTATTGAATACAAAGTGATAGGAGGGTGAGCAAGATGGAGAAGCTAAAACTTACTCCCCAGATTCTTGGCTTGGGCGATTGGGTAGATATTAATATAATACCATTCATTCACTGGGGTAAGGGAACACTGGAGTAATAGCTTGTTTGGGAGCAGAAGAGATTATATATTTGGAGACGAGGAGTGAGATCTGGCTTGAAGATACAGATGAAGCTATCAGAACAGATGAGACTGCTCTGGGAGAGTTTGAGAAGTGGTAAGAACAGATGAAATGGAACTCTGAGGAACATTTGATGAAATAGAACTCTGAGAAACATTTAAGGGGAAGAGTAAGAGGAAAGCATGGAGCAGTCAGAGATTAAAAATCCAGTAGAGAAAAATATAACAAAAATTAAAGGAGATGCCCTAGGCAGTTTGGCTCAATTAAAAGAGCATCGACCTGAGGACTGAAGGGCCCCGGGTTCGATTCTGGTCAAGGGTATGTACCTCAGTTTCAGGCTCGATCCCTGCCTTGGTCAGGGAGCCTGTGGGAGATAACCAATCGATGTGAAAGGTGTTTTTCTCTGTGTGTGTCTTCTCTCTTCCACTCTCTAAAAATCAATGAAAAAATATCCACAGGTGAGGATTAACAAAAAGAAAAAAAAATTAAAGGAAATTATGTAGCCATTTAAAATTTTTTTTTATTGATTTCAGAGAGAAAGGGAGAGGGAGAGATAGAAACATCAATGATGAGAGAGAATCATTGATTTGCCGCTCCTGCATACCCCACCCTGACCAGGAATCAAACTGTGACCTCCTGGTTGACACTCAATCACTGAACCATGCTGGCTGGGCCAATATAGCCCTTTAAAATCCTGTTTTACAGTAATACTTAGTGATATTTTATCGGGGGGGGGGGGTGTTAATCCTCACCCAAGGATATTTTTCCATTGACCTTTTCATAAAAAATATCACTGCATTTCTTTTCTTTTCTTTTCTTTTTCTTCTTTTTAAAAAAATATATTTTATTGATTTTTTTTATTTTTTTTATTTTTATTTTTATTTTTATTTATTTATTTTTTTTTTACAGAGAGGAAGGAAGAGAGATAGAGAGATAGAAACATCAATAAGAGAGAAACATTGATCAGCTGCCTCCTGCACACCTCCTACTGGGGATGTGCCTGCAACCAAGGTACATGCCCTTGACCAGAATCGAACCTGGGATCTTTCGGTCCGAAGGCTGACGCTCTATCCACTGAGCCAAACTGGTTTCGACAGCATTTATTTTCTACAGCTTCAACATTTTCCTCTCAAAATAAAAGAATCCCAAAGCTTAGAACTAGATCACTGGGCCCTTTGACTTCTTATCTCTTCCACATTCAAAATCCTTGCATCTCTTAATGGCCAGCATCCTCTTGGATCTACAGTTAGGCTCAACACATTTTAGCCTTAGCATAATCTTCTTTTTGGTTTCAGCCTTTTTTTTTGAAAATTGACTTTGTCTACCCACTGTAGCCACTCTGCTTCCTACCATAGCACCTCTTTCCCTGGGCATACAGGGAATCTTTCCCCTTCTTATACTGGGTCACTTTGTGAGGTTGATGCTTTTCACACTTCTTACAGAAAGTCCTTTGGGTTTTAGGCACATTGACCATTTTGTTAGTAGAGCTGTCTATATGATGAAAACGGGAAACTCAACATCCACACTTCTCACCTCACTCCTCTCCATTGAATTTTAGAGAGAGTAGAAGGGAGTGGGAGAGTCAGAGAAAGAAACATTGATATGTGAGAGACAAATCAATTAGTTGCTGCCCTGACCAGTTTGCCTCAGTGGATAGAGCCTCAGTCTGTGGACTGAACGGTCCCGGGTTCAATTCCAGTCAAGGGCATGTACCTTGGTTGTGGGTACATCCCCAGTAGGGGGTGCAGGAGGCAGTTAATTGGTGTTTCTCTCTCATTGATGCTTCTAAGTCTCTCTCCCTGTCCCTTCCTCTCTGTAAAAAATCAATAAAAATATATTTTTTAAAAAAAATTGGTTGCCTCCCACATGGGCCCCAACCAGGATATGTGCCCTTGACTGGAATCAACCCGGGACCCTTCAGTCCTCAGGCCGATGTTCTATCCACCAAGCCAAACCAGCTAGGGCTATTTATTTTTTAATATGTTTTTATTGATTTTTATTGATTCGTACTAGGGATCAAGCCTGAAACCCGGGCATCTGCCCTGACCGGGAGTCGAACTGGGGAACTCTTGATTCATGGATCGAAACTTAACTACTGAGCTACACCAGCTGGAGATTTATAAATGGTCATGCTATAATGGCAAGTGAGAGAGGAAACCAAGTATAAAATAATCTGTTTTGTAGAGAAGATTGGTTCTTGCCAGAGGTGGTGGGTGAAAGGTAGGAAAACTGGATTAAGGGAGTCAAAAGATACAAATACTTCTAGTTGTCAAATAAGTCATGGAGATATAACATACAGCATGGTAAATGCAGTTAGTGATATTATACTGCAAATTTGAAAGTTGCTAAGAGAGTAGATGTTAAATATTCTCCTCATAAGAAAAAAATTATTGCTATGTATGGTGATAAATGATAACTAGACTTATTGTGGTGGTCATTTCACAATATACACAAATATTGAGTGATAATGTTGTATACCTAAAAATAATATGTTATATGTTATGCCTCAATAAAAGTAATAGCATGTATCATATGATGAGTATTTTATTTTAAAAATATATTTCTAAAAAAGGTATATTTCTATCTTTTCATTGAAAAACAACTATAAACTTTTAAACCTATTAATAATAACCATTTCTGAGTGGTGGTATTACAGACTCTTTTTCTTTTTATCCTCATCATATTTTTGTATTCTTGTTTTTCCATAAAGAACATGCATTACTTATATAATCAGCAAACATAAAAAATAATATTAAAAGGGGAAAATCAAAGGAGAAGAAAGTTTTGAGAAGGTGGAAGTGGTCAACTGAGTCAAACACCTCAGAGTCAGTAAGATTCATTCTGAAAACTGGTGAAAACTGTTTAAGTGTAGTAGGAAGTAGAGGCAGAAGCCAGATTGGAGTGGAACTGAAGAGTGAATGAGTGATGAAGAAGTGTAGACAGCAAATGTAGAAGTGTCTTTCAATAACTTGGTTAAGAAGGAAAAGAGGGCAGAGGCCCAGTTCAAGATGCCATCCAGTTTGAGAATCCCATACTATTCTTGATGGTTTTGACTATCCTGATGAAAGGTTATCCTGATGAAAATCTGATATTCAGATTTTCACTGTAAGGAGTTACAGCATAGTGTGCAATTTGAAGCAGCGGCCAGCTCAGAAAATCAATGTCAGACATTGCTCTTCTGGTGCAGGGTGGAAGTGGTTCATGGATTTTAAAGAGGGACATCTGTAATATTTTCAACAATAAAGATAATTTTTTAATTGCTCTTCTGGGCTCAGTGACAAATTTATCATCATTAGAACTGAGCAAAACACTACAATGCTACATCTATGGCTACATAATTTAAAGTGTGGGTTAGTCTTTAAAAAGAACCCCTCTCCTCCCCCCCCCAAAAATCTTTGTGATAAGGGTGAAATAGTTGTGGAAGTTCTCAGGGCTCATGTGTTAACAGTCTGGGCTTTTATTATTATTATTATTATTATTCTCACCTGAGGATATTTTTTATTGTTTTTAGATAAAGTGGAAGGGAGGGAAGAAAGGAAAGAGAGAGAGAGAGAGAGAGAGAGAGAGAGAGAGAGAGAGAGAGAGAGAGAGAGAGAGAGAGAGAGAAGTGAAAGAGACACATAGATTGATTGCCTCTCACACATGCCTCAACCATGGTAGGGAATCAAACCGGTATAACCCAAGTACAGTATGTGCTTTTGACCAGGAATCAAACCTGAGACCCTTCGGTGCCAGGACCAATGCTCTAACCACTTAACAATGCCAGCCATGGCAAGGACTTCTTTATCAAGGTGTATAGCTCAGTTCCTTAGACAATATTGTTCTATAGGAATAATGCCAACCTCAATGGATTCTATAGCTTAACCCAGCTTTGATTATGAGATTAAATGTCAGCAGTGAGAAAGAACAGTTTGTTTATTTTAAAGCACAAATTCAAAAATCAATAACTGTTTGACATTCTGAAAAGTGCCTTCATGCTGGAAAAGCCATTTTCTAGGATTTAATGAAGTAACTCCATCATCCTTATCTTTTGTAGGAGGAAAAGTAAGCAAAATGGAGGCCTCTTCAGAGAATCTGAAGTTCTTCCTTTATACCCAAAACAAAGGCCCCATAGATTGTGGAATCCTTATTCTGCAGGCATCTGCTTCTGGGATAAGCAGAGGGAGGAGAATTCTAGGGACATCCAACTAGAAGAGGGTTTCACTTGAGGAGGCGCAGGGCAGCAAAGCCACAGAGAAGAACCATAATCTTTAAACAAAAGGCAAGATAGGAGAAACCAAGATGGTGGCATAAGTAAACATCTGAAATTGCTGTCTTGCACAACCACTTCAAAACTAAAAAAAAAAAAAAAAATGGACATCATCCAGAACCACAGGAAGGCTGGCTGAGTGGAAATTCTACAACTAGAAGGAAAGAGGAAACCACACTGAGACTCAGAGGAGGTGTGGAAGTAAAGTGCAGAGGTATGGAGGTGCATGCAGAGAGGGCTGGCGACTGAGTACTCAGCTGGCTTTTCCAGTCGGGAGGGAGACACAAGCTCCCAACTGCTGAACACCAGTTCCAGGCAAGACTCTGGGGACCCAGACTCATATGGGGAGCAACTGTACTGTCTGACATCAGGTAGAACTCGAGGGCGGCTTTTTCTCAGAGGTACTTGCAGCAATTACGGAGGGACACTGATACCCAGGGGCCTCATAGGGTAGGGCTGTGGATCAGCCATAGCTGTTTATTCTCTCCTATTAAATTCCCTGAGACCCCACCCCACCCAAGCTGTGTGCAGAGGCTTTTGCATATGAATGGCCTGGTCTTTTGAAATATAAAATTACCTAACAAACTGCAGCTGAGTCAGAGAGACCCAGAACATCCAAAAGAAGGCCCAAAGCCCCACAGCAGCTTGCATTGTTTCACAGCTGGGCCTCATCTGGGCACTTCCAAAACCCAAACAAAGAAGAGGAATCTGCAGATCTCTCCATAGCTCTTGCTGGGTGGCCTCAGGCAGAGGCTAAATTAGCACCTCCTTGGAGATCCAAGAGCCAGTGTACCAGGGGTCAGAGTGGGACCATCCAGATTACAATACAGATCCATAAGGGACACACTCAGGGGGAAGACTCATTGAGCACCACAGCCCCACTGAAGCAAGTCTTGCCCCATAGGGGTATCTTCAGCACAGTTCTCCCATTGTAGACACAGCTGATCTTCATAGCCAATTGGCCTGGAGGTCAATTCCTCCCAGTGATACCAACAACAATCAAGGCTTAACTACAACAAGACTGTGCAGCCGAAACCAGTTTGGCTCAATGGATAGAGCATCGGTCTGTGGACTGAAAGGTCCCAGGTTTGATTTCAGTCAAGGGCATGTACACTGGTTGCAGGCACATCCCTGGTAGGGGGTGTGCAGGAGGCAGCTGATCGATGTTTCTCTCTCATCGATGTTTCTAACTCTCTATCCCTCTCCCTTCCTCTCTGTAAAAAATCAATAAAATATTATATTTATATAATGCACACAGCCCACAAAGGGGCACACCAAGAGTGTCCACCTAAGGTAACTGGGGAGGCTGAGCCACTGGGCCCTATAGGACAACTTGCACATAAAGCCACTCTATCAACACAGGAAAACAGCCAAAATGTGGAGACAAAGAAACAGGTCACAAATAAAAGAAATGGAGGAAAGGAAACTGCTGGATATAGATTTCAAAACTTATAGGTTATAAGTTTTTCCAGGAATTTTCTAGAAACCGCCGATAAATTGTGAGACCCTCAAGGATATGAAAAGGGACCAACTAGAAATTAAGCATACACTGACTGTAATAAAGAATAATATACAGAGATTCAACAACAGACAATAGGATTCAAGAATCAAGTCAAAGATTTGAAATAATGAAAAAGCAAAAACCACGCAACCAAAAAAGAAAAAAGAATCCAAAAATAAGCGTAAGGAGCCCCTGGGACAACTTCAAGTGTACAAACACACAAATTATGGGGGTGCCAGAAGAAGAGAGAGAGCAAGATACTAAAAACTTATTTGAAGAAATAGTGACAGAAAACTTCACCCACTTGGTGAAAGAAATACACTTACAAGTCCAGGAAGCACACAGAACCCCAAACAAAAGGAATCCAAAGAGGACCACACCAAGACACATCATAATTAAAATGCCAAGAGCAAAAGACAAAGAGAGAATATTAAATGTAGCAAGAGAAAAACAGTTAGTTACTTACAAGGGAGCACCCATAGGATTGTCAGCTAATTTCTCAACAGAAACTATGCAGGCCAGAAGGGAATGGCAAGAAATATTCAAAGTGATGAATAGCATAAGGTGACAGATATCCCACTTTTGGCTGGGCAGTCCTGATTTTTTATCAATTTGTCCCGCGTTCTGAGGTGTTTTTAAAAAGTCCCAATTTTGGGGGGAAAGCGGACGTCTGGTCACCTTAGAATAGCAAGAACCTACAACCAAAATTACTCTACCCAGCAAAGTTATCATTCAGAAGTGAAGGTCAGATAAAGAGCTTCACAGATAAGAAAAAGCTAAAGCAGTTCATCACTGCCAAACCAGAATTATATGAAATGCTGAGCCGAGACCAGTTTGGCTCAGAGGATAGAGCATCAGCCTGCAGACTGAAAGGTCCCAGGTTCGATTCTGGTCAAGGGCATATACCTTGGTTGTGGGCACATCCCCAGTAGGGGGTGTACAGGAGGCAGCTGATCAATGTTTCTCTCTCATCAATGTTTCTAACTCTCCATCCCTCTCTTCCTCTCTGTAACAAATCAATAAAATATATATTTTTTAAAATACAGAAAATTAAAATAAAAATAATTTTTTAAAAAGAAATGCTGAAAGGTATTCTTTAAGAAGAGGAAGAAGAAGAAAAAGATAAAAATTATGACCAACAAAGACGTTAAAAAGTGAATCTAAAAACCAAGGGAATAAAAAATCTGATGAACAGTATTAACTGGAGCATAGAAAGGGAGTGGACTGACAATTCTCAGGGGTAAAAGGGATAGAGGAGTGCGGGAAGATACTGAACAATAAGTGTACACCTATGGAGAAAGACAGTGCGGGGGAATGGATAAGGGCAGAGGGTGGGGTGGGAACCTGGTGGAGGGGAGCAATGGGGGAGAAAAATAGGAACAATTGTAATAATCTGAACAATAAGGATTTATTAAATTTAAAAAATCTGATGAACAGAATAAACTGGTGGATATAATAGAATCAGAGACATAGAAAGGGCGTGGACTGACAATCCTGGGGAGAAAGGGTGTGGCAGGTGCGGGAATAGACTGGACAAAAATCATACACTTATGGATGAGGACAGTGGGGAGGTAAGGGAAGAGGATGGGGTGGAAACGGGATGAAGGGGAGCTGTGTGTGTGTGGAGGGGGGAAGAGGAACAACTGTAATAATCTGAACAATAAAGATTTATTTAAAAATAAATAAATAAATAAACAAAAAACAAGATAAAGATGGAAGTAGAAGAAAGGCGCCCAGCCAGAGTGGCTCCGTGGTTGAGCATTGACCCGTGAACCAGGAGGTCACTGTTCGATTCCTAGTCAGGGCACATGCCCTGGTTGTGGGCTCAACCATGTGCAAGAGGTAGCAGATCAATTTTTCTCTCACCATTGATGTCTCTAACTCTCCCTCTCTTTTCCCCTCTGAAATAAATAAAAATTTTAAAATTAAAAAAAAATTTAAAGAAGGGAGACAAAAATCTTTGGGAGGCATGGGAGCAGGATTTTCCTTTTCGGATATGAGGGACATATGAAGGAAAGCAGATTATTTAGAATGAAGGCTGTGAAAGATGAAGATGTATTGGAGCTTCTCTTTTTATGTGGTACTCAGAGCCTGTTGCAGGGACTGATTTGGCAATTTACTGGTAAAGAAGGTATACAGGCCCTAGTCCAGTGTGGCTCAAAAGTTAGAGAGTCGACCGACATCCCAAAGGATCAAGGGTTTGATTCCTAATCAAGAGCACATACCTGGGTTGCAGGTTCAATCCCTGGCCCTGGCCAGGGCATGTGCAGATGCAGGATGCAACCAACCCATGTTTCTCACACACAAATCTCTCTCTCTCTCTCTCTCTCTCTCTCTCTCTCTCTCTCTCTCTCTCTCCCTCCCCCCCTCCTTCCCAATCTTTCTAAAAATCAGTGGGATAAATATCCTTCGGTAAGGATTAACAACAACAAAAAAGTCTACAATAATAGATCCTATCTTCACACACACACACACACACACACACACACACACACACACACACACTGCTCTATTGTCTGGGGCTGGAGGTGAGTTGGCTTTATGAAAGGCACAAGGTTGAACTCAAGCTCTTATGGGTGCCCCTTTTTGGCTCATTGTTCTCTCCTTAGACCAGGTGCTCAGGTATCCACATGGATGGATCTGTCCAGGAATCCATGAAACACATACTAGTACTCTGGCTCCCTGTCTCTTATAGGATGGATGGGTGTGCATGAACAAAGAGGTGGGAGCTTTAGGCAGAAGGCAACGGAGTTTGTGATCTCAGCGGTCTGAATGGGTCTAGAAGTCAGTCCTCTATTTTGCAGCAGGGTTGGCTGGGCAGGTAGAGTAGGAGAAAAACGGTGTGGGTTTCCTATCTGGAAAGTGGCCCACCATCTCTCCTGCTATAAGCAGTGCATGTCAGCAGAAGCCTTGGCCTTCAGGGTGTTGTCAGCAACCTGGCACTCCCCAACATATTGACCTGATAGTGCTGGCTGGTTTCAGGGAGAAGCAGGGGTAAGTGGTTGTGATTACTGAGGCATTGGGATTCTGGATGAGGCATTCATGGTGTTATTGTGAATGCCTCAAATCTGGCTAACAGAGGGGAGAGCAGAGGAGTCCAAAAGTTAGACACAAAGGGTAAGCACATGGCTTTTATTTAGGATCTAGTTTACATGTTTCATTGGATTCTCAGCTTGAGTGAGTGGGTGATAGACCATTGGATTTCTATTTGGAAGACCTGGAAAATGATCCTGTGAACAAAATCTTCTGTATGCACAATATGACTTCAATGATGCATGTGTGTGTAAAGAAAGAGAGAGTGTGTGTCCTTTTCACTACACCCTTCAAGTTTGACACTTAGCCCCATTTTTCTGGCTATGACCTGGACTCCTTTCTGATTCTTCACCCCTGCCACACTACCTCTAGTCCCCTTGGGTAAAAATCTAGGATTGGATTCAACCTAGGAACTTTCTATTTCTGTGCCACCTCTGAGGTCCTACAGTGCACTATACCCTCAAGAGCAGAGTGATCTGAAAATAGACATCAAGCTGTATTAGCTAAATAAAAGCAACATTAAGACAGGAACCCAAAAGTCCTAATTTTCCATTTCACTTTTCTCACTTGGCTACCTAGTCTAGTGTGTCCTTTTGAAAGGGATTTGTGAAAACCATTACCAATTATTTTTTTAAATATATTTTTATTGATTTTTTACAGAGAGGGATAGAGAGTTAGAAACATCAATGAAAGAGAAACATCGATCAGCTGCCTCCTGCATCCCCCCCCCCCTCGCCCACTGGGGATGTGCCTGCAACCAAGGTACATGCCCTTGGCTGGAATCGAACCCGGGACCTTCCAGTCCGCAGACCAACGCTCTATCCACTGAGCCAAACCGGTTTCAGCCCATTACCAATTATTGATATAGGACCACTTCCATCACTCTCTAGCAGTCCTTACAAACAGTTTGAATAACTTTCCACAGCCTGAGCTGGATCGGGCACATTGGAAATGTTCTGCAGATTTTCAGGGTTTCACATTTCCTTAATCTCATGGACCCATTTGGAAAGAGTTTTTGCCTGTGTGTCTTAAGAACCATTTATATTGGACGCTGTCCCCTCTGATTTCTAAGCCATACATCAATGCTGTCTCATTGATCAAAGCCATACACAATGCCACATTTTGTCCAGCTGGATGATGGACTCCATATGTGAGGCAGTGCTGCTGCATGCCATCTGAGGAAGCCTCAAAATTGCTGTGATGTGATAAGCAGAACTCCCACCAGTATGCTCATTGATTCTGTTGATGGAGTCTGAATTGCTGAACTATACTGTAATGATGTCACTGGTGAGATGTGTTCTTAAACAATGTGATCAATTTCCTCCATCAATTGTCCTGGTCCTGGGTGGAACAGAAATGGGGAAAGCCCTTCATAGGGCTAATGTTTGAACCATACCAGAGACATCAGGCTTATGTTTAAGGCCTCTTTCCTTGTATGTCTCAAGATCTAATGAAAGGGCTCTGACCAGATACCTCAGTTGGTTAGAGCAGTGTTTTTCAACCTTTTTTGGGCAAAGGCACACTTGTTTCATGAAAAAAATCACGAGGCACACCACCATTAGAAAATGTTAAAAAATTTAACTCTGTGCCTATATTGACTATATATAAAGTAATTCTCTTGAATAGGAATCAAATAAACACAAAGAAAGTATTTTATAATTACTTTATTATGAAATATTAAGTAAACAAAATAGTGAAAAATTATAAAATTCTTGTCTTGTCTGCACCTACAGCACACCAGGCAACATCTGTGCCGCGGAACAGCGGTTGAAAAACGCTGGGTTAGAGCATTGTCCTGATATGCCAAGGTTGTGAGTCTAACCTCCCATTGGGAGGGATACATACAGGAATCAACCAATGATTCTCATATTTTCTCTCTCTCTCTCTCTCTCTCTCTCTCTCTCTCTCTCTCTCTCTCTCTCTCCCTCTCCCTGTCCCTCTCCTTTTCCCTCTCCCTCTCCCTCTCCCTCTCCCTCTCCCTCTCCCTCTTCCTCTCCCTCTTCCTTTCCTTCTCCCTCTCCCTCTCCCTAAAATAATAATTAATAAATAAAAGATTTTTTTAAAGGAAGATCTAATGATGGTCTCCCTGAGTGAATTCAGGGAAATAAGCAGGTTGATATAAAATCTTCAAATAGCCTTAGCTGGTCTGGCACAGTGGATAGAGTATCAGCCTGTGGACTAAAGGGTCCTGGGTTCTATTCTGGTCAAGGGCACATGACCAGATTGTGGGCGTTCTGGAGGGAGCCAATCAATGATTCTCTCATCATTGCTGTTTCTCTCTCTCTCTCTCTCTCTCTCTCTCTCTCTCTCTCTCTCTCTCCCTGTCTGTCTTCCTTCCTCTCTGAAATCAATTAAAAAATGTTTTTAATCAATAAAAAACATTTTTTTAAATTTTCAAATATTCCCCCAAAACATCCATTGTAAGAAGAAAGTCTGCTTAGGATTCAAGGCAGAAGCCTATTTTAGCTGCTTACCAGGAGCAAATGGATTTACATTGCTCAGTGTAGTAGTTTTCCTCCTCTCCACTCTATTTTCCTCCCATCTTTTCCCTCCCATGCCCTCCCTTCTCTCTTCTGCCTTCCTCTCTTTCTTGAAGCATCAATACCTCATCAAGAAGATGTATTCAGCCCAGTCACATGCCCGGTTTGTGGGCTCGATCCCCATGGTGGGGCATGCGGAAGGCAGCTAATCAATTATGTTTGTTGATGTTTCTCCCATCACTGATGTTTCTATCTCTCGCTCTCCCTCTCCCTTCCCCTCTGAAATAAATAAAAAATATTTTTAAGGAAAAAAGACAAGTTTGAGTAGCAGTAAACAGGCAGAGAACAAGTCAATTCTAGCAACAGTATTTTTTTTTTTTTTACAGCTACAAGCTATTCAAATGAACTTCCTGTAGCCTAGAACTGAAAGCACCCTGAAGAAACCCTGCCAGACCTCCAAGGAACAATGAGTACACACTGATATTGACCTGTAGTTTCCCTTCCAAGGAGCTCTGCTATAGGAACTCTCTCTTCTGGTCAAACAGGTCTGTCCACCATTCCTTAAATATATCTCACAGCTTCCTGTCACCTGGAATGCTTGGCCTTCCATCTCCTTTATGATCTGAGCTCAACTCTGCCTCTTGCATTAAAACCCACCCTCTTTTCCTACATCTGAATGCTTTCTGGCACCTCATACTTACAGATGGCATTTAGGACATACTCCCTTGTTGCAGGTGCAAATGTACATGTCTCTAACACTCCAATTTTTTAAAATGTATTTTTATTGATTTCAGAGTAAAGAAGGGAGAGGGAGAAAGAGATAGAAATATTGGGGAAAAAAAAAAGAAAAGAAACATCATTGATGAGAGAGAATCATGTGAGGCTGACTCCTGCACACACACACACACACACACACACACACACACACACACGACACACTGGGGAGGGAGCCCAAATCCTGGCATGTACCCTGACCAGGAATTAAACCATGACCTCCTGATTCATAAGTCAATGCTCAACCATTGAGCTAAACTGTTCATCCAATTTTAAGTTGCACTGTACAAGGCTTTTTAAAAAAATTTTTAATTAAATGATTATATGTGTACATATCTTACCATTGCCCCCCCCCATACATGCCCTCCTTGGTTGATTCTTATATGTGCCCTGACCAATGAATCTGCAAACTTGGCGTATCGGGACAATGCCCTAACCAACTCAGCTATCTGCCAGGGCTAGGTTGCACTTCTTTTTTTTTTTTTTTTTAATATATTTTATTGATTTTTTTTGCCCCCCTCCCTCTCCAGAGTTTTATGTCCATTGGTTTGTACAAGGCTTTTTGAAGTCTTCCCTTGACTATAGTAAAAAGTAGTTTGAAACTTGTAAATATCTGTGTATGCCAGAAACATCATTCATGTGAACCAGGCAAATTACCTTTTCCCCTTCCTTCTCCTAATCTAATTGTAATCTGGGTCAGCTTGGAGGCCATGGCTTTTGTTCATTAGCCATCATGTTCCTTCTAATGCATCTTTACACTCTTGCACAAAAATTGATGAATAAATGCCCATTGCTTTTGAATGTTTGGATGTTTGTTTGTGTGTTGTTGTTTTTTGTTTGTTTGTTTGTTTGTTTTGTTTTTTAATATATTTTATTGATTTTGTACAGAGAGGAAGGGAGAGAGATAGAGAGAAACATCAATGAGAGAGAGTCATTGATCAGCTGCCTCTTGCACACCCCCTACTGGGGATATGCCCGCAACCAAGGTACATGCCCTTGACCGGAACCGAACCCGGGACTCTTCAGTCCCCAAGCTGACGCTCTATCCGTTGAACCAAACCGGTTTCAGCAGAGACATGCTTTTACTCAAAGTCTCAATGGGGCCTGTAGAGCTCAGCAGTTGTGATGTAGTGGAACAAGTTCTGGAGCCAGACTGCCTGGGTTCAAATCTAGCTTTGTTACTTACTAGCCGGGTGACTTCAGTTATGTAACTTAACCTCTGTGTGCCTTAATTCCTCTGTAACATGAGAATATTAATAATACCTGCTGCATATGGTTATTTTGAGGTTCAAACAAAGCAATACTTGCAAAATACTTTGGCTTGTTTGTTTTTGTGGGGGGGGGGGGTTAATCCTCACCCGAAGATATGTTTTTATGGATTTGAAAAAGAGAGGAAAGGGGTGAGAGAGAAAGAGAGAGAGAGAAAGAGAGAGAGAACATCCAGAACATCCATCAGTTGTCTTCTTTTTAAAAATATTTTTATTGATTTCAGAGTAAAGAAGGGAGAGGAAGAAAGAGATAGAAACATTTAAAAAAATAAAAAAGTAACATCAATGATGAAAATCATTGATTGGCTGCCTCCTGCACGCCCCTTACTGGGGATCAAGCAGCAACCTGGGTAATGTGCCCTTGACCAGAATCAAACCCAGGACCTTTCTGTCTGCTCTATTCACTGAGAAAAACCAGCTAGGGCAGCAGTCACCAACTGGTGGTCCATGAGGTCTAAAAGGTTGGCAACCGCTGAGCTAGGGCAATCGGTTGCCTTCTCTATGCACTCCAACCAGGGGATCAAACCCACCACCTTTAGGTGTACCGGATGATGCTCCAACCAACTGAGCCACACTGTTCAGGGCCAAAGTACTTTGTATATTGACTTAAGAACGTTGGGATGTTTTCCACTCTTCTGACAAGTGTCCCCAGCATGAGTATCCAGTAGATGTCCAGGAAAGACTTACCAATTAATGTTTTCATATGCCCACATTTGGCCATGGGAAGAGGCTTTGGTTCTCTTTGTGGCAGTGAGCTTGGACTGAGGTGGAGTGCAGAAGGCAGGGAACCAGTTTCTGCTGACTTCACTTTTTTCAGGCCACAGAATTAGCAGGGTCTTCAGGTACATCTTCCTTCAAACTGGACTGATCCTACAATTAATGGTTAACATTCTTTGTTTACCTTGATGATTGCCAAGATCTGTTGCTGCACATGACACACATTACGGTCCAAGTGCCTTGGCCCCGAGGGTAAAAACCATTTTTGAAAAGGTTTTAGGGTTCTGGGACGGGATTGGTAATACTTTAGTCCAAAAAAAAAAATACTTTAGTCTATCTCTATGCACTCAAGACATGGACAATAAGCAGAGAGCCCTGATGCTGCCAGGTGGGTGAAGTAGAGTCATCCCCACTTTGACCTCAGGGTGCCAATAAACATCCTCCCCAGCATAATATCCTTTTAGAGGCTGGTAGCTATAAAAGATGAAAGGGAACACAGGAGCCCTCTCTGCAGCTCACCCACACTACAGTTGGCCAGGGGGAGGGGGAAGGTTGGGAGTTGTTGATGAGCTCAGGTCCATGCAGTTCAGTCTCACAGATGAGATGGGCTAAACATGGGCACGTGGGTAACAAAGATGCCTCTCTTCCTCTGGGACAGAGCAGTAACTCCAGACTATGTGATCTGTCTATCCAAACCCATTGGAAACTCAGGGGATCGATCTTATTTAATAATTCTGTGTGTGTGAGGAGGTGGAGCTGGTTAATGTTTGTCTGGTTCCTCTTGGGCTTTGGGCCATATCTGGCTCCAGCCCTGGGTTTTTTGCCCCTCCCCTGGGCTGGGCTGACAATACCTAGTGGCATAGTGCAGACACGTCTGCAGACATTCCCGGGAAAGAGCAGCAGCAACCAGGTGAGGAAGCTGGGGCTGAGAGAGGTGGACCAGGGGGCCCTGGTATGGTTCACGGGGGGCAGAAATGGGGGCTGGGAAAGGCCTGTGTCTTATCTTCTCTTGGCCTTGGCATTCAGCCACTTTGATTTCTTCTATGCTTCCCTCTGAGTTGGGGTGAGGAGGCCCCTTCTGCCAGGTGGCAAGCTTGCTTAGCCTCTCTTTGTAGCCTCAATTCTTATCCTCTGGATCCTCTCAATCTTTTTCCCCAGCTAAGGATCCCCTTCATCCCCACAGGGCCAAGTTCCCAGGATTTGCGAGCCTTCCCCCGCTCCCCACCTCCACCTCCCCACCCCCACTCCCAGCACAGGGTAGTCAAGTTGATCTCTTTAGAACATCTCCTACCACACAGGGTTAGGCTTCAGTGGGACTATTGGGCACTGCTGTTTTCCTTCTCTAATTGGAAGGCAAACCAGGCATTCAACCAATATGGGGGCTGAGGGTAGATGAACACAGTGCACTCAGTAGGTGCAGAGGGCCAGCTAACAGAATTAAAATTTTGGAGAATGCATTTCCATGTTCTTGAGGTAGGCAGCTAGATTTAAACAGAGCTTGGAGTAATTGATAATTTGGAGATCTGAAGAGATTGCCTTCCAGCTGTTTGAAAGTTGTTCCAGCTGTTAGGAATGGCATGGTAGAATGCATGGACTTAGAAAATGAGATCAGGGGAGGATAATAGAGATAAGAAAGAGGGGTTTGAATGGATAGAGTATAGATGTGGATGCAGCAAAGCACTGGGGAAGGACCCAGGCTTTGTTGAGGAACCAACATGAGTCCTAACTGGAGCGCCAGCACTTGCTCAGCTTCTTTAAGTCTTCGTTGTCTTGTATAGTTAAACATGAGGGCAAAACACACCAGGAGCAACACAGAGCACATAAATATCTGGACTTTAACCCAAAGTAAAAAAAAAAAAAAAGGTTTGGATTTCAAAATCAGGTCACGCCCCTGGATGTTTTTTAAAATGAAACCCTTGAGGTACTAATGTTGGCATAGGGATCAGCTCTACTTCCAAAAAGGAGAGCAAAAATTGAGACCCAAGTGCCCACACAAGAGTCCTTAGGGGCCCAAAGGGAGCTACTGGCCATGTCCCAGAACACTGAATAAAAGCTACAAGAACCTAGAAACTCAAATGTGGCTAGGCTGTCTGTGGGGCACCCCAAAGGCTAGAAAGAAGAGAGAGCTGAAACTTGCTTTGGAGTTTGAGTAAGCAGAGAAGAAAGCTAAGGAAGGGAAGATAGAAAAAAAAAAAAAAAAAAACAGGATGCAACAGAAAACCCTGGGAAGGAAGGAAAAGAGTTGTCAGCCGAAACCGGTTTGGCTCAGTGGATAAAGCATCGGCCTGTAGACTGAAGGGTCCCGGATTCGATTCCGGTCAAGGGCATGTACCTTGGTTGCAGGCACATCCCTAGTAGGGGGTGTGCAAGAGGCAACTGATCGATAACTCTCTCTCATCAATGTTTCTAACTCTCATCTCTCTCCCTTCCTCTCTGTAAAAAATCAATAAAATACATTTAAAAAAAGAAAAGAAAAAAAAAGAAAGAAAGAAAAGAGTTGTCAGTTGATAGGAAAGAGAAGGGACTACAAGAGAATAAAGCCAGACCAGTTTTGAATATCCCTGTTTCTAAAAACACAAAAAAGAAAATTATTAATCCCAGCCAAGCAGTAGAGTTTATGGGACAGAATATGGGCTCTGGAGTCAACTTAGCTTGGCTCGGTCATGTGCTAACCGCGCAACCCTTGTGACCCTTGTACAAACCCCTTCACCTTTCTTTACCTCAGTTTCCCCATCTGTGACATGAGGACTCAAAATAACACCTACCTGGTGGGGTTGTTCCGAGTTTTACATGAGATGGTGTGTATGCAAGGGCCTGGCATATAACAGGTGCTCAGTAATTGATTATTCTTAATGTTTCTTGACTACATGTTTCTGAACATAATGTCTCACATTACAAAACATTTCTTTACAGTTAACTGTGGTGCCTCCTGTGGCAGTTCTGCATTCAGAACCCTAGGCTTGGGAGAAAGGACACCTGTGTTCCTGTTCCCCCATGCTGGCTTAGGCCCATAGCATGAACTCACTAATGATTTTACATTAAATGAAGAAACCTTGTTCAAATAAGTAATCTATGTCCTGTGGACCATCCCTTTATCCCCTAGTTTCTTTCATCCCATTCTGCAACTTTTCCGGTTGCTAATACCCCCTCTCCCCCCTGGAACAGAGAGGACCACCCAGAACTGGATACGGGGTTTCTGCCACAACCACTGCCCCTGCAGTAGGGGAAGTGAATGCCCTGCATTTTCTGCAAGTTCAGGCCTGTGTCCTCACATCCAGTTCCCTGCTTCCAGTATGATCTCCTTACAACTTAATGGCAGAAGTGGTGGGAAGTAGGGGGGAGGCCTTCTTGCCTACCTAAGGGATAAGGGTGAATTTCTTCCCTAGAGCAACTGGCAAGCTTGGGAAACCAGGAGGTTACAGTGTACACTTGACATAGGGGGCAGGGTAGCAATGGAACAGTCTGTTCCACCTCAGATGGACACTATAAGTCAACAATAGCATTGGGAAGAAAAAAGAGAGAGATTGGGTTTGGCAGCCCGCTCAGTCCCCCAAATTGACATTGTTTTCTCTTCCTGGTAAGGTTCTTACTTCCCTTGATCAGCACTATGAAAGTGGAGCTGAGCTAAGAACTATTGCAGGTTGCTTAATAACCCTGGATATTAAGGCTGTTTATAGATGAGCAAGCAGGCTCAGAAAAGTTCAGTCACTAGCCCGGGGTCATATTTGGTGCAGAACCAGGATTCAAACCCAAAGCTGTGTAACCCTTACTGGTTCCGTCTTCTTTCTATTTGATTGTTTGACTCTCTTTCTCGTTCTGGCTTGCCCACCCTCTGTATGGGTTCCCTTTCCAGCAGCTCAAGAAGTGGTCAGGGTATGTTCCATGATACTAGATTTGGAATTCACTCACAGGTCAACGGCTTCTTTATTGCTCACACTTTTATGAGTAACATTAGCCTTGGCTTTTGCTGTTGTTGTTACTATCGGCTAGCCTTGGCTTTTGCTGACACTATCTGCAAAAGCACAGCTATACTGTGGAAAGAGCTTAGGCTTCTGCTTCAGAACCTTTTATGTTTCATCATACTCCAACACTTCCACGCTGTGTGACTTAACTTATCTGAGCTATAGCTTCCTCATCTGGAAAGACAGTCCTTACAGGTTGGCTAAGTGGATCAAAAGAAAGGATGTATGAGAAAATGCCTAGAACACAGTTCCTGGCTTTCCTCTCCTCTATCTAGCTTACCCATACCCTGGAGGGGATCTAAGTCTAGGAACAATCCAGCAGACCATAAGTTTCTAGTAGGATCATGGGAAAGGGCCTGGGCTAAGAGTGTCATGGTTCTCTCTGGTGCCCTCTTATATGTACCTGTCTTTGTTACATCTCCTCCCCCTCCTTTGCGACAATTCTTCTGGTGGGGCTATGGGGTGGTGCGGCGATGGACCGGGCGGGCACAGAACAGGTGGGTGCAGGCTGGGTGTCTGGCGCTGGGACACAAGTGCTCTGTGTATAGGGTGGGCGGAAGTCAGGGCGTTTGATCTGAATTCTAAAGGGCGTTGTTCAGAGACCCACAAAGGTCCCATTGTGCAGACACAGGGTATAAAGCAGCATATGACTCCCCAGCACCGGGTGGTGATGAATTGGGACGCAGGCGCGGACCCAGGGACCACTCCCCCGGCACAGACATGAGACCATAGGGGACCTGTCTGGGTGGCCTCAGGGACAGGCGCTCCCCAAGGTAACAGGGCTTTTGGGGGTTTCCCCAGCTTCAAACTTAAGGAGCTGGAGGATGGGGAACTAAAAAGGGATGGCTAAAGACAGAACAAGATGTGCCTGGCACAGAAAGGGGCTAGAGAGGAATAAATGTTGGATGAAAGCAAAAAATGAGAGATGGGGCTCAGGGAAATCAAGTGAAGTGAGTGAGTGAGGAGGAGAGGCTGGCAAGGGAGATGGGGTGATGATGAAAGTTATGATTATCTTTCTTCTTTTCTTGTTACTGGCTCTTGGAAGACCTGGTGGAGGGGTGGGGGTGGTTCAGATGGTGTTATGGTGGCCGTCCTTCTGCCCCAGCTCTCTGACAGCTTGCTTTGTGGCTCATGTCTTACAGGTGTGAATGAGGCAGGATGAACTGGACAGGCTTGTACACCGTGCTCAGTGGCGTGAACCGGCATTCTACTGCCATTGGCCGAGTATGGCTCTCAGTCATCTTCATCTTCAGAATCATGGTGCTGGTGGTGGCTGCCGAGAGTGTGTGGGGTGACGAGAAGTCTTCCTTCATCTGCAACACCCTCCAGCCCGGCTGCAACAGTGTCTGCTATGACCATTTTTTCCCCATTTCCCATGTGCGTCTGTGGTCTCTGCAACTCATCTTGGTTTCCACCCCAGCTCTCCTCGTGGCCATGCATGTGGCTCACCAGCAACACATAGAAAAGAAAATGCTGCGACTTGAAGGCCATGGGGACCCCTTACATCTGGAGGAGGTGAAGAGGCACAAGGTCCACATCTCAGGGACATTGTGGTGGACCTATGTCATCAGCGTGGTCTTCCGGCTGCTGTTCGAGGCTGTCTTCATGTACGTCTTTTATTTGCTCTACCCTGGCTATGCCATGGTGCGGCTTGTCAAGTGTGAGGCCTACCCCTGCCCCAACACAGTGGACTGCTTTGTGTCCCGCCCCACGGAGAAAACAGTCTTCACGGTCTTCATGCTGGTTGCCTCCGGCATCTGCATCATCCTCAATGTGGCCGAAGTGGTGTACCTCATCATCCGGGCCTGTGCCCGCCGGGCCCGACGCCACTCCAATCCGCCCTCCCGCAAGGGCTCAGGCTTTGGCCACCGCCTCTCACCTGAATACAAGCAGAATGAGATCAACAAGCTGCTGAGTGAGCAGGATGGCTCCCTGAAAGACATACTGCGACGCAGCCCTGGCACTGGGGCCGGGCTGGCTGAGAAGAGTGACCGCTGCTCCGCCTGCTGATGCCACATACCAGGCAACCTCCCATCCCGCCCCCACCCCACCCTGCCCGAGCCTCCTTCCCCTATGCCGGTGCACAGGCCTCTACCTGCCAGGGAGAGAGAGCTCCATCAAAACTTTCCTTCCCCCCCTACTCCCTTTCCTACCCCCGCCTGCCGCCTGCGGGGCTACAGAGGTGGGGAGCCCGAATGCTCAAGGTTAGTGAGGGTGTGGGGCAGCTCTTGTTGCCTGTACCCCTTCTTCTTCCCTCTCCTTCCCCGGAGCCACTGGGGAAAAGAGATAAGATGCTCTGACAACATCTCCAATTATGAAACTAATCTTAACCCTGTGCTGTCAGATACCCTATTTGTGGAGTCACATCAGTAGGAAGGGAAGGAGCAAGGGAGGGTGCTGTGGACCTGTGGGTGGAGAAGGGAGGGTAGCAAGAAAAGGAGAAGCAGTGCTCGTGTCCTCAAAGAAAAAAAAAAAGGACGTATCTGGGGTGGAGGAGTTAGGGAGGGAGAAAGAAGCAGGCAGATAAATTGGAATAGGGGTTAGTCAGGGCTGCCTTTACCTCTAGTCCCCAAGGCCTCTCTCTGCCTGAAATGTTACACATTAAACAGGATTTTACAGAAAATGAAGGGGTGGCTTGTGTGTTTGTCAAGTTCTTTCTGCTGTAACCTCTGACCTCTCTCGGCTGAGCTGGCCTTGGCTTTTGCTGATCAAGAAAGGAATGGGTGGGGGGAAAAAGAAAAGAAAGGAGTGGGTGGCAGAAAACAGTGATTTGAGGAGCTGAACCTGTAAATGATATACCGCAGCCCTACTGGCCCTCAAAACCAGCCCCTGAGCTGTTCTCCCCTGAGTTCTATTATTTTGTCTTTTGGGGCTTTCCCCCCATTTTTTAATAATATCTTTATTGGGATCTAATTTACTTATTCCCCTCCTCTGGTTCTATTTAATTTTTTATCCATTTTAAGTATAAGATTTATTGAGTTCTGGTAATTGTGTGCAGTTTTATAAATGTGACCACAATATATTAGAAAACAGAAACAACTCAAAAAGTTTCCTTGGGCCTCATCCTCTGATTTTGAAAATATTAAAATGATGAACCCTCTGGGAACAGAGGAAATGATAAAGAAATTTCATAGCTCTTAGAGAGGAGCACACATTTCCTCACTACCTTGGTGAAGGCCCCTCCTCTGCGCTCCTGGGAGAAATAGTGCCCCTCCTCCCTTGAAATTCAACATTCTCGGCAAACTAGTGCCCCACAAGCCATCTATCCAATTAGGCAGTGACTTTGGCCCCTTCCCTTTGGACTTAGCCCCTAATTCTGCCCTCCTCTCCAGTTTCTTCCCCCAATGATCAATGCCACGGACCCCAGAGATGTTTCCAACGCAGGTCAAACATGGCATAGCAAGTTTCCTCACCAGCATAGCATCACTCTCCAAAGCAGCAAGTAACCTCTCCTTCCTTTGTCAGCTGTGGTAGGAAAAGGCTCAGACAGGGACTTGACCTAGCAGTGTTCCAGTCCAGCTTCTGTCACTTATTAGCAAGGTGTTCCCTTCTCCAAGTCTCATTTCCCTTGAGCAAATAGAGCTAGCCTCATGCATCTCTAAGCTCCCTTTAACACTATGTGCCTCTGGGATTCTTAAAAGTCTTCTCAGCCTCAAGGTCAGGGGGAGACCCTGTCAGAATCTCTGCCCTCACCAATAGCCGCTCACAGTAAAATTTCCTTCCACAGCAAATTTTCTCTCCTCAGCTTTCCTATCTCCTAACAGAAAAAAAAGGATTTGCCACTCCATCTTAGAGTGTGCTGGCTCCCTCTGGGAAGAACAGATGGAAATAAAAAAAATCAAGCATAATGTTTTTTTTTAAATATATATTTTATTGATTTTTTACAGAGGGGAAGAGAGGGGGATAGAAAGCCAGAAACATCAATGAGAAGGAAACATTGATCAGCTGCCTCCTGCACACCCCTCAGTGGCGATATGCTGGCAACCAAGGTACATGCCCTTGACTGGAATCGAACCTGGGATCCTTCAGTCCACAGGCCGCGGCTTCATCCACTGAGCCAAACCGGTTACGGCAATCAGGCATAATCTTATAAGAATTGCTCTCCTCTAGAAACAGTCTCTTCTTCCTATAGGAAGCATGGAAGTTTTCCTCATTTGAGGCTGTTTCTCCTTTAGAAAGGAAATAAGGAGCTTCCTCCTCTCTTAAAGGAGATACATCCTTTTCCTGCAAGAAATATCCTTTCTCCTTAGAAACCAACATCATATCCTGTCAATGGCCCAGTCCTATTCCCACTTGACAGGTTCTGCCTGGCCTAGTCCAGGAATCAAAGGAATGCAGCTTGGTGGGTATTTACAGCCCCTTCTTTAACATAGGTTAGGCTTGGCATTAAAGTATTATGGAATCAGTAAATGAAACAGGCAGGCATTTCCATCTAGCAGCCACTGTGTGTATCCAGGCTATCTGATTGGGTCTCTGAATCACTTCATGGTTGCCATGCCAATTCTCTATGGATACCTCAGCCTGCTTTGAAATCCCATTTCAGCTGGCTGGAACCTTGATTACTCTCCTAGTTCAGCCTGTCCCTTCATCCAAGAGCTGACTATGTCCCTTTGCCCGCAGCTCCTGGCAGTTCTGCACACATATGCCTCTAAAAGGTCATAAATGTCCCTAAAAGCCTCAGTACCATACTCTAGAGACAATGATTATTAGGCCTTTTTGCCCTCTTTCAGACCCCTTGAATATTGACCCTTAGATGAATCATGCTCAAGGGAAGCTTGCAACACTTTTTGGACTTTGCTGTTTGGACTGCTGGCCGTTCCCTGGGGAGCCAATCTTATTACTGCCAAGTTCTTTGCACTCACTTCAGCTTAGCTGAACCAGCCTTGCTTCTTTCTGGTTCCTTGCAAGTTTTAGCATGGTTGGGGTCACAACATGAGGAACTGTATTGAAGGGTCGCAGCATTAGAAAGGTTGAGAACCACTGATTTAAGGGCAGTAGGGACAGAATATAGGCATGTGCTTAGGTTCTGCACCGTGAAAGGGTAGTGTGTGCTCAGTGTGATTAGAGCAGAGAATGCATGGGATTTGGTGGAGGTCTAATAGGAGGTGAGACTGGCAAAGTAGATTGGAGCCAGTTCATGAAGCTGAAACCGGACAACCAATGGGTCCAGGCTGCCTGTCACTACTTGAGCCAATTCAACAGAGACAGGGTAGAATCATATTTCCAATAATTTTTTCCAATAATGCCGGCAATATGGGAGAGCAGCAGGTCACCCAAGAAAATCTGTTCTGCACCCCGCTATAAGCCAGGTGCTTATATTTGGTAGGATGATGATTACATGGGGAAGTAGGAATTACAGGAATGGAGAAGTAGGCAATGGGGGCTGGGGTGGGACTCCATTATTTGGCAACAAGGTTGTTAATCTTTCCATGAAAATAGGCAGTTTTTGAATGGGAATGGACTGCATTTCAAGGTTGACTCCCAGGTCCAAGGTTGACTGTCAGGTTCCAGGGATGTACAACTCCCAGCTATGTTAGAATATCCTTTCTTTCATCAGAACAAGGCAATTACGATTAACCAAGCATGAATAATATTTCTTATAACTATAGCTAGTCTCCAATATCTATTTTTGCCCCTAACAAAGGAACTCATATAATGCACATGGCAGTTTGCACATGAATTTGAATTCTCAGCCATCACATATAGGAACCCTTGTGACTTCCAAGTTAGGCCCCTGCTATACTTACAGGCAATTCTGTACTCATAATTATAGATTGACTGTGGAGATCTTGAGGAGATTCAGGCCAGGGAAGACCTTTGCACAAATAGATACATTAAGGTTGACGATGAACTATGGAAGAAAAAGCAATGATTTAACAGTGGACTTCCAGGAGAAAGGGTAATTTACACAATGGTGACCACTGTTCTCCATTCCAACTGAAGAAAGTCTCTCTGAAAAGTCAGTATAGCATAGTGATTAAAAGTATGGTTCACTGCCAAAATCGGTTTAGTTCAGTGGATAGTGTCGGTCTGCGGACTGAAGGGTCCCGGCTTTGATTCTGGTCAGGGGCACATACCTGGGTTGCGGGCACATCCCCAGTAGGAGGTGTGCAGGAAGCAGCTGATCGATGTTTCTCTCTCATTGATGTTTCTCTCTATTCCTCTCCCTTCCTCTCTGTAAAAAATCAATAATATGTATATATATTTTTAAAAAGCATGGTTCACTTCCTACCTGCATGAATTCAGTTAAGTTACTCAATCACTCTGTGCCTCTGTTTCCTCATCTGTCATAGAAAGATAATTACAGTCCCTATGTCATAGGGGTATAGTAAGGAATAAATGTGCTGATTATATATAAAGCACTTGGGAGAGTGCCTAGTTGATAGTAAATTCTATACAAGTGTATGCTGTTATGATTTCATCTCCCCATCTTTTCCATCCTCCAGCTATTCACAAACTCATTCAAACACTGAGCTAAACTCTTTGTTGCACCTAATTAACATGCTTTCTTGATTGTTTGGTTGTCAATTGCCACATATTTGTGCTTAAGTAAGCAAGTCTGCATGTTTGCACACATATGTCACAATATATATGACCACATTTGTGTATATATGTAGCAGGATGGCTGTGAAGGGCATCTTAATTCTTAATGTAGTTTTAATGAAAAGGTATGTCTCAGTTGTAATATAGTCTGAAACTTTATTATCAGGCTTAGACATCATTTAGGTGGATGAAAGGAAAGGAGACTACTTATGGAGCATACAGGATGGACCAGATTTGGTGCTAAATTAAGTGCTTACATACATAATCTAAGTAATGATGAGGTAGCTATTACTATACCCACACATGCAGATGAAGGAATGAAGGTTCAGAAAAGGTAAGTAATACCCTGTTTCCCTGAAAATAAGACAGTGTCTTATATTAATTTTTGCTCCCAAAGATGCGCTAGGTCTTCTTTTCAGGGAATGTCTTATTTTTCCATGAAGAAGAATATGGTACACATTTATTGTTAAATGAAAATAAAGGAAATTTATTACCTGTATACAGTACGGTAGTACGGTAGTTGTCAACACAAACCAGACAAACTGTGAATCCTACAGTATCAAGAATTTACTCATTTATTCAATGACAATCATGTCATCATCTTCGGGAACATCATCAGAACAATCCAATTCCTGAATTTCCTGGTGAATTTCTTGTGACTCCATTTCTTTCAGAATCAGTGGACCAAATCTCTCATGTTTAGCAATAGCACTGTCTTTAAATGAGTACTTCTTGACAAGGTAGCCTGCTCGCAGTGATTTTCTCCCATGAATTCTTCACCCAAGTCACAACTTCTTGCAGTTTAGGTTTCACAAAGTTTCTAAGACAGAGCCTAGGGGGGGCCTTATTTTTGGGGGATGCCTTATATTTCACTCAGAAGAAAACCTGTAAGTAGGTCTTATTTTCGGAGGATGTTTTCTTTTCGGGGAAACACGGTATGTCCAAACGTTGCACAGCTTAAAGCTGCAGCTCTAGAATTAAAGCTTAAACCTATGCTAATCCAAAATTTGTGCTGTATTCTTTATAACAAAACTAGAGGCCTGGTAAACGAATTCATGCATGGGTGAGATCCAGCCAGTCTTCCCTGATGGGGACCAATCAGAGCTGGGCTGGCAGAGAGGAGGGGCTGAGGAGGTTGGCTGGCCAGCCCCGCCCCTGATCAGGGTGCAGGGGGTGGGGGTTGATCGGGGGCTGGGCCAGCTAGGGGGAGGGGCTGCAGAAAATTGGGAGGGAACGATAGGGTCCCCCATCATGTCGGTTGACCACCACAATGCATACCATAGCAACCAATCATTCCACCTTTCTGGTCACTTTTATCTACAATATATATATAAAAACCTAAGTGACCATTAGGATGGAACAACTGGTCGACCAGTTGCTATCATGTACACTGACCAACCAGGGGGCAGATGCTCAATGCAAAGTTGCCCCTGGTGGTTAATGTGCTCCCACAGCCAACCTCCCATGGCCCCTCCACTGGGCCAGCAAACCTCCCATGGTCCCTCTGGCTGGCTAGTCCCCCCCATAGGCCTTAATTGCCAGCCAGCCCGAGGAACCCCACCCTGGCACAAATTCGTGCACCAGGCCACTAGTATATACAGATAAGCAGTCTGTGCTACCTGAGGGAGTGTTTCAGGACACAGGGTAGCATGGGGTGGAATGGAAGAAGCTCATTGTGAAATAATATCCCTAAATATTAACTTGCTTGAAAACAACATGTGTACTTGGGGATCCCTAAGGTCAAGGGTGAGAAATGGTGGAGATTTCAAAAGTTTATATTGATTTAAGGGTTTGGAGGGCAGGAGTTCTGAATAACTGTCTCTCTCCATCTTGCCTGCACTCCCCAAATTGTCTTGCTTCATGGAGATGGACTTCTGGATCCTGCTCCAGGCAGAGATCTTTGGAGAAGCCCCTTTTACTCCAGACTGCCTTCCCTGTCAGGACACAGGGCAGATCCTTCCTCAACTTTCACTAACTTTCAAAGGCAGGCTTGGTTTTGCCTTGCCCCTCCTCCTCACCTTTCCTTCAAGGGACAAAGCCTTTCTGTTCTGGGGTCGAACGAATCCTGGGTTCAAGATAAGACCACCGGAGGCTGATGATTTATTAAAAAAAAAAAAAAAAAAAAAAAAAACAGGCAAAGAATTATTGAAATATCTGGCCAGGACAGCTGCAAGAGCACACGCAGGCGGACTCCACATGACTGCACTGTTTCAGGGGCAAGTAGTTCTTTTTAAAGGTTCTGAGAAGGAAAACCCCTATTTTGCAACAAACTGTTATTTGGAATTTTCTGCTGTTCTTCCTAGATAAAATGTTGCTTTCTAGTTTGCTTTAGCCAGTTTGAAGAATGATGAAGACAAACCTAGCTGTCTGACCTTGTAGGCCAGAGACCAGATATGCCCACAATCTCAATACCATGCCAAGTGCACTTCTTCAATTGGATAGAACTGTATTGTTTTCAAGGCCAGCATCGAGATAGCCACTAAGTGCACATAGGGCTGGCTCTTTAATAAAAAATAAATTAAAAAAAGGAAGTTCTGCCTGTAATCTTGCTTAGAATTTGAATTCATCCTCCCTAAGCCCATCACGTGATGAACAAAGCAAGTCTCTCCAAACTCTCCCCCTGCACCGTCTGACCGCTGGGGAACTCTGCAACATTCAAACAACAGGAATTTTCCTTTGTTCTAAATTCTAAATCCTAAAGACTATATTCTAAAACCTGGGGTCAGCCCGCAGGATCGTTCCCAGTCACATCCTGCTGGACATTGGAATGTGGCCCTGTCTTGCAGAAGCAGAACTCAGTGGTTAATCTCCAAAGGTTATGGTCACAGGCACAGGAAAATTGCCTTAGCAGGTTTAAAATTCAGACAGCAGTTTTTACCTGAGATGTATATTCTTAATGTCTTATTTCACTTTCATTCCACAATTAGAGATAAAAGTCTTGAAATGCAGATGCCTTAGAGAATTTATGCCAACTAAAACTCATTTACACTAAAATATAATCAGTAAGCCTAAAAACAAGGCTAGTAATGTTGTTTCCCAAATATTTATCAAGTCCCTTTCCTTCTCAGCTGCTTTTCTTCAACATATTGTGTGCCTTCCTTCAGGCCATGCTGATAATGTGGACAATAAAAGCTATTGTTTATTAAGCACTTGCTGCGTGCTGGGCACTGTGCTAACAAGTCAACTCCCTTAATTCTCACCACTGTTTGAGATAAGTACCATGACTGTCCCCATTTAAAGATGAGGAGCCCAGCCAGTGTGGCTCAGTGGTTGAACATCAGCCTATGAACTAGGAGGTCAGGATTTGATTCCCCATTAGGGCCCATGCCCAGGTTTCAGGATTGAGCATACGGGAGGCAGCTAATCAATGATTCTCATCACTGATGTTTCTATTTCTCTCTCCTACTCCCTTCCTCTCTGAAATCAATAAAAATAAAG
The DNA here is from genome assembly GCF_014108245.1 of Pipistrellus kuhlii. Classification (NCBI taxonomy): domain Eukaryota; kingdom Metazoa; phylum Chordata; class Mammalia; order Chiroptera; family Vespertilionidae; genus Pipistrellus; species Pipistrellus kuhlii. The sequence continues at coordinate 3,401,605 of NW_023425541.1, forward strand.
ATTAGGACACTGAAGTCCACATGGATTAAATAACTTGCCCAGGCCACATGGCTAGGAAAGAATGGACAGAGCCAGGGAACTAGAACTCATGTCTGTCAGACACTGAAGCAAAGCATGGAACGTTTCTGTTCCACTGCCTCCCTGTATTTCTTCAACACCCAGTTCTCCCCCACCTCACCCAGACATGCTAGAGTCACTTTAAACATGAAGCACAGCCTGCCAATTCTTTGTGAAAATCCTTTACTGGCTTTCCATCACTTTGAGAATAAAGCATGACTGCTCTGGTTTGCCAGGACCAATGGCTTTCCCAGGATGCTGGACTTTCATCACTAAAACCGGCAAAGTCATGGGCAAACTGAGATGGTCAGTCACTCTAGCAGGAGTTGGCATGGCCTTCAATGCCTTTCACAGCCTGATCCTTAGTGTCCCAGCAACACCTCTCACCACTGCTCACCTTTCTTACTGCACCCTCTCCACCTCCTCTGCAACCCAACCACCCTTGCCTGAAGACACTCCATATTCTCACACACCTCCATGCCTTTGCACACACTGATACCTGCACCTTTATGCTGCCTTACAAGCTATGCCCACTTTTCATGAAAACCCAGCACCCATATCACCTGTATGGTCTTGCTTTCCTAATAGAGAATAAGTAATAATTACATTCTACCCTGATAATTGTATTGACATGTGAGTCTTCCCCAGGGTCAGGACTAGGGTGAGGCAATTGAGGCACCTAAGGTGCAACATTTCAGGAGGCATTCACTCTCAGGGTTGCACAAATGCCAACCCTGTACTCGCATGATCCCAGCTGTGCTTCCTTACATTTTGCACTCTAGGTACTTTGATTACCCTGCCCTAGTCCCAGGCCTGGTCCTCCCTATCAGACTAGGGACTTTTCAAGAGCAGACTACAGGTTCTTACTCATCTATATATCCCTGGTGGCCAGCACAAGGCTGGGCACAGAGTCCAAATGTAGTTGAACAAATGAAATCAGACACTTCTCTGTTCTAGCAGAGAAAGGAGGTAGGAGAGCCAGGTGACTTTGGGCCCTGTTGAGGACGGGAGAGGGAGAAGGCAAATTTAATAGACTTCATTCATCTTGGCCTGGGGTATGAGACAGTTTTTCATCAGGTGGTTCTGCCTTTGGCATCTGGCAGATTTGGGGCTTCTCCAACTTCTCTGGTCTCTCTGTCAGTTCCTTTCTCTGCTTAACTGGAGATATTTTTCCAAGGTACCATTTTTGTCCTCTTCTCTCTTCATTCTATTACTCCCCTAAGTGGTCTTGTCCACTCACACAGCTTCAGCTAGAGGCTGTTTGCAGATGACTTCTTTTCTTTTTTCTTTTTTTAAATATTTTATTGATTTTCCACAGAGAGGAAGGAAGAGGAATAGAGAGCTAGAAACGTCGATGAGAGAGAAACATCGACCAACTGCCTCCTGCACATCCCCCACTGGGGATGTGCCCGCAACCAATGTACATGCCCTTGACTGGAATCGAACCCGGGACCTTTCAGTCTGCAGACCGACGCTCTATCCACTGAGCCAAACTGCTTTCAGCTGCAGATGACTTTTTAATTGACACCTCATGCATGCCAGACAGAAAAAGACAAATATTGTATGATCTCACATGTGGAGTCTGAACTTGCCTGGCCAGTGTAACTCAGTGGTTGAGCATTGACCTATGAACTAGGAGGTCACAATTCAATTCCCAGTAAGGGCACATGCTGGGGTTGTGAGCTCGATCCCCAGCAGGCAGCGTGCAGGAGGAAGACGATCAATGATTTCTAATCGTTGATGTTTCTATCTCTCTCCCTCTCCCTTCCTCTTTGAAATCAATAAAAATGTATCTTTTTTTAATGTATTTTCTTAAATTTTTTTAGAGAGGAAGAGAGAGGGATAGAAAGTTAGAAATATCGATGAAAGAGAAACATCAATCAGCTGCCTCCTGCACACCCCCTACTGGAAATGTGCTGCAACCAAGGTACGTGCCCTTGACTGGAATCGAACCTGGGACCCTTCAGTCCGCAGGCCAACGCTCTACCACTGAGCCAAACAAGTTAGGGCAATAAAAATGTATCTTAAAAAAAAAAAAGCTGAACTCAGAGAAACAGAGAGTAAAACCATGGTTTCCAGGGGCTGGAAGGATATAGATTAAATAGGGAGATGTTGGTCAAAGGGTACAAACTTTCACTTATAAGACGAATAAATTCTGGAGCTCTAATATACAGCATGTTGACTATAGTTAACAATACTGTGTGATATATTTGAAAGTTGCTAAGAGAATAGATCTTAAATGTTCTCACCACAAAAGAAGAAATGGTAATTATTTGGGTATCAAATCAACATGGTGTACACTTTTGTAAAAGGCCAAATGGGAAGACACCTGGACATTCTGTAGATTGTTGCTGACTGGACCGGGATATTGGCAGAATCATGTCAGTTGCACTCCCGCCCTGGGAGTGCGGAGATGTTCTTAGTTCCTGACTAATGTGTTTGTTCAGGAGGAAGGAGTGGGTGGAACCTGGGCTCTCCCAGGGTCCTTGTTTTCCTGTGAAACCCCTTGTTGGATTGGAGTGTAAATAGATATGCTGTGTGGCTCAGGAGGTTGTCAGTCTGTCTCTCCAGCAGAGGAGGTCAGCGGCCCTCCCAGCTCCCAGCTTGAAATCTATTTCCATGTCTTCTCTCTTTATTTCTAATATCTCTCAATCCCTGGGCACCTCCGCTTAGAACCGGTTCATTCATCTCTCTTCTCATGTGGGACATGGAAAAGGGAGATCCCTGCAGCTTCAGGCCCCAACACACTTTAAACTTAGGCGGTGTTATATGTCAATTATATCTCAATAAATCTGGAAAAAATAGACACTTTGTCTCTCTTCTATGCCTCAGGGGAGAAAAAGAGGAACAATTGTAATAATCTGAACAATAAAGATTAAAAATGAAGAAAATAATAAAAAATTAAAAAAATTCAAGTTTGCGTGTTCTTTCTGCTATACCATGTTACACTGCCCACCATGTGGATATTTTATAGTCTTGAACCCAACATGATCAAAACCTCAACTTGTTATCAATCTCTTCCTACTCCCCCCCCACTCCCCAGCCAAAAAAATAAAAATAAAAACAAAACCGTGTCCATTTTCCAACTTGGGTAAAGGCATCTCCCATTCAAAACATGGGACTCATGCTTCATGTACAATTATCTTTTTTTAAAATATATTTTATTGGTTTTACACAGAGAGGAATTGAAAGGGACAGAGAGTTAGAAACTTCAATGAGAGAGAAACATCGACCAGTTGCCTCCTGCACACCCCTATTGGGGATGTGCCCGCAACCAAAGTACATGCCCTTGACCGGAATCAAACCCGGACCTTTCAGTCCGCAGGCCGATACTCTATCCACTGAGCCAAACCGGTCCCGGCCAATTATCTTTTTTTTTTTTTTTAATGCTTTTTTATTTGCGAAAGAGAAACATAAATGTGAGAGCAAAACATCAATTGTCTTCCTCCTGCACACCCCTTACAGGGGATAGAGCCCAAAACCCAAGCACATGCCCTGACCAGGCGACCTTCTGGTGCACAGGACAAGAACCAACCGAGCTACATTAACCTAGGCTCAATGTACAATTATTCCCTCTCCCCCAGATCCTGCAGACTGACCTTCATGAATTCATTCTCTCTTTTCTTTCTATATCCCCACAGCTCCCGTTGAGGCCCACATAACTTTTTTTTTTTCAGGATGGCTTTTTTAAAAAATTTAAATTCTTAAAGTATTACATATGCCCTTTTCCCCTCATTGACCTCTCCCAGCCACTCCCACCCCCCAGCACATGCCCTCACCCCTGTGTCCATTAGTTACGCTTACTGGTAAACCCACATAACTTGTCATACCTTTTCACTGATCTGCTACCGTCCCTGTCCTCCATGTTGTTCTAGGGATCTCCTCCCTAAAACAACATATCTGATCTTGTAATTCCCCGACTGGAAAAACCTCAGCCTTTGCTTGTGCTGATCCCCAACTCCTCCCACTTACTGAGGCCCAGGTCAAAAGCCACTTTGTTCAGAAAACTCATACAAACTCCCTATAATCTCTTTCTTCAAACCCACAGACTTGGTATATCAGGATGACACTCTAACCAACTGAGCTACAGGGCCAGGGCTAACCTCCCTATAACCTTAGAGTTCCTTATTCTTCTACTTACTCTCCCACAGCACTAGATATTTCTTTCTGTATCTTACAACTACCTATGCACTGATCTCATCCCAGCCCCTCTAGCTTGGGAACCTGCTAGGGATAGGATCCCGGTCCAATTCATCTTTGTCTTCTCTGAATCTAGGTCCTTAAACATTGTAGGTACTTAACAGCTAGCTGTGGGATAAATTTTTCCCTTGTGTCTGGAAACTTGTTGTGAAAAGGACCATATTCCAAGTGGATTCATTCAGTGAGGTAGGTAAAAATGATTCTCAAACTGAGGTGGGACACTACTCTAAACGCCCTAGAAGATTTGACGTTGTCTGGCATGGGTTCTCCATATCCCTCACCCCTCCAAACACGGCTCTTCCTTCCCAGGAAAAGGCAAGAGACAATTTTAACTCTTTATTTGAAACAAACAATTCCAGAGACAGGTTAGTCGTGACAACAGCTTCTCACTACAACACAAGGGCGGGCATGGCTCACTGAAGGGATAGGCCAGATACCGCAGAACAATATATACAATTTAAACAGTGGCTAAACTGGTAGCAGTTTTAAAAACACAAAAAGAGGCTAGGAAACAGCAAAGCCAACAGGAAAAGAACTGGGTACCCCCTTTGCTGGACACTAATAGTCTTCTGGAACTACAAAAGCAAGATGGGGAAGAGAGAAGATAGATGTAGGCAGTGGAGGCAGGACCCAGGTCCACAGCTCCTCCCTATTCTTTAACCACAGATCCCATCCTGTATGACCCAAGGTCCCCCACAGGCGTGGCCTGGCTCTTACAATGGGGGAAGAACAAGAGTGGGGAACCCAGCCCCAACCCAAATCAGAAGGTAGTTTTTGCCTTGGGAACTGTGTCCACTGAACTAAAGGGAGGCAGTTACAGAAGGGGGCTAAGCATGTTGACACATGGCTCATATCAACCTAAGATGGCAGAGAGAGACAAACACATAAACCAAGGGGATAGAAGTTTGCTCCCCATACTTAGTCATTCTCTGCCTTTAAAGAAAAGAAAGCATGTGGAAGTTTTTTTCAACTGCAGCACCAAGGATTGATGCTTGCAAGGGGAGGGAGGGGAAACAAGTAGCCAGGGGATTCCAACAACCAGTATCTCAGGGGAGGGGAAGAGTATCTAAGTTCTGTGTTTTAGGTAAATGGTCCCCCTCATTACTTTCCGAGTTTCTTTCATATCTTTCATACAAGCCCCTTTAGCATGGTACTGAAGAAGAGTGGAGAAAGGAGTGGGCACAGGGTAGAGAAGGCAGCTGGATTCTTCCCTTGGCCAAATCTAGGAACAAGGGGCTTTAGTAACCTATGTGCGAAGGGTCAGGAGACCCAAAGCCAACAGGATCACCAGAGCTATTAACACTCCATCCAGAGACTGGCCCCAGGAGAAGGGGTTGACTCTGAAGAAAATGGCCTAGCTGGTTTTTGCCTATCACTAGTTGATCAGCCCTCAAGTACAGAGGACTGGGGCCCCTTGGTTGTCAAATGATTCGGGAGAAGGTAAAAGCCAGGAGTTCCTAGGGAAGGCAGGGAATGGATGAGTAGAAAAGGGCACTCACGGCCCTTCAGAATGAGTAGCATTGGTTCCCGGGCCAGTCGCCCTGTGGGACGTGGTGACAAGCCAGACACTGGTGTGAAAGATGGATACAGATGGGTTCAGTCCAGGTCTTCATCCCCAGTACGACCCAGCTCCTCATAAATCTCACGCACGGCTAGGATGCGATTGAGCATACTCTCCAACATGCTTCGGTCCATGGGGATCACAGAGTACCAGAGAGGTGACTCAGCGATGCAGGACCGCTCAGGTTGCAAGTAGAACACATCGTTGCGAGTCCGGAGGCTTTCAGGACTGCAATGGTGGGGTGGGACAGATCAGTACTGAGGCAAAGTGGATCCCATGGGTCCCCATGCTAATGCCATTTCTGCAAACCTGCCAACTCACCATTTTGAGAGATAGAATTCATAGAACTTGACAGGGCAGCGGAGGGGATTCATGCGGTTCTCACGCTGCTCTAAGATAGGGGCTTCATCTTCTCTCTTCCGCTTCCCAGAACCCATGTCTGTAGAGGAGGCAAATGACTCAGACTTGTTAAAACCAGTCTCAACAAACCACTCTAAGTGCACAGTGGGAAGGCCTCAGGACACACAATACAGGCTCATAAAGAAAGAAAGGCAGAAGAGTCAGTAGGTCTTCCCACAGCAGCCAAACTGCAGGGTGATGCTCTGTAACCCACTCCTCCTATCCCATTTACATTGGTCAAGTCTTTACAATCTTGCCCTGTTGCAAGGATGGGCTTCTGGGATTAAAAAAAAAAGCACGATAGCCCTAACCCCCATTAAAGTAGTCCAGGTAGAGGCTCAGATTCCAAGAAGGAACTGTGGGTCAGGATTTCAGAGCCAGAACAGAAATCAGGGGTGCAGTTCTTATAATGCCCAACAGCAAAGAACCATGGAACGACTGTCTCGTTGTCAACTCTCAACACACCCAACAGCTTCCCACCTGTCCACCACCCCGCCAAAAGTAGAAAAGGTCAACTGCCTTGAAATGAGGAAAGGTGGAAGCAGGCAGCTGGGTGACCTCCTATTTATGCAAGAGCCACTAATCATCAGGAGGAAGGACTGGCTGTTTTTACCTGTTCTGCAAATATACGAATGGAAGGTCAGGGAAGACAGTGATAAAGGAGAGGGCCAACCTAGTCATTAAAATGGAGCATGGAAGAGGAGAGCAGAGAGGGAGGAAAGCAAAGGAGGGGCAGCTTCATACCTCGCCCTTTCCGCTGGCGGACAGGGGCATAGTAGCGGATGCTCACCACCTTGGTGGTGCCCCGGGGGGTGGTGCACTTGCGGGACTGCCGCACCACATTGGTGAAGGAGAGCTGCATGTGTTCTTCAGCTGTCTGCAGCCCAAAAAACTTAGTGTTGAAGAACATGAGGGTGTTGAGAAGGACAAAGGGTGAGTAGACCCCCAGCTGCTTACACTCCCAGAGGTGTTCTTCCTCCACTCGGGAGAACACTGTGTCTGCAATGGTGAAGGAGAGGCGAGTCAGGAGCGAGCAACCACCCGAGCCCTGATCCCAGACATTCTGCTCATAAGCATTTCTGTTCAGTAAGTTGCCACTGTGCATAAAACCCTGACACCCTGCTGTATTACATAATAGGACTACATGGTTTTTGATATAGTTTCTACTTGCATTTGGAGCTTCTCTCACCACCCACATGTTATAAGCAGGTAGATGTAAACTTTGAGTAGTCCCACAACTTCTTCCTTGTTTTTTCAATTACCACCCAAACTCGTGCCACCTTTTGTGGTTCCAGAAATAGTTGTTCAGACTTAAGTATTAATCCCCTCCTCATGTTCAAGGTTAGGGGCTCTGCGTTCTCCAGCTCTCAACTCCGAGGCACCCAGCTACACGCTCCTGCCCTCAGACTCTTTGTGAAGAGTGGCAGACCAAACAGCCTGGGGCTTTTGGGATGGCGTCTCTGAAAAATGGAGTGAAGGGTGTAGGGGTTGCTAAGTCCCTGTCCCTTACTGTTGGGAAGGAGTGTGGGCTGCCAGGTACTCAGAGATTTGTTGAGTTCTTGAACGAAAGTCAGGTAGTAAAGATCCGTGAAAATGTTCACCATTCGGTTATTTTCCAGTAGGTACTAGAGAAGGAAAAAGACACACACATGAAGCTAGACTTTAGGTCTTAGAGCACATGTGTCAAACACAAGGCCCGCGGGCCAAATCCGTCCCGCCAGGCCTTGCAATGTGGCCCGCACCGCGCTGTCATCACTGCACTCCGCTGCGTTTCCATCACAATGACAGTTTATGACTGTTCAGTAAACCATTCGGCCCCCGATTTAGGCTGGATTTTAGGTTGTGGCCCCTTCTCTGATTGAGTTCGACACCCCTATCTTAGAGGAAAGACAGTGATACCAAAAGGCCCCAGGCACAGCAACCTTGATAATTAGGAGATGGTGGTAAATAGCTGCTCAATTGCATGACCCAGAGTGCTTTTCCCCAGATATACCTACAACTCTGAGGCACCAAGGCCTTGCTGGAAGGAGGCGGCATGGGACAGATGTGTCCCAGCAGCTTCTTCACAAGCACAGACTCCTTGTCAGGTAATGATGCATGGCTGACTTTCCCAGCGGGTACTAAACATTACCCCACCGCCCAAGGAGCCCACCTCTACCCACCTCTCCCCTTCTGGAATGGGTTTGAGGATTACCAAGGGGACCCAGAGAGCAATGAAGACGGCTCCTTGGCCAACAGTCCTGGGACACAGCTCTGATTTTAGAAGAGTATTGACATGTGTTGTCCTGCTTGGAGTAGGAGACAAAAGACCGCCTGCTCAGGATAGCAGACAAAGTGAGGACCAGGGAGTGGACAGAATAATTTCTGCTGGGACCTTGCCTGTTGTGTTGCTGTGTTGAAAGTGACTACAACTGAGGTGGTGTGTAAGGGGTACCTGTTGGATGCCAAGACACAGGTAGTAGATGCTGTCGGGTTCATATCTTTCACCGTTGGGTCGAGTGATTTCTCTCACAAACTGGGCCAGACCGTAGTTGAGCTCAGCAGCTGAGCAGGCCAGAATATCTTCTTTGATACGCATAGGTTTCGCTGCAGTGATAAGTAGTGAAGGTGATAGGATTAAGAAAACTTCACATTGAGAATTTCATTTAGCTCCACCATTAATTCCCTCATCACTTAGTCATGTCCAGCTCCAGAACAAACCACCAATTGCCAAAAGAGCCCTAAGCCTTGAAATCTAGGCAACATCTCCCCTTATTTTGCAACTCCTCCCAATGTTCACAGGACACCCTTTATATAATCACAGCCTTATCATCCATAGACATCTTCAGCTGAATCACAGCCTTGCTCTTTTCCCCTTCCCCTCCTCTTCCCATCCCCACTTCCCTCCCCTGGGTACTTACGGCCAAAGCGCAACTCATCACCCTTGCTGGTTTCTCCATTGGCATATTTTGATTGCACCCAGCACTTCCAAGCATTGACACCATATGAATAGTTAAGTCCAGTACAGCTTGGCTGGCTGCTCATGGAGTCCCGGGAACAGCTCTCTGAAAGCACCAGCCGCTTTTGACCCTGGAGGGAAAAAGAAAGGAGGTGGGTTCAAGGAGATAAGGTCAGGAACAACATGGAAACGAGTCAGGCCAGTGTTTATCAGCAGGGGAGTGGGAGACTGATGTCAGAACACAGCTATGGAAGCAAAGAGCCCCAGGAGTAGCTCTGATGACTTCGGGAACTGGGGAGAGAGCAAAGTGTGTGCTCTGAATGATGGAGAAAGGAGGTCAGCCAGGGAAGGTCAAACTAAAGCTGCTGACTTGGCTATGAAAGTACCCCATCCCTGGCCATTTGAGCCTCCATCCCTCTTCTATGGATACGGCAGCCCCAGCCCTCACCTTCCTCATGGTTCGGGGAAGGTCTTGTTCAGTAGACACGTCCTCAGGCCCTACCAGGCCACAATCAAAGAGAAAGTCTACACTGGGGTTAATGTCCAAAGGATCTGTTAGAGGTGAAAGGAAGCAAAGTGATTTTTAAGATCTCAGTGCTGTAGCCTTCCCACCCCACCCCTGCTACTTGTACACCTGACTTGAGAAAAGCTTTTCAGAAAGTTCTAATTGCACTCAGTAGGAACCAGCAAAGCCAGATGAAGAATATGCTCAGAGGCACAGAGATGCAAAAATCCACAACAATGGGAAAGTTCCTAACACTACCAAACTGCATACTCAAACGTGGAAATTTTCATATTATGTGTTTTACCACAATTAAAACAAAACAAGCCTGACCGGTATTTGGCTCAGTTCAATTCCCAGTCAGGGCACATGCCCAGGTTGCGTGTTTGATCCCCAGTGCGGGGCGTACAGGAGGCAGCCAATCGGTGATTCTCTCTCATCATCTGTGTTTCTATCTCTCTCTCTCCCTCTCTTTTCCTCCCTGAAATTAATAAAAATACATTATAAATAAATAAATAAATAAAACAAAAGAAGACTCAAGTGTAAAATCTACTACTCCCTTAACAGCCTTTTGTCACTGGTCACAAGGAGCACTGTTAAGGTCATGCTCTAGGTCACACACACACACACAAAAAAAAACACTCCTTTCCTTATGGCACAAATGCTACCATACCCAGTGGGCATGCCTTGAATTCCACTCACTTTTGGGGAAGTCTGCCTCCAAGTCTTGCCCAGGTTCATCCAAGACATTGGCCATCTTAACAGCCATTGCCAGGACATCATCTCGAGCTGGCCCAAACAGGTCACAATCTTCCAGAAGTCCCTCTGCACTCTGGTTGCTTACAAGATCTGGAAGAGAAGTTGGCTTAGTCACCGCATCTCTTACCTAGCTCCCTCACAGGCTTTCAGGGGCTGATTCCGACCACTCCCCCCACTTAGGCAGAGACAGACTAGGAAAACCATGACTCCTTCATTGCTGCTGTCCATGGCATACCACAAAGGTCAGATGAAGCTTTGTCTAACTCTTCAGCCTCTGCGATCATTTCTGCCATAGCCAGGATGTCAGCCTCCAAGGGGTTGGAAGGGATCTTCACCTTCAGCTCCTCAATAGTCTCCACAATCTTGTCTGTGCTCTCCAAGGTAGTAGGCAGGAACATGGGCACAGGTACCTGGAGACATAAATCCTAACTAAACACCAAGAACTAAACCAGTGGATGAGGGGACAGGTGGTGAGAGTAAGGGAGAGTGGTGGGTCAGTTCTAAACGGGCAACTTACCGGGATGGGCATTGAGAAAGGCACGGGGACTTTCTGGCAGTACAGATGCATAGGCACTGGCACGAAGATGGGCACTGGGATGGGTAGCACAATCACCTGTGGCTTCCACTCTTCTGTTGACAAGAAAGGGGTCTACTCAGAGCCTGTGTTAGGTGGGTCACATCTGACCCACTACCTGATACTTGCCTGTCACCCCCAAAGCTCATTGTCACAAAACTGCCCTTGCATCAAAGGTAGAGAGTCAACTCTGTGATTCTAAGATTACCATATCCATAATACTTCATCCTCCTAAGAAACCCCGTTGTCTAGCTCTAGGGCTGCAGGCCTAGAACTATAAAATAAAACCTGTGGTATCTAAGTATCCTGGCTCACCTGTCTGACTCCCTTTGGACTTCATCTCCACTTTGCAGGAGACCCCCCGATTCTGCATCAGAGGCTTACACATGGCAGCTTTGTTTTTGCGGGGCGTGGCTGGGGGTGGTGCGGAGGGAGGAGGAGTAGAAGCAGAGGGAGCCAACCGGATCTTCACAGGGATCTGCAAAGAAACATTAGTGCCACCAAATGCTATACCCTCCTCTGAGACCATCCTTCCCCCTGGCTTTTGCCCTGACCTTGCCCAGATTCCCATTTTCCTCTGGGGTCTTCACTGTATTGCTGTTCTCCACTTTGGTTTGAGAGGTTGTCTGGGGCTTCGCCTCAGAAGACTGACCTATAGATCAAAACAAATGAATGTTTTCCTCTGTGGAACCAGCTCTCCATTTTCATCATCCTGTTCCAGGAGAGCTTCCTTAAGTGGTGCATCAAATGGGAACAGGAAGTCTAGAATTTCTCCTCCTTACCACCCCAGGCCTAGTCTTCTCTAGGCCCCAGAAACAGTGGCCAAGAAGATTCTTTGCCCTGGCTGACACAGAGAATGAAAAAGATTAAGCTTCCCCAATGACCCATAATTTGAGCCCTTCCATTTCATGGCCTTCAGGACTTTGGTACCCCTGGAATACCCCAGAGGGGCCAGGATAATAGTCTTGAAACAATAATGGCCTTCAGTTTCACTAAAGGCAGAGCTTATGCTGATGCTTCCTTCTCTCTGAAAACTAACCACAGTCCCCACATGCCCCATCCTACCTGGTACCCGTTCCCTAAAAATACATCCGTTATAGAAACTCAGTGGAAGGTAGCTCTGTAAACCTTTAAACAAGAACCCCCCTAGTATCTGCACAGTCCAGAAGCTAAAAGAGAGCACAGTACCAGGTGCCCTGGCCAGAGATGAGATGAAAGAAGAAGAGAGGGGCTGGGCCCAGGATTAGAGTCCAGGCTAGTTCTAACAGAGTGCCTCCTGCCCGGGACTCACTGTTCAGGAGGCTCTCGGGCCCACTCTGGGTGTCCAAGTTGGGTTGGTTCTGCTGGCTATAGAAGCGCAGCAGACACTGTTGGTTGCAGAAATGACGGATCTGCCCGCGCCAGTGGATGGTCTCTAGCAGCTTCCCCTGTCGCTTACAGGCATGGCACCGGGCAGCCTGCGGGTATTGACAGGATGATCAGACCTGCATCCCTAAAACATGCTGAGCCCTTTGCCCTGGAATAAGCTCTTCCTTTGGAGGCTGGTCAGCTGGAGCCCCCTCCCTGGAGATTGGCCCACACCCCATCACAGCACAACCCTGTTGCCGTCTCCACCCTTTCTGTCCTTCCCCTTACCTTGCAGTACCACAGCAGGTACTTGCTCTTACAGTCCTCACTGCAGAAGTCCCAGGTGCTGCCATCCAGCTGCTCAGTGACTCCACGCTGGCAGGTCTGGGAGCAGTAAGTACAAGTGATACAGCACAGTCCCAGCTTCTTAGTGAAGTCCTGTTTGTACAGCAGCACGCAGCCTGAAAAGAATCCAGAGACACAGAAATCTCCATGGCCGCGAGACCTACCTTTTTTTCATGGTGGTAACCGAAAGCTCTCCCCGACAGTCGCTTGGGCCCAAAGCCTTGGGATGGACAAGGGCCCGCACATCCTGAGTAGAAGACCCTTGCCCCAAGACCGCGTCCCAAGCCCTCGTCCTTTCTCTGCCAGTCTCCCTGCTGTGTAGCACAAGGTCTCTGACCCCTTCTCCGTTTCCTTACCTTCGCTGCAGAAGCTCTTTTCCACCCCGCTGAACCGGAGTTTCTCATGCAGGAGCTTCTCCTGCCGGCAATGCTCACACTGGGACACCACACCCCGAAGCCGCTTGAAATCCTCACAGCAATCACGACAGCAGAACTGGAACGCCTGGTCCTAAGATTGGGTCACAGGGCATGGAGGAGAGTGCTGTGACATTGGGACCTGGCAAAAGCCAAGTGGAAGGACCCCTTCCGACATACGTCTAGTCATGTGGCAAGATATGGGCAGGGTGGGGGTCTTACCTGCCAGTCCAAGACCTCAGGCTTGCCACTGAAGAGGCTGTGGCAGTAGTGACAGCTCAGGTGAATGCCCCCTTCGGGGCTTGTACGCTGGAGGGAAGGAAGACAAATAAGGGAGGGGCAAGAAGTGTGTGGTGGTGGGGGGGAGGGGAGGTCAGGCTTGTTCTTTGCTCTGCCCCGGCCTACCTACCCCGATTTTCATACCCTCTCTATGCGCCACACCCTCTATCCCTGGTCCAGGGTCTGAAGTACCTGGAACTTGGTCCAGCAGCTGGGGCTGCAGAATTGGTAGACTGTGCGATCGACCTTGTTGTAGTAACAGGGGTCAGAGAGGCTGCGGCGGCAGAAGCTGCAGGGTCGGGGAGGGCCTGGGGCATAGAGAGAAAAGGAGAGCGAAAGAGAGAGGAGAGAGAGAGAGCACAGAAAGTGTAAGGCAGTGCAGAGATGGAGAGATGGAACAGGAAATCCACGGGAAGATGTGGTTGGGGCTGAGGTCAGGTAGCAGGGATTACTTAAGAAGAAGAGGGGAGTATGGGATGGGAGGGGAGAAGGAAGGCCAGCAGGGGTCTGAGAAGAGGGCTTTGCACCTACCAGTGAGCCCTGCCTGCTTCACTTTGTAAGAGGTGGTACAGCAGAGGGAACAGAACAAGCTCGTCTTGCCATTACGATCCACATGTGATAGCATCTCAAAGTTCTTACACAGGGTCTTGCACCAGACACAGGGGTACACACGTGTGTTTTTCTGTGAGGATGGGGAAGGAGAGGCTGAGGCTGGATTTGTCCCTTCACTTTATTTTTTAAATGTTTAAAACATGAAATGTTTCAAGCATACAAAAAAGTATAGATGATGATATAACAAAGACCTGTGTATCTACCAGCCAGCTTCAAAAAATAAAACATAACAGATACAATTGAAACCCCCTTTATTGGTTTTATTCCTCCCAGCCTCGCCCCATCAGGCACCTTTATTTATCACCCAAGAACCACACCCCCTTCCACAGCCCTCTAACGCACTACTCCCTCGGCCCCACCTTCTTGTACGCCCCCAAGCAGGTTGTGTTGCAGAACCGCTTTTGTTGGCCCTCATGAAAGAGGAGCTCGGGGCCCGGGCTCCCGGTCTTGGTATAGATGTAAGCCCCGCACTGGTCACAACAGTTGGTTTTCAGTCCCTTGTTGGCCCGGAATTTGGAGAAGCAAGAATCACTGCAGAGCCGGTGCACCACGCTGCCATTGCTGACCTCATGCTGGACCTGCCACACACACACATATCCTGAGCTGGGGCCTGACCACCACCACCCACCCCAAAGCGAGGACAGCCCACCCCGTCTCACCCTAGACCTTCACAGCATACATGGTTCCCAGGGACCCCCCCAACCTGCACATCAGGCTGCCGACTTGATGGTGAGGTCCTGGGAGGCAAGGAAGGCCAGCTGCACACATCCTAGAGAAGCTCTAATCTTGAATACACTCCCTCACAACGCCTGCCTCCCCTCCCCCTCCCCTCCTCCACAGGGCCTGGCCCCTGCAGCCCCAGGATTGCAGGGGCAGGTCAGGACTGGCCAGGCTCTGTACACCGGCCCCCACCGAACTTCCTCACCTCTCCAGTCTTCTGGCATATGCTGCAGCGAGTAGCATCGGCAGGATCCCCGGACTGGGGGATTGGGCGCTGCTGCTGGGCCTCATACAGGGAGAGGCAGACGGATGTGCAGAACTCGTGGAAGGAGCCTCCCGCACCAGTCTGTGCCACCACCAAGTCCTTGGTGTTCCAGATCTCCCTGCAGATGGGAACAGGCTTGAACATTCATTTGTTTCATCAGCTTCCAGCCTTCCCCTGGGATCAAGGACCACAGAGCAAATGCTCTCCGAGCCCCACTAGGTTCTTGCCAACATAGTCTCTGTCTCGCCCATTATTCCTGGCCTGAGGCCTGCCCTTTCCACACCCCAGTACCCTCACGTACTTCTTGCAGAAGGTACAGGTCTTTTTGCCCGAGGGCTTTCTGGAGAAAGTGGTGAGACAGGATGAGGAACAAAAGAGCTGAGGCAGCCCCTTGCGTTGGTAGGCCGTCTGCCCCTTCTGCAGCGGTGTCCGGCAATGCGCACAAGTCATCTTGGTGCCCACCGCAGAGCGCCCGGCCCTTTGTGCCACGCTGGAGCGTAGGGACATGCGAGGAGAGCGCCGGGGCCGGAATGGCACAAAATCCTCATCATTGGGGTCATCTACCATGGCATCAGAATCCTCATCTGATACTGGAACTGAGGAGGGGGGTGGGGGCGCATGAGAAAAGGCTACCAGACCGTTTCCAACCATCCCCTGACTAACAGGAGCTCTACTGCTCCGGGGATCCCCTCAGTTCCTGCCTTTATCTCCTCCCCCACCCATCACATTGATAACTTAAGTCCCTGGTGTCCCGCTCCCTTAGGGAGGGCTCTAAGTGGGAAGATTCTTAAGGATGGGGGTTGCAGAGCTGAAACAGGAAACTCCCATTCTCACTGCTCTTGTTTTCAATCACCTCCACTGCCCCTGGTTCCCATGCCAACCCAGAGCACAGATAGCACGTCACACTCTGCACGGAGCCGAGAGATCCATGGCGGCCACTTCCCACTCACCCCACTGGGTCACATTTCCTCAAGTCCTACTCACTGCTCTCAGTGGAATCCACCACCTCAGGTTTTGGAGGTTCTACTCTTCTAACGCGCTCACTTCTCTTCTGTACCTTGGAAACACGGGGAGGGAATTGGAGGCTGGTGCCAGGGACAGGCTGAAGGGCCAGCTACACTAGCACAAGGTTTAGGGGGGCACAGAAATAAGAGGGAGAAGGGAGAGTAGGGACCCTTGGCCCAGCCCGTAGGAGGAGGGGAGAAAAGGAGGCTGGGCTTCACCTTAAGAAGCGGTAGCCATAAGGGCTCCCTCCCTCTTCCTAGCTCTCCTCACACACCCCCTCTGGAGATCTGGGAGGGAAAATGAAGGGTCTGTCCTTCCTAGAGATCTAGGGGGAACCAGACTCCTCCCAATCCCCTCCCCCCTCACCCTCTCAGGCGGCTTCTCAGTCAGGCCATCTCCTGCAAAGGAAGCAGAAAGCAGCCTAAATCTTCAACCTGCCCTCACAGCCCCTTCCTGGACCAACTTCATTCCTGGGGAAGAACTCACACAAAACTGAGAGGAAAAATGCAAGTGCCTTCTTGGGGCCCCTCTCAGGGTTACCTCAAGCCCTGCACTGAGGGGAGGGTGGTGGTGCAGCTGCTCTCCATAGGAAAAAAAAAATCCTACTCTTCCTACCAGCTTTCTGTCCCAATCACTGGGAGTCAAGGAAGCAGAGGTAACATACCTTTCATCCAAAATTTATAGTTTGCCAACAAAAATAATGCAATTCCCCAAAGGTAGGTAGCAAGGGGAGACGGTAGGTCCTCTGGACTCAGATGGTTATATAAGCGCTAAGACCCTGGTCACAGCCTGGGAGAGATACCACTAGGCAGAACAGGGGAGAAATTAGCCTCTCCTAGTCTAGGCTGTCCCTCCCCTCTCAGAGACTCAATCCTAGGCCCTGCACTTCTACCATTCCCCTGAATTCATGATGCTGCCGGAGGCTCCAGAACCTAGTCAGCATTCATAAAACCCAGAATCCCCACTCTCATTTAGAACAAACCATCTGGAAAGATCTTAGAACCAAGAAGCCTGGAGTCCTCCCCACATCCTGAAGGGCCTGGCACCAAAAAGACCACTCGCATATGAAAAAGGGAGTCTCTCCCACCAAATTCACTTTCCAGCCCACCTGAAACCTCACCCCGATTCCTCCTCCACAGCAGCTGAACGTCCCCAGACCCCTCATTCTCCCTCCCAATCCCCCAACTCCTTCACACATCCTCTCAATCTCTCAAACCTCCTCCTCCTCCCCCCGCCCCACAGCAGCCCCTCCTCACTCACACCCTCTCCAACCTTGATTCTCCAGCCGAGAAGACAACCTACCTGGTAACGAAGGGTGTGCAGGGGGGCTGGGGCCCCTAGGTTTGGTCTGAGAACTGTTGATTCCATCCCCCAGTCTCTCTCCTACTGAAGGGCTGGGGGGGCCATTTGGGCTCTGTGGCTGCCCTTGGGGAAGATCCTCCTCCAGCCCAGGGGAGCCCCTTCTCCCCGTAGCTCTGGAGGTGGTCTCCTCCTCTTCCATATGTGGGGACTGAAGATTTATTGGAGAATCTGCAGCCAAAGATTCTAGCAGCCCCTCGGGTGAAGAGAGGTTCGCCCCAGACCCTGGGTCAGGTGGCACCACCTCAGGGGTCTGGCCCCCTGGTCCAGGCTCTAGGGTCTGATCTGCATCCCACGCAAGGGTCTCCTCGGGACCATGGTCCACCTCTGGGGGGGAGGGGACTTTATAGAGCAGCCCCCCCAGCCCCAGCAGCTCAGTGGTTCCATCCAGAACTCCAGGGTCTTTTTCCAGGCCAGCAGGGGTATCAAGCAGGTCCAGGGCTCCCGAGGATGGAGAAGGGCCAGGGGGCGCCCATCCTCGAGTTGGGGCAGTCTGAGATTCCAGCAGATCCTCTCCAAATTCCATGTCTACTGGAAGGTCTCCAGCCAGGGGCTTCTCTGGCAGGGTCAATGGGTCAAACGGACTGGGGAATTCACTGGGGTCCATGAGGACGGCTGGATATGGGCTGTAGATTAGGGTAGAAGAGGGGGCAGAAGAGGTGGTCTTCGCCAGAATTCCTTCTTATATAGGCTCTGGGACACACCCCATCATCCACTCGGATTTCTCACGAACAGCCCCCACCACACACGGCGAGCATTTCCACAGGCTTAGTCCAAATGACCACTCCCCCCCACCACCACTACAAACAGCGCCCCCTGTAGGGAGAGGCGTTCCCCGCCCTGGCCCTGCGCCCACACTCGCCAGGCAGTTAGTCGTTGGCCGTATCAGCCCGCCCGCCCCCACCACCTCAGTGCGACTCCCGGTTTCCCTCCCTCTTTACCTTTCACCCCCCCCCCCCCAACTCAGGCTGAACGCCCTATTAGAGTCGCCTAGGGCCTTACTCACCAGGAGCCTTCCCGCCCCCGCGATAGCAGTTTCTACCCCTTCCACTCGCTCCTGGAGCCCCCCAGCCCCCCGGTCTCTACCTACCCGGTCCGGCCCCACCCCCCTCACCGCGCTGCAAGGCCCCCCCTCAGCCCTTCCCTCGCCCCCACAAATTGCCCTTCCTAACCCCTCCCCCCAGTTACCTTTCATTTCAGTTCGCCCACTTCCTCAGCCTCGTCACCCTTCCCCATAGCTCTCGCAGCCCTTCTCCTGTTGCCCACCCCCCACCTCAGGCATTTACAGGAAGACATTTTGGAGCTACGATTTCTCTTAGACCCCCCTCCCGGTTTCTTCAAATCCCGCCTGCAGGTCCGGTTCGGCTAGATCAGGCCCGACCCCTACCTGCGGCAGGGTTAGTGTAAAGGCTATAAGCCTAGAACTGCAGACGGAGACGGCCCCGCGCTCCTTCTCCACCTCCCTCCCCAGCAGCCGGGACAAGGGGTCGCGGCCCCTTTAAATGGCAGCGCAGCTCGCTGCGCCTAGCGCTCTGCACCAGGCGGGCGGGCGGCGCCAGCAACCGAGCCCATTGGCTGGCTCCAGGAGGGGGCTCGCGAGACAGCGCCGGCCCCCGGCGCGAGACTCCCAGCCCAGTGGCCGCCTGGAAATTGTGGAGTGGAGCCTCGTTGTTGGAGATGGAGCTTGAGCCCCCGCCCGGGGCCCCGTTAGTTGAAGAGGAAAATATAGGCTCTGGAGCCTTGAAGCCCGCCCCCGGGAAAGGCGGCACCCTCTTTCCGCCGAAGGGCCAAGTACACTAAATCACAAAAAAACAGATCAACTCACCTGCTTCCCTTACCTGGCTCAAGAGTCTGCCCCCCTCACACCCGTGCCCGCCCTATACCTCCTGGAGCCCACTCTGCCCGCGATCCCCTCCTCTCATTCAAATGGTTCCCGGTCCCCTCCCCCTCCCTCTGTCTCTTCGCTTCCCACTCGTGTTCAATCCCTCGGCGTCCGCCCCCCTCAGCAGTCCCTACCTACGCCATGCAGCAAGCGCCTGCCAAGATTACCCTCCCCCCCAACCCCACCTCTCCTGGGCCCGCCCCCTGGGCGACTGTTGGGGGTAATGAGTGACAGCAGAGGGTGAGGGGAGGTAGAGACCCAGCCCTCACGTGCTCCTCCTCCCCCCCCTCCCCCCCGTTTGCAGCCCCGGCCCCCTCCCCCCAACCATTCTGAGACTCATAGTTATGGGGTGTCTTGAGCTTGCTCTCCAGCTACCCAGGGCGGGATAAATGGCTCTGGCTCAGTAACAACGCCTATGCAGTAACTGTGACTTCCCATAGACTCCTAAACCAGGTCCTGCAAAGCCACTCTCCCCCTACCCCCCTCAAGGGTTAGGGTAAGTTCTGAGATCTCCCAGAGACTACCCGCAGGGGCTCCCTGCTTTATCTCTTCAGCAGATTTCCTCATCAAGGCCCAAAGCTTCTCCCTCTCTCTCTCTCTCTCTCTCTCTCTCTCTCTCTCTCTCTCTCTCTCTCTCTCTCTCTCTCCCTCCCTCTCTCCCCCCTTCCTCCCTCCCTTCCCCTCTCTCTCCATCCCATCCTGGTTGACCTGTTTCCTCCCCCCACTCCCTTCTCCCTCTCCTCCCTCCCTCCCCCACTCCCCACTCCCTCTCCTAGGCTCGTACTCCCTCCCAGTCTCTTTTTGTCTTAAGTCTGTCCCTCTGCCTCTCACACGCGGGAGCACCCACGTGCAAGCTCACGTACGCTCCCCTCTTGGATGGTCCTTAGAATGTGGGTGTGGCTGAAGATGAAGCTGGATAAGTGGGGTAGGGGGAAGGGGCACCAGCCTTGGGCCTACTGCCTTTTAAAAATGTGTGCCAGGATCCATTTTCAGTCTCCATTATAGTTTGAGCATTTTACAATCTCCACTCCCCACTTTGCTCCTCCTACCCCTAGGGCTGAAGAGTGTTTAGTATCTGAGGTACTAGTGGAGGCTCAGGCTAGAAGGAGTCCTGCCACAGATTTAGAAACAAGGTTTGGTGTCCAGTGCCTACTCCAGTCTGCCTCTTTGCTTTGGGCCTTTCTTCTTTCCCACACGAAGCCTTTCCTAGCCTTACAGGGAGTTTTATCCCCCCCTGCCTCATTTACTTGGCCAGAAACCTTATCCTTCCTGACTGCCCACATGGCCTTGAGGTTATCTTTGCTCTCTCTTTACACACGGAGATAAAACCAAGAGTTTTCCCAGTTTCTCAAACCCAGCTTTCTCTTTCTCTTAACCAGTATTTTGTGCACCCTTCTTCCACCTTCTGATTATTTATATGCCCCTGTTTCTCTCTTTACCTTTTCAATTTGTTCAATCTCAGTTGGGATACCTTTTTGTTTTGTTTTGTTTTGTTTTAATATATTTTATTGATTTTATACAGAGAGGAAGAGAGAGGGATAGAGCCAGAAACATTGATGAGAGAGAATCACCAGTCAGTTGCCTCTTGCACACCCCCTACTGGGGATGTGCCTGCAACCAAGGTACATGCCCTTGACCGGAATCGAACCTGGGACCTTTCAGTCCGCAGACTGAGGCTCTATCCACTGAGCGAAACCGGTTTCGGTGGGATACCTTTTTGTATATTGCCTGCCCTTCTCAACACCTGCTTGGATCCTTGACCATTCTGATGAAGACTACCTGGTTTCAAGTTGAGGCGAGACAATCAGGGGATGGTTAATGGTGTAATATTAATCCAGAGAAGCTCTGTTGCATAAAAATGAGTGGGTCCTGGCTGAGATCGGTTTAGCTCAGTGGATAGAGCATCGGTCTGCGGACTGAAAGGTCCCAGGTTCGATTCCAGACAAGGGCATGTACCTTGGTTGCAGTCACATCCCCTGTAGGGCCTGTGCAGGAGGCAGCTGGTCGATGTTTCTAGGTCTCTATCCCTCTCCCTTCCTCTCTGTAAAAAAATCAATAAAAATTTTTTTTTTAAATGAGTGTGTTCTGGAGAGATAAACCAGGATTCTAAACCCAGTTCTGCTCACTTTTTAGCTAGTTGACTTTGGACAAGTTACTTCTTGAATCACTGGGTCTTAGTTTTCTCACCTTTAAAAAGATAAAAGAGCCAGGACGGGTTTGGCTCAGTGGATAGAGCGTCGGCCTGAGGACTGAAGGGTCCCAGGTTCAATTCCGGTCAAAGGCATGTACTCTGGTTGCGGGCACATCCCCCGTGGAGGGTGTGCAGGAGGCAGCTGATCGATGTTTCTCTCTCATCGATGTTTCTGGCTCTCTATCCCTCTCTCTTCATCTCTGTGAAAAATCAATAAAATATATTTTAAAAAAATAAAAAGATAAAAGAAAACAATATAAATGTTCAATCATATGGGAACTCTGTAAACATAATCCTTTATTGTTGAAAGTATTACATATGTCCCCCTTTTCCCCCCATTGACCCCTTCTAGGCCCCCTCCTGTGACACACACACACACACACACACACACACACACCCTGCCCCAGGCCTTCACCACCTTATTGTCTGTGTCCATGGGTTATGCATATATGCTTACAAGATCTTTGGTTGAATACCTCCTACCCCCATCTTCCCTCTGAGATTCTGCACTCTATTACATACTTCCATATCTCTGGATTCACTCCTTTCATCAATTTATTTTGATACTAAGATTCCACATGTGAGTGAAATCATGTGATACTTGTCTTTCTCTGACTAACCTATTTCATTTATCATGATACTCTCCAGGTCCCTCCATGCTGTTTCAAAGGGTAAGAAGTTCTTTTTTACTGCTGTATAGTATCCTATGGTATAAATGTACCACAGCATTTTCTAAAATATATTTTTATTGATTTTTTACAGAGAGGAAGAGAGAGATAGAGAGTTAGAAACATTGATGAGAGAGAATCATCAATGAGCTGCCTCCTGCACACCCCCTAATGGGGATGTGCCCGCAACCAAGGTACATGCCCTTGATGGGAATCGAACCTGGGACCTTTCAGTCCACAGGCTGATGCTCTATTCATTGAGCCAAATCAGTTTTGGCTGTACAAGTCTGCATTCCCAACAGCAGTGTACTAGGGTTCCCTTTTCTCCACATCCTTACCAGCACTTACCTTTTTTTTTTTATTTGTTGATGGTATTCATTCTGAAAAGGTGTGAGGTGATAACTCGTTGTCATTTTAATTTGCATCTCTCTGATGATCAGTGACTTTTATTTTTATAAAGCTTTTATTTTTTATTTTATATATATATATATATATATATATATATATATATATATATATATAATTGATTTCAGAGAGGAAGGAAGAGGGAAAGAGAGATATAAGAGAGGAAAGAAAGATATGACTTTTATTTTTATTTTTATAAGGCTTTTATTATATATATATATATATATATATATATATATATATATATAATTGACTTCAGAGAGGAAGGGAGAAGGAAAGAGAGATATAGGAGAGGAAAGAGAGATATGAGAATCATTGATTGCCTGCCTCCTGCACACCCCCTATTGGGGATTGAGCCCACAACCCAGGCATGTGCTCTTGACCAGAATTGAACCCGAGACCCTTCAGTCTGTAGGCCAATACTCTAACCATTGAGCCAAACCAGCTAGGGCTGATCAGTGACTTTGAGCATTTTTTCATTCGTCTCTTGGCCATCTGTATGTCCACTTTTGAGAAGGATCTATTTGAGTCCTTTGCCCATTTTTTAATTGGATTGTTTGTCTTCCTTTTGTTAAGTTGTATGAGTTCCTTATATATTTTGGATATTAGCCCTTTATCAGATGTATCAGTACCAAATATATTCTCCCATACAGTGGGCTCCCTTTTCATTTTAAAAAATATATATTTTATTGATTTTCCACAGAGAGGAAGGAAGAGGGATAGAGAGCTAGAAACGTTTATGAGAGAGAAACATCGACCAGCTGCCTCCTGCACAGCCCCTACAGGGGATGTGCCCGCAACCAATGTACATGCCCTTGACCGGAATCGAACCTGGGACCTTTCAGTCCGCAGACCGACGCTCTATCCACTGAGCCAAACCAGTTTCGGCTCCCTTTTCATTTTGTTGACCGTTTATTTTGCTGTGCAGAAGCTTTTTATTTTGATGTAGTCCCATTTGTTTATTTTCCTTCTTTGTTTCCTTTGCCCTAGGAAATGCATCCATAAACATATTGCTATGAGGGATGTCTGAGATTTTGCTGCCTACGGTTTTTTCTAGGAATTTTATGGTTTCATGACTTAGTTTTAAGTCCTTTATCCATTTTGAGTTTATTTTTGTGTATGGTGTAAGTTGGTGGTCTAGTTTCATTTTTTGGCATGTATCTGTCCAATTTTCCCAGCACCATTTTTATTTTATTTTATTTATTTATTTTTATTTATTTATTTATTTATTTATTTATTTTTATATATTTTATTGATTTTTTTTGCCCCCCTCCCTCCCTCCCTCCCACACATCCCCTCCCTGCCCAGAGTTTTGTGTCCATTGGTTGTACTTATATGCATGTATAAAAGTCCTTCAGTTGATCTATTATCTCCCCCAGATCTTCCTCCCCTCCCCGCTGTAATTTGACAGTCTACTTGTTGATATACTGTCTCTATATCTATCTTTTGGTTCATCAGTTTATAATGCTCTTTATTATCCACAAATGAGTGAGGTCATGTGGTGTTTCTCTTTCATTGATTGGCTTATTTCACTCAGCATGATGTTCTCCAATTCCATCCAGGTTGCTGCAAATGATGAAAATTCCTTCTCTCTTATGGCAGCATAGTATTCCATTGTGTAGATGTACCATAGTTTTTGGATCCAATCATCTGCTGACGGGCACCTAGGCTGTTTCCAAATTCTGGCTATTGTAGATTGTGCTGCTATGAACATAGGGGTGCATATATCCTTTCTGATTGGTGTTTCTAGTTTCTTGGGATATATTCCTAGAAGTGGGATTACTGGGTCAAATGGGAGTTCCATTTTCAGTTTTTTGAGGAAACTCCACACTGTTCTCCACAGTGGTTGCACCAATCTGCATTCCCACCAGCAGCCAGCACCATTTTTTGATGAGACTGTCTTCACTCCATTGTATGCTCTTGCCTCCTTTGTCAAATATTAATGGAGAAAATCAAGCTTTCTGCACACCTTGGCAGGGCCAGGCCCCCACTCAAGGCTACAAAGTTTCAATTATAGGAGATATTTAAATCCCAGATACAAGGGCCTCCACTTGGGTCACCAGGGCCATGGCCAGCCTGCAAACCACCACAGGCTCCTTGCTCAGGCTGCCCCACACTCCAAGGGAACCCCCACCCTGATCCAGGACATCCTTCAGGGCAAACCAGCCAGCTTCCACCCATGCACCAAGCCTTTATTCTATCTAATAAAAGAGTAATATGCAAATTGACCATCACTCCAACACACAAGATGGCTTCCCCTATTTGGTCAAAGATCCTGTCCCCATGTGGACACAAGATGGCCATCACAAGATGGCCAGCAGTGGAGGGAAGTTGGGAAGGACCAGGTCTGCAAAGGAGGGCAGTTGTGGGTGATCATGCCAGCAGGGGAAGGCAGTTGGGAGGAACCAAGCCTGCAAGGGAGGGCAGTTGGGGGCAATCAAGCCTCCAGGGAAGGGTAGTTAGGGGCGACCAGGCTGGCAGAGGAGGGAAGTTGGGGGTGACCAGGCCTGCAGGGAAGGGCAGTAGCGGGGGACCCAGGCTGCATGGGAGAACAGTTGGCGGGGGGGGGGGGGCAGAGATGCAGGAAGGGCAGTTAGGGGTGACCAGGCCAACAGGGAAGGGCAGTTAGGAGCAAATAGGCTGGCAGGGGAGCAGTTAGGCATCAATCAGTCTGGCTGGGGAGTGGCTAAGGGTGATTAGGCTGGCAGGCAAAGTTTCAATTAAGATAAATAAATTCCAGATACCAGGGCCTCTGCTTGGATCGCTGTGGGGCATGGCAGGACTGCAAACCAGGCCACCCCACGCTCCAAGAAAATCCCCACCCTGATCCGGGACACCCTTCAGGAAAAACCAGCTGGCCCCCACCCGTGCACCAGGCCTCTATCCTAACTAATAAAAGAGTAATATGCAGATTTACCATCACTCCAACACACAATAGTTGCCCCCATGTGGTCAAAGATCCTGCCCCTATGTGGACACAAGATGCCACCACAAGATGACCAGCAGGGGAGGGCAGTTGGGAGACACCAGGCCTGCAAGGGAGGGCAGTTGGAGGTGATCAACCCTGTAGGGGAGGGCAGTTAGGGATGGCCAGGCCAGCAGAGGAGGGAAGTTGGGGGCAAACAGGCTGACAGGGGAGCAGTTATACATCAATCAGGCTGGCATGGGAGTGGTTAGGGGGCAATCAGCAAGGAGGTCAGGCGAGCAGTTGGGAGCCAGCAGTCCTGGATTGTGAGAGGGATGCCCGACTGCCTGTTTAAAAGAGGTAGTTTAACATCCCTCGAGGGGTCCCAGATTGGAGAGGGTGCAGGCTGGGCTGAGGGACACTCCACCCCGTGCACGAATTTCATGCACTGGGCCTCTAGTATTTCTATAATAGAAGGCTTAATAAGGAATGAAATGAGCGTGAAACAAGAGGGAAGAAAACACAGGCAGGCAAAGAGGGAATCTTCATCCTTATATTTAAAAAGAAAGATAAGTGAAATGTAGTGAAAAGGCACCTATCAGCAAGTGTGATTTCATAGTGTGATTCTGACTGTACTCCAGTCTTTAACATTCACTCTGTCCTGTCCAAACATCTCTCCCAAGTTTGGAGGCAACATACTCAATTTACTCCACAGAAAGTCAACAGGCTTTGTGAGACATATTCCCTAGGTTTTATATGAGTTCCAAGGTCTCTACAGGACTGTATGCTATGCCACTGTCCCTTGGGAAATCAACTTAGGTTAGTATTATTTCTTTGGGTCCCCCTTATACTTATTCCTTTTAATATATATTTTTATTGATTTCAGAAAGGAAGGGAAAGGGAGAGAGATATATAAACATCAGTGATGAGAATCATTGATCAGCTGCCTCGTGCACGCCCCACACTGGGGACCAAGCCCAGAACCCATGCATGTGCCCTTGACTGGAATCAAAACTGAGACCCTTCAGTCCACAGGCCAATGCTCTATCCACTGAACCAAACCAGCTAAGGCTATTTATTTTTTTTAATTAGAACTTTATTGATATATAATTCAAATATTATAATTCATATATTATACAATTTGTCCATTTAAAGAATACAATTCATTGGATTTTAGTATATGCACAGATATGTGCAACCATTACCACAATTTTTACATTTTTATCATTTTAAAAAGAAACCCTGTACCCTTTAGTTATCTTTCCCCATCTCCCCCACCCCCCTTTCCCTAGCCTATGCAAGCACTAGTCCAGTTTCTGTCTCCATAGATTCACATATTCTGGACATTTCATATAAATGGAATCTTATAATATGTGGTCTTTCGTGACTTTATTTTTCTTTTTTTTAATATATATATATATATATATATATATATATATATATATATATATATATATATATATATATTTTAGAGAGAGGAAAGGAGAGAAAGATAGTTAGAAACATCGATGAGTCAAAAACATTGATCAGCTGCCTCCCGCACACCCCCTACTGGGGATGTGCCTGAAACCAAGGTACATGCCTTTGAATGGAATCAAAACTGGGACCTTTCAGTCTATAGACTGACGCTCTATCCACTGAGCCAACCCGGTTTCGGCATTACTTTATTTTTCTATTTAGCATAATGTTTTCAAGGCCCATCCATATTGTATCATGTATCAGAACTTCATTCCATCTTACAGCTGAATAATATGCCATCGTATGGATATACCACAGTTTGTTTAACCATTCATCAGTTTATGTACCTTTTGGCTTTATGAATAATGCTGCTATAAACATTCATATCTATGAAGTTTTTTTATTTTTTTTTTAATTTTTTAAAAAATATATTTTTTATTGATTTTTTACAAAGAGGAAGAGAAAGGGATAGTGAGTTAGAAACATCAATGAGAGAGAATCATCAATCAGCTGCCTCTTGCACACCCCCTACTGGGGGTGTGTCTGCAACCAAGGTACATGCCCCTGACCGGAATCGAACCTGGGACCTTTCAGTCCGCAGACCAACGCTCTATCCATTGAGCCAAGCCAGTTTCGGCCATATGCATGAAGTTTTAATGTGAACATAGGTTTTCAGTTCTCTTGAATAGATAATGAAAAGTGGAATTTCCGGATCATATGGTAACTTCATGTTTAATTGTTTGAGTAATGTCAGACTGTCTTTGAAAGTAGCTGGGCTATTTTACTTTATAAATATATTTTTATTGATTTCAGAGAGGGAGAGAGATAGAAACATTAATGATGATGCTCGCCTCCTACTGGGGATGGAGCCTGCAACCCAGGCATGTGTTCTCAACCAAAATCAAACCAGGGACCCTTCACTCCACAGGCTGACACTCTACCCACAGAGCCAAACCAGCTAGGGCAGTAGCTGAACTATTTTATATTCCAGTCAACAGCATTCCAGTTTCTCCACATTCCTGCTAACACTTGTTATCTGATTAATCAAATTCCATTTATTTAGATCTTTTTGAATTTCTTTCAGCAATATTTTGTAGCTTTCAGAGTATAAGTTTTTTACTTATTTTGTTAAATTTATTCTTGAGTATTTTATTCTCTTTCATGTTGTTGTAAATGGGATTTTTCCTTAATTTAGCTTTTTAATTGTTCATTGCAAGTGTATAGAAACTCTGCTTGTTAGATTGGCTGCCTCCTGCACCTCCCCCTCTCCCCCCACTGGGGATCGAGCCCACAACTTAGGCCTGTGCCCTGACCCTAAACCAAAACCATGACCTCCTGTTTCCTAGGTGGATGCTCAACCACTGAGCAGCACCAGCCGGGCTGGATCCTGTTCTTCTGTTGCTTGGCTGACTCCTCTCACCTTGAACTCGATCAAAACTGCCTTGAGCCTTTCTGCTGGTGAACGCCGCGGAGTAAACATCGTTGAGATTTCCCCTGTTGTAGTCATCATGTCTAAGTTTGAGTCTCCCAAAGAGCAGGAGCAGCTGCGGAAGCTCTTTATCAGAGGTTTGAGCTTTGAAACAACCGATGAGAGTCTGAGGAGCCATTTTGAGCAATGGGGACGCCCACGGACTGTGTGGTGATGACAGATCCAAACACCAAGCGCTCCAGAGGCTTTGGGTTTGTCACCTATGCCACTGTGGAGGAGGTGGATGCACCATGAACGCAAGGCCACACAAGGTGGACGGGAGAGTTGTGGAACCAAAGAGGGCTGTCTCAAGAGAAGATTCTAAAGACCTGGTGCCCACCTAACTGAAAAAGATTTCTGTCGGTGGTATTAAAGAAGACACTGAAGACCATCACCTCAGAGATTATTTTGAACAGTATGGGAAAATAGAAGTGATTGAAGTCATGACTGACCGAGGCAGTGGCAAAAAGAGGGGCTTTGCTTTTGTAACCTTTGATGACCATGACTCTGTGGACAAGATTGTCATTCAGAAATACCGTGCTGTGAGTGGCCACTACTGTGAAATAAGGAAAGCCCTATATAAGCTAGTGATTCGTCCAGCAAAAGAGGTCGGAGTGGTTCTGGAAACTTCGGAGGTGGTGGTGGAGGTGGTTTTGGTGGAAATGACAACTTTGGTTGCAGAGGAAACTTCAGTGGTCGAGGTGGCTTTGGTGGCAGCCGTGGTGGCGGTGGATATGGTGGCAGTGGGGATGACTATAATGGATTTGGTAATGATGGAAGCAATTTTGGAGGTGGTGGAAGCTACAATGATTTTGGCAATTACAACAATCAATTTTCAAATTTTGGGCCTATGAAAGGAGGAAACTTTGGAGGCAGAAGCTCTGGCCCTTATGGTGGTGGAGGGCAATACTTTGCCAAACCATGAAACCAAGGTGGCTATGGGGGTTCCAGCAGCAGCAGTAGCTATGGCAGTGGCAGAAGGTTTTAATTATT
Source organism: Pipistrellus kuhlii (assembly GCF_014108245.1). Lineage (NCBI taxonomy): Eukaryota > Metazoa > Chordata > Mammalia > Chiroptera > Vespertilionidae > Pipistrellus > Pipistrellus kuhlii. The sequence goes on from NW_023425541.1 coordinate 3,430,910, forward strand.
GCCAGGAAACAAAGCTTAGCAGGGGAGGAGAGCCAGACAAGTGACAGGGAAGCTACAGGTTACAACAGATTTGTGAACTCAGCCAAGCACAGTGGTGGCAGGGCCTAGCTGCTACAAAGAAGACATGTGTTAGACAATACGCATGTGAATGGCCAAAAAAACCTTGAGGACTGTATTTGTGACTAATTGTATGACAGGTTATTTTAGTTTCTGTTCTGTGGAAAGTGTAAAGCATTCCAACCAAGGGTTTTAATGTAGATTTTTTTTTTTGCACCCATGCTGTTGATTGCTAAATGTAATAGTCTGATCATGATGCTGAATAAATGTATCTTTTAAAAAAAACTGCATTGATTTTCTCCCAATGGTGCTCTATTTCCTATCCTGGTTGGTGGCACAATCAGACATCCAGGCACCCAAAACAGAAACCAGGGAATTGTTCTAGTCTTCTTCCACTTCTTCCCCCTACATTTATTTGGTTATTATGTCCCCTTGATCCTACCTTCTAAATATTTGGATTTGGTTTCCTCTTCTCCATCCCTACAACCACTGTCTTAGTTCAGATCTTTCTCATCTTTCACCTGAAATTATTTTTTGTGTTATATCCTATCTCCTAGCTTATCTCCCCCAATCTTTCCTACACATGATTGCCAGGGTGACTGTGGTAAGCTGAATAATGCACCCCCAAAGATATCCCTGTTCTAATTCCTGGAGCCTGTGAATGTTACCTTAAATGGCAAAAAAGTAGGACTTTACAGTTGTGATTAAGTTAAATATTATAAGATGGGGAGATTATCAAGGTTGGCCTTAAATGTATGACAAGTATTTTTTATATTAATGTATAGGACTCTCTTTCACGGCCCGCATAGAAAGAGTTCCAATTCAGGGTTCAGTTTCTGGAGAAGGGCCGCACACAAATGAAAAGAGACTTGAAGAAATTCAATTTGGTTATATGGGGGGCCAGGCAGTAGTCCAACTCTAGTGGGAGAACTACTCCTTGCTCTAGCCCTGCCATCCCTTTTGGGGAAAACATCTTAGGCAACATAAACAGAAATTTACATGTAGCCCTTAGGCAGGAAATAACAGAAACTTTCACGGGACAAACAAGGTAGATTCTGCTTTAGCTAACAATGTCTCAACTAAAGGTTAGAGCAATTAAGGTTGTTGACCAGCCTTCCTGGCTTCCTGTCAACATCTCCTTTTTAGTGAAACTGATTTGGTTTCCAGCATTAATGTGTTTTTGTGTGTGTGTGTTTTTGTTTGTTTTTTTTAAAATATATTTTATTGATTTTGTACAGAAAGGAAGGGAGAGAGATAGAGAATTAGAAACATCGATGAGAGAGAGTCATCGATCAGCTGCCTCTTACACACCCCCAACTGGGGATATGCTCACAACCAAGGCACATGCCCTTGACCGGAATCGAACCCGGGACCCGTCAGTCCCCAAGCCGACGCTCTATCTATTGAGCCAAACCGGTTTTGGCCAGCATTAATGTTTTATTTTATTTATTAAATTGAATTATTTTTTTAAAAAATATATATTTTTATTGATTTTGGAGAGGAAGAGAGATAGAAACATCAATAATAAAAGAGAATCATTAATGGGCTGCGTCCTTCACACCCCACTCTGAGGATCAAGCCCACAACCCAGCATGTGCCCTGACCAGGAATCAAACCATGACCTCCTGGTTATTAGGTCCACACTCAATGACAAAGCTTTGCTTGCCGAGCTGAAATATTCTTTTAAAAAAATTAAAATATATATGTGTGTGTGTGTGTGTGTGTGTGTCTGTGTGTATTGATTTCAGAGAGGAAGGGAGAAGGAAAGAGAGATAGTAACAACAATGATGAGAGAGAATCATTGATTGGCTGCTTCCTGGATGCCACCTACAGGAGATCGAGCCAGCAATGGCAGGCAGTGCCTTGACCAGGAATCAAACTGTGACATCCTGGTTCATAGGTCAACACTCAACCATTGAGCCACAGTGGCTGGGGTCTTTTTTTTTTTTTTTTAAATCATCAGCTGAAGATATTTTTCCATTGATTTTTAGAGGAAGGGAGAGGGAGAGGGAGAGGGAAAGAGAGAGAGAGAGGGAGAGAGAGAGAGAGAGAGAGAGGGAGAGAGAGACAGAGAGAGAGATTGGTTGCCTTTGGCACATGCACCAACTGGGGCTAGGGCTCAAACCTACAAAGTGCCTGCCCTTGACTGGGAATTGAACCTACTACCCTTCAGTGTGAGGGCTGATGCTCTATCCATTGAGAACACTGGCTATAGCATGACAAGTGTTCTTATAAGAGAGGCAGAGGGAGCTGAGCCGGTGTAGCTGAGTGGTTGAGTGCTGCCCCATGAACAGGAAGGTCACCATTAGGTTCCCGTTCAGGTCACATGACAACATTACAGGCTCAATCCCCAGTGGGGGGCATGCAGGAGGCAGGTGATAAATGTTTCTCTCTCATTGAAGTTTTTGTATATCTTTAAAAATATATTTAAACAAAAAGAAGAGGCAGAGAGAGATTTGACACACAAAGAGGAAAAAAGGTCATGTGGACATGAAGGCCGAGATCACTGGAAGATCACTTCAGGAAGATCTTCTGGCAGCCACATGCCAGGGAATGCCAGAATCCCCTAGAACCGCAGTTGGCAAACTGTGGCTCATGAGTCACATGCGGCTCTTTGGCCCTTTGAGTGTGGCTCTTCACAAAATACCACGGCCTGGGCAAGTCTATTTTGAATAAGTGGCATTAGAAGAAGTTTAAGTTTAAAAAATTTGGTTCTCAAAAGAAATTTCAATCGTTGTACTGTTGATATTTGGCTCTGTTGACTAATGAGTTTGCCGACCACTGCCCTAGAAGCTTGAAGAAACAAGGAACAGTCTTCCTTAGAGCCTCCTGAGAGATTATGGCCCTGTCAACACCTAGATTTCAGCCCAGTGATATTGATTTCAGACTTCTGGTTTCCAGAACTATGAGAGAATACATTTCTGTTGTTTTAAGCCACTAAGTTTGTGGTAATTTTTTAAAGCACACACTTCTAAAATTATATATATATTTATTGATTTCAGAGAGGAAGAGAGAGGAGAGAGAGAGAAACATCAATGATGAAAAAGAATCATTGATCAGCTGCCTCCTGCATGACCTCACTGGGGATCGAGCCCACAACCCGGACGGACATGTGGCCTTGGCCAGAATCAAATCCAGGACCCTTTAGTCCGCAGGCTGACACTCTACTCACTGAGCTAAATGGGCTAGGACTGTGGTAATTTTTTACAGTAACCTTAGGGCACATGTGTCAAACACAAGGCCCGCGGGCCAAATCCGTCCCGCCAGGCCTTGCAATGTGGCCCGCACCGCACTGTCATCACTGCACTCCGCTGCGTTTCCATCACAATGACAGTTTATGACTGTTCAGTAAACCATTCGGCCCGCGATTTAGGCTGGATTTTAGATTTTGGCCCCTTCTCTGATTGAGTTCGACACCCCTACCTTAGGGCATGAATACAGTGATTTTCCTGAAGTTCAAACCTATCATACATGGGAAAATTGTAATCTCTTTATCTCTGTCTTTTAGTCTGTGTGTCTATCTGTATCTATATATCTATATCTATATCTATATCTATATCTATATCTATATCTATATCTATACACACACACACACACATATATATATACACACACATATATGAATCCAAATTCCCGCCCCCCCCCCACACACACCCATACAACCACAAATGTATATGTAAGTTATATAGTCAGGAAGAAAATATACCAAAATGTTAAGTTATTTCTACAAGGTGGGATTATGATGATTTTTTATACTTACGTGCATTTCAAGTTCTTTCCTCAATAAGTATATACTATTACTTTTATAACCAGAAAACTCAACATAAGTTATTTAAAAAAAAAAAAAAAAACCTTCACTGTCTCCCCATTCTCCCCAGATTAAAGTACAAACTTCTAAGCATGGCACAGGTCCTTGATTATTTGGCCCATACCTGACTATCTAATTTCCAATTACTTAGCCTTCCACTTCTCTTCAGCCATGACAAATTACCTAAAACCAGCCATTCTGCCTCTTAGTTAAGACCAAATTCAAAGGTTCTCTATCCTGATCCACTCAAGCACAACCAGGCTTCCTTTAATTTACCAGTTTACCTCTAATATTCTAATGTTATTTTATTTGCTGACAGTACTGAAATTAATTGTTTTTATTAACACTAGAGGCACGGTGCACGAAATTCATGCATGTGGGCGGGGGTGACCCTTAGCCTAGCCTGCACCCTCTCCAATCTGGGGCCCCTCCAGGGATGTTTGCTCATTTAGGCCCAATCCCAATAGGATAGGGCCTAAACAGGCAGTTGGACATTCCTCTCACAATTCAGGACTGCTGGCTCCCAAATGCTCGCCTGCCTGCCTTCCTGATTGCCTCTAACTGCTTCTGCCTGCCAGCCTGATCACCCCCTAACCACTCCCCTGCCAGCCTGATTAATGCCTAACTGCTCCCCTGCCAGCCTGTTTGCCCCTAACTGCCCTCCCCTGTAGGCCTGGTCCCCCCCAACTGCTCTCCCCTGCAGGTCTAGGTCCTCCCCAACTGCCCTTCCCTGCAGGCCCGGTCACCTCCAACTTCCCTCCTCTGCTGGCCTGGTCACCGCTAACTTCCCTCCCCTGCAGGCTTGATCACCCCCAACTGCCCTCCCTTGCAGGCCTGGTCTCTCCCTGGCTGGACATCTTGTGGTGGCCATCTTGTGCCCACATGGGGGCAGGATCTTTGACCACATGGGGGCAGCCATCTTGTGTGTTGGAGTGATGGTCAATTTGCATATTACTCTTTTATTAGATAGGATAGAGGCCTGGTGCACGGGTGGGGGCCAGGTGGTTTGACCAGGGTGGGGTTTCTCTTGGTGTGAGGCAGTCTGGGCAAGGAGCCTGTGGTGGTTTGCAGGCTGGCCACACCCCCTGGCAACCCAAGTGGAGACCCTGGTATCTGAGATTTATTTATTTTCTACTACAGGCCCGGTGCACAAAATTCATACACGGGGGGAAGGGGTGGTGGTCTCCCTCAGCCCAGCCTGCACCCTTTCCAATCTGGGATCCCTCTCACAATCCAGGACTGCTGGTTCCCAACTGCTCACCTGTCTGCCTTCCTGATTGCTCCTAACCACTCCCATGCCAGCCTGTTTGCCTCCTCTGCTGGCCTAGTCACCCCTAACTGCCCTCCCTTGCTGGCCATCTTGTGATGGCCATCTTGTGTCCACATGGGGGCAGGATCTTTGACCACATGGGGACAACCATCTTATGTGTTGGAGTGAAGGTCAATCTGCATATTACTCTATTATTATTTAGGAGAGAGGCCTGGTGCACAGGTGGGAGCCAGTTGGTTTGCCCTGAAGGGTGTCCCAGGTCAGGGTGGGGTTTCCCTTGGGGCGTGGGGTGGCCTGGGCAGGAGGCCTGTGGTAGTTTGCAGGCCGTCCACGCTCCCCAGCAACCCAAGTGGAGGCCCTAGTATCCTTCTACAATTGAAACTTTGTAGCCAGGACCAGAGCCAAGCCCCCTGCTTGCTTGTGTCTGCCACCATTTCTGTTTGGATTTGTTTATCATCTATAATTGAAACTTTGTAGCCTTGAATGGAGGCTTAGGCCTGCTAGGGCAGGCAGAAAGCTTGGCTTCTTTCATTGTCAGAGAAACCCAAGCCTTTCTCCTGCTCTCTGTCGCCACAGCCATCTTGGTTGGGGTTAATTTGAATACTCTGATTGGCTGGTGGATGTGGCTGGTGGGAGTAGCTGGTGGGTGTAGCTGAGTGATGCTTAATTTGCATATTACTCTTTTATTAGATAGGATTTCTCTGCTTATGTTGTGATTGCCTTGAGGAGATACATGAATGTACTATTGTATAATACCTTTAAAATAATTTTCCCCCACAACAGATACTGAAAACCATCATGTGATACTTAATATTAAAATGTCCTCATTCATCTTTCTATATTTATATAGAAAGATAGCTAAAGTATTTTTTAGTGAGATCATGACTCAGAAACATATATATAAAAATGTATAACATTTTTGTTTGACCAGGACAGTACAAACACAGAAAATAGAAATGCAAGAAAGTGGTGATAATTGTAACCATTGGAATGAGTAGAGAAAGAGACTTTTCTCTTTATACTGTTGAGTATTGTTTGACTTTTATTCCCACAAGCAGGGAAAAAAATGTCTTTTTTAGAAAAGATAGACATAAAATATCTTTTTTCATAATAGAGCTGCTAATCTTTTTAAAATATATTTTACTGATTTTTTTTTTTTTTTCAGAGCGGAAAGGAGAGGGATAAAGAGCTAGAAACATTGATGAGAGAGAAACATCGACCAGCTGCCTCCTGCACGCCCCCCCATCGGGGATGTGCCTGCAACCAATGTACATGCCCTTGACCGGAATCGAGCCTGGGACCTTCCAGTCTGCAGACCAACACTCTATCCACTGAGCCAAACCGGTCTCAGAGCTGCTAATTCTTAAAAAGTTTGGGAAAATTGGTCCAGATACACCCAATATGGTAGTCACTAGCTACATGTGACTAAATTTTAGCTAATTAAAATAGAATTGCCACTGAGCAGTGGTTAGAGCATCAGTCCTTGAACCTAAGGGTCTCAGGTTCAATTACCCGGTCTAGGTCACATGCCTGGGTTGCAGGTTCAATCTCTGGCCCTGGTCAGGGTGCATTCAGGAGGCAAACTATTGAATGTGTCTCTCTCACATTGATGTTTCTCACATTGATGTTTCTCTCATTCTCTCTCTTTCTCTTCCTTCCCCCCTCCCTCCCTTCCACTCTTTGAAAATCAATGGAAAAAAATATCCTCTGGCAACAAAATAGAATTAACAATTCAGTTCCTCAGTTGCACTAGCCCTCAATGGTCAGTCACATATAGCCAGTAGCTACTGTACTGAACAGAGTAGATACAGAACATTTATATCATTGCAGAAACCTCTATTGGACAGTGCAGGTCTTATTCTCTGTGTCCCCACATAAGGTGGAGCCAGTTGGGACACCCTGAAAACCTGAGTGTGAATTTGTTAATTAGTAGGAATAATTACAAGGAGCTATCAGTTGAGCCTTGTAGCCTTGATTCACCACAGGGCTAGAGCTAGTTAGGCGTTACTGAAAAATAAAAGCGATTACCTGATTGTTGTCCTGCAGTGTTTCCAAAACTTCTCTCATGATGAGAATCACCTGGTGGAGTTGTTAAAATACAGATTCCTGAATCCCAACTAAGAAGTGCTAAACTAGAATTTTTGGGAACATATAGGTAAAATTGTGTACTTAACAACATATAGGTAAAATTGTATACTTAACAGTTAAGTACACAATTTTACCTGTATGTTGTTAAGTACACAATTTTACCTGTATGTTGTTCAGTACACAATTTTACCTGTATGTTGTTAAGCACACAATTTTACCTGTATGTTGTTCAGTACACAATTTTACCTGTATGTTGTTAAGTACACAATTTTACCTGTATGTTGTTAAGTATACAATTTTACCTATATGTTCCCAAAAATTCTAGTTTAGCACTTCTTAGTTGGGATTCAGGAATCTGTATTTTAACAACTCCACCAGGTGATTCTCATCATGAGAGAAGTTTGGGAAACATTGCCCTACAGAATCTAGAATCTAGAGGTCTATAATGTATCCATGGTAATGATGACATTTGTTGAATCTCTGTAAATCTTAGGAACAATAGTGATGTTTGGACTGCTGGTTTTCCTGGTTACCATGGAAATGAGTACCTGGCTACAATTCTGTGTAATCACAGAGAATAAGGTATCAACTTCCCTCCCCTCCCGCAGCTCTTTGCATAACCATAGTGATTATTTCAGGTGGGCTTCATGAGCAGACGTCGCACCAGGAGTGCTCTAAATATCTGATTAAGTATGGAGTATCAGAGTGCAAGCCCTAATGAGGAAGAGTGAAAAAGCAACATGGCGGGGCCTTTTTTCTGCAGGAAAAGACTAGATCTACTACTGAATACGACATTGTTGCTCTGGCTTCTTGCACAGGCGCAGTGCAGAAATCCTCAGAGCACGCCTACGCGCACATTTCCTTCCCTTCTCTCTCTCTTTCCATTTTCCTCTCTCCTCCTTTTCTCCCTCTCCCTCCTCGCAATCATTTGGTCCTCCAGTCTTTCTATTAGCTGGTTTACGTTTCGCCTTCTGAGCCTCCATCCCCCTTCTCCCCCTTCCCTTTGGGTTTCTAGCGGACGAAACCAGCGCATGCGCATTAGGTACAAAGCCTCGCTCTTTGTCCCCATCCGTCGTTCACACGAACCCAAGCCTTTCGCATTCGGCAGCCAATAGGATCGTAGAAATGGCGGCAAACTGATTCCGCCTCTGAAGAAGAATCTTGATTGGCAGTTCAGGTGACCAATCAAGAATGCCACTTTGTGCCCGTGGGGAGGCACCGAGCTCCGTCGTTGCGTTTCCGGCGGTCGCGCGCTCTTTTCTTGGGACGGTAGAGGCCGTGTAGCGTCGCCGTTACTTTGAGGAGCGAACAGTCGGTAGAGGGTGAGTTTGGGGACGACTTAGTTCTCCCGTGAGAGGGGAATAGGATTCCTCGCGACAATCGATGAAGGAAGAGGCCAGGGCAAGGTTCGGTTTGGAGGGCTTGGCCCTTCCCAAGGCCCCTTGAGGCCTTGTGCCCGCCATCCCACTGGCTTCCCAGCCCACCCGCGCGCGGGGCGGTGGGGGGGGCCTCTCACAGTCAAACCGCACTCCCGCTTCCTCTCCCGCCGCCTTTCTTTGTGCGGCGGGGCCTGGGATCTTAGCCCTGTCAGTGAGTTCCTGGGCCATGGAGCTGCCCTGGGCCTGAGGGTGTGGGGTCTATCATCTCGGAGTCTCGGAGTCGCGGCAGGAGGAGGAGGCGCTTTGGAGGGCGCTCCTCCCCTCGGCCTCGCGAGGCCATGAATTCCGAATGAGCCACTGGGGCACCCCGAGCGATGTTTCTTTGTCAGAACTCTGAGCTGGAAAGTTCATCCGTTCGTCCAAACCCCTCCGCTTTCTTCCTCAGGTTCCTGTGTGCCCTTACTTTTAGTCTTGTTGCCAGCTGCTCAACCACGTGTAGCATCACTTTTAAAAAATGAAACTTAATTTGATGGATTTTTTTTTTTGTCGGCTATTTTCCACTCGGAGAAACGATTGTCGTAAGGTGACACTTTTCTTTGTGTTCTTAACAGAGAGGTCAAGGTTAGAGAAGACCGGGAGGCACTTTGTATCTTAAATCTAGGTTGAGGTAGGTGTAGGGTAGCCAGATAAAATATAGGACGCCGTGTTAAATTTGAATTTGACACACACAACGAATTATTTTTTAGTATGTTTCATGGGACTTCCATACAAATAAGCCATTTCTAGTCGCAAATTCAAATTTTACTATGTTGTGTATTTTTATTTGATAAATCTGCCAAATCGGAATACACTGGTTAGATTTTTACTGTCTTTGTTCAACTTCTTTGTTTTCAAATGAAAGGTCCTAAGAAACTCTTAGAAAATAAAAAAGGACCTTACCATGTTAGTGCATTCTACAGCTTTCAGGATGGTTCACATCCAGGCGGCCATTTGGTCTGATAGAGTTTAACCAAATTTCCCGAATGTTTACACTTAAAAGTTGATCCTTATCCTGAAAATTAAGGGGACATTTACTTAGTTTTCAGATATGTGATACAGTAATGCACTTGGTCCTGTATCTAAACACTTGTGCAATTGTATCTCATGCTCAGTAGCCCCCGCTTTCTAAATCAGCAATACATATTTTCTCAAGTGCTTCATCAAGGTTCGTCTTGCAGATAGAAATCCTTGCTGTTGATCTTTGTACTTTCTCTTCTCAGAGGCCCCATGGTTAGGGGGCCAGTGATTTCTGCACATATTCCCAAATTATATTGGTAGTCATCATCAGAAGTAGGTGATAGGGACAATATTTACTGAGTACCTAGCTACTCTGTGGGCACTTTTAAGGGATTTATACAATATTACATAGTCTTCACCATTGAATGCCTGCTTGGGAAAGAACAAACAGAAAGGGAAGATTATAAAGATGAGCATTATGGAGACATTTATTTAAAAACCCAAAGGTATGGAATTTGGTTATACAAGTGATTTTTGCTAGAATCGAGAAGAGAGGAGGTAGAATGTAATTAATGACATTTGTCTAATTGAAGCACCTGCCACATGTAGAAATAAGGGTAATGGCTTCCAGCAGGAACAAGTGTCCACTATGTACATTACCTCACTTAGTCCTTAAAATACCAGCCCTGTAGAGTAGGGATTGTTATCTCCATCTTACAGGTGAGGAAATTAAGGCTCAAGTTAGGTAACATGGCTTGTTTGGAACTCTGAAATGGAAATGAGTAATTACAAAGCCTGTAGTATAGAGGTGAGTATGGCATTCTCCACTCCATGCTCCATCACACCATGTGACCTTGGCTGGGCATCATTTTTCTTATCCAGAATAATAATAATTGTGATTACTAAAGGAGATAATGCAGACTTAGCACAGTGCCTGACATAATGGTCAATATTTTGTATCATCACCTTAACTGCCACACTGTACTTATAAAATAAATAACCTCCCTTGAACAACATAAACTGATGAACAAACCTCAGAGGGAAGAAAGGGGAGAGAGGAGGTAAGAGTTCAACCAAAGGACTTGTATGCATGCATATAAGCATAACCAATAGACACTGATAGTAGCAGAGTGATGGCCTGTGTTGGGGGTGGGAGTGGGCTGAGAGAGGTCAGTGGTCGGGGGGAGACATGTAATGCTTTTAAAAATAAAGATTTTTTAAAATAAAATAACCTCCCTTGAAGTAATTCAAATTAAATGGTTTAGAACATTTTAGAACTTTATCCTCAAAAAGGTAGGCCATTTCTATTAAAAAGTTGTAAAATGGCCTTTTGAAATGGAATGATGAGGTTTGGGTAAGATGTAAAGATAAGAGTTTTTAATATTTCAGTTTTGAATGGATTTCTAAGGGTTTCTATTAACATGTAAATTATAAGTTGTAGATTCCTTAATGGGATGCAAGGTACTGAGGCTAGTGCCTTAAAGGCTGAGGGGGGAAAAGAGGGTCCTTAGGCTCTAGCCAGAGATAGACCTATTTGAAAAATAGGCTGTGAAAATCATTCAGGTTTCTGTTGTAGGCCACTTTGAGGTCAGGGAAGGGAGATGTTTAATAGCTGGGACTCAAAAAGTATCTATGGGAAAAAAGTATAAAATAGGAAAATACCTGATTCTAATGCCCAACTTAAACCTGCTCCCAACTGTTGCTGGGGTAGACTTTAACTTTTATATGCTTTTATTTTATATATATCTTATTTTAAAATAATGATTTCCTTTTTTAAAATTTTTATTTTTTTGCTAACCCCCCCCCAGGATATTTTCCCCCCATTGATTCTTAGAGAGAGTGGAAGGGGGGAGGGGGAGACAGAAACATTGATATGAGAGAGACACATCTACTGGTTACCTCCCGCACGCCCCCTGATGGGTTGGAGGCTAGCCTGCAACCGAGGTGACTGCAATCTGAACCAATTTGCTGTGAAACTGCTACACCTATTCATGGCATTTAAAGCTATTACAATTTTTTGAGAAAACAATGCTTCCCTATGTGGCAAGAGTCACAGATTCGGTTATACTATTTTTATCCTAAGGAAATAATTAAGCAGAAAGCTACAAACACAAAGATATTTACTGCAGTGTTATAATAGGAAAATATTGAAAACAACCTAAATGTCTCATAGTAGAGAGTAGTTTAGTAAATCCATATGGGCTTTATGTAGCTTTTAAAATTATAATTATGTTCACTATAGAGATGAGGAAAATCTGAATATACAATAGTGCATTATGACTATAGTCATAATATAGTATTTTCTGAAAGCTAAAAAATTAAAAAATGGAAACAGCAATATTTACTCAGGGTTATGCCCCAAGCTTTAGCTTGAGCGTTATTTATAATGGTGAAAAATTAGAAACAACACATGTCCAACACAATAGTATCTTGGTTGACAGCTGAATACTGTGCATTAACAATGTAGAAGATTTAGTAACATGAAAACTTAGTCATGTGTCGTAAAGTAGAAAAGGCATTGTAAAATAATTTTTATCGTATTCTATTTAAAGTTACCTACAAATATATAAATCTGACTAGGAGGGTATGCCAAAATGTTAACTATTTTTTTAGTGCTGGGTCTTTGGATTTTTATTTATTTTTGTTTTTATATCTAAGTTTTTTATAACAGATATTTTGTGATAGGTGCCTTATTAATGAGAAATAAAACTGATGACTGACATAAATGAGAAAATTCAAGTCTGGGCTTAAATGCCAACTTTCAAGTGACATGTTACCTCACAGCTCTATTTAAAATTACTACCTTCTACTTCCTATCTATTTTGCCTCTCCCCCCCCCCCCCCCCGCCTTTATTTTCCAGTAACACCTCTTCTTAACTACTGTGTGATATAATTAATATGTATATTGTTTTGTCTCACTAGAAGGTAAGGACCCAGAAGGCAAGAATATTTGCTTTGTTCATCAATGCATCCCAAGCACCTAGAATAGTGCCTGGCAAATAGTTGGCATCCAGTGAATATTTATTTGTTGAATGATTGATTTAATAAAGAAAAAATAGTAAAAAAAAAAAATCAGTAAGAGAAACACCACATGACCTCACTCATTTATGGATAATAAAGAATATTATAAACTGATGAACCAAAAGGTAGATATAGAGACAGTAAAGCAACAAGCAGACTGTCAAATTACAGCGGGCAGGGTAGGGAGATCTGGGGGAGATAAGAGATCAACCGAAGGTCTTGCATACATGCATATAAGTACAACCAATGGAACAAAACTCTGGGGGGGGGGGGAGGGTATGTATAGGAGGGGGGAGAATGGTAAGACATGTACACAGATAATAATTTAATAAAAAATAATAAATAAAAACAAAGGAAAAAATCATCAATAATCTATAACAAGCAGGACAGTTTTTATTTTTGCCTACCTTCTGTTACCTACATTTATGAATTTAAAAAACCCTTTCCGTCTTTTTTAAAATATATTTTATTTCTTACAGAGAGGAAGGGAGAGAAATAGAGAGTTAGAAACATTGATGAGAGAGAAGCATCAATCAGCTGCCTCCTGCACACCCCCTACTGGGGATGTGCCCGCAACCGAGGTACATGCCCTTGACCAGAATCGAATCCCGTACCTTTCAGTCTGTAGGCCGACACTCTATTCATTGAGCCAAACCGGTTTCGGCCCTTTCCCTCTTAAAGTATAAATTTTTCATGCTTACATGGTCTTCATAAATTTTAACTCTGTGTAACATTCCATTGTATAGATGTATCATAATTAAAAACTAGACCTCTGAGCCGAAACCGGTTTGGCTCAGTGGATAGAGTGTCGGCCTACAGACTGAAAGGTACGGGGTTCAATTCCAGTCAAGGGCATGTACCTCGTTTGCGGGCACATCCCCAGCAGGGGGCGTGCAAGAGGCAGCTGATCAATGACTCATTGATGCTTCTAACTCTACCTCTCTGTAAAAAATCAAAATATATTAAAAAAAAAATTAGGCCTCTGGTTTTGGATACATGAGTCATTTTTTATTATTTACCATTTTTATTGTCCATAAACACCATTGCAGTGAATATTTCATGGGTGTGATTTTAAAATTTTAAAAAATTCTTAGGATGAATTTCTAGGAACAGAATTCCTGAGTTAAAGAATATGAACATTTTGATAGTTCTTGTTACCTATTGTCTTGTGAAACAACTTTTGGATATAGTATTTAATAATTGCAATGAAGTTCCCAGTTTTGGTGGGATATGATATAAAATATATTAAGGATTTTTATGCACAGGAAAGTATTCTTATATGTCCATTATCCAAAAATTAAGTTATTTTCTTCATCTAAAATGTAGCTTGCACTGTTTTAAAGGTATCATATGATGTATTCACCATAAGGTTTTTTTGTATCGTTCCTTCAGCTAAATTCTGCCTACAGGGTCTTGTGTTTAGAATTAACTCTGCCCTTTTATTTCATTAACTGAAGAATTGTCCTTGGATGTCAGTTTAAAACCATCAACTGCCAATTTATGGATTATGCCAGAAATTTTCATTTTGTTTTCTTTTAATCTTACTTTAATTTTTAGATGACAGAATTTAACATTTTATGTTTACACTAGGGTCCCAGTGCATGACTTCATGCACCTTGAAAGGAACTGTGGGCCTTGAGGTTACAGTGGGCACAGGGGGGGCGGGTCTTGGCCCATCCTTCACACCACCACCCAGCCCTTCCCGCTGCAGCCCCTGTTGCCCAAACGGGCTAGGGCAGTCGTGTTTTTAAAATGTGCTTTAATAATTTTATAATAGGGCTAACAGTTAAGGGGTAGATCTGTTTGGAAAAGTAGTTTCCTATTATATGTAAAATTATTGTTCCTCAGGTCATTCTACTGCAAGCTGTTCTTGTCTGATTCTTGTCCAGTTTCTGTATGCCACATAACTGCTAATGCACGGTTGTTTTATATTTCTGAATTGTATTCCTTTGCCATACTTGCTCAAAATAACCAGTTTTTAGGATCTGGCAAAAGTCAGGATACCAATGATGATTGATGACAAACAATATGATTCATCAGGAAGGTGACTGCATTCTTAGCACTGAATGTATTTGTCCACATTTTCTTCTTAGGGTACAAAATATGCAGAGCAATAAAACCTTTAACTTGGAGAAACAAAACCATGCTCCAAGAAAGCATCATCAGCATCACCACCAGCAGCACCACCAGCAACAGCAGCAGCCACCGCCGTCAGCAGTACCTGCAAATGGCCAACAAGCCAGCAGCCAAAGTGAGTGCATGCTAAGTAATGGGGTTGATATAGGTTCCCTCTTAGGAATGGGGTTTTGGTTTTTAAAATATATTATATATATATGTGTGTGTGTGTGTGTGTGTGTGTATTATATATATATATATATATATATATATATATATATATATATATAACTGTTTCATTGATTTTTTTTTCCTTTTTTTTTTTTTTTTTTACAGAGGAAGGGAGAGGGATAGAGAGTCAGAAACATCGATGAGAGAGAAACATCAATCAGCTGCCTCCCGCATGCCCCTTACTAGGGATCGACCCTGCAACCCAGGCATGTGCCCTTGATCAGAATTGAACCAAGACCCTTCAATCCACAGGCTGACACTCTATCCACTGAGCCAAACCGGCTAGGGCTGGGTTCTTGATTTTTAGATGAGTCTTTTGGGATTATAAAGGAATAAGTCTTTGTTCTGTTTACCTCTTAATACTTAAGATAGAAAAAGGCTGATTCTCTGAAACCAAGGAGCAGGCATGTAGGGATAGCAGTTGAGTATAGGTTGCTTTGCTGTGTTGGCTAAACATGTCTGCATGTTTTGCCTCAAAGCTTGGTTTCCTAGAAGTAATCAGATGATTGATAATTAGGGAACATATAGAACAAGTCTTTAAGACTTAATGGAGAAGTAGTCTGGTACTGAGTATTATTACACTTTAGCCTGGGGCCTGTGCCAGCCCATTTGAAATCAGTGAAAAGTCTTTAAAGGTATGTTTCCATTTGTTCAGCAAACTTTGAATGCCTGTTGTGTGCCTCTAAAACCTAAAAGGGGGTGGGGGAGAACTCAGACATGGACAACGATGCTGTGATTGTGGCAGAGGGTGGAGGTGGGAAAGGGCATGGAGGGACTAAATGGTTTTGGGCGGCTGGGTGGGGATGGGGGAGTAAAACCTACTTCAAACCTTTTTAATTTTCTGAGATTTCACAAAGAATACTTTTTTCTAACTCATTTCTTTTTTTAAAGATATTTTTATTGATTGCAGAGAGGAAGGGAAAGGGAGAGATAGAAACATCAATGATGAGGGGGAATCATTAATTGGCTGTCTCTTGCACGCCCCCTACTGGGGATCAAGCCCACAACCCATGCATGTGCCTTTGACCGGAATCGAACCCAGGATCCTTCAGTCTGTAGGCTGACGCTCTATCCACTGAGCCAAACTGGCTAGAGCCTACCTAATTTCTTTTTATTCTGTTATTCCCCAAGCCTGAGAGAATGGGAACTGTAAGGTTATGAAGATGAGTGAGATTGGGAAATGGAACAACTGTGCTTTATACTTCAAAAATCTGTCCCTTCTTACATAGAGTTCCTTGACTTGCTTAATTTTCTCTTTGGCCAATAGCTCCTGTATTGTCTTTCTGCCTTTGATTTAGTCTAAGTTGGTTCCTGGCCCACAGTAGCCACCCCCACCCCCCAATATATGTATACTGCTTTCATATTCTAAGGTGCAATTTAGTGATAAGTGGTTAGTGGATAGATTGCATTGGGAAATGGTGTTTGGCTTTTCTATAGCAATTAGGTTTCCTAATGACTGTAAATCTCTTGTCTTCTCTCAGATGAAGGCTTGACTATTGACCTGAAGAATTTTAGGAAACCAGGAGAGAAGACCTTCACCCAACGTAGCCGGCTCTTTGTGGGCAATCTTCCTCCTGACATCACTGAGGAGGAAATGAGGAAATTATTTGAGAAATATGGAAAGGCAGGCGAAGTCTTCATTCATAAGGATAAGGGCTTTGGCTTTATCCGCTTGGTAAGCAACTGTAAGCTTATAGAACAAAGGTGGGGAAGCTGGGAAGTGATGTATATGGAAAATAAGGCAGTAAATAATTCTCAGGTGGTCTACTAAAAGCTTGTAGTTGTAGTTGATGGAATAGGACAAAAAATGCAGATTTAAAATTTTTTCCTCAGAGATTTCTTAAAAATATTGTTTTATTGGGTTTGAAAGAGAGTAGAAGGGAGAGAGAGAGAGAGAAATATCAGTCAGTTGCCTCCCACACACACCCTGACCATGAATCCAACCAGCAACCTGGACATGTGTCCTGACCAGCAATCAAACTGGCAGCCTTTCAGTTCGCCGGATGATGCTAAACCAACTGAGCCACATCGGTCAGAGCTGTGTACATTTTTTAAAGTTTAATTGTGCTAAAATAAACATAACAAAATTTATTATCTTAATTATTTTTTAAAATGTATTTTTAATATATATTTTTTTTTTACTTATCTCCATAAATGAGGAACTTGATGTGATCAGAACTAGTATTCCTTCCGGGTGTACCACTCGCTCAAGGCAACTCATTTTCTCTGGGGCTCAGATTCCTCTTTAGTAATATGAAGGGGGTCCAATCAAGGTTCGTGGTTCTAAAGAGGTCTCTTGGAGGACATAAGAGATTCTGGTTAAGTTGTTTGTAGCTAGCTGAAATTTAAATATTCTAGCTCTCCTGTATTGTAAGGGTAGGTTTTATGCTGATCATTGTCCAGATGATATGTTACCCTTGGCAGAATAACCTGTGATACTGATACCATGTAAGTTAGGATTTCCAATTGGTTTTTCAAGGTCATCAGAACAGTTAGGCTAACCAAAGAGTGATCTGAAACACACACAATTCAGTCCTATCCATGCTTCTTTATATGCTGTTGTCAAGCTCCTTGTGTTTTTTTTTTTTTTTTTAATATATATATATATATATATATATATATATATATATATATATATTTTATTGATTTTTCACAGAGAGGAAGGAAGAGGGTTAGAAAGTTAGAAACATCGGTGAGGAAAACAGATCAGCTGCCTCCTGCACACCCCCCACTAGGGATGTGCCCGCAACCAGAATACATGCCCTTGACCGGAATTGAACCCAGGACCCTTCAGTCCGCAGGCCAACACTCTATCCACTGAGCCAAACGGTTTCTACCTTGTGTGTTTTTTTTGTGTGTGTGTGTGTGTTTTTTTTAATATACACTGAGTGGCCAGATTATTATGATCTCTGAACGCATAATAATCTGGCTACTCAGTGTGTGTGTATGTGTCCTATGTAATAGCTAATATGCTAATTAGATTGAACAGCAGAATAACCGTCCAGACAACCTTCTGGATGAAGCCGGGGCTGTAAGGGCCAAGCCTCTTACACGAATTTTGTGCATCAGGCTTCTAATATATAGAGGCCCAGTGCATGAATTCCTGCATAGGTGGGATCTGGCCAGGGGAAGGGGACATGGGCGGTTGGCAGCCTGCCTGCTGGTTGAGAGGACAATTTGCATATTAGCCTTTTATTATATAGGATATACACTGGCCAGATATTTTTCAGAGAGGGATAGAGAGTTAGAAACAAATATATTTTATTGATTTGAGAGAGAGATAGAAACATCAATGATGAGAGAGAATCATTGATTGGCTGCCTCCTGCATGCCCCACACTTGGAATCGAGCCCTCTACCTGGGCATGTACCCTCATCAGGAAATGAACCATGACTTCCTGGTTCATGGGTCAAGGCTCAACCATTGAGCCACGCCAGCCAGGTGCTACTTTAAACTCTTTATAGCTGTGTAGTTGGTGGTCTGTTAAGCTGAGTTATTCTAATTTCTCTCTGCTTTGTAGGAAACACGAACCCTAGCAGAGATTGCTAAAGTAGAGCTGGACAACATGCCACTCCGTGGAAAGCAGCTGCGTGTGCGCTTTGCCTGCCATAGTGCATCTCTTACAGTCCGAAACCTGCCTCAGTATGTGTCCAACGAACTGCTGGAGGAAGCTTTTTCTGTGTTCGGCCAGGTGGAGAGGGCCGTAGTCATTGTGGATGACCGAGGAAGGCCCTCAGGAAAAGGCATTGTTGAATTCTCAGGGAAGCCAGCTGCTCGGAAAGCTCTGGACAGATGCAGTGAAGGTTCCTTCCTGCTAACCACGTGAGTGAGGGCCCATTGTTATCTGGGAAGTTAGCCTTTAGAAACCCTATTCCTGTGCTCATTTAAATACTGTTCATACTAGTTCAGCTTTCTAGTAAGTTTTTTTATTCATTTTTATTGATTTCAGAGAGGAAGCAAGAGGGAGAGAGAGAAACATCGATGATTAGAAAAAATAATTAATCGGCTGCGTCCTGCACACCCCACACTGGGCATTGAGCCCACAACCAGGGCATGTGCCCTGGCCGGGAATTGAACTGTGACCTGATTGATGTCAACCACTGAGACATGCCGCCTGGGCTAGTAGAGTTGTTAACATAATCTTAAATTAACAAGTATAGTTGGAGGATTAAAAAACATCCCGTACACCAGAATGTTGCAGGTTTCCCTGGTTGGGGTATATGCGGGTGGCAGTCAAATGGTTCTCATGTCAATATTTCTGTCTCTGTCTCCCTCTTTCTCTCTAAAATCAATAAAATACCCTTAAGTGAGGATTTTTTAAATATATTTTTATTGATTTCAGAGAGGAAGGGATAGGGAAAAAGAGAAACATCGGTGATGAGAAAGTCATTGATTGGCTACCTCCAGCATGCTTCCTACTGGGGATCGAGCCTGCAACCCGGGCATGTACCCCATGTGCCCTTGACCATAATTGAAACCAGAACCTTTGAGTCCACAGGCCAATGCTCTATCCACTGAGCCAAACCAGCTAGGGCAGGATATATATTTTTTATGTTAAATTTTTTCATTCCTTCAGTGAGATATTTAATCAGTGTTAAGTCTCCCCTTTGAAGTTTTATAACTCTGAAAAGCACGCAATATCTTAGAATTTATCCCAAATTGTCTGGAGTTCTTTAGATAATACATATTTAGGCTGCACTTAAGTAATTATGTTTCTATTGATTGTAGAGAGTAAGGAAGAGGGATGGAGAAAGAGAAACATCAATCGGCTGCCTCCCACACAATCCCCACTGGGGAATCAACCCTGTAACCCAGGCATGTGCCCTCACCAGAAATCGAACTGGTGACCTCTTAGTTCATGGGTTGATGTTCAACCATGGAGCTATACTAGCCAGGCTGAACATCTTTTTAAAGGCTGTATTCAGAGATCTGAAGCCTGACTTGATTCTATCAAACCCAGATTTCACATTTTCACATAATGCCATTAAATGGAATTGGTTACTTGGACTGGGTATAAAACTCCTTCATAAGTTTAATTGTCTTGTCCTGACCCCTAAAAGTAGTTCATGTGTCAGTGGCAGGTGAAGAGAGCAAGCCTAGTGAAGGGTATAATTTGATCTTTCTTTTTCCCAGATTTCCTCGACCTGTGACTGTGGAGCCCATGGACCAGTTAGATGATGAAGAAGGACTTCCAGAGAAGCTGGTTATAAAAAACCAGCAATTTCACAAGTATGTTGTCATTACAGATTACCTGTTAGCTGTTTGCTTGTTCTTAAGGAAGCCTGTAAAGGGATGTGTAAAAGAGACAGGTCTTTGTTATATGTATTTACTAGCAGCCATTATCTTGGCACTCGGGGAATACATTGCTTAATTGGCATTTTAGACAGAATTGTAGTAACCCAGGAACCTTGTCTTTAGGGAGAGGGAGCAGCCACCTAGATTTGCACAGCCTGGCTCCTTTGAGTATGAATATGCCATGCGCTGGAAGGCACTCATTGAGATGGAGAAACAGCAGCAGGACCAAGTGGACCGCAACATCAAGGAAGCTCGTGAGAAGCTGGAGATGGAGATGGAGGCTGCTCGCCATGAGCACCAGGTCATGCTAATGAGGCAGGGTGAGTACAGGCCTCTAAGTCTTAAAACTAAAAGAATAAGTTTTTCCCAAGTTTCTTAGTATTAATCAGTAGAAAAAGGCCTAAATTTCTACTTTTATCCTCTAAAATATCTTGCTGATCTTTGTTAGGCAAATGAGCTTGGAGATGTGGCAGAGAATACTGGATTCTGAGGAAAAGGAAATAATAGGTTTAGCTGAATTTTTGGAATCGGGATACCTCAGATGGCCACTGGGATTATATATCCACTTTGCTTTCTGGATCTTTAATTATAGAAAATTATTGGGCCCATTGAGGAGAATGAAGGATACTCTCAATCAAGTCTGTTGTTTTTCTAGATTTGATGAGGCGTCAAGAAGAACTTAGGAGGATGGAAGAGCTGCACAACCAAGAAGTGCAAAAACGAAAGCAACTGGAGCTCAGGTAACTCTTCTCAACACTTTTTTCTCTCACAATGTCTCACTCCTGCTTCCTACTATTTGTAAATATGTTGGCAAACATTTCTTGGCTGTTTCTGAAGTTCTCCCTTTGGATCGGAGATGTTTCAGCTGCCAGTGGTTCTGGGAATTACCCAGGGCTACACTAAAGAAAAATTAGCTGAGGGCTGGTCTCATGAGGCTCCTTTGAGAAATAACTTCTTTCCATCTGGGTTGCTTTAGGGCTGGGCATATTTAACATTGAGCTTCCTGGAGAGCTATGATAGTTTTCAGTCGGCTCTTTTAAAAAAAAAAAAAAAAAAAAAAATATATATATATATATATATATATATATATATATATATATATATATATGTTTTTATTGATTTCAGAGAGGAAGGGAGAGGGAGGGAGTGAGATAGAAACATCAGTGATGAGAATCATTGATCAGCTGCCTCCTGCATGCCCCCTACTGGGGATTGAGCCCACAACCCAGGCATATGCCCTTGACCAGAATCAAACCCACGACCCTTCTGTCCACAGGCTGACATTCTATCCACTGAGCCAAACTGGCTAGGACTTTAGTAGGCTCTTAATCCTCTTGACTGAGTCCCCTATTAAGGTAATTGGCTTAAGTTCTACAATACCTCTGCTTATATACCTTGGTGACTCTGTAGGCAGGAGGAAGAGCGCAGGCGCCGTGAGGAAGAGATGAGGCGACAGCAGGAAGAAATGATGCGGCGACAGCAGGAAGGATTCAAGGGAACCTTCCCTGATGCGGTATATCTCCTTTGTGCCCATGATGTACCAGTCCAGTCGTGATATGACAAACCCATCATGAATTGTCTGCCCACTAGGACTATACAACATACCAGGTTATGATCAATTTTTCCATTTTGTGAAACTCCTTTTAGAAATAATTCATAGGAAGGAAAGGTAAGGTTTGAAGGAGAGCTCTTTTTGCCTCACGGGCTATTTAGAGTGAAAAGCTGGGACCAGTATATGCTGTTTAGACTCAGTGACTGTAGGATGAGATATATCCAGTTCTGTAGCAGCCTTGACTAGTCCATTGCTGTCCTTAAAGTTGTACAGGTTGGAGCTATAGAAAAAAAATTGACTATCTTTCCCCTTTCCTTTCATAACTCTCTTGTACCTAATAGGAGACTGTCCTAGTAGCTCTGATCTTGAACTCACTGTACAACTAGTGAAAAACTATTGTTGTTGTTCCTCAGCTTGGTCTCAGTGTATTTGGGATGTGTTATCACTATACTTTCCTTAGTGTGTGGTCTTCAATGGATTGTGGGAGAATGCAGTGCTGTCTTAGACTGTCTTTAGTGTTTTTTTATTTTTCAGAGAGAGCAGGAGATACGGATGGGCCAGATGGCTATGGGAGGTAAGGACTCAGGAGATTAATGGCTCTGATTTCCTTTCTTGTCTTGTCTCTGGTGAGCTATGTAGCTTATTTTAGATAGTCTGGATTTAAGGAATTCACATTTCTGGGAGCATATTTTTTGGGGGGTGGGGTAACATGTCTTAGCACAAAGGTCTTGTTGAATTATTTCCTTTAGAACGGAAAGAGACAGATGATATCTTTCTCCTGTACTGATCACACTGCTCTGCTTTAGGTGCTATGGGCATAAACAACAGAGGTGCCATGCCCCCTGCTCCTGTGCCTGCTGGTACCCCAGCTCCTCCAGGACCTGCCACTATGATGCCAGATGGAACCTTGGGATTGGTAATAACTGCAGGGTCTTAATAGTAACCCTGAATGGTGATGGGAGGAGAAAGGACTTTGCTTCCATAATCCCTTGACTTGCCATAATTTTGCTACAGATGACAGTATTAGAACCACTGTTACCCAATGAAACCTCAAGATCTTTATTTTGGACTCCTGAGAAAACCAAGTGTCAAAATATACTTTATGGTCCATACAATCCTGAGGTGATTTTAGTTCTTATATCAAAATGTTAAAACTGGATAGTTTTCAGGTTACTTGAAAGTGATGGCCTGCCCTTGTCCATGTACCTAGTTCATCAAAAAGGACATAAGTAGAACTTAACCATCTGAGAAATTTAGTATGCAATATTGCTTAGCTAATAAGAATAGGGATTAAAAGGAAGGAGAAATAATAGGGATAAAAAATTAAAGGTGGGATGGTTGGCGTAGGTCCATAATTCAGGTAACCTTTCAGGGACATCTATCCACTAGTCTTTGTGTGTTTTGTGTGTTGTTTTTTTTTTTTAATGTGTTTTGTTGTTGATTTCAGACAGGAAGGGAGAAGGAGAGAGAGAGAGATACATCAATGATGAGAGACTCATCGATTGGCTGCCTCCTGCACACCCCACACAGGATCAAGCCCACAACCTACGAATTGAACAGTGACCTCTTGGTTCATAGGTTGACACAACCACTGTGTACTCCTGCTGGGCTATCCACTAGTGGGGTTTTTTTTTTTTTTTTTTTGGTTTTTTCTTTTTTTTCTTTTCATTGTTCATTGATTTCAGACAGGAAGAGAGAGAAAGGTCAGTGAGGAGAGAGAATCGTTGATGGGCTGCCTCCTGTACGCCCCACAATGGGGATGGAGCCCCACAACCCAGGCATGTGCCTTGACCAGGAATCTAACTGTGACCTGGTTCATAGGTCACTGTTCAGGCATGAGCCATGCCAGCCAGGCTCAACTAGAGTTTTAAATACGATCAGGCATCCCCAGCATCAGGACCCTTGAAAAATGGGGTGGAAATGGCCTCCAGGGGAGGGACTACAGATTGGTGGGAAGCTTAGGACATAGGTTATTTTTGTAATGTTGCTCTCTTTTTCTCTTTAAGACCCCACCAACTACCGAACGCTTTGGCCAAGCTGCTGCAATGGAAGGAATAGGGGCAATTGGTGGAACCCCTCCTGCATTCAACCGTGCAGCTCCTGGAGCTGATTTTGCTCCAAACAAACGTCGCCGATACTAATAAAATTGCAGTGTCTAGATTCCCAAAACCCTTAAGAGAAGGACCCTTTTTGGACTAGCCAGAATTCTACCCTGGAAAAGTGTTAGGGATTTCTCCCAATAGTTAGATCTTCCCTGCCTGTACTACTCTAGGGAGTATACTGGAGACAGAGGTCAAGGGAGGGGTGATATTTAAAACATTTCTGTGTGGTATATTGTTGAATCATGTCTGTGTGGTGCATTCTTGAAGTCTCAATTATTGAAGGCCAGGGGTGGGGAGCAATGGCAAAGTGGATCCCGTTAGAGCCCCCATGAATCTTGATCATTCCATTCTGTTTATCCTGTTCTATTTGAATTCTCATTCTTAAATTTCCTGACCCCGGAGACACTGCCACATGTACCACAAAAACCACAAACATCCTCCATTACTTTATTCACTCCCAGGTGGGAATTCAGGCAAATGTCTGCAGAGGTCACAGATAACATAACATACATACGGTTCTGTTATACCCCATATATTATCTCTTCATACCCTAAGGAATACATTTTTCTCTTAGAGATTTTCATTTTAGTGTATCTTTTAAAAAAAAAGAAAAATCTTGTGTTGCCTCCATCTTTTTCTTGGGTAAGGACAACCCAGGAATGGCCCTTTTGTGTCCGATATTGCTGTTCACAGCTTTTCTTGATAGGCCTAATAACCTTGGAACAGGGTTGCTGTATGAATGTCCAGCAGTAGCTCTTAGCATTGCCTATCTTAAGTAGTTATGCTATGCTTTATTTTTTATTGGTGTACCATGTTTGATTTGTTCCTGATCCCTTCGGAGTTTTTTTCTGAAAATGAAGCAGTAATGCAGCATCAACTTATTAAAATACATTTTAATCCTTTTCATTTTCTGTGCTATTTTTGAAGGGGAAGGGAGGGAGGGGTGTTGTCTCAGGAGATGATCAGTAGGTTTTATAAAGTATCCATGTGACAAACATGGGGATTGGATGCATACTATGGCTGAAGTGGTTGACAAAAGATCTGTGTTGTCGGTACACAGAAGTAATAAGAATGGGAGGAAAGCTTTGAAAGAAAATGGGCTGGGGGATTGGGGTATTCTCATTGGGAGGGGTCTCAAATTGGTATATGTTTCTGAGCAGCTGCTAATATGTCTTGAGGCTTAGAATTGGCATGGTATGGTAAATCTAAAACAGTCTCAGCCGTGATTAGCTGACCTCGCCCAAGTTCCAAACCCTACTCTGCATAATCCTTTTCTTGAGCCTCAGAGCTAAAATGCTCCTGAGCTCTTTCCTATTGGCTGGGAAGACCAATTGAAGTTCCCTTGCCCATGTTAGGAGGTGTACGCCTCCTGAACTAAAGATAGACACAGCTGGCCCTTCCAGGCAGCTAAAAGCTTCCAGACTAAGAGGAGTTCCCCATTCGGCAGCCAGACTCCTTGAAATACCCTTTCAGTAATTCTACCAACGCTTCCATGTCTCTTCTCTGCCATAACAAAGGCTGTGGGCAGCACTTTGACCCCAATACCAATCTTCCTGGTGAGTAATCCTGGTCTTACCAGGGGGATCCGGATCCTGGGGAATGGTCATCTGTGGATAGTCTTAACGGAGTAGAAAGAAATTTAGTACTTTCCCTACTTTAATTGGTCTGGGCAGTCTTCAATCTTGACTGGGCTTTTAAAAATTATATCAAAAGCCCTAACCGGTTTGGCTCAGTAGATAAGAGCGTCGGCCTGCGGACTGAAGGGTCCCAGGTTGGATCCTGGTTGAGGGTATGTACCTTGGTTGTGGGCACATTCCCAGTAGGGAGTGTGCAAGAGGCAGGTGATTGATGTTTCCAACTCTATCCCTCTTCCTCTCTAAAAAAATCAATAAAACACATTTTTTAAAAAAAATTATATGGAAAAACCAAAGCATACAGGCCTGTGGAAGAGGTAAGTGACATCTGGTATAGTTTCCTTTTTTGATCTTTCTACCAATATCCACAGATTCCTGTTGCCATCACACTGGGATCCCAATCTTCCATGATGCACTTAAGGTGAGGTAAAGTGGGGGGAAAGCAAGAACATTCCCCAAAGGAAATACACTCAGGAATCTAAACTGAACTTGGTCTCATCAGGGTTGGTCCTGTTGCCGGAAGCGAACTGTAGATTTCTCTGAGTTCTTAAACATCAAGGTAAATTCTTTACTTAGCTTCTGCCCCTAATAGAAAGATTCTATCTCTAATCCTCCTCTCTTTATCTGTATTAGGGCTGTACTGTGGGACCACACTGTGCTGAGAAGCTCCCTGAAGCCCCTCAACCTGAGGGCCCTGGCACAAGCAGTTCATTTCAGGAGCAAAAACTGACTACGATCCCAAAATCAGCAGAGACTTTGCGCCGGGAAAGGCCCAAGTAAAGATGAGGTCCCAATCCTAGCTGGTTTGGCTCAGTGGATAGAGCATCAATCTGCAGACTGAAGGGTCCTGGGTTTGATTTCAGTCAAGGGCACATGCCCAGATTGCAGGCTGGATCCCCAATAGGGGGCATGCAGGAGGCCGCCAATCAATGATTCTCATCATTAATGTTTCTATATCTCCCTTCCTCTATGAAATCAATAAAAATGTTCTTAAAAGGAGATCCCAGGGTTTTTTCTATATTCATGGAGTTTAGGGTCATTGGAGTTTGGAAGCTAGCGCACAGAGATGTGAGGAGGGCCAGATGTCAGGGCTTAGTGTATATATGTTGTGCCATAAGGGAAATCTATCCAGAAATAATGTCCCTTACTGTAAGGTGATATGGGTGATAGATGGGTATTTGAGTTAACAGGGCAGATAGCCCCTCATGAATACATATTTATAATACAAGGGGTAATTGGAAAAATCTTGATTTTTTTTTTTTTGGAAAAGATCTTTAAAATAGGTTTACATCAAGAAAAGGATGTAGTAGAATTGGCAGTCAGGAGACTGCAGAGAAGATTAAGTTAATTTTGTGGAACTAGAAGAAAGTCATATTAGGTCCACAATTAGAGGAAGGGGAAATGGTATGTTCCTACAGAGAAATGTGGATTTAAAGCAACGGAGTAGATGAGCAAGATAAGTCTTGGTGATTTCCCCACGGTCAGGGATTTGGGATGTCCATAGAGAAATTGGCAATGGGGTTTCTATGCAACTTCTCCAACCCTGACCTCAATTTCATCAGTCTTCTTGGGTTCCATTAGAACTGGTGGGAGTGTTGGAGCTGTCGATCATGGTTAATGAGTCAGAATTAAATTACCCCACCCTTACCCCCTAGGTCAGAGTTGCCTCCAAAGCTGCTTCCACTAAATATATCCCAAGCCCTGGAAATGGCATTGGAAAAAAAGGAATTAGACCAGGAATCTGGAGCAGGTAAGTGGGTCCTTCGTTGGACAGACCTCACAAACTGGAATTTAGTGAAAGTGGCAGTTAGGTGGATGTAATGGATAGGTTTCTGACTGCCCAGCTGGTGTGGCTTAGCAGTTGAGCATTGACCCATAAACCAAGAAGTTACTGGTTCAATTCCTGGTCAGGACAGAAGCACGGTTTAGGGCTCAATCCCCAGTAGTGGCATGCAGGAGGCAGCCAATCAGTGATTCTCTTTCATCTCTGATGTTCCTATCTCTTCCTCTAATTGTGGACCTCTCTAAAATCAATAGAAACGTGTTTTGGACCTCTCTAAAATCAATAGAAATGTATTTTAAAATAAAAGATAGCCAAAACTGGTTTGGCTCAGTGGATAGAGCATCAGCCTGCGGACTGAAAGGTCTCAGGTTTGATTCCAGTCGAGGGCATGTACCTTGGTTGCGGGCACATCCCCAGTAGGGGGTGTGCAAGAGGCAGCTGATCCATGATTCTCTCTCATCGATGTTTCTAACTATCCCTCTCTCGTCCTCTCTGTAAAAAATCAATAAAATATATTTTAAAAATAATAAATAAAAGATAGGTTCCTAATTCTATTTTCCTCCCTTGCCCAGGACTTGACAGTAGTCTGATCCAGACTGGTTCCAGCTGCCAGAACCCAGGATGTGACGCTGTGAGTGAGAGTTTATGAGGGCTCAAGCTTGTGGCTGAGGGATACTATACCCAAGAGATGATTAGGTGTAGATATGAAGTTGCATGAAGTACACTTTAGAATGAGCTGATTCCTTTCCTTTCTCCTTGATCTGTCTTAGGTTTACCAAGGCCCTGAGAGTGATGTTACTCCATGTACCTACCACCCAGGAGCACCTCGATTCCATGAGGGGTGAGGGAGGGTACTAGGTGGGCTGTGAGAGAGGTTTCTCCCAATGTTGAACATAGATGGGAGTAGGAGCTTGTGGGAATGGAAAGGGATTCAGTTGAATTGTCTTCCTACTTCAGGATGAAGTCTTGGAGCTGTTGTGGCATCCAGACCCTGGATTTTGGGGCCTTCCTGGCACAGCCAGGATGCAGAGTTGGTAGACATGACTGGGGGAAGCAGGTAAGCTCCAACTTCCCTGAACTCTTGATTAGAAGCCAATTCCAGAAATAATTTCTTCTCCCCATAATTCATAGCAAAGTCTCAATCTCCCTTTCTATGGACCAAATAAGATTATATTCCTTATCCCTCAACAACCCAGAAGCTTTGCAGTAAATATGAGTTGTTGTTAATCTTTTTGAAACTCTGTCTCTTCTCCATTCAAACCATGAGAACTCTTGGGTTAAGCATACATTTTTACCACTGACATTTCATATTTTTAGCTACCAGCATCTTGCCGTCATGACTGGCACCAGACAGATTCCTTAGTAGTGGTGACTGTGTATGGCCAGATTCCACTTCCTGCATTCAACTGGGTGAAGGCCAGTCAAACTGAGGTAAGGAATGTCTTATGCTGAATTGGAGGCTAGTGAATTGGGTGTTATTACAATTTCACAGACAGTGTTACTTTATGGAGTTAAAATGTAGACTCTGTAGTCCCCTGAGAGGAAGGTAGTGATATTGGGTCAGGGTTATCTGACTAACCTGTGGATGTATGGATCACACCTCTGGTTCAGTGTTATAATGATCTGTTCTGACCTTCTGGATTGTTACTACCCCTATAATTCTTTTCTCTCAGCTTCATGTCAACATTGTTTTTGATGGTAACCGTGTGTTCCAAGCACAGATGAAGCTCTGGGGGGTAAGTGAAGATAAGGGAGCACAGGAGGGAGGGCAGATGGGATGAAAAGAAGGTCCAGACTGCAATGAATAGAGGGTGTCTTGAGGGGGGAGGAGTTATAATGGGAAAAAGTGGAGGTTTTCTCTTCATTTGCTTTTATATTCTCTCCCTTTCCCTTCTTTTTTTCCCCTCTTCCCTATTCCCTTTCTCTTTTTTCTTCTCTCCATTACTATGTTGTCTTATTCCTCCATCTTTTCCCCGCCTTACATTTTTATTTTCTCCCTGTTATTTATCACCACCTGACCCTGACCCTAACCCCGTTGATTTCTTCATTTTCTCTTTTTCCCCTGTTCCTCTATCTTTCCCCTCTTCCTCAGGTCATAAACGTGGAGCTGAGCTCTGTCTCCTTGATGCCATCTCGGGTTGAAATCTCTCTGGTGAAGGCTGACCCAGGATCCTGGGCCCAGCTGGAGCACCCTGATGCACTAGCTGAGAAGGCTAAGGCAGGGGTTGGGTTAGAGATGGATGAGGAAGAATCTGAGGACTCAGATGATCTGAGCTGGACAGAGGAGGAGGACGAGGAGGAAGCAATGGGGGAATAGTGACACCAGACAATCAAGGATCTAGACAGAACCTTAATAAATTTCATAGGATCTCAAAGACCAGGATATGGTTGGCCATGTGGTATTGAGCAGCAGGAGGATGAAGGAGGGGAGAACAAAAACATCCAAACCATGCTGTTTTTTTTCTCTTAAATAAATCTGGTATTCTACAGTTTCACATAGTGTTGTTCTCTCACCTCACTAAGATTGTATTCATTTCCCCCAACTTCTGTGTGTTTGACACATGTGTGAAAACAAGCACATGCACATTCAATCTATTCTTCACAACCATCAGTTATTTACTGGGTACTTACTATGTGCCCAGTTATGTGTTTAGGTAGAGATATTTGAAAAACAGAAGACTTATTCATTCATCTCAGGACAATTACAGTCTGGCTTACAAGTCATGGATAATTGACATGAAATAAACATTTTTAGGTAGTTAAACTGAGTACTAAATTGTGCAGTACAGTTTTTAAGAGCTATTGGAGTTGAGAAAATGGCGAGATTAATGTGGACTGCAGTAGAAAAGGAAGGCTTGGAATAAAATTTAATCTTTTCCTTAAAAAAAGAAAGGAAAGTCTCCATGGCAGACGTAATTTTTTAAAAAGCTTTATTGAGATACAATTTGCAGACCATACAACACCCATTTAAAGTATAAATTCAATGTTTTTCTAAGTTGTACAACCACAATCAACTTAAAACATTTTCATCACTCCAAAAGAAACCCTGTCTGTACCCATTAGTAGTCACTCCCAATTTTCCTTCAAACTCATAGCCCTAGGTAACCACTAATCTACTTTCTGCCTCTGTGGATTACCTATTGTGGATATTTCATATGACTAGAATAAAAAACATATGTGGTCTTTTGTGACAGACTTCTTTCATTTAGCATACTATTTTCAAAGTTCATCCATGTTGTAACATGTATTAGCTCTTAACTTCTTTTCATGAACAAATAATATTCCATTGTGTGATATACTACATTTTGTATATCCATTCATCAATTGAGGGACAATTGGGTCCTTTTCCACTTTTTGCCTATTATGAGTAATGATGTTATCAGCATATATGTGAAAGTTTTTATACAGACATAGGTTTTCATTTCTCTTGGATATATAACTAGGAGTGTAATTTATGGGTCAAATGGTAACTTTAATCTTTCGAGCAACTGCCAGACTATTTCCAGAGGCTGAATCATTTTACATTCCCACCAGCTATGTAAGAAGGTTTCAGTTTCTCTACATCATCAATAACACTTATTTGTCTTATTTTATTATAACCATCTTAGTGGGTGTGAAGTGGAATCTAACTATGGTTTTAATTTGTATTTCACTGATGGCTAATAATGTTGACCATCTTTACTTGTGCTTATTGGTAATTTGTGTCTTTTATTTGGAAAAACGTCTGTTCATATCCTTTGACCATGTGCTAATTGGATTGTCTTTTTATTGAGTTGTAAGAGTTTTAAAATCTAGGGTATCCCAAAAGTGTATATACACACTTTGAATAATTATAAAGGCAGTGTTTATTAAAATAAATTTCATTTTCAAGATTGAGCTTCAGGTGTTAAAGTGGGTATACATTTTTTGGGACACCTTGTATATTTTGGAGATAAGTCTCTTGTCAGATATAAGATTTGCAAATACTTTCTCCCATTGTGTGTGTTGTCATTCCACTTCCTTAGTAGTGTTCTTTGGTACACAAAAGTTTTTAATGTTTATGAAGTCCAGTTTTTCTATTTTTCCTTTGTTTTCTTATGTTTTTTTATGTCAAATCCAAGAAATCATTGCTTAATTCAAGGTCATGAAGATTTACTTCAATGTTTTTTCCTAAGAGTTTTATAGTTTTAGCTCTTAGATTGAGGTCTTCAGTCCATCTTGAATTAATTTTTATACGTGGTATGAGGTAGGGGGTCCAACTTTACATTTATGCTTATGGATATCCAGTTGTGCCAGCATCATTTTTTGAAAGACTCTTCTGTCCCATTGAATTGCCTTGGTACCCTAGCTGAAAATCAATTGACCATAAATGTTGAGGATTAAGAAATACATTCTGAATGGAAATTTGAAGAATGAGAAATTTGGATGGGTATGGAAGAGAGGGAGAGCCAGGATGAGGCAAGAAGGTGTTTTATTTTACTTTTTGTGTTTTAATTTTTAAAAAAATATATATTTTATTGACTTTTTTACAGAGAAGAAGGGAGAGGGATAGAGAGTTAGAAACATCGATGAGAGAGAAACATCAATCAGCTGCCTCTTGCACACACCCCTACTGGGGATGTGCCCACAAACAAGGTACATGCCCTTGACTGGAATCAAACCTATCCACTGAGCCAAACTGGTTAGGACTGTGTTTTAATTCCAAAAGTAATACATTGCCACTGTAGAAAAACTCAGTTCAGAAGTATGTAGAGTAAAATGTAAATATTCCTCTTCAGATGTTCTCCGATCATAGTTCTTTTGCTGTTTGTAACCACTGATAGCATATAAAAAGGCATGTTTAAGGGAGGGGACAGAAAAGTTAAATGGTATCTGACTAGATTGGGAGGAGCCTAAAATACTAGATCAAGGATTTTGAACATGATTTAAAAGAGAGTTAAAAAGGCATTATAGGCTTTTTTTTTTTTTAATGTATATTCTTAATCAGAGGACTCTTTTAAGTTTCCCTTGAGTCAAATTTACTTTCACAACAGCATGGCCAAGAATCTGGAAGATTTAAACTCCAAGAAACATCAAACTCCAGGAAGCTCACCAAACCTCAGATGACCTCAAGTTCTTTTCATAGCAACCTTCCCTCTCAGTTCAGATTCAAGAAACATAGGATCTCATTGGGAGCTAGGAGTAAAATGGGGATGGGAAAATGGACATGGGCAGCAAAGGTGAGGGATCACAGCATAGTTTGGCTGAGAATTTGGAGATTGAAGCAAGATTAGGGGATATTAGGGAATGAGTTCAGGGATACCTCACATATCAGAGGTAAAGGGGTTTCCTGGACCTCCAGGATATTTGACAATTCTCACTCAGTATTCTCTCGTTCTATGGATTTGAAATGCAAATAAAATGTCCCCCTTGAACTGAATCCTTCAGATTCTTTCTAACCTTGGCAGCAGTTAACTAATTTTTAAAAATATTTTTATTGATTTCAGAGAGGAAGGGAAAGAGAGAGAGAGATAGAAACATCAATGATGAGAGAGAATCATTGATTGGTTGCTTCCTGCACACTCCCCAATGGAGATCAAGTTCACAACCTGGGCATGTGCCCTAACCAGGAGTTGAAAGGTGACCTCCTGGTTCATAGGTCGATGCTCAACACTAGTCGGGCAGCAGGTAACTTTTTAAAAATATGTTTTATTGATTCTTCACAGAGAGGAAGGGAGAGGGATAGAGAGTTAGAAACATTGAGCAGCTGCCTTCTGCCCACCTCCTACTGGTGATGTGCCTGCAACCAAGGTATATGCTCTTGACTGGAATCGAACCTGGAACTATTGAGTCTGCAGGCCAACGCTCTATCCAATGAGCCAAATTGGCTAGGGCAGCAGTTAACTTGTAATGTCATTTTTCTGTGAGAGAATTGTCATTCATAGAGGCTTTGTTAGACATTAAAAATATATAGAAGTAAAAATGCATATAGAAAAATACATAAAGTGCACTAATCTTAAATGTATGACTTTTTTTCTATCTTATCAAAATCAGGGGACCAGCAATTACCCAGAAATCCTGGAAAGGATGGAGGTGAGGAATCAGAAAGTTCAAGTAATTCTTATTGTATATAAACTTAATATATAAAACTTCAAATTTACAGCATTAAAAAGTAGTGTACTAAAAATAATAAAAATTTTAAAAATAAACTAGTGTACTAGCTCATTTTACATAGCCCAAAGCCTAAAATGTAACAAATTTTCAGGCAGGTGTATAACATTAATAATAACAACAATAACCAGAGCTACTATTTCTGATACAAACTAACCTGCTAGGCAATGTGCTTTGCATGCATTATCTAATTTAATCCCCCACTTCCCACCATGAAATATACATATATATATATATGTATGTGTATGTGTATATGTATGTATATGTATATGTATATGTATATGTATGTGTATGTGT
This sequence comes from Pipistrellus kuhlii, assembly GCF_014108245.1. Lineage (NCBI taxonomy): Eukaryota > Metazoa > Chordata > Mammalia > Chiroptera > Vespertilionidae > Pipistrellus > Pipistrellus kuhlii. The sequence goes on from NW_023425541.1 coordinate 3,464,667, forward strand.
GTGTGTGTGTATGTGTGTGTGTGTGTGTGTGTGTGTGTGTGTATATATTCACATTAGCACAAATCCTCTCCATATCTCCTTGTACACTTCTCATTTCTTCCTAATCTGCTTTGTATCCTATCCCCTTACACCTTCCCAGAAACCTTACACTATTAATTATCCTTTCTCTTTCTTGTTTATTCAACTTTTCCCTTTTGTTGGATATTTTCATTGGCATTTAAATATGTCCAAGTCTCTCCAATCTTACAAAAACAATTTCCCTTGAGTTCACATCCTTCCCTAGCTACTACTTAACTCTTTTCTCTCCTTTATAATGGAACTTCTTGAAATAACTATTTTTTGCCCTAACCGGTTTGGTTCAGTGGATAGATCGTCGGCCTGCAGACTGAGGGGTCCCAGGTTCGATTCCTGTCAAGGGCATGTACCTTGGTTACGGGCACATCTCCGGTAGGGGGCGTGCAGGAGGCAACCGATTGATGTTTCTCATTGATGTTTCTAACTCTCTATCCCTCTCCCTTCCTCTCTGTAAAAAAATCAATAAAATATTTTTTAAAACTACTTTTTTGATTCATTCTTCCTGATCCCTTCACAGCACACTTCATTCTGTCTTCCAAAGCCCTCAATCTGTGTTGATAAGATTACCATTGGCTATGAAGTTACTAAATCCAGTGGATACTTTTAGTCCTCATCTTGCTTGATCTCTCAAGTAAAATTTGACACCAATAATAGTTCCTTCCTTGAAATACATTGGCTTCTGTGACCCATTGCTCCTCTTGGTTGTTCTACATCACTGGGCATTCCTTTCAGTCTCCTTTTCAGGTTCTTCCTTTTCTACTTGGTTATTTAATTATGAAGTTCTTGAAGACTCAGTCCAATGTTGACACTCATTTATGCACATGATTTCAAATACCAACCATATGCAGATGCCTCACACATACTTATCTCTAGGACATATCTTTCCTTTGAGGACCAGATCTTTATATTATCATACTAATAAGTAGCACATATTTGGAACAATGTCTAGCATATAGTAGTACTATATATGCGTTTTCTATTATTAGTACTACTTTGCTCCTCCTCTGTCTCTTCATCAAAAACTTTCACAAAAAAAAAAGAAAGAAAGAAAGCAAGAAAGCCCAAAAACTTTCACCTCCAACTATTAGGAAAGTTGGGGTGCTTTTTTCTTTGGCAGGGCCACCTCCAATAGCCAATTTTATAATGTTTTGAAAAAAAAAGCATTTTCTTGACAGGTCTTGCTATCCTATGTAGTGATAGCATATTCACCATAACATTGCATCAGCTTCAGGATTAACGGATATTGTAATCACCTGATGGGGCCTCATGAACAGAATACCACTGGGCTAGGCTCTTCTACCCACATTATTTCACTTAATCCTCACACCTGCTCTGTGAAGTAGGTATTTTTCCAATTCTTTTACAGATGAGGAAACCAAGGCTCAAAAAGGTAAAATAGCTTGCTTGTAGACACAAAGCTACTGATTAAAACCTCAGTGTTTGCAAAGAGCTGTCCAGGTCCTAGAGCCCTTTGAGGACTGGGCTCTTAGAAGAGGAACTTGACACCACATCATCTAGTCAAGCAGAGACCCTTTGACAAGCCTAACTGGGAACCATCGAGGCCCATAACACTTTCCCAAACAACTTTTATGTCTCTGATCACGTCATCTCTAACTTTGGTGGGACTCCTAGCTACTTTACCATTTACTTCATCCAGATCAATAACTATCTCCCAGTTATACCAGATTTGATGTTACTGTCTCTGGGCCCCCACTTTCCTCTTTCTTCCTTTATGCTTCCAAAGTCCCAAAACACTGCTAGAAGGAGAACCAAGCAGACCAGTATGAACTCATGCTGTCCAATTTCAACTTAGCCTTTGCAGCTGCTCAGCAACCCTTTTATTTGTCTCATACATTCCCTGGCACTTCCCACTGAGGCTGTTTCAGACCTTCCTCTTCTCAAATTCCAGCTCCTCCTGTTCTACTCCCTCAGAATAACACGCACACTTTCATCAGTTGCTTGACAAACAACATTGTTTTAAAACCTTTTATGGAGAATCTAAAACATGTACAAAAGTAAACAATAATATAATGAATCCCCATTTACCACTCAGCTTCAAATAGTATCATCTCTTAGGCTCACTTGTTTCATCTCTTTCCTCCCATATTATTTTGGAGCAATTCCCAGACATACCATTCCATACCTAAATATTTCAGTATGTGTTTTTAAAAGATAAGCATACTTTTAAAAAAAACCAAAAACACACACACAAAAGTAATATTATTAGCACATAAAATAAACAAGCAATAATTCCTTAATGTTACCAAATACCAAGTCAGTATTTAAATTTTCAATAGTTTCATAAATGTCCAAAGAAGTTTTTACAACTTTTTTGTTTGAGTCAGTATCCAAATAAAATCCACATATTGTGATTGGTGGGTACATATTATATACCACTTTTAAACTAAATGTTCTCCTTTTTTTTAATTTTCCTTATACCTTTTGGTTGAGGAAATTGGATTGTTTTTCAGTAGAGTTTTACAAAGTCTGGGTTTTGCTGATTACATCTCTGTTGTATAGTTTACATGTTTTCTTGACCTCTGTTATATATATTGGTGATATCAATAATATCTGTACAATGCATTTTCAATATATATTTTTTCTTTTTGCATCCTCTATATTTATTGTCCTGTTTCTTTTGTCCATGTGACCAAAGAAATGGAACTTCTCTGGCTTGGAGAGTGACTCAGGAAGAGCTAGGACCTCTTTATCAGGACTGAAACAGATGGTTGGGGTCAAAGCTCAATAAATAGTAACATAAGTCCAGGCAAGATAGGATGGGTGAGGGACCATGTGTCAGATTTCCACTCTGCTGGTATGTAGAGCAGGACAAACAGGGAAGGAATGATCAGGCTGAAGTCAGAACTGGAAAAGGAGAGGTAGCACTTGAGGCAGCAGCTGGGGTTATTTCTCAGGGGAATTACTCTCTTTGCTGTACCCTGTTTTCTAAATATATCTTATTCATTCCCATTTGTGTACTCTTGCCCAGGATGTTTCCTCTGCTTGGAATGTCATCTCCTTTTTCTCCACCTATCCAAATCCTACTTTTCTCTAATGACTAGTGCTAGTTCCCTCTTTTATATGTTTTTGCTTGTAGAGTCATAAAAGCTCTTTGAAAGGATAAATAGGAAATCATTGGTTGCTTTCCCATGAAGGGGACTGGATGACCAGAGGCAGGGCTAGAAGGGAGAAAGATATTACTGATTTGTTACAGAAGGGACAGTTCATCTGATGAAAGTATCTAATATGAAGTCTGTGGAAGTAGAAGCATGGAGATTGAAATTTGCAGTTTGCGGGGTCTTTTAATTTTTTTAATTTACAAATGTTAGTGAGAGAAGGAAGGGAGGGAGAGAGAGAAACATTGATCTGTTGTTCCACCCATCCATGAATTCACCATGTGACTCCTGCACATGCCCTGACCAGGGATCAAACCTACAACCCACCCAGCGCAGTGTAACGCAAGCATGTCAAACTCAAATGCTAACATGGGCCAAATAAACAAGGTTTAAGTTTATGTGGGCTTCAAAAAAACCCAAAGCTTCAATTTTCATAGAAATGTAGGTTTATTTTGATATAGACATGCTGACTACAAAGGGCTGAAATAAATGAGTAATCATGTCCTAGCTGGTTTGGCTCAATGGATAGAGCATTGGCCTGTGGACTGAAGGTTTCCAGGTTTGATTCCAGCCAAAGGCACATTCCTGGATTTCAGGCTTGATTCTCAGTAGGGGGTGTGCAAGAGGCAGCCAATCAATGATTCTCTCTCATCATTTATATTTTTATCTCTCCCTCTCCCTTTTGAACTCTAAAATCACTAAAATGTATTAAAAAAATAAATGAGTAATTGTTGACATCCTATCTAATAAAAGAGTAATATGCAAATTAACCAGCACTCTGCTATACCCACAAGCCATGCCCAGCAAACACACCCAGCAGCCCAATCAGAGCAAGTATGCAAATTAACCCCAACTAAGATGGCTACAGCCACAGAAAGCAAGAGGGAGGCTTGGGTTTCCCTGGCAATGAAGGAAGCCAAGCTTTTCCCACACCCTGGTGGGCCCAGGCCTCCACTCAAGGTAAATAAATTCCCACAGAAATGGTGGCAGCCATGGAGTTAGAAGAGCAGGAGGCTAGGGTTGCCCCAGACAATGGAGGAAGCCAAGCTTCTGCAGCCTTGGCAGGCTCAGGCCTTCACTCCAGGCTACAAAGTTTCAAGTATAGAAGATACATAAATTCCAACAGAAGTAGCTGCCACCACGGAGCAACCAGAAGGCTCTGCTCCAGAATACAAAGTTTCAATTGTAGATAGATAAATTCCAGATACCAGGGCCTCTATTTGGGTTGCCGCGGGGCATGGCAGGACTGCAAACCACCACAGGCCCCTCGCCCAGGCCACTCCACGCCCCAAGGGAACCCCCACCCTAATCCAGGACACTCTTCAGGGCAAATCAGCTGGCCTCCACCCATGAACCAGGCCTCTATCCTATATAATAAAAGTAATATGCAGATTGACCATCACTCCAAAATACCAGATGGCTGCCCCCCTGTGGATACAAGATGGCCACTACAAGATGGCCATTAGGGGAGGGCAGTTGAGAGGGACCAGGCCTGCAAGGGAGGGTAGTTGGGATTGATCAATCCTGCAGGGGAGGGCAGTTAGGGGTGACCAGGCTGGCAAAGGAGGGAAGTTGGGTGCAAACAGGCAGGTAGGGGAGTAGTTAGACATCAGTCATGCTGGCATCGGAGTGGTTAGGGGGTGATCAAGCTGGCAGGCAGAAGTGGTTAGGGGCAATCAGGAAGGCAGGCAGGCGAGCATTTGGGAGCCAGCAGTCCTGGATTGTGAGAGGGCAGTTGGACATCCCTTGAGGGGTCCCAGATTGGAGAGGGTGCAGTCTGGGCTGAGGGACACCACTCCCCCATGCACGAATTTCATGCACTGGGCATGAAATAATGTTTTAGATAATAAAACATTTTAATAAAAATATTTTGTCTTGAACATTAACTTACCAGATACTGAATAACTGCACAAGTTAATAAACATAACACAAGTAAACCTATTTTTCTTGTTCTCTGAAAATGAAATATTTCTTGTTGCTCACACCAAACGAGTCAGTACAAGACTAATGATGTGGCAATCAGCTGCTCAAATATTTGCTGCTAGTATTAGTGGAGAAAAATGATGCGTCAGTGTGTAAAGCGCATAAGGAAAATGAATGCAACACAATTATAATAATTAGTCATTATCGAACATTGTATTTCGTTATTAATATGTATAAAGGATATTGTAAAATTTAAGTTACGATATTTTTATTAAAATGTTTCTTACATACCATTATATGGGCTGCAAAAGTATTTGTTGTGGGAGCAAGTTTGATATGCTTGGTGTAAGGAGTCATTTAAAAATTAAAGAAACTATTCTTTATTTAGCGTTTACTATGATCAAGAACTTTAATAAAGACATATTTTTCTCTCTTCTCTCTGATTATATATATATATATATATATATATATATATATATATATACTCATTTAATTATCACAACCATCTACTAAAAGCATTATTCTTGCCAAAACCAGTTTGGCTCAGTTCCACCTGTGGACTGAAAGGTCCCACGTTTGATTCCAGTCAAGGGTATGCACCTTGCTTGTGGGCACATCCCCAGTGAGGGGATGTGCAGGAGGCAGCTGATCGATGTTTCTAACTCTCTATCTCTTTCCCTTCCTCTCTCTAAAACATTAATAAAATATATATTTTTTAAAAAAGCATTATTGTCGAAACCGGTTTGGCTCAGTGGATAGAGCATCGGCCTGCAGACCGAAAGGTCCCGGGTTCAATTCCGGTCAAGGGCATGTACCTTGGTTGTGGGCACATCCCCAGTAAGGGGTGTGCAAGAGGCGGCTCATCAATGTTTCTCTCACATCGATGTTTCTAACTCTCTATTTCTCTCTCTTCCTCTCTGTAAAAAAATCAATAAAATATTAATTTTAAAAAGCTGAATAAAGAGATAAATACATGAATGAGTGAAAAAAAATGAATATTGGCCTAGATTTTTTTAAAAAAAAACAAACATTATTCTCTATCTCTATCTCTCTCTTTTGGTTAATCCTCACCCGAGGATATTTTTCCATTGATTTTTTAGAGAGTAGAAGGATAGGGGGAAAGACAGAGAGAGAGAGAAACACTGATGTGAGAGAGATCCATGAGTTGGTTGCCGTCCACATGTATCCAGACCACAGGCAGTATCCAGCCTGCAACTGACATATGTGCCCTTGACCAAAATTGAACCTGAGATCCTTTAGTCCTCAGGCCAACACTCTATCCACTGAGCCAAACCAACTAGGGCTTTCATTATAATTTTTTAATGGATGAGGAAACTGAAGCTAAGGGAAGTTATGTAATTTTCCCTAGGTCATATACCTATCAAGTGTCAGAGCTGGGACTCATATATGAATCCGACCACAAAGCCTGTGATCTTTGGTGTCCAGCAATACTTTCAAGCAAACACTTCCCTCTAATAAATGAATATTATTTTACCAATAAAATCTGTTATAAATTTACAAATGCATTCCCAGCAAAAAAAAAAAAAATTATACACAGAATTGCAAAACCTTTGGTGAGTATGAAGTTAATTGAGTAGGTTGGAAGAGCTGCTTGCAGGCAGTGAAACCAGTTGCATAATTGCTGTGGTCCATGAGAGAAAGATGAGACCCCAGACTAAGTTGGTGTGGTAGAAAGAGTGGAAGAGAGAGTAATAGATTTAGCTATATTTCTTTAAAAATATATATATATGTAGCCAAAACCGGTTTGGCTCAGTGGTAGAGCATCGGTCTGTGGATTGAAAGGTCCCAGGTTTGATTCCCTTCAAGGGCATGTACACTGGTTGTGGGCACATCCCCAGTAGGGGGTGTGCAAGAGGCAGCTGGTCGATGTTTCTCTCTCATCGACGTTTCTAGTTCTCTATCCCTCTCCCTCTCTGTAAAAAAATCAATAAAATATATATATTAAAATAAAAAAATATATGTAAATATACACTGAGTGGCCAGATTATTATGATCTCTGAATGCAATAAAATATATATCCTATATAATAAAAGGCTAATATGCAAATTGTCTCCTCAACCAGGATTTTGACCAGCAGGCAGGCTGGCCAACCGCCCATGTCCCCTCCCCCTGGCCAGGCTTGCCAGACCCCACCCATGCACGAATTCCTGCACTGGGCCTCATAATAATTCTGAGTGGCCAGATTATTATCCATTCAGAGATCATAATAATCTGACCACACCATGTATATTTCTTTAAAAAATTTATATATATATATATATATATATATATATATATATATATATATATATTCTAAGTTCAGGCTGCTATAATAAAGTTCCATGGATTGGATGTTTTTTATTTTTTATTTTTATTTTTATTATTATTTTTTAAATATATTTTATTGATTTTGTACAGAGAGGTAGGGAGAGAGTTAGAGAGTTAGAAACATCGATGAGAGAGAGTCATCAATCAGCTGCCTCTTGCACACCCCCTACTGGGGATGTGCCCGCAACCAAGGTACATGCCCTTGACCGGAATCGAACCCAGGACCCTTCAGTCCCCAAGCCGACGCTCTATCCATTGAGCCAAACCGGTTTCGGCTATTTTTATTTTTAAAAAATATATTTTATTGATTTTTTAGAGAGAGGGACAGAGAGTTAGAAACATCGATGAGAGAGAAACATCAATCAGCTGCCTCTTGCACACCCCCTACTGGGGATGTGCCTGCAACCAAGGTACATGCTCTTGACCGGAATTGAACCTGAGACCCCTCAGTCCACAGGCCAACGCTCTATCCACTGAGCCAAACCGGTTTCATTGATTGGGTGGTTTTTTTGTTTGTTTGGTTTTTTAAAAATATACTTTATTGATTTTCCACAGAGAGGAAGGGAGAGGGATAGAGAGCTAGAAATGTCGATGAGAGAGAAACATCGACCAGCTGCCTCCTGCACACCCCCCACCGGGGATGTGTCCGCAACCAATGTACATGCCCCTGACCGGAATCGAACCTGGGACCTTTCAGTCCGCAGACCGACGCTCTATCCACTGAGCCAAACCGGTTTCGGCGATTGGGTGTTTTTTAAACAGACATTTATTTCTTACAGTTCTGAAGGCTAAAAGTCCAAGATCAGGGCATCAGCATGGTTGAGTTCTGGTGAAGGCCCTCTGTAGAGAAAGCAAGCTCTGTCATGACTCTTTTTTTAAAAAAAAATATTTTTTTTTATTGATTTTTTACAGAGAGAAAGAGAGAGGAATAGTTAGAAACATCGATGAGAGAGAAACATCAATCAGCTGCATCCTGCACACTCCCTACTAGGGATGTGCCCACAACTAAGGTACATGCCCTGAATCGGAATCGAACTTGGGACCCTTGAGTCCCCAGGCTGATGCTCTATCCTCTGAGCCAAACAGGTTAGGGCTGTCATGATTCTTTTAAAATAAAATATGTTTTTGTTGATCTCTGAGAAGAAGGGAGAGGGAGAGAGAGACAAAAACCAATGATGAGAAAGGATCATTATTCGGCTGCCTCCTGCATGCCCCCTACTGAGCATCTAGCCCGCAACCCAGGCATGTGCCCTTGACCAGGAATCAAACCGGGACCTTTCAGATCCATAAGCCGACACTCTTATCTACTGAGCCAAACCAGCTAGAGCTGTCATGACTCTTATAAGGGCAGTAATCCCACTCATGACCTCATCTAGTCCTAGTCCTAATACCTACCAAAGGTCTTTTCTCCTGATACTGTCATAATGGATAGGATTTCAGCATATGAATTTTGGGGGAACACCTTCAGTCTATAACAAGATAGTTCCACAGGTAGGAGTGAAAGTAATGTGGCCATGCTGGTCTTTTAAAAAAACTTTTATAAATTAACAAATTGACTATATATATATATATATATATATATATATATATATATATATAGAGAGAGAGAGAGAGAGAGAGAGAGAGAGAGAGAGAGAGGGGTGGGGGAGAGAGAGAGACAGAGAGAGAGAGAGATATCAATTTTTTGTTCCACTTATTTATGTATTCATTGGTTTTTTTGTATGTGCCCTGACCAGGGATTGAACCCCCAGCATTGGTGTACCAGGACAAGGTCCAGTGGTTGGCAAACTCATTAGTCAACAGAGCCAAATATCAATAGTAGAACAATTGAAATTTCTTTTGAGAGCCAAATTATTTATTTATTTATTTAATTTTTAGATTCATATTTTATTTACAAGCAAGTGAAGACTGTATCCTGTAAATTCTAATTTGGGATGAGAAGAGCAACATAGAAAAGCAGTTGCTGGCTCCATAGTGATATGTGAAAGGAGTTCATCCAGCTATTTCTTTAGACAGATTTTGTTCATAAAAAGGAAAAAAAAAAAGCCACATGATTTCTTCATGTTACATGTGAAAGAATCCAAAAGAAAAACTTTTCAAAATTCTACAGTCTCTGGTCAAATGTGTGAGGTGACAGGAACCTCATTTTCATTCAGTGAGAGCCCCTGCTCCCCAAGAGCAAAAGACTTAATACTCATCAAGAGTGTCTGCTCAAGGAATGGAGAGACCTCGATCTTTAAAAGCCTGAATTTTCATCTCATTTTCCAGCTTGGTCTGCTGTTCTACCCTTTGTTCTTCTAGGATTTCTTCAATGGACACTTGCTGCAAGGATGCGTCACTCTCCTTTTCCAAGTCTGTTTCTCCTAGTAGGGCCACATTTTCTCCTCTGACCACAAAAATCCCTCGAGGAATATCACCGTGTTTTTTGCCCACATGAATATGCTCCACAGTCTGATGTAGCATTAAATTAGCAAATTGGTCAATGCTTCTCAAAAAGCCTATAAGTGTCCTTCCATCTCGCAGCAGGACCAAGTGCTTTTTGTCGATGTCTTCGATAAGGCTGGTGGTGCCGGGAATATAGTTCATTTTGAGCTGAGATAAGGCTGCCATGCAAAGCGGTGGAGGGCCACCAGTGTGTCCAACACCTCCTCCCTCCTACCACAGTCGCAGCCTCGGCGGGACTGGGACAGGAACCCAGACGGGGACCAGCACTTCTGCCCTGGCTTTCAGCAGCTGGGGCACGCCGGAAGCTCCTCCATATTATCCCTCGAGAGCCAAATTTTTTAAACTTAAACTTCTAACGCCACTTCTTCAAAATAGACTCACCCAGGCCATGGTATTTTGTGGAAGAGCCATACTCAAGGGGCCAAAGAGCTGCATGTGACTCAAAGCCACAGTTTGCCGTACATGGCTCTAACCAACTGAGCTACCCAATTAGTATCATCATGCTAGTCTCCTGTGTTCTTTGAACTTAATGCAATTCACTCCTTTCTCAGTGACTCTGTACTATCTGATACCTCTGCCTGGGGATAGTCTTTCTCCAGGTTTTTGAATAGTCAGTTTCCTTCTTGTCATCACATCTCAGCTCAAATATCACCTCTCACAATAGGAAACCAATTCATTATCTTGAAAATGTATCAATAAAGGGAAAGAATCAAACATTTATATTGCCTTTCCTAGATGAACTAAGTTACAAAATAGTAGGATGAGGGGACATGTCTTTTTACGGAGCTATTCCAGTGAATAAAAAATAATAGTAAAATTAGAATATCACCATTCTGCAACTCTTGATAAATATAGATAGTAAGCATCAACAGCTTCTAAGATTAAAGAAAGAGAGACATTAAACATTATATCAATCTTATAAGCATACCAAAGGGATGGAACCCAAGTTTGACTTTGTCTTTGGATCCTGTTGCCAATCTGTAGTAAATGTAGAGGAACTGCATGATAACTGTGCAATTAACAAAATCCACAGTGAGAAACTGAGTTCTTCCACAAAAAAATCACCTCTGAGAGAGGCCTTTTTAAAAAAAAAAAAAATCCTCATCTGAGGATATGCTTTTTATTTTTAATTTTTAGAGGGAAAGAGAGAGCAAGAGTGAGAACGAGAGAGAGAGAGAGAGAGAGAGAGAGAGAGAGAGAGAGAGAGAGAGAGAGAGAGAGAAACTATGTTCTCTAAACATTGTTTGGTTGCCTCCCGTATGCACCCTGACCAGGGATCAAACCCCCAACTGAGTTATGTGTCCTGACCAGGAATCAAATCCACAACCTTTTGGTGCATATGACAATGCTCCAACCAACTGAGCCACCTGGTCAGGACTCAGAGAGGCATTTCTTGACCTCGATATCTAAATTCATACCTATCCAAGTTATTATATTACCCTGTTTGACTTTCACCATAGCCCATTTCAACTGAGTTTTTCCCTACATAAAAAGCAATATAGCATTAACAATTAAGAGAGCTGCCTAGGTTCAAATCTTGATTCCTCAGAAAAACCAAGATGGTGGCATAAGTAAACACCTGAACTTGCACAACCACTTCAAAACTACAACTAAAAGACAAGATGGACATCATTCAGAACCACAGGAAGGCTGGCTGAGTGGAAATTCTACAACTAGAAGGAAAGAGAAAAGCACACTGAGATTCAGAGGAGGTGTGGAAGTGCGGAGGTACAGAGGTGCGGCATGTGCGAGAAGGGTTTGGCAAGTGAGGATGCAGTTGTCTTTTTCCTTTATTTAATTTAATAAATCTTTATTGTTCAGATTTTTACAATTATTCCTCTCCTCCCCCATATCTTCCCTCCACCCAGTTCCCACCCCATCCTCTACCCTTACCCCCACACTGTCCTCATCCATAGGTATACGATTTTTGTCCAGTCTCCTCAAGCATCCCACACCCCCTTCCCCCTGAGAACTGTCAATCCACTCCCTTTCTATGCCCCCAATTCTATTATATTCACCAGTTTATTCTGTTCATCAGATTTTTTTTATTAACTTGTTGATAGATATGTATTTGTTGTTCATAATTTTTTTGGCCAAAACAGGTTTGGCTCAGTGGATAGAGTGTCGGTCTGTGGACTGAAAGGTCCCAGGTTCGATTCTGGTTAAGGGCATGTACCTTAGTTGTGGGCACATCCCCAGTAGGGGGTGTGCAAGAGGCAGCTGATCGATGTTTCTCTCTCTCATCGATGTTTCTAACTCTCTGTCCTTCTCTCTTCCTCTCTGTAAAAAATCAATAAAATAAATTTTAAAAATAATGAAAGAATGAATGAATAACAAATAGCTTGGCACAATACCTGGTATAGGATAAGCATAAAAGTGTTAACTATTATTGCATAATTATTTTTACTTGTTTATTATTTCTTTCTTTTACTAGTATATAAATCCGCTTTTCTGCTCAATTCCCACCACCTAAAACTGCCTAGCATATACATATTATGTGCTCAGAAGTATTTGTTGAGTGAGGGGTCTGAATTAGGGTGTCAAAGAATAAAGACATGTAAGATATTATTTAAAAGGAAGAAAAAATACCTTGCACTTGATTTTTTTCTGATAGGGGAGGTAAGGATATAAGATGGCTACTCCAAGGCTTATAGCTTAAGTACTAGTAATAGGTAGAAGGCTAGTGCTTTGAACAGAAATAGGAAAATGAAGAATTAGAACTAATATTGTTTGAAAATTCTGATAATGAATTTCTTTAGATACAAGTTTGCAGTGATGGCAAAACATGACTGTAAATGCTAGCAGGCAGTTAATTGTAAATGCAGAATTCAAGTTCATGAGAAAACTGTAGCAATGAAGATAGATTTGACTATTGTCTACATCAATGTGACATTTAAATATTCAACTTCTGGTAGGAGCTTCCTGCATCTTTACAAAACAATTTGCAGAAGTGAATACAACGGAAAACAAAATATTTGAACAATTAGATTTATTCTTCTGAAGAAGTCACTGTTACCAGTTTGGTGTGTAACCTTCAAAAATTTTGTATATATTTGCAAACATATATTGGCATACAATATGTAGAGACATAGTAAAAGTGTGAGTGAATACCTACATACCAATCTGGAATCATCCTATATAATAAAGAGCTATCCTATATAATAAAGAGCTAATATGCAAATGGTCATCATGCCCTTACGCCATCATGCCATAACGGCTCAGACACTCAACACTAGTGAGAGAGGAATGGGGACCAGCTGGGCTGTGGCCTGGGATAGGGACAAGCTGCCGGCCACGTGATCCCCGGTGCAAGTGGCTGTACCTGCACCTGTGGCCCAGGTGAGGGACAATTCGCATGCCCCTTGGTCCTCAAGGTCCCGGGAGCCAACGGCTGTGCCTGCGGCCTGGGAGAGGGACAAGCTGCCTGCCCCGTGGTCCCGGGCACCAGCGCCTGCAGACAAACAAAAAAATAGTATGTCCTCTTTCACCAAGACCGGTTTGGCTCAATGGATAGAGCGTCAGCTTGGGGACTGAAAGGTCCCGGGTTCGATTCCTGTCAAGGGCATGTACCTTGGTTGCGGGCATATCCCCAGTAGGGGGTGTGCAAGAGGCACCTGATCGATGTCTATCTCTCATTGATATTTCTAACTCTCTATCTCTCTCCCTTCCTCTCTGTACAAAATCAATAAAATATATTTTAAAAAAATAAAAATAGTATGTCCTCTTTTGCCTCTGACTTCTTTCATTCAATATTATCTGTGAGCTTCATCTAAGGTGTTGAATATATCTGTAGTTTGTTCTTTTTCATTGCTGTGTAGAATTCTACCTTCTAAAAATTAACTTGTTTTATGTATTACTAGAGACCAAGTGCTCAAATTCGTGCATGGGTGGGGTACTGATGGCCCTGCCCCAATCAGGGCTGATTGGGGTGAGGCCAGCAGGGGGAGTGGCGGGAGGTTGACCAGGTAAGGAGGCTGACTTGGGGGAGAGGCCACAGGAGATTGGCCAGCCAGCCCCACCCTCGATAGAGGTGGGGAGTTCAATGGGGGGAGGGGCGCTGAGCCTTGCTGGGGGAGGGGCCACCCCCAATTGGGCTTGTTGGCGCCTGCAGTGCATGTCATAGTGACCAGTTGTTCCAGTGTTCTGGTTGCTTAGCTTTTATATATATAGATAGATTTAATTTAGTTAATCCTTTATTGATGGATATATAAATGGTTTTCAGTCTTTTGTTATTGCAACCACTACTGTATTGCATATGTTTATTTATGCATCTTTGCTAATATGTGTAAGTAAATCAGTAGGATAAAATCCTAGATGTGTAAGTGCTAGGTAAAGATTAGGTGCATTATTATTTTAAATATATATTGACAAACTGCCTTCCAAAGAGGATGTATAAATTTATACACTCACCATTAGCATATATGAGGACATGTTCCCAACATCCTTGCTGACAATTAACAAATATTTTTATCTCTGACAATTTGACAAGTAAAATATTGAAACCTATAATTAATAAATATTTTTATTTAATTTTAAAAATATCTATTTTTACTGATTTCAGAGAGGTAAGGAAAGGGATAGAGAGAAACAGTGATGAGAGCAAACATTGATTGGCTGCCTCTTGCACACCCCCTACTGGGGATGTGCCTGCAACCAAGGTACATGCCCTTGACCGGAATCGAACCTGGGACCTTTCAGTCCACAGGCCAACACTCTATCCACTGAGCCAAACCGGTTTCGGCAACTATTTCTATTTTAATTAAACATATATGCACATGGCTCTGGCTGGTATAGTTCAGTTGCACTGAAAGGTTGTGGATTCAATTCCCGGACAGGGTGCATACAGGAGGCAATTGATTTCTGTTTCTCACATTGATATTTCTCTCCCTCTCTCTATCCCTATCTCTGTCTCTTATCTATCTATATATATATATCTCTATCTCCCTTACCCTCGCTACAAAAGTCAATGAAAAATGTCCTTGGGTGAGGATAAAATTTTTTTTTATTAAAATATCAATATATGCACTTGGTAAAGAAAAAAGTCAAGCAATTATAAAAAGACAAACAATGATTTATATACTACTCCTACTCCTATTTCCTACTTCTCTTGATTCCCTTTCCAGAGACCATCACTACTGTCAGTTTCTTGTATATGTTCTAGATATAGTCTATACAAATCATGCATTTGCAAGTATAAATGGGTGTATATATGTGTGTGCACATGTGTTTGGATATCTCTGTCTATCTGGTCTGGTTTATTGATGAAAATGAAGTTTTCCTTTTTCATGTAAAAATATATCAATACCTATATATACACATCACTTCTCCCTTTTTATTTCACAAACGGTAGCAGGCTATTCGCTTTGCTTTTTTCACTTAATATATCTCTGAGATTGTGTCATATCAGTAGATTTACATCTGCCTTACTCTTTTGTATGGCTGCATCATAATTTATTTAACCAAATCTAGGCATTTCAGTTGTTTCCAGTATCCTGTCATTTAAAACAATCTCTTTGAACATACTAATTTGTGTACTGTGCCAGTATATCTGTTTGATAAATTCCTAGAAGTATGGTTCTGGATCAAAGTATATTATGGCTGATGTGATTCCTTGCCCAACATCCATTCTGTGTCTTCCCCATTGTTTAGCAGTTATAAAGTTTGAAGGGGTGTAATTGATTTCACCCCCAGCTTTTGGCAAGTGGTACCACCATATATCCCAATCAATGTAAGTCCATCCTTATATGCCACAGTCATTGGTTTAGGCAACCCAGGCCTTAACCAATCAATGAATACCATTGTCCTGTCAAGAAGGACAATGGTATGCATTGATTTTGTAAAAGCTTTGTAAAAGCTTTTTACACTAAAAACCCAGGCCTTTATCATATCAGTTGAAATATATTTTCTGACTTTCTTCTTTAACTTTTGACTTTTTTTTTTTTTTTTTTTTTAGAAAAATTCCTGTTCAGGAATGGGCCACTGACCCAATTCAAATTCTTGAAATGTTAGAGAGTATTTGTTGAAGTATTTGGAGGAAGAATTTTTGTTGGTTTGTTTGTTTTAGTTCTTTGCTTTTCTGAGAGACATAACAGAAGGCTAGCTTTGTCTCATCTTTTGGCTGATGTGAAGTCTTCAAATGCTGCAGCCTTTTTGCTACTGAGAAGAGAGTCGCATTTATCTTGAAACTTAAACTGTGGCAGGTGAACTGACAGATGGAAGAAAATTAGGTCTTTGGTTTTAATGTTGATGCATGGAATCAAACCAACTTCAAAGCCTGCTCATCCCCTGGAATTTACAGTTGTACATACCAATAAATCTTCTTTATTGCTTAAGCCTATTGGAGTTGGGTTTTCTGTTACTTACCAATAACAAAGGCATATTTACTTTTAAAATGTTTTGACAAGCTGCCTTCTAAAAGTTATATTAATTTACAATCCAATAAAATGAGTGTCTGTTTTTCCAGACACTTTAAAAAAATACATTATCAGACTTTCTGATATTATCATTTTTATAGGAAAAGAATGGTACCATATGTTTAGCACAATTTTTCTCATAAATAAGGTTAAGCTTTCTAATATGCTTAACTCATGTGTATTTCCTGTGTGTGTGTGTGTGTGTGTGTGTGTGTGTGTGTACTGCTCTTGTTCTTTGCCTAGTTTTCTATTTCTATTTATCTTTTTTCTTATTGCTTTGTTAAAGCTTTTTACACTAAAAAACCCAGGCCTTTATCATATCAGTTGAAATATATTTTCTGACTTTCTTCTTTAACTTTTGACTTTTTTTAGAAAAATTTTTATTGATTTCAGGGAGGACGGAAGAAGGAGAGAGAGAAAGAAACAAATGATGAGAGCAAATCATTGATTAGCTGCCTTCTGCATGCCGCACTCTGGGGATTGAGTCCACAACCCAGGCATATACCCTGACCAGGAATCAAACTGTGACCTCCCACCATTTTTTTTTTTTTTTTTTTTTTTTTTTTTTTTTTTTTTTTTTTTTTTTTTTTTTTTTTTTTTTTTTTTGTGGCTGTAAAGTTTGCGAGATCTGGCTGGCCAAGGATCCTCCTGGTGCTTGCACCCTTCCCTGAAGGCTCTCAATAAAATAGATTGTTCCTACGAAAACAAACAAACAAAAAAACAACGAAAAAACCCTGTGACCTCCTGGTTCATAGGTTGATGTTCAACTGCTGAGCCTTGCTGGCTGTTTTTTTTGTTGTTGTTGTTTTTTGTGTGTATGTGTGTGTGTGTGTGTATGTGTGTGTGTGTGTGTGGTTGTTTTTTTAATGGAAAAATATATATAACATAAAATTTACCACTTTAAAGTGCACAATTTAGTGGCATTAAGTACATTAACAGTGTTTGTGTAACTATCACCACAATTTATTTTTAGAACTCTTTTTTATCATCTTAGAGAAACTGTACCCATTAAACAATAATTCTTCATTGTCCCTTCCCAACAGACTCTGATAACCTCCATTCTTTCTGTCTCTGATTTTCCTTTTCTACATATAATACTATACATGAGTGGGATTATACAATATTTGGACTTTTTATTATGTCTATCTTATTTCACTTAGCATATTATTTTCAATATTCATATTTATGTAGCATATATCAGAATTCGATTCATTTTTTATGGCTGAATAATATTCCATTGCATGTATATACCATATTTTATTTACTCATTCATCAGTTTATGAACACCTGAGTCATTTCTACTTTTTTGCCTATTGTGAATAATGCTGCTGTGAACATTGCTATGTAACTGTCTGTCTGAGTCTCTGCTTTCAGTATCTTTGGAGTGTAATTGTTGGGTCTTATGGTAATTCTATATTTAGCTTTCTGAGAAGCCACCAGTTTTCTTTTTCTTTTTCTTTTTTTCTTTTTTTTTTTTTTAATAAATCTTTATTGTTCAGATTATTACAAATGTGATCCTCTTCCCCCCCTCAATTGCTCCCCTTCACCAGGTTCCCACCCCACCCTCTGTCCTTTCCCCATCCCCCATTGTCCTCATCCATAGGTGCACAGTTTTTGTTCAGTCTCTTCCCGCACCCCCACTCCCCTTTTCCCTGAGAATCGTCAGTCCACTCCCCTTCCATACCTCTGATTCTATTATATTCACCAGTTAATATTGTTCATCAGATTTTTAAATTCCCTTGGTTTTTAGATTCACTTGTTGATAGCTACATATTTGTTGATCATAATTTTTATCTTTATCTTCTTCCTCTTCCTAAATAACCTCCTTCAGCAATTCATATAATTCTGGTTTTGTGGTGATGAACTCTTTTAGCTTTTTTTTATTTGTGAAGCTCTTTATCTGTCCTTTGATTCTGAGTGATAGCTTTGCTGGGTAGATTATTTTTGGCTGTAGGTTCTTGTTATTCATCACCTTGAATATTTCTTGCCATTCCCGTCTGGCCTGCATGGTTTCTGTTGAGAAATCAGCTGACAATCTTATGGGTGCTCCTTTATAGGTCACTACCTGCTTTGCTCTTGCTGCTTTTAATATTCTCTCTTTGTCTTTTGCACTTGGAATTTTAATTATGATATGTCTTGGTGTGGTCCTCCTTGGATTCCTTTTGTTTGGGGTTCTGAGGGCTTCCTGGACTTGTAAGTCTATTTCTTTCCCCAGGTGGGGGAAGTTTTCTGTCACTATTTCTTCTAGTACTCTTTCAGTATCTTGCTCTCTCTCTTCTGGAATCCCCATAATTCTGATGTTGGTTCGCTTGAAATTGTCCCAGAGGTTTCTTACACTATCTTCAACTTTCTGGATTCTTTTATCTTCTCCCTTCTGCAGAGGAGTGTCCTCTGGCTCTTTGTGTTCTAAATCTTTGTCTTGATTCTTGCCATCTTCCAGTCTGTTTTTAGGACTTTGTATAATATTTTTTATTTCAGACAATGTTTTCTTCATTTCTTGTTGATCCCTTATTATTTCTAGTTGCTCCCTTTTCATATCCTCATAGGTCTCATTTATTTTATCGGCCTTTTTTAGGATATTGTTGAATAACCTTATAACTGTAGTTTTGAACTCAATGTCCAATCTTTTCTTTTCCCCCATCTCCTTCCTTTGTGTCCTTCTTCTTGTCTGCATTTTAGTTGTTTCCCTGATTTGATGGAATAGCTTTGTGTGCTAGGTGTTCTGGTAGAGCCCAGTAGCACAGCCTTCCCAGTTACCTGCAGTGGACAGTCTTGGTGTAGCCCTTTGTGGGCTGTGTGTGCAGTCTTGTTGTTAAGCCTTGCTTATTGTTGGTATCACTGGGAAGCGTTGATCTCCAAGCCAATTGGCTGTGAGGATCAGCAGTGACTCAGCTAGGAGGGTTTCCGTACTCTGCTTGAATAGGGCGGGGTCTCGGGGTGGCGCAGACAATCTTTGGTTCCCTGTCAGTCTCGCCTTAGAAAAGTCCTGTTCGTGGAGAGTTTTGGAAGATTGGTTGCAGGCGGCGCATGCACCTCTTTGGTAAAGGCGCAGACAAGCTTTAGATTCCTGCAAGTCCCTCCTTAGAGAAAGCCAGCCTCTGTGAGAGCTTCTGTGCTCAGCCACAGGTAGGGCGGAGTCTCGGGTTGGTGCAGACAAACTTTGTTTTCCCTTCGGCTCCTCCCCAAGACCTGCAGTAATGGCCTCTGGCTTCACACACCTCCAAGAGATCTCTGCCCACTGCCTGACAGTCTGGCCTCTCCCTGTCTGGGGCCGTTTATCAGAGCAATAGGGTGATTCTGTTTTCCTCTTGGACAAGAAAGCCAGCCGCGTTAGCTGTTCACCCTCTCCGCGCCAGGAGTAAGCCAGTAGCGAACTTAGCCCAGCCCGCCCTCTCTGCATGCAGGGAGTAAGCCAGCAGCAATCTCGGTCCGGCCCTTCCTCTCCACACCGGGATTAAGCCAGCGCCTTTTCTCTCACACAGTTCTCCATACCTTCACAGTTCCTGAGGTTCAGCGTGCCTTCTCTCTCCTTCCCAGCTGGCAGAGCCTCCTCTCAGCCAGCCGTCTGGCACTTCAGGGCAATGCCTCCCCTGTTTTTCAGTTCTAAATTCAAATTTGTTGTGGTAGGCTGCATTCGGGTGTCTACCCTATGCCGCCATCTTGGTTTCTCTCCACCAAATAGTTTTCCACAGTAACTGCAAACATTTTACATTTCCATCATCAATGTACAAAGGTTCTCATTCTTCACATCCTCACCAATTCTTGTTATTTTTTATGGTTTTTTATTGTTGTTCTTAATCCTCACCTGAGGATATTTTTCCATTGATTTTTAGGGAGAGAAGAAGAGAGAGGGATAGACAGAAAGAAACATCAATGAGAGAGAAACACATCAACTAGGGCCTGGACCAGGGAGGTGTCTTCAACCAAAGTATGTGCCCTTGACCAGAATTGAACCCAGAACACTTTGGTCTGCAGGCTGACGCTCTATCCGCCGAGCCAAACAGGACATTTTATATTAATTAGGATGGCTATGAATTTCTTATTCATAGCCATCCTAATTAATACAAAGTGTCTTGTGATATTTTTTTAATCCTCATCTGAGGATATTTATTCCATTGATTTTTCAGAGAAAGTGGAAGGGTGGAGGAAAAGGAGGGATGTAGGGATTTGGGGGGGGGGGGGGGGGTTTGTAGAGAGCTGGAGAAACAGCAAGCTGATACTCTAACCACTGAGCAACACAAGCCAGGGCTCATTGTAATTTTTATTTGTATTTCTCTAATGACTAATGATGTTGAGCACCTTTCATGTGCTTCTTTGAAGAAATATCTGTTCAAGTCCTTTGCCAATTTTTTTTTTCATTTTTAAAAATAAATCTTTGTTCATATTATTACAAAAGTTCCTTTTTTTCCCCTCCACGAGGTTCCCACCCCACCCTCTGCCCTTTCCCCACCCCCCATTGTCCTCATCCATAAGTGCACAGTTTATGTTCAGTCTCTTCCCTCGCCCCCCTCTCCTCTTTTCCCCGAGAATTGTCAGTCCACTCCCTTTCCATACCTCTAATTCTATTATATTTAACAGTTAATATTGTTTATCAGGTTTTTTAATTTCCTTGGTTTTTAGATTCACTTGTTGATAGTTACATACTTGTTGTTCATAATTTTTATCTTTATTTTCTTCCTCTTCCTAAAGAACCCCCTTCAGCAATTCATATAATTCTGGTTTGGCGGTGATGAACTCATTTAGCTTTTTTTTATTTGTGAAGCTCTTTATCTGGCCTTCGATTCTGAGTGATAGCTTTGCTGGGTAGATTATTTTTGGCTGTAGGTTCTTGTTATTCATCACCTTGAATATTTCTTGCCATTCCCATCTGGCCTGCATGGTTTCTGCTGAGAAGTCAGCTGACAATCATATGGGTGCTCCTTTATAGGTAACTACCTGCTTTGCTCTTGCTGCTTTTAATATTCTCTCTTTGTCTTTTGCTCTTGGCATTTTAATTATGATGTGTCTTGGTGTGGTCCTCTTTGGATTCCTTTTGTTTGGGGTTCTGTGTGCTTCCTGGACTTGTAAGTCTATTTCTTTCACCAGGTGGGGGAAGTTTTCTGTCACTATTTTTTTCAATATGTTTTTGGTATCTTGCTCTCTGTCATCTTCTGGGACTCCCATAATTCTGATGTTGGTTCTCTTGAAGTTGTCCCAGAGGTTTCTAACACTATCTTCAACGTTCTGGATTCTCTTGTCTTCTTGCTTCAGCAGAGGAGTGTCCTTTGGTTCTTTGTGTTCCAAGTCTTTGACTTGATTCTTGCAATCTTCCATCTGTTTTTAGGAGTCTGTATAATATTTTTTATTTCAGACAATGTATTATTTCTTGTTGATCCCTTATTACTTCTTGTTGACCCCTTATTATTTCTAGTTGATCCTTTATTATTTCTAGTTGATCCCTTTTCATATCTTCATAGGTCTTGTTTATTTTATCAGCCTTTTCTAGGAGATTCTTGAAAAACCTTATAAGCATGGTTTTGAACTCTAAATCCAGTCGCTTTTTGTCCTCCATTTCTTCCATTTGGGATCTGTTTCCTTGTCTCAGCATTTTCGCTGCTTCCCTGAGTTGGCAGGGGGGGAGGATCAGCTGTATCTATGCCAGGAGACAGCCTTATTTGACTAGACTTGGAAAACTGCAAGAGCCTCTGTGCTCAGCTTGGATGGGGCAGAGTTTCAGGGTGGAGCCTACAGCCTTGGCTTCTGATTATCCCCGCCCTATGAGGTTCCCAAGTCTCAGTGTTCCTCAGTGTCCTTTGGTACTCGCTGCCAGCACCTGTGAGAGAAAGGTGCCTTAGAGTTTCGCCCGCTACCAGACAGTCTAGTCTCTCCCCCAACAAGCCCACAACTGGGGTTCAGTGCAGTTGGAAGTGGGGTTAAGAGCAGTCCAGAGCTTATGTCTCCTTCCTGCTAGGGCAATCCTGCGGCTCAATCAACAGTCCTCTGCGCGAAATGTGCGCCACTAGGGGACTCTGCCTTTCACTGCTCCCCTGAGCTTCCGCCTTACAGCCCAGATTCCCTCTGTATGAGCCTGGGGCCCGAGAGTCTCGCCCAGAACTGGAGTTCAGTGCAGTTGGAACTGGGGCTCAGCCCAGTCCGGAGCTTTTGTCTCCTTCTCGCTAGGGCAATCTAGCAGCACAGTCTACAGTCAATCCTCTGCACGCAATGTGTGTGACCCCGGGGCTCAGCCTTTTGCTGCTCCCCTGAGCTTCTGCCTTACAGCCCAGATTCCCTCTGTATGAGCCTGGTGCCCGAGGGTCTCGCCCAGAACTGGGGTTTAGTGCTGTCGGAACTGGGGCTCAGCACAGTCTGGAGCTTTTATCTCCTTCCCGCTAGGGAATGCCAACCAGGCACTCAATTGCCCCTCCTCTCTGGCTCCATCCTCTCTGTGCACGCACTGTGCCTTAGGCTTTTACAGCTCCTCTGATTTTTTTCCTGGTTTTCTCTTTCCTTCTTGTTGTAGAATTTCCAGTCAGTCAACTTTCCTATAGTTCTGGATAATGTCCACTTTATATTTTAGTTGTATTTTTTGAAATTGTTGTGTGAGGCTGCAGTTAGGCAGTTAGCTATGCCGCCATCTTGGTTTCTCCTTGGGATCTTTTTTTCTCCATTTTATTTATTTATTTATTTTTAAACATATTTTATTGATTTTTTTTTTTTTTTTTTTTTTTTTTTTTTTTTTTTTTTTTTTTTTTTTACAGAGAGGAAGGGAGAGAGATAGCTAGAAATGTCTATGAGAGAGAAACATCGACTAGCTGCCTTTTGCACACCCCCCACTGGGGATGTGCCTGCAACCAAGGTAAATGCCCTTGACCAGAATCGAACCTGGGACCTTTCAGTCCACAGTCCGATGCTCTATCCACTGAGCCAAACTGGTTTCGGCTATTTTTTTTTAATTTATCAGTTACAGTTGATATTTAATATTATATTAGTTTCAGATGTACAGCATAATGGTTACTTATTTAATTTATGAAGTGATCCCCCAATAAGGTGAGTAGCCACCTGACACTATACATAATTATTACAATACTAGAGACCCGGTGCACAACATTTGTGCATTGCGGGTACGAGGGGGTGGGGGTTAGGAAGGGGGTGCGTGTCCCTCAGCCTGGCCTGCATCCTCTTGCAGTCTGGGACATCCCTATGAGGAGAGTGGGCTTAACCTGGCAGATGGACATCCCCTGAGGGGTCCTTAGCACTTCACAGAGGTGGTAGAGCCTCCCACCACCACTGCTGCACTCGCCAACCATGAGCCATGAGCCTGGCTTCTGGCTGGGCAGTGCCCACCCTGTGGGAGCACACTGACCACTGGGGAACAGCTCCTGTATTTAGCATCATAGCGACCAGTTGTTCAGTTGATTTGCATATTAGGGTTTTATTATATAGGATTATTGACTATATTCCCCTTGATGTACTTTATTTCTTCTTTTGTTACCTGCAGTTTTATTGAAAAGACTGTCAATTCCCCATTGAATCTTCTGACACCCTTGTTGAAAATCAATTGACTATGTGAGAGTTTATTTCTGGGCTCTGTATTCTATTCTGTTCTTCTATTATATATATGTGTCCTTAGGCCAGTAACACACTGTATGGGTTATAATTGCTTTGTGTTGTTTTAAAAAAATATATATATATCCTATATAATAAAAGCCTAATATCAACCTTTTCTTTGTCTGTTCAACCAGTTGCTATGATGCACACTGACCACCAGGGGCAGACACTCCAACCAGTGGGGTAGTTTGCTGCTGGGGTCCAGCCAAGGACTGGGCGAGTTGGGCAGGACATGCCCTGGAGCCCTCCTCTGGTCCCTCCCTGGCTGACCAACTGCTGGAGGTCCCTCCCTGGCTGGTCGGCCTTGATTGGGCTTGATCAGGACTGGGCGAGATGGGTTGGATGTGCCCTAGAGCCTTCCCACAGTACCTCCCTAGCCCTGATCATGCACAGGTGGGGTCCCTCAGACTGGCCTGCAGGCATCGGAATGAAACTGGCTCTCTTGGTCTGTAGTTTTCTTGTGCTGTTTTTGGCTTTGGTATTATGATGATGCTGGCTTCATATAATGAGTTAGGAAGTGTTCCTCCTCTTCAATTTTTTTGGAAGAATCTGAGAAGGATTGGTTTTAATTCTTCAAATGTTTGGTTGAATTCACCAGTGAAGCCATCTGGTCCTAAGCTATTCTTGATTGGGAAGTCTTTGTTTACTGATCCAATCTCCTTGCTAGTTATAGGTCTTTTCAGATTTTCTATTTCTTCATGTGTTGGTTTTGGTAGACTGTGTGTGAAAGGGACATGTTTATCCATAGAATACTTTTGTATTCAAAGTGTGTGGATGATTTTCCCACACTAAGCAATTCTCCAGGTCTCAGCAGATACCAACTGGGTGGTCTACAATTTAACTCAATTCTGACACTATCTACCGTACTTAGTATATTACTGGTTTATTATAAAAGGATAAAGCTCAGAAACAGCAATATGGGCCTGGAAGGCACAGTTCCCCCTTTTATTCCTAAGTTTTGGGATTGGGGGAGCAGAATGATTGTTTGGGACCTGGGAACTTGTGTGAAGTGTTGTGGAAAGAAGGGGCAAGGGTTGAAGTTAGTTGGCCCTTACTGACCCCTGGTGAGATTGTGGTCCCCTCACTACTTTTCTTCACTTTTCTTCAAGGCATTTTGTTTCTTTAAAGTACAGCAAGAGCAACTTTTTGTCAAAAATGACAAATGCGGGGAGAGGGGGGATAACAATATGGAAGAAGTACACAAAGGCATGGGGTAAGGAGTGTGCAGCCACCCTCTCAGTGCCTCCACATGTTCACCAATCTGTAAGTTCTCCAAACCCCTTCTATGAGAATTTTTATGGAAGTTTCATTACATCTACATGATTGATTAAATCATATGCCATTGGTGATTAAGTCACTATCCAGCCCCTCTCTTCCCCAGAGGTCAAGGGATGGGGCTGAAAGTTCCAATCCTCTGACCACAGGGTTGGTTCCCCTGGCTCATCCCGCCCCCGCTCCCAATTCCTGAAGCTATTCAGAAACCCCTACCCACCTGTCTTCTGGTTTATTTCTTGTTCAACTCTTCTCTTTCTGTATTGATCTGTCTGACTTAATTATCCATTCTTGAAGTGGATTGTTAAAGGTTGCAACTTGTAAAACTGTCTAATTCTCCCTTCAATACTGTTAATTTTTGCTTCATGTATTTTAAGGCTCTGTTGTTAGGTTAATATATATTCTATATTCTTGCTAGATCAAACCTTTTAGTAATATGTAATGTCCACCTGATCTTCATAGATAACATAGCTACCATTTAGCATTATGCTGGAAGTATTAACCAATATAGTGAAATGAGAAATCAAAATAAGACATATAGCCCTAGCTGGTTTGGCTCAGTGGATAGAGTGTCAGACTGCAGACTGAAGAATTCTAGGTTCGATTCTAGTCAAGGGCACATGTCCGGGTTGTGGGCTTGATCCCTAGTAGGGGGTGTGCAGGAGGCATCTGATCAATGATTCTCTCTCATCATTGATGTTTCCATATCTCTGTCTTCCTTCCTCTCTGAAATCAAGAAAAAATATATTAAAAAGCAAAACCAAGGACTACATAAAAATAAAAGGCTTTTTTACAGCAAAAGAAACCATCAACAAAACAATAAGAAAGCCCACTGTATGGGAGAACATATTTGCAAATGTTACCATTGATAAAGGTTTAATCTCCAACATCTACAGACAGCTTATACAACTAAATAAAGGGAAGATGAATGATCCAATTAAAAAATGGGCAATGGACCTAAATAGAATATTTTCAAAAGAAGACAGAAGGCCAAAAGGCACATGAAAACATGCTCAAAGTCACTAATTATCCGAGAAATGCAAATCAAAACAACAATGCGGTACCATCTCACACCTGTCAGAATGGCCAACATCAACAAATCAACAAAAGACAAGTGTTGGCGAGGTTGCAGAGAAAAAGGAACCCTCGTGCACTGCTGGTGAGAATGCAAACTGGTGCAACCACTGTGGAGAACAGTATGGAGTTTCTTCAAAAAACTGAGAATGGAACTCCCATTTGACCCAGTAATCCCACTCCTAAGATTATATCCCAAGAAACTAGAAACACCAATCAGAAAGGATATATGCACCCCTATGTTCATAGCAGCACAATCTACAATAGCCAGGATTTGGAAACAGCCTAGATGCTCTTCAGCAGATGATTGGATCAAAAAACCATGGTACATCTACAAAATATATATTAAAACAAGCTTTACTGAGATATAATTTGTGTACCATGAATTCACTCATTTTAAATGTACAATGAAATGATTTTAATAACTTTACAACGTTGTGCTACTATCATCACAATCCAATTTTAGAATATTTATATCACCCAAAAAAGATCCCTCAAGCCCAGTTGTTGTCACTCCCTGTTCCCAACCCCCAGACAATCACTAATCTACTTATTGTCTCTATAACTGGCATGGCTCAGTGGTTCAATTTCCAAAGACCCAATAATTCCACTCTTAGGTATTCCTCAAGAGAAATGAAAGCATATGTTCATAAAAAGTCTTATAGCTCTCGGCGGCTGTAAAGCTTGCGAGGTCCAGCCGCCCAAGGACGTCGGATCCATTGTCCTCCCAGCGCTGCGACCCTTCCCTGAAGGCTCCCAATAAAACAGATTGTTCCTAAAAAAAAAAAAAAAAAAAAAAAAAAAAAAAAAGTCTTATAAATATTCATAGCAGCTTTATCCATTATGGCCCCAAACTGAAACAAATTGCTATATATCCTTGCAATAAAATGGAATGAACTGTTGTGCACAACAACATGAATAAGTCTGAGAAACATTATGATGAGCAAAAAGAAGTAGACAGAGCCGGGACCGGTTTGGCTCAATGGATAGAGCGTCGGCTTGGGGACTGAAGGGTCCCGGGTTCGATTCCGGTCAAGGGCATGTACCTTGGTTGCGGGCATATCCCCAGTAGGGGGTGTGCAAGAGGCAGCTGATCGATGACTCTCTCTCATTGATGTTTCTAACTCTCTATCTCTCTCCCTTCCTCTCTATATAAAATCAATAAAATATATTAAAAAAAAAGAAGTAGACAGAAAAGAGTGCATGCTATATGAATCTATTTATATGAAATTCTAGAAAGGTACAATTAATCTTTAGTGAGAGAAAGCAGAACAGTATCCTCTGGGGCTAGAGGTGGTAGGGATTGACTGCAAAGTGATACCAGGGACTTTTAGGGGTGATGGTAGTAATTTACATGAATGCATACATTTTTGTCAAAAACAATTATATGGGTGCATACATTTTGTCAAAAGTCATCAAATTATAAACTTAAAATGAACTTTTTAAATGTCATGCCTCTATAAATTTGATTTCAAAAGAAAAAATACAATTCTACAATAAAAAAAGGATGAAGTACTGATACATGCTACTACATGGAGGAAACTAGAAAACATTATGCTAAGTTAAAGAAACCAGATACAAAAAAAAAAAGATACTGTAGAGGGCCACCTGGGAAGATACCTGGACATTCTGTAGATTGTAGCTGACTGGGCCCCGGATATTGGCAGAATCATGTCAGTTGCACTCCCGCCCTGGGAGTGTGGAGATGTTCTTAGTTACTGGCTTGTGTTTGTCCAGGAGGCAGGAGTGGGTGGGACCTGGGCCCTCCAGGGCTCCTTGTTTTCCTGTGAAACCCCCTTGGTGGATTGGAGAATAAATAGATGTTCTGTGTGGCTCAAAAGGTTGTCAGTCTGCCTCTCCAGCAGAGGAGTTTGGCAGCCCTCCCAGCTCCCAGTTTAAAATCTATCTCTGTGTCTTCTCTCTTTATTTCTAATGTTTCTCAATCCCTGGCCTCCTCCACTTAGAACCGGTTTGTTTATCTCTCTTTCTGTGCAGGAAGCGGAAAGGAGAGATCCCTGCCACATCAGGCCCCTGTAAGATACAATGTGTGATCCCATTTATGTGAAACAGTCAGGAAAGAGAACTTTATAGAGACAATAAGTAGATTAGTGATTGTCTGGGGGTTGGGAACAGGGAGTGAAGACAACTGGGCTTGAGGGATCTTTTTTGGGTGATATAAATGTTCTAAAATTGGATTGTGATGATAGTAGCACAACGTTGTAAAGTTATTAAAATCATTTCATTGTACATTTAAAATGAGTGAATTCATGGTACACAAATTATATCTCAGTAAAGCTTGTTTTAATATATATTGCTTTCAGAGAGGAAGGGAGGTGAGAAACATCAATGAGGAGAGAGAATCATTGATAGGCTGCCTCCTGTATATTCCCCACTGGGGATGGAGCCCGCAACCTGTGCATGTGTCCTGACCAGGAATCGAACCATCACCTCCTGGTTCACAGGTCAACCGGGCAAAGCTTATTTTTTCAAAATATGTTTTTATTGAGAGAGAGAGAGAGAGAGAGAGAGAGAGAGAGAGAGAAAAAAACATTGATTGGCTGCCTCTCTCATACCCTATACCCCTCCCCCAACCAGGGATCGAGCCCACAACCTGGGCATGTACCCTGACTGGTGACTTTTTGGTGCACGGGATGACACCCAACCAACTGAGCCACACCGGCTAGGGCAATGAAGATTGTTTTAAAAAGATAATTAAGCCCAGCTGGTGATTGACCATATGGTCCAACAATCACACTCCTTGGTATTTACCCAAAGAGTTGAGAACTTGCCGAAACCGGTTTGGCTCAGTGGTAGAGCGTCGGTCTGCGGACTGAAAGGTCCCGGGTTCGATTCCGGTCAGGGCATGTACGTTGGTTGCGGGCACATCCCCGGTGGGGGGTGTGCAGGAGGCAGCTGGTCGATGTTTCTCTCTCATCGACGTTTCTAGCTCTCAATCTCTCTCCCTTCCTCTCTGTAAAAAATCAATAAAAATATGTTTAAAAAAAAGCGTTGAGAACTTTATGTTCACATAAAAGTCTGTGCTTGAATGTTTATAGTGCTTTATTCATAACTGCCCCAACTTGGAAGCAAATAAGCTATCCTTCAGCAGGTGAACTGATAAATAAACTGTGGTACACCCACACAATGATATATTAATCAGTGCTAAAAAGAAATGAGCTATGAAAAGACATGGGGAAACATCAAATTCATATTACTAAGTGAAATAAATCAATCTGAAAAGGCTACATATCAGATGACATTCTTGAAAAGAAAAAACTGTGGAAATGTTACTGGAATAGGGACCTGGCGCCTGAGTTCTATCTGGTAATTTCACAAACTGAGCTCAGGTGACTATGAGGGAACATTTATTAAAGCTGGGGACAGCAAAACAAGAAAGGGCTTAGCATAGAAGAAGCAACAGGAGAGCCTAGATAGGCTAGGCTGCCCTAGCTCTCAGGGAAGTCAGAGAAAAGGGGGCCGTGGTTTCAGGTTCAATTAGCCTGAGACAAGGGACTGTTGCCCATTGCTCCTCTGGTTGCAAACCTCATGGGGTCCTTTAGAGCTTAAAGATACATACCTGAGGGGGAAGAAGAGGAGAAAGGAAATGGCAGGGGCTGCTCCCCAGAGGGAGAGCACCCACTGGATTATTTTTTCTTGAGGCTTTATCTTTTTCTTACAGGTGGAAATTGTAGGGGATGTCTCAGGAGAGGGTTTCAACAGAATATTCATCAGTTTTCTAGGTGTGCTCCTTCAGGGTCATGATATCTATTGATTGGTTAGTGTCAGGGCAGGGTTTCATTAGTCATTGCAGCTGGTGCTGGTGTTGCCCACCTGGTTTTGCTGCTTTTCTGGGCCTGAAGCTAAAATACAACTGACACATAGATGTTATTTCTAGGGAGGTGGCCTGTATCTGCTGTAAATTGTTCTGTCATTTTGTTTTCCTATCTATCTTAGTTTCCCTATTTCACTGGTCCTGGCTTACTGGCTTGTTTCATAGACAGTAAAAAGGTCAGTGGTTTCCAGGGATTAGAGGGAACAGGGGGATGAATAGGCAGACCACAAAAGGTTTTTAGGACAGTGAAACTATTCTTTATGCTATTATAATCCTATCTAAAAAGAGGGAATATGCAAATTGGCTGTGCCCACAGCAGAGGCAGGGATTCCGTAACATAAGATGGCTGCATCCACAGTGGAGGCCGAGTTTCCATAAAGAGCTTTAGCATTAGTGCCGAGACCGGTTTGGCTCAATGGATAGAGCGTTGGCTTGGGGACTGAAGGGACCCGGGTTCGATTTCAGTCAAGGGCATGTACCTTGGTTGTGGGCATATCCCCAGTAGGGGGTGTGCAAGAGGCAGCTGATCGATGACTCTCTCTCATCGATGTTTCTAGCTCTCTATCTCTCTCCCTTCCTCTCTGTACAAAATCAATAAAATATATTAAAAAAAAAAAAAAGAGCTTTAGCATTAGTGAACAATCAGCAGGGACCTGAGGATGCGTGGTGCTGAGCAGGGGCAGGGGACCTGAGGCTGTGCTCTCCCACCTGGCAGGGCTTGACGGGGGACCTCAGGCCACAGCCCCATCCCAGACACAGGCTGGGGGACCTCAGGCAGCGGACAACGCCCCAGTGCCAGGACAGGGGATCTGAGGCCGCACCCCCTATCCAGTGGGCCTTGATGGGGGTGGGGCCAGCCAGGTCTGGGTCTTGTGCAATTTCTAGGCGCATGTGGGTGGGCAGGGACTTGACTCTTGTTCCCATGGCGTGCCCCAGACCCTGACAGGAGGAAGATTTTCATATACATTTTACTAATTTTCTTTCATCTGACACTTCTATTATAGAAAAAGGGCAAATAACAATATTAAAATATTTCCTCTAGCTGAAACCAGTTTGACTCAGTGGATAGAGTGTCAGCCTGCAGACTGAAAGGTCCCAGGTTCGATTCTGGTCAAGGGCATGTACCTTGGTTGCTGGCACATCCTCAGTATGAGCAGGAAGCATCTGATCCATGTTTCTCTCTCATCGATGTTTCTAACTCTCTATCCCTATCCCTTCCTCTCTGTAAAAAATCAATGAAATATATTTTTTTTAAAAAATAAAATGAAATAAAATGGTGGCAGAGTAGCAGGATGCTGCACGGACATGCTCCTAGGAACAAGCTGGAATTACAACTGAAATACGGAAAGACTTCCTGATTAATCAATGAAAATTCACAGGAGAGAACCCTGATACCCAAGGACTAAAGGTGGAGACCGCATAGAGACTGGTAGCAGGGGCAGAGCCGCGAAAGTGCTGGCCAGGCACCCACAGATGGCAATTGAAGTCCTGGAGAGAGATATCATCTGTGCAGGGCGGGGGGGGGGGGTGGTGGGAGGGAGTGCTACTGAGAATTCTGGGACCTAATCCCAAAGCTGGGTTCTCCAGCAGAGAGCACCAAACTGATGAGGGTACCCACATAACATCTAGCTGTGAAAAGCAGTCGTATGCTGTCTGCCAGGGAGTGGAAGCTGAAAGTTTGTGCATCCTTTTAAAGGGCTAACACACAAACATTCCCTGAGGAGCCACCCACCTTGTGCTCTGGCAGAGGGAAGGTGAAACAGATTGGAGCTGTGAGAGAACCCAGGACTGGGGACTTGGGGGATAGAGCACAGAAGGCAGATACCCCAAGTTTCCTGGGCTGAGTCATTTCCTCGCACAGTAGAGGACATCTTTCCCACATAGACATCTGCCTTGCCTGGGGAGAAGAGAGTCAACACATCCTATTGGAAAACACCTTGCCATGAGGCCACTTAAGAGATTAAAAGTAACAATTAGCCCTAACCAGTTTGGCTCAGTGGATAGAGCACTTGCCTGCGGACTGAAAGGTCCCAGGTTCAATTCTTGTCAAGGGCATGTACCTTGGTTGCGGGCACATCCCCAATGGAGGTGTTCAGGAGGCAGCTGATCGATGTTTCTCTCTCATCAATGATTTTATTGATTTTTTCCTCTGTAAAAAATCAATAAAATATATATTTTAAAAAGTAACAATTAGCCTCCAGGCAGAAGCAACTGCCCCACCCTGTTGAAAAAACTCTCACCAGACAAGAGGACGATAGCCTGGGGGCAATTCAAATCAGAATCCTATTAGTCTGTAGACGGAGGTGGTTTCTGGAGGCTTTGAGTGTTTGCCTGATCCAATTATCCAGAAACAGCCTTTAACACTGTCCTGCACTGGAGATTGAGAGGTATAGAGTATCTACTTAAAATGGTGGTCAGCAAACTGCAGCTCTTCAGCCAAATGTGACTCTTTGACCCCTTGAATGTGGCTCTTCCACAAAATACCATGGCCTGGGCTAGACTATTTTGAAGAAGTGGCGTTTAGAAGTTTAAGTTTAAAAAATTTGACTCTCAAAAGAAATTTCAATCGTTGTACTGTTGATATTTGACTCTGTTGACTAATGAGTTTGCCGACCACTGACCTAAAACATAGTCACAAACCCAAACAACCAAAATGAGGAAACAAAGAAACAACCCCCAAATGAAAGAACTAGCAAATTCTCTAATATGAGATAAATGAAGCAGAGATATGGAATTTATGTGAAACAGAGTTCATAGTAATGATGTTAAAAATGTTCAACAGTATGAAAAAAAGATATAGTAACTATGAAAAATTAATAGTCCGAGATAAAGAATGATATAACACAGGCGGCCAAGACAAGGGTGGCCAGTCCAGGAACACCGAGACCCGGAGTGGCCAGGCCCGGAGAAGCTGGGCCCAGAGCAGCTGGGTCGGGAGCAGCGAGACCCAGAACATCAGTAGCCAAGCCCGGAGCATCCAGGCCGGGAGCGGCCAGGCTCAGAGCGGCCGGGCCCGGGGCAGCCGGGCCCAGAGCAGCCAGGTCAGGTGCGGCCAGGCCCGGAGCTGAGGCGGCCAGGCCTGGAGCATCCGGGTCGGGTGCGGCCAGGCCCGGAGCAGCAGCTGCCAGGCTGGGAGCGGCCAGGCCTGGAGCAGCAGCGGCCAGGCCCGGAGCGGCTGGACCCGGAGCAGCCGGGCCCAGAGCAGCCGGGTCGGGTGCGGCCAGGCCCGGAGCAGCAGCTGCCAGGCTGGGAGCTGCCAGGCCCGGAGCAGCCGGGTCGGGTGATGCCAGGCCCAGAACAGCAGCTGCCAGGCTGGGAGCGGCCAGGCCCAGAGCAGCAGCTGCCAGGCTGGGAGCGGCCAGGCCCGGAGCAGTAGCTGCCAGTCTGGGAGCGGCCAGGCCCGGAGCAGCCGGGTCATGTGCGGCCAGGCCCGGAGCAGCAGCTGCCAGGCTGGGAGCGGCCAGGCCCAGAGCAGCAGCTGCCAGGCTGGGAGCGGCCAGGCCCGGAGCAGCCGGGTCAAGTGCGGCCAGGCCCGGAGCAGCAGCTGCCGGGCTGGGAGTGGCCAGGCCCGGAGCAGCCGGGTCATGTGCGGCCAGGCCCGGAGCAGCAGCTGCCAGGCTGGGAGCGGCCAGGCCCGGAGCAGCCGGGCCTGGAGCAGCTGGGCCCAGAGCAGCCGGGTTGGGTGTGGCCAGGCCTGGAGCAGCAGCAGCCAAGCCCGGAGCAACCAGGTCGGGAGTAGCAGTGGCCAGACCCGGAGCAGCTGGTTGTGGAACGGACCAGAGCAACAGAGGCCAGGCCCGGAGCAGCCAGGTCCGGAACAGCTTGCTCCTCGCCCGCCCCCTCCCCAAGGCTGCCTCTCAGACATGGCTGGAAACTTTTGCGGGAACTTGACGTCTGCTGAATCAAGTGATGAAGGCTTAGATCTGGATGTGTTGAGTTAGTATAGCGCTGGGGTGTTGATCTGTGAGTGCCTTGTACGGGGCCTAGATGAGGCTGGTTGACCTATTTGGAAGTGTCTTTTGTGTGAAGTGTATCTTTGGGCATGTGGAGGCATTATTGATATGAGAAAATGCTAAGTAACTGATTTACTATCTGAAAAGGGATTTACTATTGGGGAAAGGGAGGGAGGAAGAGACTGAACATAAACTGTGCACCTATGGATGAGGACAATGGGGGAGGGGAAGGGGGCGGAGGGTGGGGGGGGAACCTGGTGGATGGGGGAAGAAATGAGGAACCTTTGTAATAATATGAACAATAAAGATTGTATTAAAAAAAATGGCATAACACAAATAAAGAACACATTGTGTGCTGTGACAGCACAGCCAAGGGTTTGGCAAGCCTGAGAGGGAGTGGCGCAGGATGTAGAAAAGACAAAGAGAATAAGCTTGGTCTAGGTAGATCCTCTGTGCCTGGCTGAGACCATAGGAAAGATACAGACTGCAAACTGAGACTTTATTTTATAATCAGAGGTAAACAAGGTAATTTACAATGTTCTTGTGAGTTTCACTTGTTTTGCCAGTACTTGCTGCACCTCCCATAGCCCATTAGCTACCCAGGAAGGATCTAGGGAGTGTCATAAGGTCAAGCTTAATTATGCTAAGAGGGCTGTGCCCTCTAAGCTGGGACTTGTTTGTGGCTTTGCCAACAGGTCAGTCCGAGGCTTAACCTTTAGCTGCTCCCTACATCTCAAACCCCCCCCCCTTTTTTTTTAAACTACCATAATGAAAGTAAAACTTAAACATTAAGGACAAAGCTCTGACTATTAATAACAAAACAATGCCAATGCAAAACCCAAACTACAGACATGTTAACATTTTAAAACTTAAACATCAAGAGCAAAACTCTGGCTATTAACAAAACAATGCCAATGCAACACAACAATAGAGAAATCAAACTACTGTAATACTTTTCTACTAAATGTAAGTTTCTTTTGCTGATTTATTCAGAGTCCTCAGACTTGGCTGTGCAAGACTTTGCAGAAGACTGGCAGCTAACCAATGCTAGCATGGCCAGAAACATGATTGAGGGAGTAGCTTCCACTTCCTGCTTTTCTACCATCTGCTGGGCTTCAGTCGTTAACTACTTCAGCTGACCCCATGTTGGCACCTTGGTCTCTTGCATAGTCTTCGTCATCTTCTTTTTCCACTTTGCTGTCATTGGGGGCAACTCTCAGTCTTTTTAATGAAGGGCAAGTAGCTTCTCTGGGTCCATTGTGGTGACGCACATAACACTCTGATACCAAAGTTGGCTGCTTTGCTCCCTCTGGAAAGATACAACACACAATGTCTTCCCCACATCATTGCTGGATCTGGTCCAAACCATGTCCAGTTTGTGCATCTTTACCCTGGGCTAACCTGGCAGAAACTATTGTACAGGAGGCCCAATGCCTTTAGGCCACTGTACAACTTTCTGCATTGTAATTCAAAAAAAATGTAACACATAACATCCTTCTCCCCCCTTTTTCCCCTGAAGTATCTTCCCCAGCCTCCCTGACCTCATGCAGAGTCCACTGTAGTAAAGACAAAGGCACTATTCTTTTTCTGCTTGTTTAGAGAGTAAAAAGAGAGGTTAATGAGCAACAGTAAGCTCTCCAAATGTTTGTATCAGACCCCCATAATTCCAAACATGCCAGCACTATTCCCTTTCTTCCTCCAATCCTCGCTCATATTTGGGAGGAAGTGCATTGTCTAGAGGGCTCTCTCCCACAGGAGTTGTAGCCCCAGGTACTGGAAGAGGCAGTGGAGGTGCCAATGGTACAGGCGGAGTCGGAAGACTCTGGCAGCCTTCCCCCATCTGTCTTGATTCCCCTGCCACATTCATCCTCTCCCTTTCTGGAGTGGGCTTTAGGCAGTCCTGAATCAGGGACCACAGATCAAAAGTAGAGGCAGGCATTTCCTCTGGACCTTCAGCTATATAATGATCATGAAGTTGTTTTCCTACCTTCTCCCATGCCTCTGTATTTACCTTTCCTTCCTCAGAAAACCATGGGCAGGTTTTACTTACAAATCCAGCAAATCAAAAGGCTGTTCATACCTCACAGAACAGCCCTGTGCTTAGAATATAGCCTTAAGCATGGATTCACATACATTCTTCCCATGTGATCCTGAATTACCCATGTTTTACACCTAGTTATATCACTAAACTTTGCTCCTTACCTTCCTTTTTGCTTTCTGCATGTGCTTCACGGGAGCGCCTCTCACCTGACAACTGCAGTTCCCCCGAACTCAGGCTCGTGTTGGGCACCACATATGTCATGCCAGCACAGCCAAGGGTTCGAGGAGCTTAAGAGGGAGTGGCAAAGGATGTAGAAAATACAGAAAAAGAGAATAAGCTGGGTCTAGGTTATCTTCTGTGCCTGGCTGAGACCATAGGAAAGATACAGACTGCAAGCTGAGACTTTATTTTATAGTCAGAGGTAAACAAGGTAATTTACAATGTTCTTGTGAGTTTCACTTGTTTTGGCAGCACTTGCTGCACCTCCCACAGCCCATTAGCTACCCAGGAAGGATCTAGGGAGTGTCATAAGGTCAAGCTTAATTATGCTAAGAGGGCTGTGCCCTCTAAGCTGGGACTTGTTTGTGACTTTGCCAACAGGTCAGTCCGAGGCTTAATCCTATAGCTGCTCCCTACAACATTGGAAGGAATATACAGCAGATTAGGGAAAGATGAGGATTGAGTCAGTGAAATAGAAGACAGAGTTGAAAATATCATTCAATTAGAGAACCAAAAAAACAAAAAAAGAAAAACAGGAGGACAGCTTAAGGGAGCTGTGGGACAATGTGAATTGCAACAATATTAGAACAGTAGGTGTTACAGAAGAGGCAGAAAGGGAGAAGGAATAGAGAAGGTGTTTGAAGAAATAATGGTAGAAAACTTCCCTAACCTGGTAAAGAAAAGAGATACAAGTTCAGGAGGCACAGAGAACCCTAAACAAGAAGAACCCAAACAAACCCTTGCCCAGAAACATGGTAATTAAAATGTCAAAAATTAAAGACAAAGAGAATTTTAAAGGCAACAAGAGGAAAGTGTTATCTACAATGGGCCTCCCATAAGGCTGACAACTGATTTCTCATCAGAAACTCTACAGGCCAGAAGGGAATGACATGAAATACTCAAGGTAATGGAAAGCAAGGATCTGAGACCAAGATTACTATATCCAGCAAAGCTATCATTCAAAATAGACAGTCAAATAAAGCGCTTTCTAGACCAAAAAAAAAAAAAAAAAAAAAAAAAAAAAAAAAAAAAAAAAAGGGCTAAAAGAGTTCATCATCACCAAGCCAACATTACAAGAAATGCTAAAGAAATTGCTGTAAGGGATTGGTGAGAAGAATAAACAGAGAAAGAAATCTAGACATACAGAATTAAAATGACTATAAATAAGTACCTCTCAATAATAACCTTAAATGTAAATGGATTAAATGTTCCAATCAAAAGGTGTAGGGTAGCTGAATGGATACAAAAACACAACCCAACAAAATGCTGTCTACAAGAGGCCCATCTCAAAAAAAAAAAAAAGATGCACACAGGATGAAAGTGAAGGGATGGAAAAAAAATGTTTCCATGCAAGCAGAAAAGAAAAAAAAAGCTGAAGTAGCAATACTCATATCCAACAAAATAGACTTTAAAACATCATGCTGAGCTCCAATACGGCAACCAGCAAGAAGGTAGGGAGGGAGAATTGTGTGTGAGAGAGGGAGTAATAGAGGAGTGTGTGGACATGTGTGGTGTGTATGAGGGAGAGCTAGGGACAGTTAGATCCTGCAGGACTTCCAAACTGGGCAGTCTTAGATGGCGAAACACCGCTGCCACCGCAAACACTCCAGGAAAGACACCACTGGCACAGAGACCATGCCATCTTGAAGAACAGAACTGCTTGAGACTAGGATCCTAGCCTTGCCACTAACCAATCTCGTCTCAGTAGTGGGACCCTACAGCCACACGGGTAAAAGACCTGTGACCACAGCTGCAGACCCATGGATACCAAGACACCAGACACCCCGGCTGCAAATTTCTGTGAGTCACAGAGCCAATACCCCTCACCGCCAGCCCCACAGCAGTGGCATAGAAACTGCAAGACCTTCTCCACACAAATAGGCCTCCTGCTCACATACAGCAGCAGTGGCTCTACTTGAATTTGAGCCTGGGTGTGTGGACACGGGAAGTTTGTTTCCTGTGACCAGATCATGTGCTCATGCAGAGAGGCTGTGTTGAATTTGGGTGTGCGATCTTGGGGAGTTTGTTTCCTGTGACTAGACTCCAGGCCCATACAGGGAGGCTTCACTGAATTTGAGCTTGGGCACATGAACTCAGGGAATTTGTTTCCTGCAACCAGACCCTGAATCCACACAGGAAGGCTGTGCTGAATTTGAACCTGGGTGCACGAACTTGGGGAGTTTGTTTCCTGTGACCAGACCTGGTGCCCACACAGAGAAGTTGTGCTGAATTTGAGCCCAGGTGAATGAATTTGGGGAGTTTGTTTCCCGCAATCAGACTCCATGCCCACACAGGAGGGCTGTGCTGAATTTGAGTCTGGGTGCACAGACATGGGGAGTTTGTTTCCTGCAGTGCACAATGCAGGCCCAGGCCCATGCCCACACAGGGTGGCATTGCCACCTGAATTTGACTCAGGGCAAGTGCACACAGAAGGCTGTTTTCCACAGGGCAGGAGTGGATCTCCTGCCGACACAGTGCAACTGCGAATCCTGATCTCCAAGCAGACTAGGGACCCTGATTCCCAGTTCATCTATACTAAGAACCAGTGACTCCAATCCTTGGTGCAGGCATACATAGGGACCCTGATTCTCCGTGTGAGGCCGAAACAAGCAACAAAAACTCTGATACTCAATCCTCGGCATGGACACAGGTCTCTGACTCATGACTCGCGCTAGGGGACCCTGATTTTCAGCACACGCCAGTGGAGTCTCTGTTTCAGCATGGTGAGACAGGGTCCCTGATTCTAGGTGTGCACAGGAGGCCAGACTAAGTGCCTGTGACTCTGATCCTGGGTGAGCGTGGCTCCCACTAACCCACAGCAGCCACACATGTTGGTGTCGGAGTTCTTCAGTGACACTCAGGGGTGTGAAGCTCTCACTGCACATGTCCCAGGCCCCTGCAACTCGACATTTGAACCTATTGTTGACAATCAGAATGGGAAGACAATGAAACAATCCCCAGAGAAAATAAAATGAGGAATCGACAAGAAAAGAAATAAGTGAAATGGAAGCACGCAACATGACAGAAAAATAATTCAGAGTAATGGTCATACAGTTCATACACCAGATGGACAAGAAAATCAACAACCTATGAGAAAATCAGGAAGAAGTCTAAAGTGATATAGCTACAATAAAAAACACCGTGGAAAGTTTCAACAGTAGACTAGAAGAAGCAGATGACTGAATTAGTGAGTTAGAATATAAGGTACAGAAACTAGCCCAATCTGAACAGCAACTGGAGAAAAGAAATGAAAAATCAGCAGAAGAGACTAAGGGAGCTCCGGGACAACACAAAGTGAAGTAACATACATGTAATAGGGCTGCCAGAAGGACAAGACAGGCAGCAAGGATTAGAAAATCTATTTCAAGAAATAATGTAAAAAAAACTTTCCTGATATGGGGAAGAAAAAAGTTAGACAAGTATAGAGAATCCCAAGCAAGATGAATCCCAAAAAGACCCACACCAGGACATGTCATAATTACAATGGCAAATGTTAACAACAAAGAGAGAATCTTAAAGGCTGCAAGAGAGAGACAGAGTTAACTACAAAGGAGCCTCCATCAGATTATCAAATGATTTTTCAACAGAAACACACCAAACTAGAAGGAAATGGAAGGAGGTGCACAAAGTGATGCAAAGGACTGAATCCAAGAATACTCTATCCAGCAAGACTATAAATCAAAATAAAGCAGAAATCAGGAGCTTCACAGACAAAAAAAAAAAAAAAAAAAAAAAAAAAAAAAAGGCTAAGGGAATTTATCACTACCAAGCCAGCAATGCAAGAAATGCTAAAGGGAATGCTGTAAAAAGAAGAAATAGAAAGGGAGGAAGGAAAACAGGCATAAAATACAGAAGTGGCTACAAGCAAGTATCTATCAGTAATAACATTAAACATAAACAGATTAAGTGCTCCAATCAAAAGACATCGAGTGAATGAATGGATAAGAAAACATGACCCATATATATATATGCTGTCTACAGGAGACCCATCTAAGAACTAGGGACTCACACAGACTGAAAGTAAAGGGATGGAAAAATATTTATCAGGCAAATGGAAATGAAAAGAAAAAATAGCAGGGGTAGCAATACTTATATCTGACAAAATAATCCTCAAAATGAAGACCATAACAAGAGACAAGAAAGGCCACTTCATAACTCTAAAGGGAATGATACAACAAGAGGATATAACTCCGGTAAACATTTATGCACCCAATGTAGGAACACCCAAATATATATATATATAAAACTTCTGGAAGATATTATGGGTGAGAGTGACAGCAACACAAACATAGCAGGAGACTTTAATACCCCATTAACATCACTGGATAAATCCTCTGGATACAAAATTAGCAAAGAAACATCAATCCTACACGACTCACTAGATCAGATGGACTTAATCAACATCTTTAGAACATTCCACCCCAAAGCAACAGAATATATGTTCTTCTCTAGTGCCAATGGGACATTTTCAAAGACAGATCACATACTGGGACACAGTAAAAATCTCTCCAAATTCAAGAGGATTGAAATCATATCAAGCATCTTCTCATATCACAATGGCATAAATTAGAAATCAACTACAGTAAAAATAATCGCAAAAATTCAAACACTTGGAGGCTGAGTAGCATACTATTAAACAATGAGGGGGTTACCAAAGAGATCAAAGAAGAACTAAAACACATCCTGGAAAAAAACTAATGAAAACACAAAAATCCAAAATCTTTGGGACACATGAAAGCAGTCCTGAGAGGGAAGTTCATAGCATTACAGGCCTACTTCAAAAACAAAACAAAACAAAACAAAACAAAAAACAAAGAAAACATGAAAAACTGATAAACTATCTAACTCTGCAACTCGAAGAATTAGAAAGAGAGCAACAAGAAAAGCCCAGAGTGAGCAGAAGGAAGGAAATACTAAAGATCAGAGTGGAAATAACTTACATAGAAACAAAACAAACAAACAAACAAAAAACATACAAAAGATTAATAAAACCAAGAGCTGGTTCTTTGAAAGGATAAACAAGATTGATGAGCCTCTAGCCATGCTCACCAAGAAGCAAAGAAAGAGGACCCAAATAAAAAAAAATCAGAAAGGCAAAAAAGCATTTGAGAAAACCCAATACCCTTTCTAGATAAAAACTCATAGCCAAGTGGGAATAGAAGGATTATATCTCAACATAATAACAGCCTTATATGACAAACCTACAGTTGATATCATACTCAATGGGCATAAACTAAATTAATTTCCCCTAAGAACAGGAACAAGACAGGGATGCCCGATTTCACCACTGCTGTTCAATATAGTACTGTAAGTGCTAGTCATAGCAATCAGAAAAGAAGAAGAAATAAAAGACATCCAAATTGGAAAAGAAGAAGTAAAACTATCCTTATTCACAGATGATATGATATTGTACATAGAAAACCCCAAAGACTCCATAAAAAACTACTAGACTTAATAAATGAATTTAACAATGTAGCAGGATACAAAATTAACACCCAGAAGTATATGGCTTTTCTATAAACCAATAATGAGCTCACAGAAAGAGAAATTTATTTTTTAAATATATTTTATTGATATTTTACAGAGAGGAAGAAGGGAGAGAGATAGAGAGCTAGAAATGTCGATGAGAGAGAAACATCGACCAGCTGCCTATTGCACACCCCCTACCGGGGATGTGCCCGCAACCAATGTACATGCCCTTGACCAGAGTCGAACCTGGGACCTTTCCGTCCGCAGACCGATGCTCTACCACTGAGCCAAACTGGTTTCAGCGACAGAAAGAGAAATTTAAAAAGGAATCCCATTTACCATTGCAACAAAAAATTAATATACCTAGGAATAAACTTAACCAAGGAGATAAAGGACCTGTACTCAGAAAATTTCAGAACGCTAAAAAAAGAGATAGAGGAAGACATGAACAAATGGAAGAATATACCATGTTCATGGATTGGTAGAATCAACATCATTAAAATGTCCATACTACCCAAAGCAATCTATACATTTAATGCCATCTCCATTAAAATACCAATGGCATACTTCAAAGACCTAGAACAAATTCTCCAAAAATTTATCTGGAATACAAAAAGGCCCCGAATAACTGCAGCAATCTTGAAAAAGACCAATGTTGGAGTGATCACAATACCACATATCAAACTATACTACAAAGCCATTGTTCACAAAACAGCCTGGTACTGGCACAAGAACAGACATATAGACCAGTGGAACAGAACAGAGAACCAAGAAATTGACACAAGCCATTATGCTCAATAATATTTGACAAAGGAGGCAAGACCATATGATGGAGTTAAGACAGTCTCTTCAATAAATGGTGTTGGGAAAACTGGACAGATACTTGAAAAAGAAATGATACTAGACCACCAACTGATAACATAAACAAAAATAAATTCAAAATGGATAAAGGACTTAAACATGCGATGGGAAACCATAAAAATCTTAGAAGAAGCCACAGGCAGCAAAATAGCAGATATTTGTTGTAGCAATATATTTAACGATACAGCTCCTAGGGTAATGGAAACTAAGGAGAAAATAAACAAATGGGACTACATCAAAATAAAAAGCTTCTGCACAGCAAAAGAAACCATCAACAAAACAAGAAAGCTCACTGCATGGGAGAACATATTTGTGAATGTTATCTCCAATAAGGGTTTAATCTCCAACATTTACAGGGAACTCATACAACTTAACAAAAGGAAGATAAACAACCCAATAAAAAATGGGCAAATGACCTAAATAGATACTTTTCAAAAGAGGACATTTAGAAAAGCAAGAGACATGAAAACATGCTCAAAGTCACTAATCATCTGAGAAATGCAAATCAAAATAACCGTGAGGTACCACTCACACCTGTCAGAATAGCTGTCATCAACTAGTCAACAAATGACAAGTGCTGGCAAGGATTCGGAGAAAAAGGAACCCTTACGCACTGCTGGTGGGAATGCAGACTGGTGCAGCCACTGTGGAGAACAGTATGGAGTTTCCTCAAAAAACTAAAAATGGAACTCCCATTTGACCCAGTAATTCCACTTCTAGGAATATATCCCAAGACAACAGAAACACTAATCAGAAAGGATATATACACCCCTATGTTCATAGCAGCACAATTAAAATTCAGAAACAGTCTAAATGCCCATCAGCATATGAGTGGATTAGAAAACAGTGGTACATCTACGAAACAGCATGGATGGAACTGGAG
Source organism: Pipistrellus kuhlii (assembly GCF_014108245.1). Taxonomy (NCBI): domain Eukaryota; kingdom Metazoa; phylum Chordata; class Mammalia; order Chiroptera; family Vespertilionidae; genus Pipistrellus; species Pipistrellus kuhlii. The sequence continues at coordinate 3,508,158 of NW_023425541.1, forward strand.
AACATTATGCTAAGTGAAATAAGCCAGTCAGTGAAAGAAAAATACCACATGATCTCACTCATTTATGGATAATAAAAAACATTATAAACTGATGAACAAAAGTAGATACAGAGGCAGAAAAGCATCAAACAGACGTCAAACTACAGTGGAAAGGCTAGGGAGGGTTGAGAGGTGGGGGCGAGGTAAGAGATCAACCGAAGGACTTGTATGCATGCATATAAGCATAACCATGGACACAAGACACTGTGAGGGGGGTGAGGGCTTGTGCTGCGGAATAGGGGAGGCTGGGGGAAGGTCAATCGGGGGAAAAAAGGAGACATATGTACTACTATTTGTAATACTTTAAACAATAAAAAAGTCCTGGCTGGTTTGACTCAGTGGATAGAGCATCAGCCTATGGCCTGGAGGGTCCCAGGTTTGATTCCAGTCAAGGGCACATGCCTGGGTTGTGGGCTCGCTCTCTAGTAGGGGGTGTGCAGAAGGCAGCCAATCAATGATTCTCTCTCATCATTGATATTTCTATCTCTCCATCTCCCTTCCTCTCTAAAATCAATAAAAATATATTAAAAAATAAAATAAAAGCATCATGCTAAGCAAAATAAGCCAGTTGGAGAAAGATAAATATTGTATGATCTCACTCATTTCTGGAAAAAAAATGAACAATATAAACTAATGAACAAAAATAGAGCCAGAGGGGGAAAACATATACTAGAATATAACAGAAGTAATCCTGTTATTTTCAGATTTTTAATATTTCCTACAACTTTTGTGATATCATACTATGTTAGTACAGTTTTGGTAATATTATTATACTTAAAATTCTTTTATTCTTGAAATATTAATGTTTATTGCATGTGATTATTATATGTAAGATATTTTTTCTTGAATAATTGGTGTTTATTTCACGTAACATTATCATATTTAAAATCTTTTTTCTTGAGATATTAATGTGTATTGTATGTAACATTATTATATTTAAAATAATTTTTCTTGAAATAAAAAAATGAAAAAAATATTGGTCAAAGTAGATTTCAGAGTAAAGGTAACACTAATAAATAAAAAGGTGATATAATGATAAAGAGGTGAATTAATGAGGAGAATGTAATAATTCTAATTGTGCACCTAATAAAAGAGCTCCAAAATACATGACTCAAAAACTGATAAACTACACGGAGAAATAGACAAATCCACAATGCTTGTCAGAGATTTCAATAATTGATAGAACAAGTAGGCATAAAATCAGCAAGATATAGTAGAAATGAACAACACTATTAACCAAATTGACCTGGTTTACATTTATAGAACATTCCACCTAGTAATAGCAAAATACACATTCTTTTCAAGTAAATACAGGGTATTTACCAGGATAAATATTCTAGGCCACAAAACAAGTCTCAATGAATTCAAAAGGATTTAAGTCAAACAAAATATGTATATTCTCTGAAAACATGGAATTAAATCACATATCAATAACAGAAAGTAGGCTGGACCAATGGTAGTCGGTTATCAGAAAAACAGAAACAGAAAGTTCTCTGGGACATCCTCGATTACTTGAAAACTGAATAATCCACTTTTAGATATCACATGGGTCAAAAAATAAGTGAAAAGGGTAATTAGCAAATATTTTGAACTGAATAAAAATGAAAGCACGAATTTATGGCATTCTGCTAAAGCAGTAGTTAGCAGGTAATTTTCAAGCACTAAACAGCTATATTATTAAATCAGCAGAAAGGTCTCAAAACAATGAAGAAGAACAAGTAAAACTTGAAGTCTACGAGGAAAAAATAATGAAGAACAAAGTGGCTATCCGTGAAATAGGAAAAAAATAGAGAAGGTGAACAAAACCTGATTCTTATACACTAAGGTTCATTGCAGCATTATTCATAATAGTCAAAAGTTAGAAACAATCCAAATGTCCATGAATAGATGAATGGTAGCCAGAAAAGTCAAATTCATCAAGGCAGAAAGTAGATTAAAGATTGGTTTCCAAGAGCCATGGGAAGGAGTGAATGAGTTATTGCTTAATGGGTGCAGAATTTCTTTTGGGTTAATGAAAAAGTTTTAGAAATAGACAGTGGTGATGGTTCCACAATATTGTGAGTGTACTTAATGCCACTGAAATTTACACTTTAAAACGGTAAAAATAGCAAATTTTGTTATATATATTTATCACAGTTAAAAAAAAATATAACATACCAAAAACCATTGAATTGTACAATTTATTTTTTAATTAAAAATATGTTTTATTTCAGAGAGGGAGAGAGAGAGAGAAACATCAATGATGAGAGAAAACCATTGATTGACATCCTCCTGCAAGCTCCACAGGAATCGAGCCCATAAATCAGGGCATGTGCCTTGACCGGAAACTAACCGTGACCTGGTTCATAGGTCGATATTCAACCACTGAGTCATGCTGGCTGGGCTAATGGGCTGAATTGTACAATTTAAATGGTGGAGCTGTATGGTATGTGAATTTATATCTCAATAAAGCTATTATTAAAAGTGCATACTGGCCCTGGCTGAATTGGTTAAGTGTCTTCCCATGCACAAAGGTTAGGTTCAATTCTGGTCAGGGTACATGCCCAGGTTGTGGGCTCGATCCCCCAGTAGGGGGCGTGCAGGAGGCAGCTGATCCACATTTCTTTTTCAGTCTTCCATTCTGTCTCCAAAAGATCAATAAAATATATATTTTTTAAAGTGCGTACTGTATGATTTCATTTGTAGAAAACTCTAGAAAATGCAAACTAATATATGGTGCAGAGAGCAACCCTAATTAGTTCATTTACCTCATTTTCTTTTATCGCCTCCATTTTTCCTTTTCTCAGTTCCCCGATTGCCTCTTTATGTTAATTTTGATCTTGAGGAAAAACAGGGGCTTGCAGAGGAAGGGGTGAACTCACTTTGCCAAGGGGAAGTGAGACCAAGGGACCCTCAAACCAAGAAACTGGTCCTGGGGTCAGGATCTAAGTAATCCTCGATTACCGGGAGGTGTAGTTTAGGATCTTGTGACTTGTAGGCGGCGAGGATGGCCTCAGGACTCCATTTCCCAGGAGGCCTCCGATGACGGGATGGGACTTGGTCGCTAGGCTATCCGAATGTGGCGCTGTGTCTGCTTCCGGGTCGGGCGAGAGATGCTGGGAGGCTCTGCAGGCAGTGGCGGTTAAACCGCGCAGTACAAGGAGTGCTTTGCTGGGTAATCTGACAACCCCCAGGCAATGCCCACCTTCGCTCTTTTCTCGAGTTTCCTTGTTCCTGGGTCCTTAGTATATGAGCCACTCATTGGATGAAAGGAATCTGAGGGTGGCATGGGCTGTATGTGTAACCGAGGAGGGTGAGCCAGCTGTATTTGTGCATCCAATGTAGGGCACCCCTCTGTCCCAAGCTCGAGTCCAGATGAAGTCCCAGAACTCAGCACCCTGGGAGAGAGGGATGTGAGGGATGTGCCCAGCGGGCTTATGGTGGCTACTGATGGGTTCCTGGGATTATCTCTTTTGAAGTTGCCAGGCACTGGTTAGTCACTCCTGGCTCCCTGTTGGGGAGTGTTCACGGCTTCCTTAGGCCCCAGCTGTCTGAAGTTTTCTTTGCACCTGAACCAAAGAAATCTGTCTTCAATGTGAAAAAATTCCCCCGATTTATAAAATAACTAAGTTGCAGAAAGTAGTAAATAAAAATGGGGGTCTTCTGCTGAATTGTTTTGGTCTCGGAGAGTGATTTCCAGTAGATTAAACGGAGACTTACTGAAAGGGTGAGACTTGGAGGAGAACGAGCTACAAACAGTAGTACTTTGAGCCGCATTCTTGTCTTCACTGTTATTGGGTCTTCTAAATTATGTGTCCAACTTAGGGGAAAATTGACTGCTGTGCAGACTGTACATGTGAAGAAGGATACTGTCAGATGAGACGGGAAGATTTAGAAGAAACTATAATTCCAAGATTAGCAGTGAATTTCTAACATGGAAGGAAGCTTTCTGGGGTGCTGGTGTCTGCCTCTCCAGGCCTCACCCAATTTCCAATCCTAGAGGCATCCGAAAGATCTTTGAGCTATTCTGATGCCTACTTGACAGTGCTACTACAAGGTTAAAATAAGGGAAGGTGGGTTCAAGTACTTTACTTGTACACAATGCCTCTAGCAGGCTCTCAAATTTTAGTTTCTATTTGCTTCCCCATAGCAACTCTCCCCCCCACCCTCCAGCTGTGCATTACTGTGTACTGTTATTTGCCTTTTTAGACGTCCTGCCCTTATCCCCAGGACGGTAAGCTTCTAGCATTCTTTTTCTTTTTGTGTACCCTTTTTTGAGTCCCACCTAGCAGTTCATTGCCCACAGTAGTATTGGGAGTATGGCTAGTGGTGGTGATGGGGAGAGGACAACATTGCGCTGGATCCTGGAACTGAAGTAAACAAGCTTTTCTCGTATAGGTGATGAACAGAGTATTTGCCTTTCTGATTTTCTCTTCTATTAGTCTTCTCTCCGAGTTCCCAACCCTTTAAAGAAATTTGATACAATATATTCAGATCTTATGACAACAATGTAGCCAAAATACCTACATATATGAATGGTTTTTAATATTTTTGGATTCACAGCCCTTTTCAAGAATCTGATAACAGCTTTGGCTCTTCTTTAAAAAAAATTTCACTCAGGTACGTACATATACGGTTGCACACAACTTCAGAGGAGGCTTTTAGGACCTACTGAAGCCTGTTCTCTAGGAGTCCATGGTAAGAACTTGTCCTATACTTCCCAGCTGATTTTTCTATGGTGTAAAGGGGATGGGCAGTGGGGGGGGGGGGGTCTCACCTCCTTTCTTTCTCCTCAGAGATAAATATTTAGAACCTTAGGCTCCCTTAATTAACCAAGCATCTGGGAACATTTTCATTTCTCTCTTATATTATACATAGGACTCCAAAGGGAAGAATGCAGATGATCAAATGTGTGGTTGTGAGATGGGGCTGTAGGTAAGACCTGCCTCCTCATCAGTACACAGCAAATGCCTTTCCTGAAGAACATATCCCTACTGTCTTTGACAGTTATAGTACCGAGATATCTGTGGATGGCCAAATCATCAGCCTGTATCTGTGGGACACAGCTAGTCAAGAAGAATATGACCAACAGAGAACGCTCTCCTATCCCCAGACCAGTATCTTTGTCTTTTGTTTTTCCATTGGCAACCCATCCTCTTATGCCAATGTGAGGCGTAAATGGTACGTAGAGGTCTCCCATCATTGCCCCAATGTACCTGCTCTGCCAGTAGGCACCAAGAGGGACTTGTGGAGTGACCTTGAGATAGTGAAGAAGCTGAAGGAACAGAGCCAAGGGCCCATAATTCCTCAGCAAGGCATGTACCTGGCTAAGTAGGTGAAGTATCCGGAATGTTTTGCCCTTATGCAGGATAGGGTACATGAGGTATTTTTGGAAACTGGGCTGTGCTTTTACCCTGCCAAAAAGAAGAACACCAAGAAGTGTGTCCTCTCATAGTTTTTGGAGTGGTACTTAGGGACTGAATCCAAGGAGAATAAGGGGGACCGAATCCAAGGAGAATAAGGGGGATTCTTCTTTTTTTTTCTTCCCCAAATATATTTTTATTGATTTTCCATAGAGAGGAAAGGAGAGGAATAGAGAACTAGAAACTTCGATGAGAGAGAAACATTGACCAGCTGCCTCCTGCACACCCCCTACCAGGGATGTGTGTGCAACCAATGTACATGCCCTTGACCGGAATCGAACCTGGGACCCTTCAGTCCGCAGGCCGATGCTCTATCCACTGAGCCAAACCGGTTTCGGCAAGGGGGATTCTTCTGACATCATTTAACAATGCCAGCAGAGCCACTTTGTCTCTTCTCCTGGAAACCCTAGGCTCCAGGTTACACAGCTTTTGAAGGAATGAGTCTGTTCTTGGCTACTCTGGAGTTTGGTCTCAACCGTTTGGAGGAAGTTTAAGTATGTGTTTCCCATCAAAGTTGTAAGAAACACCACCAACCACTGTTCTTTCCTGCCCTGGCCAGGCCACAACTAAGGAGAAAGCAAGTATTGATAGAAGATGAAATATTATGTCAACTCTCTAGTCTTCCTGCTTTTCTTCTGGTTTTCCTTTTTTTTTTTTTCGTTCACATACAAAATTTTATTTAACTACTTTCCTTACTACATATTTAGATTGTTTTAAACTTAATGTTCTTTTTTTTTTTTTACAGAGGAAGGGAGAGAGATAGTTAGAAACATCGATGAGAGTCATCGATCAGCTGCCTCTTGCACACCCCCTACTGGGGATGTGCCCGCAACCAAGGTACATGCCCTTGACCGGAATCAAACCCGGGACCCTTCAGTCCGCAGACTGATGCTCTATTTACTGAGCCAAACCGGTTTCGGCTGGTTTTCCTTTGCACCCACCAGGTACTCAAATGTTTTGTTTTTCCTCCATCATTACCACACCAGATGGGCTAAGTGGCTTTTAAAAAATCTATTTTTTATTGACTTCAGAGATGAAGAATGATAGAAACATCATTTATGAGAAACATTCTTGGCTGCCTCCTATACACCCCCTACTGGGAATCAAGCCTGCAGCCCAGGCATATGCCCTGACCGGGAATTGAACCATGAACTCCTGGTTCATAGGTCGACACTCAACCACTGAGTTATACTCACCGGTTGGCTAAGTAGCTTTTAATTTAATAGCATCTTCTGCTCTTCTTGCCTGGCAAGTTCGCAAATGTAAAGCCTAGGTTTGGTTTGGGTCAACTTGTGTCCTTTAGTAAATGGAGGTGTGAGCTACAAGACTGATAGAGATTTGATGATCCTAAGCATACACTGACATCTTGATTTTTATACTTAAAAGGAATTTGTATGAAGACTAAACATGCTAGTATCACTTTTCAGTTATTCATAATGGATGGTAATACACTTTTCTGATTTTACTGGGTCTATTGGCCCATTTTGAGTTTTGGGCAGTGCTTTGCCGGGTAACCTGACAACCCCCAGGCAGTGGTTGTCAACTTACAAAGGACAGTATAACTATAATTGCTGTATTGAACACTGCACCTGTGTGTAACTGTACTTCTTTTTCTACATCAGACTGTATGGAAATGGCTGCCCTGCTAACATTGATTATCTAGTTTCTGCCCCTCAACCCTACTCATCTCTAGGATTTAGCTTCATTTTCTGGTTTTCACTGATGATGGAGCAGTTAGTTCACTGTAGGGGATTTTTCTCATTGCACTATATTTAATAAACAATTATCAAGCTCCTACTGTATTACAGGTACTGTACTAGGGTCTGGGATCATAAAAATAAGACATGTTTTTTAATGTCCTTTGCCTCTCCCAGTTATCTCAGGAAAAGATTCTTCCTGTTTACTATAAAAATGAGCTAATCCTGGCTGGTAATTGTACATAGTGCTGGTGCACTATTAAATGCACTAGTAAGGAAGAGTAAAAACTTGTTTTGTTTTGGAAATAGCTTTATTGAGATAATTTATATATCATAAAATTTACCCATTTCAAGAGTACAATTTAATGATTTTCAGTAAATTTATTGAATCCTGCAACTATCATTAAAGTACAGTTTTAGAACATTTCAATCACCCCAAAGAGATCCCTCATGCAGTTAATCCCTGTTCTTACCCATCAGCCCTACGCAACCATTTATCTACTTTGTCTTTTCTGAAGATTTCATATAAATGGAACCAAACAATATGTGGTTATTTGGAACTTGCTTCCTTCATTTGGCATAATGATTTCAAGGTTCATCCATTTTGTAGCATAGATGGATACTTCATTTACTTTTATTACTGAATAATATTACATTATATGATTTCCCTATTTTATCTACTCATAGTTGATGGACATAGGATTGTTTCTACTTTTTGGCTACATGTTGTACACCTGAAACTAATACGTTATGTCAATTATACTGCAATAGAAAAGAATAAACACAAGAAGGATAAACCAGAAATCAATGTATATGGTTACTTATAGGGAGTGGGTAGGAATGTGTTACAGAGCATAGACATGGAAGCAAAACTTCTCTGGGAATAGCTTTTTATATAGTTTTGACTTTGAACCATGTAAAGGTTTACATACTTTAAAAACAAAATTATATAAAAAGGGTAATAAAAATATCCTGAAGTTGAATACAAACGGCAACAACTCCACAGGGGGGAAAATGATTCAAGTAACTTTTAGTATATTTTCAGCAGGATGTATTTAAAGGATAGAAAAATAGAAAAGAACCTACTAAAGTTTATTGGAGTGGTATGGGCCTTGTAATTTTGAAATAAGTAAATATATTGGTGTTGGGAACCAGAATTTTTATTGTAAGAAAAGATATGAATATGAAATAGGGAAAGCGAGGGAGAATCTTGTGGTATTAGATTTGGAGATATTAGTATAAACTCATTTTTTAGCTCTGTCTCCAGAGAAGGCATACAAACAATTATATCCCAGTTTCTAAACACCATTTCCCACTAAAAGGAACCAGGGCTCAATGAAGCATAGTAACCTCCATCTTGTGTAAAAACTGCTGTTTGAAATTTTAACCCTGCTATTCTGGCTTCTGTAAACGTTTGCTTGCTTAAATAAAAGGGAAAAATAAGACTACTACCATTCCAGAGAGGCCATAAACTATGCCCCAGACAGAATTGTCAGTGCTGGCACCAGGCCTGGCCTTGAGACATGGTCTCAGGGCCCTGACCCAGCACACAGGACTTTTTCTCAGAAGGTCCGGAAGTCTTGTTCCAAATTTGGAAGACAAAGAACTGAAAAAAGTATAAACAGGGAAAACTTCTACCATGTTGGGGCCCAGAATTTGACAGAGACAATATACTCTGAGCCCGATAGTGCTGGTGTAATACTAAAAAACTCCAAATTAATTTGACTTATTAAGACATCTTCTGATTTACAATATAACACTTGGAGAAATAGTTTATTTCAGGTCCTGGGCAGAGAATGTACACCGTCAACGTTGAACATCTTGTGTCAAAAAATAAAGTGCTCAAAAACTAGTGGGTTGTGTTGAAAGGGCATAGGAGCCAGAGTGAAGTGGTTCCCATTGGACACATTTGGGGGAGTTTGAGCATCAAAAAGAAAAAGGATAGTGCTAGATTATAACACATTAAAGATGTGAGAAGGGTTATAAAAGGTGTTAGTGCTTTACTCATAAAGTCCAGTTAATAAATGTAAGAATTAGGAAAATCACCCTCTTGCACTCTCCCAATATAATTGATTCAGGCAAAGATCATCAATAGATGCTAAAACTGGGTGCAAGGGTTATGGGAAACAATATTCACACAACCTCAAAGTATCATCCCATAGATTACTTACAAAAGAACAAATGTGCCTTTGCGGTAGAAAGACCTTGGTGGTAACCATTTTTTTTTATTATTATTTTTTTATGTTATCAAATTTAGCATCACCCATATTGGTGTCTTCAGGTAGCTGGTAAAATATTTTTATTTTTAAAAAATATATTTTATTGATTTTTTACAGAAAGGAAGAGAGAGGGATAGAGTTAGAAACATCGATGAGAGAGAATCATCAATCAGCTGCCTCTTGCACACCCCCTACTGGGGATGTGTCTGCAACCAAGGTACATGCCCTTGACCAGAATTGAACCTGGGACCTTTCAGTCCACAGGCCGACACTATCCACTGAGCCAAACCGGTTTTGGCAACTGGTAAAATATTTAACCTGAATCAATTTGAAGAAACAATCTAGAGGAATTCAGAATATGGAATATTCTCAAGACAACTTGCCTTGATTAAAAAAAAAAATGTAATGTCATACAACACAAAACGGCTGGATTAAGACTAAAAGAAGATAACCAAGTGCAATGCAGAAACCTTGATTGAGTGGATTGAAATGTAAAATGTTCCAATTAGAGGGTAATTGGGGAAATTTAAATATGGACCGGATGTTAAATTACATTGGATTAATGGTGAAATTTTTGTTTCGTTAATCCTCACCAGAAGACATCTTTTCATTGATTTTTAGAGAGTGGGCAGGGAAGAGACATAAACTTCTATGTGTTGGTTGCCTCCTCCGGCATCTGGGTGTGTGTGTGTACCTGCAATCGAGGTACCTGCCCCTGACCAGAATCGAACCTCCTACCCTTTGGTCTGCGGCCCGTGCTCTATCCACGGAGCCAAACCAGCTAGGGCAGTGGTTGGCAAAGTCATTATTCAACAGAGCCAAATATCAACAGTACAATTGAAATTTCTTTTGAGAGCCACTTTTTTTTTTAAAGTTAAACTTCTTCTAACGCCACTTCTTCAAAATAGACTAGCCCAGGCCGTGGTATTTTGTGGAAGAGCCACACTCAAGGAGCCAAAGAACCGCTTGTGGCTCGTAAGCCGCAGTTTGCTGACCACGGAACTAGGGCAATGGTAATTTTTAAAAATGTGATAGTGCTTATGTGGCAATGTAAGAAAATGTCTTATTTTTAGGCGTGAAGAATCACGATATCTGTAGCCCACTTTCAAATGGTTCAGAAAAACCCCCGGCAAAATATTAACTGTGAATCTAGCTAGGTAAAGGGTCGGCTGCTCACTTTACTCATGCTTTACTTTCACATTCCCCTAAATAAAACGAAAAGAAAAATCCATTTGTGTGGGGAAATGGCAAAAACCAACTTACAAAGGCACCTCGGGCACAGTGCCACAGCAGATAAACCGCACACAAACACCGCCGGTTCTCAGCCTTACTTCCGGGTACTGCCTAACGTGGGACCTGACGTAGCCACGTGACCCAGGCCGCTCCTCCCGATTGGTGAAAGATCTGGAGCAATGAGAACGCTCCTGCGCAGGTAAACATAAGGGGCAGGACCAAACATTTTCCTTGGCCAATCGCTTTCTACATACTCAGCCTCCTGATCGTGTGCGGTCGAATCAAAAGCCGTTAGTAAAGTAGTAACACCAATTCTACTTTCTTGTAGGAAAACCGGTCTTTCCGGGTTTTTCCCCTCCCCCCTTATTCCGTTTCCGGTAGGGGCGGGTAAGGTCAGGGAGCACGTTGAGTCACTTCTGTGCGACTAATGTTCGTATATCCGGTACATGGGTCCAAACAGGGGTTTGTTGGTTCCCGTAGCCTCTGCGGGTACCACGGCCGCCATCATGTCAGACACGGACAGCGACGAAGATTCTTCTGGGGGCGGCCCATTTTCTTTAACTGGATTCCTTTTCGGCAATATCAATGGAGCCGGGCAGCTGGAGGGGGAAAGCGTCTTGGACGATGTGAGGGGATTGGCGTGGGCTTAGGTCTGGGAGTGGTGCGACTAAGGAGAGGAAGTGGAGAAGAGCAGAGGGTGCTCAGGGCCCGAGAACAGAGGGCGATGGGGCGTGAGAGGAGCGGGATCGCTAAGCAGATGCCAGCCTGGCGGAGCGTGCAGTAACAGTGCGGGGCTCCGTTTAGGGCGAGGGTGGGGAGCAGAGAGAATGGCAGGTGAGCCCCTGTAAGTGCAGGGGTGCTGATGCGGGTGGCTTTGGAAACAACTTTCCTGCCCAGGCAGGAGGAAAAATAGCTCAGTTTCTAGGGATTCTTGAAATCGCTTGCTTTCTGACATGGCTGCACTACCGTGGCTCCGAGCTGGAGGACCGGACAGAGCCCGCAACAGATCGCGTGATTCGGGCCCCGGTTCTGAGGACGGTGAATGCTCACACTCTCCGGGGCGGCCCTTTTGTGGCCCCAGTGCGCCCGCTGGGAAGTTTTCCCGGTGTCCCCTGACATCCATGGAATTGTTTCCCGTGTCCAACGGAAACTCAGTTACTTGTTTTGGTTCATTTTATCTCGGAGGAAATATCGATTGATATTCCTCCTCCCCTGCAACCCCGCCCCCCCCCCCCCACGCTGGCAAAAAAAAGTTCCCGCCTCGTTTTCTGTGATCCCACGTGACCTCGGTTGCCTTCGTGTTTATGCATGGGACTACTGTTCCATTCATTTCGTTTTGGTGGCGGTTCTTTTACGTTCTCTTTTCTTATGTTACTATAAAACGTGGTGGTGAAACCGGGCGGATGTTCATAAAGGTCTGATCAGCGTGGAGCGTAGTGGAAGGAAGATTTCCCTTCCAGACTTGAATGTGATGGATGCAGCGGAGTCCTGTTTCTTGTGTGTCTATAGTTACGCAGAGCGGGGAGATCAGCCTCGGGGTGTGGGAAGCTTGTGTTGAGCTGTTGTCCTCCACTCTGGTGCTGTCCTTTTTCAGGAGTGTAAGAAGCACTTGGCAGGCTTGGGGGCTTTGGGGCTGGGCAGCCTGATCACTGAACTCACGGCCAATGAAGAACTGACTGGGAATGACGGTGCTCTGGTAAATGATGAAGGTGAAGTGGGTCATGGGGAGCAAGGCGGGGGAGGAGGCCGGCCACTTCCAGTCCATGTGCTTTTCCGTGGGAATCACCTAAGGGGCGGAGAGTCACTTGCTCTGGGTTGAGCTCTGCCCTCCCGCTATCATTTATAGGATGGATTAGGAGCACGGAAGATGCTGTGGACTATTCAGACATCAGCGAGGTAGCCGAGGACGAAAGTCGAAGATACCACCAGACAATGGGGAGCTTGCAGCTCCTTTGCCAAGCAGGTGATTCTTTGGTGTCCTCATCGGAGCATCCCAGGGCATTTTCTTGCTGTTGGGTCCACTTTGTGTGTCTACGCGGTTTCTGTCATTGTTCTCACCCTCTGTGCTTTTGTTCTGCTTCTCTCCCTTTTTGAGCTCAGTTCTGGGGCACAGTATGTCACCATAGTCAGGCTTTCATTTCTCATAATGATTAATCCCAAATTCTTGAGGAATGCCAAGTAAGGATGATAATACTTTGCTTTTTATCATCTGGTATTTTAGTCACTAAAGCGTTCATGGCACTGTTTTAGATGCTATTTAAACTCAGTCTTTGTCCTTAAGGAAGGATTAAGGCTACAGTGTCATATAAATGAGCGCATGTATTTGCTGACTCAACTTCTGTTAGTCACTTACTACCTGTATGCTTCCACAATGCACTTAATGCTTACCACATATGTAACGTGCTGCATTATAGAATCATGTCAGAGTTGGAAGGGGTCTTCGTGATTACTTATTCTTAACCTCATCAAAGATTAGCAAAACTTGAATATTAGAGAACTTTAATAAAATGTGGAACTTTATCAAAAGTTATACAGTTAGCTAGTGGCAGACCTGGAGTAATTCAGCAACACAACTTACTAAACTTTGATTGAGCAGCTGTCATGTGCTATAAACTGTGATGGACAGCGTGGTACAAAGATAATAAGATCCATATTCTGACCTTGAGCTCAGTTCTGTGGTCTAGAACCTAGGTTAGCCCCACACTACCTCTTCCTCCTTGAAAATTTTATATGAAGTTGCTCATTGTCCACCTCTTTGAATTAGATTTCAGGCTGCTGAGAAAGGTAGATAAAACCTTAGTATTTGAATTTAGTTTCTTCAGGGCCAGTTCATGGATTTGAATGCTGCTTGTATAAAGAGAATTAACTGCACCACAGATAGAAGGAGTAACCCAGAAAAATAGAAACTACAGACTTACCTTCAAGGATATTGTTATCATTTCGGGAAGGTGGGATAAATGAGTGCAAAGCAAAGTTATTCATCATAAGACAAATCAGCTACAAGCTCATGTTTCTGTATAGAGTGTTATATTTAGTTTTGAGGAGCTGCCAAAATAGCTTAGTCAAATAGCATAATTGTTATTTTAAAAATATGTATTTTTTATTGATTTTAGAGAGGAAGGGAGAGAGAGAGAGAGATAGAAACATCAGTGATGAGAGAGAATCATTGATTGGCTGCCTCCTGTATGCCCCACACACGGGACCCAGCCCACAAGCCAGACATACGCCCTGATTGGAAATTGAACCCGTGACCTCCTGGTTCATAGGTTGATGCTCAGCCACAGCCACACTGGCTAGGCTGTAACTATTATTTTTGAGCATCCTGACTTAGGTTAAGGGAAAGGTGGTAGCAGCTCTGATTTTTAGAGGATGATGTACTTTTCAGGTGGATTTATTGTCTTGGCTAGGGGGATGGTAAGGAAGAGGGTAGGTGGGGGTTTCCTAGTTGGATTTTATGAGCTGACCTGGAAAAGATGATGCTGACATGTTCTTTTCTAAGTTCCTTTGTCCTCTGAGGATGCCTTTATGCTCTCAGCTTCCTCCTTCCCTGGCATTGGCCTCTTCACACTGCTTGATTTCCAAGGGTGTTTCTTTGGAATAATTGGAAGTGGGTGGAGGTCATTAGAAAAGGCCTCACGAAGGTGAATTTTAAGTAAAATTTTGAAAGACAAGGTCTGATGGAGAGGAAGCAACAGGGCATATTGGCTTGGAAACATGGCTTGTCTAAAGGTTTGAAAATAGAAATCGTGTGTATGGAAATTTGACCAGCAGATTTTCTTGAAAGGGATGGAAAACACTGCCAAATAGCAAGAACCAAGGATAGAACAATTTGATGGCACCTTTTTGTATGTATTACTTGGGAATTGATGCCCTAAAGCAGTGGTCGGCAAACTCATTAAGTCAGCAGAGCCAAGTATCAACAGTACAATGATTGAAGTTTCTTTTGAGAACCAATTTTTTAAATTTCTAACGCCACTTCTTCAAAATAGACTCGCCCAGGCCGTGGTATTTTGTGGAAGAGCCACACTCAAGAGGCCAAAGAGCTGCGTGTGGCTCTCGAGCCGCGGTTTGCCAACCACGGCCCTAAAGGATTGTGAACCAACATAGATTGTTAGGTAAGAGGTAGTGTGGTATAATGAAAAGAAAATGGACTTTGGAGTCAGCATATCGTAGGTTCAAATCCCAACTCCATATTTAATTTGCCCTGGGAAAGTTGCTTATTTTCTGAGATTTGGACTTCTCATTTGTAATAATCCCTCAGTTTTTCTGTCTGCGATAAAGGTGATAATACCTACCTCATTAATAATAGGGCTTTTGGTGGGGAAATTTAAGATCATTATCAGTGGTGTGAAGGCACCTACATAATACAGTGTCATGATAGATCTCTGTTAATGTTAGTCGCTTCCCTAAGTGAAAATGAAAAGTGATAGTTGATACTTTGGGGATTTGGTTAGAAAAAGGCTAAAGAGGCAGAGTTACTTGGAGATTGTTCTTGCAGGCTGGATGTATCAAGGACTAGAGTAGAGTGACAGTATGGGAAAATGATAGGCAGGCTCAAGCTTGAGAGTTGCTGATAAAGGATCAGTGGGCTTGGTGAGTGAGGAAATGTGTTTGAAAGAGTATAGGCTCTGTTATTAGACCAGACTTGAATTCTGACTTTGTCACTTAAAACCATATGATCCTAAGTTGCTTAACTTCTGTATCTCAGAATAATTCTACATTGTTGCATTATTGGGAGGATTATAGATAAAATGGCTACAAATACCTAGCACATTATGGGAGCTCAATAAATGGACACTGCTATAATGACTATTAATGATTGATTAGAAAAGGTGTGTTGGTAAGAGATTGGTGAAGAAGACTAAAATTATAAGCTCAGGAAATGAGAATGGAGGTAGTATATAATGACCAAAAGGATTTTAAAAGAGGTGAAGGACATTTTAGTGTGATATGAGATGCAGTTTGAATATCTGAGTGGGAAGGTTCTTTAGGCAGCAGAACATGTGTTGCAATTGTGCAAGGGGTATGTCAGGGCAAGACATAGATTTGGGTTAAATCTGGAAAAGGTGATTATTGAGAAAAGGGAATGGAGAAGTGTGTAGAGGAATAAAAGTAGAGTGTTCAGGATCAAGTGTTGAGTGATGCCCTTGAAGAGAATAATAAACTGTAGAAGGTAGAAAAAAATGTGTCAAAGATTTGGGAGGTGAGAAGAAAGTCCTGTCTTTAAGGAAACCAACAGAGAATGTTAAATTCAATTATGAGATTGATCAGGGTGAAAATAAAAAATAACATAGGATTTGATCAGGAGCAGGAGCAAAGGTTTCAAGCAATTCTTGTGAGCTCCTTCACCAATATGAATTGTATGTAGTGTTACAGCATTTGGTGATATCACATCATCTCTTTCTAAAGGCAGAAGCTGCATCTTCTGTGTGTTTTTAAGGAATTTGTATAGTGCTTCATGTGATACTTTAGTGACAAGGGAGTTCAGGGTTATTTTCTGACATTCTGGATATTGAGATCACCTTGTTTTTGGTAGAATGTGATGATGATGATTATGATGCTGATTGTGAAGACATGGATTACAAGTTGATGCCTCCTCCACCTCCACCTTCAGGACCATTAAAGAAGGATAAGGACCAGGATGCTATTACTGGTGGTAAGCAGAGACAGTCTACTTTTGTCTAGGTAACAAGTTCCATTCCTAAATCTAGGCTTTAGCACACATAGGGGGGCTGTTAAAATTAAGCTGCTGGTAAAGGCTATAACTTCCAGAAGTGATTCATACAATTTTTAAATTTCCATATTAAAGGGAAGTTTTACTTTTTAGAACGTTTGACAGCAGTATTTTAGCATGCATTTAAGAAAATGTTTGGGTCGGTGGTTCTCAAATCTGCCTGCCTGTCAGAATTACCACAGGTCTTTTTAAAAATGCAGATTTCTGACTGTCCCCTGGAAAGTGTGATTTAGAAGATCTGGGGTAGACCCCAGGAATTTTAAGGCATTTCCAGAGTAATTTCTGAAGCAACTGATCTGCATAATGGTACTTGGGAACTACTTGTTTAGATGAGTCTCTTGAAAATAAATAGTTAAATAGGGAAGGCACCCAATAATGTGTATGGATCATATAGAGCTAGCTATCAGGTTCAGAGATTTCAAAGGCAGGATCTTCAGGGATACTCTCACCTATTTCTGTATCTGCAACAGTAGATTGGAAAGAGCAGTGTGTTTGATCTTCCTATATTTTGAGGTTTATGTTAACCTAAATTTCTATTAGAGCTTTAAGTCATTTCTTTTTAGTCTGCAGGCTAAATAGCATTGGTTAACTTTATGTCGTAGTTCTTATTTTATGCTAAATAATTTCATTATCTTGTGGACTTAAAGTTTTTTCCAGCTATGGGTCCCTGAACTAGACATGGTAAGGTTTGTCTGGTATAAAAGTGTTCTATAAATTTCCTATTGGTCATAATACTTGAACCTGACATATTCACAGAAAGTAGTAAATGTAGTAATAGTGTTTGTTTTCTCTCATCACAACCCTAGGGTACCAGGTACAAGGTGAGTTGGGGATGGTGGGTGATGCTGAGTTGGAATGAATTTTCTGGGTTGCATACTGCTAGTAATTTGGGTGCTTGGAACTATATCCCCTGCCACTGAGCCTTGCACAGTACCTGGAGTTAGTGTTGGCTGAATTTAAGGAAATAAGCTCATAGTTACATGCCAAGGGGGTTTTTCTTCCTTGTTGCAGTGTCTGAAGATGGAGAAGGCATCATCTTGCCCTCCATCATTGCCCCTTCCTCTTTGGCCTCAGAGAAAGTGGACTTCAGTAGTTCCTCTGACTCAGAATCTGAGATGGGACCTCATGAAGCAACACAGGCAGAATCTGAGGATGGAAAGCTGACCCTACCACTGGCTGGGATTATGCAGCATGATGCCACCAAGCTGTTGCCGAGTGTCACAGAACTTTTCCCAGAATTTCGGCCTGGCAAGGTACTTTCTTTTTTTTTTTTTTTTTTTTTTCTATGGAGAATATCTATATTGAAAATCACTGACCTCTTCTAAATACTGAAGTCTGTTGTTAAAATGCTGAATATAGAATGGATAAGATTTAAAGGTTTCCCTATTCAATGACATTGTATCAGGTCTTTTAAAAAAGTTGCATGTATTGTAATACATGTGATTTATATAGTTCTCACTATAAATTGTCTTTTTGTCTTAAAAGAACTAGTCCAAATTATTAAGGGACACTTCTTTACTTTTTGGATAGATGTTTTAAATCTGAATTCAGCACTTCTTAATCCCTCTCTGATGGTTGAATAGACCCCTCAAGGGAATTTCCATGAATCTCTGATACAGTAAAATGTTCTGTGTTTTAGGTGTTACGCTTCTTACGTCTTTTTGGACCAGGAAAGAATGTCCCATCTGTTTGGCGGAGTGCTCGGAGAAAGAGGAAAAAGAAGCACCGTGAGCTGATACAGGAAGAACAGATTCAGGAGGTGGAGTGCTCAGTAGAATCAGAAGTCAACCAGAAGTCTTTATGGATCTACGACTATGCACCACCACCACCTCCAGAGCAGTGTCTCTCTGATGATGAAGTAGGCAAAATAGACCTGGGATTAAGATTTATGAGGGGACAAAAAAGTTTTCCCTAGTTCATGTCTAAATTGGATATAACATCTTAGCAGGCTGAGTCCTGTGCTGATTATCAATGAGTAATGATGGGTTCAATCCCAGTGGCTGTCCCTTCTCTATTGTAATAGAAAAATATTGGGGGGAGGCAAATGGTAATATACACATTGGTAAATAAGAAAGTTTAGATGATAGGCAGTGTGCCATGATAAAACTTCATTGTTTGTATTCTAACTCCAGTTCCGTTCAAGAAGTATCCTTATGACTCCTCTTAGGACACCTGTGGTTAGGAAAGCCTCTTCCCCTTTTACTTCTTCTGTTGCAGATCACAATGATGGCTCCTGTGGAGTCCAAGTTTTCCCAGTCTACTGGAGATATAGATAAAGTGACAGATACCAAACCAAGAGTAGCTGAGTGGCGTTATGGGCCTGCCCGACTGTGGTATGATATGCTGGGTGTCCCTGAAGATGGCAGTGGGTTTGATTATGGCTTCAAACTGAGAAAGATGGAACACGAACCTGTGATAAAAGGTAGAATGATAGAGGTAAGCAACACTAGTGTGTAATAAAAGAATCAGGGTAACGAAGGTCCTATCAGTTTTACTTTACTTTTCAATTGGGAAGATACTGGGTAGGGTTTCTTTGGTGGGAAATTTATGTGTCTAAGCCTTTTGCTTGGTATGGTATATAACCCTGGCAAATAGGCCCCATTGTAAGAATTCTGTTTGTGAAATGAGTGGTATATTAGACTAGGAGTATGAAGAGGCAGATACCCCTTCATTATCAGGTTTTTCTTTCAAGTCAAGGTCCATATTTGATGTATTTGATGTGGGATTTGGAGTGGGAACTTTGACCCATGACCATTCAGGAATTTGTTGTTCCTTTCCTGCTTCTACAGGACTTTAGGAAATTTGAGGAAAGCAGTGGCGCTGATCTTCTGGCTGATGAAAACTTCCTGATGGTGACACAACTGCATTGGGAGGATGATATCATCTGGGATGGGGAGGATGTCAAACACAAAGGGACAAAACCTCAGCGTGCAAGCCTGGCAGGCTGGCTTCCTTCCAGCATGACTAGAAATGCCATGGCTTACAATGTTCAGCAAGGTATGCTTCCTTGCCAGCTGTGTCCAGCACACTGCCCTGCATCTCAATAATCCTAAGTGGGCTTAGCTGTGAGCTTTGCTGCTGCTGAGGTATAGTGAAATGTTTTGGATCTGAACTCTGATTCTGGTCTGTAATAGTTTTTTTATACTAATAAGCTAGGATGGGAATCACCATTAGAAAAATGTGAAAAACACTTGGAAGTTAAAGATCTTTCTGAACTATAATAATTCTTTATCTTTATAGTTTATTTTTGTTTCCAAAGCCCCTTTGCCTTTACCATTCTAGAATTTGCTTTTTCTCTCCTTAAATATGCACAAAAATCGTATGCCATGTAGAAAACTTTGAAAATGCAATACAGTATCAAAAATCACTGGTAATCCTATCCAGAGATGATTACCTTTTAACTTTTTGGTGTATTTTGTTTTCGATTTTCTGTTTTCTGTGCATGTATATAGGTAAACTTATCTCTGTAGGTATAGTTTTGTATGCTGTGCTTTTCTCTTAACATAAATATTCTTTGTCATTCAAAGTTCTTCACAAAAATGTTTAATGACATGGGAAGCTCATTTTAAATGGAAAAAATTTGAAGTAATATATTGAATATCCTGTTTGTGTAAATGAAAAAAAAAACCTATATAAATGTGGAAAGCTGACTAAAAGAATATATACTATGGGGTACATAGTGGTTATTTCTGGTTTGTAATATCACAAACTTCAGTTTTCTTTTTTATACCTTTCTATAGTTTCTAAATTTTTCTTTTTTTTTTTTTTAATAAATTTTTCTTAATTAACCTGGATTACTTTTATAATATGGAGGAAAATGTCTTTTATTTTTAAGTCTAAGAAAAATTTTTTCCTTCTTTCCATTCTATCTAAATGCTTTATTGGTTGTATAGTATTCTTATATGGATGTTTTAATAATTTACCAAAAATGATTATATTTCTAATTTATTTACTATTATTGTTAGCATATTTCACCATATTATTTATTACCATAATTTAACCAGTTCCTTATTTGGTCATTAATGTTTTGACTAATACAAAAATACTACAGTGAACACTTTTTGTCTGCAATATTTTATTAAAATGAGAAATATACTCTGCTGTTTCTGTTCAGTACCACAAGTAACTTTTCAGTCACTTGATTTACTAACATTTGCTCTTTTTCCCTTTGCTAGAATCATGATTGAAAGGAACATAAATGTTTTGTCTGCTATTGAGTGTTCTGTTTTGACTAGGTTTTACAGCCACTCTGGATGATGATAAGCCTTGGTACTCCATCTTTCCCATTGACAATGAGGAACTGGTATATGGACGTTGGGAGGACAACATCATTTGGGATGCTCAGGCCATGCCCCGGCTGTTGGAACCTCCTGTTTTAACACTTGATCCCAATGATGAGAATCTCATTTTGGGTATGATACTGACAGGGACCAATGTTTCTCTTTCATAATTGACAGCTTGCAGCTAATGTCAAGGAGCAGGAATAAAAAGTTTTGGGAAGGTCAAATCTAGAAGCTTCTATATAGCAGTTTGAGAGATCAAAGTTGTGGCCAGTTTCTGATATTTATGTATTGTTTAGGGAAAACACAAGGTAGAAATGTTGGAAAGTAGTACTTTTCATATGTCATGGGTTATAGTTTGGTTAGAGTGAATCATGGAGTAGAAATGTTCTGGGGTGGAGTAAGAGATCTGGTTCAGAACTGCAAGGGCATCAGTAGAAAGGTGAATCTTCAGAGAGAGCAACTCCAGAGTGATTTTGTTTCATCCTCAGAAATTCCTGATGAGAAGGAAGAAGCCACACCTAACTCCCCCTCCAAGGAGAGTAAAAAGGAATCATCTCTGAAGAAGAGTCGAATTCTCTTAGGGAAAACAGGAGTCATCAAGGAGGAACCACAGCAGGTCTGTGAAGGGAAAAGGGTGTAAGTATTTAGAAGAACAAAGAAAAGTAACGGAGAAGGGAAGTCTGACTAAGGTTTATTTGATGTCCTGTCATTAGAACATGTCTCAGCCAGAAGTGAAAGATCCATGGAATCTCTCCAATGATGAATATTACTACCCCAAGCAACAGGGTCTTCGAGGCACTTTTGGAGGAAATATTATTCAGGTAAAAGCATTTTTTCTGTGGATGATGGGAACCACTGCTTTGTTTTATTGGGGCATATGAGTCAATCTTGCCTGGGCTGGAGTTGTTTTTAATTTGAATCCTTGTATTTTCTGTCTTAGCACTCAATTCCTGCTGTGGAATTACGGCAGCCCTTCTTTCCCACCCATATGGGGCCCATCAAACTCCGACAATTCCATCGCCCAGCTCTGAAGAAGTACTCCTTTGGGGCACTGTCTCAGCCAGGTCCTCACTCAGTCCAACCCTTGCTAAAGCACATAAAAAAGAAGGCTAAGGTATGATTGAATGTATTAATTGGGGAAATGGACTGGCTATTAGATGATATTAGGGAATTATTGTTTATTTTTTCAAATGTGATAGAATGCTCAGTATTTAGGAGAATATCCTTATTCTTAGGAGATGTATGTGAAAATACTTAAGCGTGAAGTGTCATGATGACTGCAACTTTCAAAAATGGTTCAGCAAAATCTGTAGAGAGATAGTTATAGGTAAAACATAGCAAAATAAAAACATTTGCATCTAGGATGTGGGATAATAAATGTTCATGCGTTTGAAATTTCTTTTCAGTGAAATTGAAAAGGCAAGGTAAATTGTTCTTGGTGTTAATTGTCTTGAAATGAACTATGTCAATGTCTATTTTATGAAGAGCTGGACTATATCTCTTTGTTCTGGGCAGATGAGAGAACAAGAGAGGCAAGCTTCAGGTGGTGGAGAGATGTTTTTTATGCGCACCCCTCAGGACCTCACAGGCAAAGATGGAGATCTTATTCTAGCAGAATACAGTGAGGAAAATGGACCGTTAATGATGCAGGTTGGCATGGCAACCAAGATAAAAAACTATTATAAGCGGGTGAGTCTCTGTTCAGAAAATCTTTATTAATACAACTATAGTTCAATATCTAGTTATAATCTGTGAACATATATTTTGCATTTTTTATACTATAAATTTCTTGAGAACAAAGAATGGTATCTTTTGAAGTTCATGAATTATTTTTGCAGGTTTATTGATTATATTCTTTGGTAGTGACTGGGTCTATTGTGTTTCTTATAGAAACCTGGAAAAGATCCTGGGGCTCCAGATTGTAAATATGGAGAAACTGTTTACTGTCATACCTCTCCTTTCCTGGGCTCTCTCCATCCTGGCCAGTTGCTGCAGGTGAGAAATTTTTTCCTGTTATAATTCTTACCTAAGGAAATTGACAAAATGAGTAACTAGTAAGCTCAGATAACTACTTTCACACCAAATATGGGGAAGATCATTATAATCCAAATAGTGTTTTGATCTTTTATTAAAACTGGCTTCTAATTATGCTATTCATAAGGTAAATTTAGAATAGTTTTTTGAAAAAAAATAGTTTTTTGAAAAGACCCACTGGATAAGAAGTCCAGAAGCATCTGGGTGGTATAGGGAAATCAACCTTGGACTGATAATTTACTGTGGTTAATTTTGTGTCAAATTGGTATGTTTTAGTTGTGTTAGTTGTAACCACACCAGAACCTTATAGTCCTCAGCCACATAGTGAATCGCTTTTTTTGTTGTTTGTTTGTTTGTTTTTTTAATCCCCTCTTTGTCCTGATAGATGTAGAGAGGCCCTCTGGTAACCTAGCTTTTTAATTTAATAAGTCTTTATTGTTCAGATTATTTCAATTGTTTCTCGCCACCCCCCCTCCCCCCAATAGCTCCCCTCCACCTGGTTGCCACCTCACCCTCCGCCCTTACCTCCCCACCACTGTCCTCATCCATAGGTGTTCGATTTTTCTCCAGTAACTTCCTGTACTCCCCACACCCCTTCCCCCCTGAGAATTATCAATCCACTCCCATTCTATGCCCCTGATTCTATTATATTCACCAGTTTATTCTGTTCCTCAAGATTTTTAATTCACTTGATTTTTAGATTCACTTGTTGATAGATATGTATTTGTTGTTCATAATTTTTATCTTCTTCCTTTTCTTAAAGAATACCTTATAGCATTTCATATAATACTGGTTTGGTGGTGATGAACTCCTTTAGCTTTTTCTTATCTGTGAAGCTCTTTATCTGGCCTTCAATTCTGAGTGATAGCTTTGCTGGGTAGAGTAATCTTGGTTGTAGGTTCTTGCTACTCATCACTTTGGATATTTCTTGCCATTCCTGTCTGGCCTGCATAGTTTCTGTTGAGAAATCAGCTGACAATCAGATGGGTACTCACTTGTAGGTAACTGTTTTTTTCTTGCTACTTTAAATATTCTCTCTTTGTCTTTTGCCCTTGGCATTTTAATTATGATGTGTCTTGGTGTGGCCCTCTTTGGATTCCTTTTGTTTGGGGTTCTGTGCACTCCTGGACTTGTAAGTTTATTTCTTTCACCAGGTGGGAAAAGTTTTCAGTCGTTGTTTCTTCAAATAGGTTTCAGTATCTTGCTCTCTTTCTTCTTCTGGCACCCCCATAATTCGGATGTTGGTACGTTTATAGTTGTCCCAGAGGCTTCTTCCACTATCTTCAACTTTTTGGATTCTTTTTTCTTTTTCTTTTCCGGTTGAATGTTTTTTCGTCTTTGCATTTCAAATCTTTGACTTGATTCTTGTGTTCCTCTAGTCTGCTATTGGGTCTCTGTGTAATATTTTTTATTTTAGTCTGTGTATGTTTAATTTCTAGTTGGTCCTTTTTCATATCCTTGAGGATATGAAACCTGGAAAAGATCTGCAGGTTTGGAGCTGTCTGACCAGAGCTGCAGTTGGTTAAGTTACGATAGGGCAGGCCATTTATATTTAAAAGCTGTTAAATTTATCGGCCTTTTCTAGGAAATTATTGAAAAACCTTATGACCGTGGTTTTGAACTCTATCCAGTTGTTTGTTTTCCTCAATTTTTTTGTTTGTGATCTTTTTTTTTGTCTCTGAATTTTCGCTGCTTTCCTGAGTTGGTAAGGTGGCTTTGTGTGCTAGGTGTCCTATATGGCCCAGTGGGTAGGCCTCCTAGTTACCTGAGGTGGACACTCTTGGTGCACCCCTTTGTGGATGTGTGTACAGCCTTGTTGTAGTTAATTCTTGATTGTTGTTGGTATCACTGGGAGGTATTGACCTTCAGGCCAATTGGTTGTGAGGACCCGCTGTGTCTATAATGGAATAACTGCTGTGCTGGAGACATGCTTATGGGGCAAGACTTGTTTCAGTGGTGCTTTGGTGCTCACTGAGTCTGCCTCTTGAATGTGTCACTTGGATGTGAGTATTTAAATCTGGTGTCATCTCACACTGACCACTAGATACACTAGCTTCTGGATTTCCAATGGGGTGCAGGTCAGCTTTTGTCTTGAGGCTTCCCAGCAGGAGGTATAGCAAGAACTAGTTTTCTCCTCTTTGCTTGGGGTATGGAGGTTTTGGAGCTGTCTGACTAGAGCTACAGTTGGTTTGGTTAAGTTGCGATAGGGCAGGCCATTTATATTTAAAAGCCACTGTGTGGAACTTAGGTGGGTTTGTAGATTGTGTGGGACAAGGTTTCAGGGACTCACTAGGTTAGGGCATGGCAAACAGCGATGGCTGCCAGTCAGCAGTCTGTTTCTGTATTTCCAAGTCCCTGAACCCCAGCACAGTAAACAATGATTACTGGGTGCACCACTGTAAGAAAGTCACCTTTACTTTCCAACCTGATGGCAGACTGTCCAGCTTCTCCCCGTAGGAGTTTGGGTCCCCAGTGTTTCCCCAGAAACGAGTTCAGAGTAATTAGGAGCTTGTCTCCCTTCGGGTTGAACGAAGCAGCGCACCCAGACACCCGTGCCAGCCCGATTCGCGTGCCTACGTACCTCAGCTTTTCAGCACTTGTGCACACCTTAACGCTCTTTTGTCTTCTAGTTTCTAGTTCTAGAACTTCCACTCAGCCAGCTTTCCCATGGTTTTGGGTGATAGATGTTTTATCTTTTGTTGTAGTTTTGAAATTGTTGTGGGAGGCAGCAGTTTAGGTGTTTACCTATGCTGCCATCTTGGAATCTCCCTGGTAACCTAGCTTTTACATATTTTATTAAGCGGAAGTGTCATGTTAGGAAACCTCCAGCACTTTTCTTTTTTTCTCCACTCCATTTTTCTTAACAACCTTAACACTTGCCCTACTCTTGTATTGAGTTCGTTATTATTGCTTATTTTTCTAAAGCCTCTCCAAATCCTTTTTTAAAAAAATATATCTTATTGATTTTTTAGAGAGGAAGAGAGAGGGATAGAGAGTCAGAAACATCAATGAGAGAGTGTCATCGATCAGCTGTCTCTTGCACACCCCCTACTAGGGATATGCCCGCAACCAAGGTACATGCCCTTGACCGGAATCGAACCTGGGACCTTTCAGTCTGCAGACCCATGCTCTACCACTGAGCCAAACCGGTTTTGGCCAAATCCTTTTTTTCTTTTTTACATCTATAGTCCATTTCCCACCATATTTTGAGTATCCTATATAATAAAAGGCTAATATGCAAATTGACTCTAAAGGCAAATTACCGGTTGCTATGACATGCACTGACCACCAGGGAACAGATGTTCAGTTCAGGAGCTGCCCCCTGGTGGTCAGTGCACTTCCACAGCGGGAGCACCGCTTAGCCAGAAGCCAGCTCATGGCTGGCCAGCGCAGTGATTGTGGTGTGAGCCATTCCCATCTCCACGGTAGCACTAAGGATGTCCGACTAATGGCTTCGAGGCTGCCAGAGGGATGTCTGACTGCCAGGTTAGGCCTGATCCCCTGGGAATTTTCGTGCACCGAGTCTCTAGTCATTTTTATATTGTTCCTGGCATTCTAGCCTTGTAATTTCCTTTTGAGATTTTTAATCAATCCATCCCCTTCATTTGTGGCTTTTGTAGTTTTTTAAAGATACTTTTTTTTTTTTATCTTCTATAGTTTTTTTCCTCTACATTTCACATTGAGAATTTTCTTATCACATCCATCTATTGAAGATCTTTCTGTTCATTTTTCTGGTTTTCTGAGAAGTCTTTCCTTAGAATCACAGGCTTTTTGTAACGGGTGATTCCCATCTGGCTGCTACTTTAAGGTCAGATGTTTTTGTCTTTTATGTTTAATGTCTTTTCTAGCACACTTTCTACTTCATTAGTTGTTTTTGTTGGTTTAAAAAAAAAATCTTACCTAATAAAAGAGAAACATGCAAATTAACCACCACTCCATTATGCCCACAGCCAATCAGAGTGTGTATACAAATTAACCCAACAAAGTGGAGGCTAATTTGCATATGCATGCACAGAGTGTTGTAAAGCCTGCTATGAGGGGAAGGGGTTGGTGGAGGGAGCTACTGGAGTGGTGTTCCAGACAGAAGTGAGGACTTGCTGGCTCTGGGCAGCCCAGGAGCGGGGACGTGCCAGCTCCTGGGCGGCTGGGGGTGAAGCCAGGGGAAGGAAGGCCTATTCTTACACGAATATTGTGCAACAGGCCTCTAGTTTATTTAATAAATGTTTTAATCTCACCTATATTATGTCAGGGTCTATGCTGGGGTCTAGGGTAGCTGGCATAGTACTTGTTAGTTTTTAAAAGTGATTTTCATATGTAATCTTCATAGCAATCCTGTGAGGTATTAGGCTTTTTCAATATCTCAGTTTTGTATATGAGGAAAATTAAGCTCAGAGATACTAATTTAATCTGACATCCTACAGTGAATAGTAGCAGAGCAGTCAATGTAATTTGAATCTAAATCCTTTAGTTTCCCCACTCTTGATTCTTAAAAATAATCAGTGGGAGGAAATTATTTAATTCAATTCGATGTTCCTTATTATAATTTGTTTATATTGCTGGGTGGATGGCAGAATGGGGATGAGAGCAAATTACTGTGGTTTTCCTTTATCATAAGTTGACTAAATTTCCTGGGTGTGTGTGTGTGTGTGTGTGTGTGTGTGTGTGTGTGTGTATGTGTACAATGAGTGGCCAGATTATTATGATCTCTGAACACATAATAATCTGGCCACTCAGTGTAGACTGACCACAGAGTTGGGATTTTAAAATAAGGTTTTCTATGTGTAAGAACTGCATTGTGGGTAGTTAAAAAGAAGCAGAGTACTTACTAGCCAGAGGCTGGGGTTCACTATCTCCTGGTCTCTTGGCATATCAAGATTTGCAAACTTTCCCTTATATATATAAGTACACTGAGTGGCCAGATTATTATGCATTCAGAGATTATAATAATCTGGCCACTACGTATATACATATACATACACATACACATACACACACACACATATATAACTTTTGTATTTTTACTTTTGTTAGGCATTTGAGAACAATCTTTTTCGTGCCCCAATTTATCTTCATAAGATGCCAGAAACTGATTTCCTTATCATTCGGACAAGGCAAGGTTACTACATTCGGGAATTAGTGGATATCTTTGTGGTTGGCCAGCAGTGCCCCTTGTTTGAAGTTCCTGGGCCCAACTCCAAAAGGGCCAATACACATATTCGAGATTTTCTCCAGGTAAGAAGGATAGAATAAGGAGGGGATCAGGATACACATAAAAGAGTATGTGTATTGGGGGCACATCGGTAAAAGTCAAAACACAGGGGTGTAGAGGGAGGGTCCCTGGTAACTTTTATTCTTTATTTTGCCACCTAAAATATATTTGGTTTGTTGGGTAGGTTTTTATTTACCGCCTCTTCTGGAAGAGTGCAGATCGGCCACGGCGAATCCGAATGGAAGATATAAAAAAAGCCTTTCCCTCTCATTCAGAAAGCAGTATACGGAAGAGGCTAAAGCTTTGTGCTGACTTCAAACGCACAGGTCATCAGTTGTGATTGATTATTTGTCCTCTCTGCTTCTTTCCAAAAAAAGAATTAGGGCTTTCAGTTAAAGGATAACCATACGGCTAATAAAATCGATAGAAATTGATAGTCATCAAAAGGAGGAAATAGCATATCTTTTACTTATGGAAATTGGGATTGCATTTTGATTTTTCCTGTTAGGAAATGCAAAGTGGTGTATATCTTTTTTTTTTTAATATATATTTTATTGATTTTTTACAGAGAGGAAAAGAGAGGGAGGGATAGAGAGTTAGAAACATCAATGAGAGAGAATCATCGATCAGCTGCCTCTTGCACACCCCCTACTGGGGATGTGCCTGCAACCAAGGTACATGCCCTTGACCGGAATCGAACCTGGGACCTTTCAGTCCGCAGTCCAACGCTCTATCCACTGAGCCAAACCCGTCCCGGCGGTGTATATCTTTTTGTTGTTGTCCATCCTCATCCGAGGATGTTTTCTCCATTGATTTTTAGAGAGAGTAGAAGGGAGGGGGAGAGACAGAAACGTTGAAGTGAAAGAGACACATCAATTGATTGCCTCCTGCACGAGCCCCAACCAGGGCCAGGGATCGACTTGGCAACAATGTAAATGTACTGACACTACTGAACTGTATATACTTAGATTAAGATAGTAAATTTTGTATAATTGTGTCCTTGACCAGAATTGAACCCGGGAACCTTCAGTCTTTGGGCCGACGCTCCAAACACTGAGCCAAACCAGCTAGGGTGGTGGATGTCGTACATGAGATGTAGGAAAATTAGCAGGAGGGATTTTGTTAACTAGCCAGGCTAACTGGCTAGGCCTGGTACCTCCTAGGACATTGCCTGGTTCATGGTTCAGTCTTGGTTTGCTGTCAATAAAAGGGTCTTTGGAAGTCAGAACAGTCTTATTCTCTATCTTTTCTAGGGATGGACTCAAATTGGTGGGTGCTGAAGTCTGATTTTCGTTTACCAACTGAAGAGGAGATCAGAGCTATGGTGTCTCCAGAACAGTGCTGTGCTTATTACAGTATGATAGCTGCAGAGCAGCGACTGAAGGTGAACATCTTCCTTTTGGGCACTGCCTATGCTTCTGGGTGTTTTTTCAGAGAGACGAGGATGAAGACTATTTTCACTGGTTTAGAAATGATGGTTACTAGATTATTACCAGTTATTTCAAAATTCTAGCTGTATGAGGTGTATCAGTTCTGGAGAAAACTATAGTGTAGCTAATATTGGTGGGATGGCTTAATGAGGGATTTAGGGCAGATTGTTTTGCCTTGAAAGTGGTTACTCGTCCATTGGGTGGTAACTTTAAACTTTATTCTTTATAAGACAGGAATGTAAGCAGGGAAAGTACTTCTCAGTTGTTTCCCACAGCTTCCAAGTGCTACGCGTGTTTTATATAAGCACAGTATTGAAATAGAAATAAATGAATAAAATGGGGAGAGGGGGAGGAAGCACAGTATTCTTACCAGGCCAAAATAGGCAAGATCTAGCTAAGGTAGGATAGTAAAACTCAGTTTCCCTGAGTTAATGAGCATTTCTATTTAGCTTCCTTTATGTTCTGATAGCCTAGGAATGTAGAATGGTGGTCGATTCAGCAAAAACTATGCAAAATTCATTCTGTATGCAAACTGGACTTTGATATTCTGTACTTGGTATTCAGTGAAACTTGTGTTTTTTAACTTATTAATTGATTTATGGGTGGACTTGTCTTCTCTTCCAGGATGCTGGCTATGGTGAGAAGTCCTTTTTTGCTCCAGAAGAAGAAAATGAGGAAGATTTCCAGATGAAGATTGATGATGAGGTATGGCTTTACACTAATTTTTATTAGTACACCCAATTTATCCTTTTTAAAAAATATATTTTTATTGATTTCAGAGAGGAAGGGAGAGGGAGACAGTTAGAAAAATTAGTGATGAGAGGGAATCATTGATCAGCTGGCTCCTGCACGCCCCCTACTGGGGATCAAGCCCACAACCTAGGCATGTGGCATTGACTGGAATCGAACCCAGGACTCTTCAGTCCGCAGGCCGACACTCTAGCCAGTTAGCAAAACCATCTAGGACGCCCATTTATCCTTTTAAAAAGCAGCTTTATTGAGATATGATTCACATTGACTAAAGAGCACATATTTAAAATATATTATTTGGTGTGTTTTAATGTTTATACCTATGAAATTCTCATCTTAGTGCCCCTTTGAAATCCTTTTCTCTCTTTTCTCCACCTTATACCCTGACAACTATTAATCTGCTTTCTGTCACTATAGATTAGTTTTAATTTTCTAGAATTTTAGGTAAATGAAATAATATAGTATACATCCTCTTTTTTTAATTGTGTTAAAATATACGTTATACAAAATTTACGATCTTAATCTAAGTATTATATATACAGTTCAGTAGTGTCAGTACATTTACATTGTTGTACAACCAATCTCCAGAACTCTTCATTTTTTTAAAAGAATAATTTAGATTTTGAGAGGGAGAGGAAGGGGGAGAGAAACATTGATGTGAGAGTACATCTATCAGCTGCCTCCTGTATACTTCCTACCGGGGATCCAGGCCACAACCAGGGCATGTGCCCTTGACCTGGAATGAAACCGGCAACCTCCTGGTGCATGGGATGATGCCCAACTAACAGCCAAACTGGCCAGGGTGAACTCTTCATCTTATAAAACTGAAACTCTAGTCTTCATTAAGCAAGAACTTCCCAGTCCTTCCTTCTCTAGCCCCTGGCAACCACCATTGTACTTTCTGTCTCTATGAATGTTACTACTTTAGGTACTTCACCTAAGTGGAATCATACAGTTTTGGTTTTTATATGACTGTGTATTTCCTGTAGCATAATATCCTCAAGATTTGTTTGTATCAGAATTTTCTTTTTAAGGCTAAATATTTCATTGTATATATTGACATACATGCTACATTTTGTTTCTTTATTCATCCATTGATGGACATCTGATGGTTATTGTGAATAGTTCTGCTATGAACATGGGCGTCCAAATATCTGTTCAAAAACTGCTTTCAATTCTTTTGCATATATACCCAGAAGTGGTATTATTGAATCATATGGTACTATTTTTAGTTTTTTTTATGTACATCCATACTGTTTTTCAAAGCAGCTGTACCATTTTACATTCCTATCAATGATATATAGGACTTTTAGTTATTTCACATTTTTGCCAGCACTTGTTATTGTTTTTTTATTGTTTTTTTTTATAATAGCCATCCTAATGGGTGTGAAAGGGAGAGGGAGAGAGAGAAACATCAATGATGAGAGAATTATTGATCGCTGCTTCCTGTACGCCCCACATTGGGAATTGAGGACACAACCCGGGCATATGCCCTGATTGGGGATCAAACCTAGATTTCCTGGTACATAGGTCGATGCTGAACCACTGACCCCTGCTAGCTGCCTCATTGGGGTTTTGATTTACATTTGTATAATAAATAGTGATGTTGAGCATCTTTTCATGTGCTTGCTGGCCTTTTTTTTTTTTTTTTTTTTAATGATTTTTTTTTACAGAGAGGGAGAGAGACAGAAACATCGATGAGAGAGAGAAACATCCATCAGCTGCCTCCTGTACACCCCCCACTGGGGATGTGCCCACAACCAAGGTATTATACATGCCCTTGACCGGAATCGAACCCAGGACCCTTCAGTCCACAGGCTCTATCCACTGAGCCAAATAGGTTTCGGTGTGCTTGCTGGCCTTTTGTATGTCTTTCAAGAAGTGTTTATTCACATCCTTTGCCCATTTTTTAATTGGGTTGTTTGTTTTTTTGTTCATTGCAGTTTTTTTTTAATTGATCTTTAGAGAGAGTGCCGGAGGGGGGGAGAGAGAGAGAGAGAGAGAGAGAGAGAGAGAGAGAGAGAGAGAGAGAGAGAAACATTGATTGGTCGTCTCCCATACCGTCTACACTGGGAGTCAAACTCACAACCTGGGTATGTGCCCTAATCAGTAATTGAACCGTGACCTTTTGGTGTATGGGGTAATGCTCCCACTAAACTAAGCCACACCAGCCAGGACTAGGAGTTCTTTATATGTTCCTGGATATTAACCTTGCATTAGATGTGTCAAGCAAATAATTTCTTTCATTCTGTAGGTTGCCTTTTCACTCTGTTGTGTCCTTTGATGCAGAGATGTTTTTAATTTTGATGGTCAAATTTATATAATTTTATATTTATTCAACATCCAAGAAATCATTGCCAAATCCAGTGTCATGAAACATTTTCTCTGTTTTCTTTTTTAAGAGTTTTATGCATTTAGTTCTTATATTTAGGTCTTTGAATCTTTTTGTTTTTAATACTCACCCAAGGATATTTTTTCACTGATTTTTAGAGAGTGAAAGAAAGAGGGAAAAACAGAAATATTGATGTGAGAGAAACACATCAATTGGTTGCCTCCTGCATGTGCCCTTGACCAGAATTGTACCCGGGACCCTTCAGCTCACAAGCCATGGAGCTAAACTGGCTAGCGCTGGTTCATTTTAAAAAAATGTTTTTGTTGATTTCATAGAGGAAGGGACAGAGGGAGAGAGAGCGAGCACGAACTAGAAATGTCAATTATGAGAGAGAATCATTGATTGGCTGCCTCCTGCATGCTCTCCCCACACTGCGGATCGAGCCTGGAACCCAGACATGTGCCCCGAGTGGGAATCAAATTGTTACCTCCTAGTTAATAGGTTGCTGTTCAACCACTGAGCCACTCTGGCTGGGTGGATGTACCATACTTTAATAAACCATGGAAGGACATTTTGGTTGTTCCCAGTTTTTGACTATTATGAATAAAGCTGCTTTGATATTCATGTCTAAATCTTTGTGTGGACATGTTTCCTTTTTGTCTGTGGAATTTCTGTATCATGGTAATTCTATGTTTAACTCTTGGAAGAACTGCCAAACTATTTTCCAAAGTGGCTGCACCATTTTTCATTCCTGCCACCTCTGTTTGACAGTTGCAATTTCTTTACATCTTTATCAACACTTATTATTTTCTGTGTGTTTTTTATGTCCCTCTTAGAAATTGTAAAATGGTCTCTCGTTGTGTTTTTAATTTATATTTCTCTAATAGCAAAGGATGGATGTTGAGATTCTTTTCATGTGCTTATTTATCATCCAGATGTCTTTTTTGGTCAAATGTTTTTTCATCTTTTTAGCACATTTTTTTATCTTTTATTTTTTAATCCTCGCCTAAGGATATTTTTTCCATTGATTTTTAGAGAGAATGGAAGGGGGTGAGACAGAGAAAAACATGGATGTGAGAGAGACACATCTATTGGTTTCCTCCTGCACACTCCCTGACCAGGGTCTGGGCTGGGGAGGACCCTGCAACCAAGGTATATGCCCTTGACTAGAATGAACCCAGGACACTGGCCCACAGGCTGATGCTCTATCCACTGAGCCAAAACGGCTAGGGCCCATTTTTAATTAGTTGCTTGTTTTATTATTATTGAGTTTTGAAATTTCTTTATGTATTCGAGCTCTGAGTCCTTTATCGGGTATGTGAATTACAAAGATTTTCTCCTGATTTTGGTTCTTTTTTTCTCTTTTTTCTTTTTCTTTTTTTTTTTAATTTAATATATTTTATTGATTTTTTACAGAGAAGAAGAGAGAGGGATAGAGAGTTAGAAACATCGATGAGAGAGAATCATCAATCAGCTGCTTCTTGCACACCCCCTACTGGGGATGTACCCGCAACCAAGGCACATGTCCTTGACCAGAATTGAACCCGGGACCTTTCAGTCCGCAGGCCAACAACGCTCTATCCATTGAGCCAGACCGGTTTCGGCGGTGGTTCTTTCTTTAAATTAAAAAGAAAAATTATTGATTTGAGAGCGAGAGAGAGAAACATGGATTGATTTATCTACTTATTTATGTATTCATTGGTTGATTCTTGTATATGTCCTGACTGGAGATTGAACCCACAACCTTTGTGTATTGGGACAATGCTGTAACCAACTGATCTACCTGGAAAGGGCCTGTAGCTCTTTTAATTGTCTTAACAGTGTCTTATGAAGAGTAGCAGACTAATTTGTCTGTCTTTTCCT
This sequence comes from Pipistrellus kuhlii, assembly GCF_014108245.1. Classification (NCBI taxonomy): domain Eukaryota; kingdom Metazoa; phylum Chordata; class Mammalia; order Chiroptera; family Vespertilionidae; genus Pipistrellus; species Pipistrellus kuhlii. The sequence continues at coordinate 3,542,383 of NW_023425541.1, forward strand.
CTGTTTCTCATAGGTTTGATGTTATATCTGAGAAAGATCATATAGATTTTCTTATAAAAGTTTTATATCTTAATGTTTGAATTAATTTTTGTTTAGGTAGCGTACATGGGATAGATTAAGGTTCTTCTTTGCATGTAAATGCATGTCCAATAAATCTAACACATTTGTTAAAAAGTTGAATAATCTTTTAAAACAAAAAATTCATCATATTGCTTTCTTGCCCAAAGACATCTTTTGGGGCCTTTTTTCTTTCAGGAAGAAGTCCTTAACATAATTTACAAAGATCTTTATGACTTGTGCTGTGTACATAACTCTAATTTCCTCTCATCTCCAGTAATTATCCATTGTGTACCCTAAGCTGTAAACATACTAAAACTCAATCACTTCCCTAAATTTCTTTTGTTGGCTTCCAGGTTTTTGTAACTGCTGCCTCTGCTTAGAATATTTTTCTCTTCACTCTCCTACCATTTGACCTTCATATACAAGTTACATTCTCTTGGAAGCTTTGCCTAACTCTTGCCCTGATTCTCACCCTTCATTTAGATTAGATCATTAACCTTCCCTTCTTTATGCACATTCTAGAGGCCCTGTACATGAGTTCATGCACCAGTGGGGTCCCTTGGCTTGGCCTGTAGGATTAGGCCGAAACCAGCTCTATGACATCCCCCGAGGGGTTTTGGAATGTCAGAGGGTGCAAACTAGGCCAAGGGACCCCACAGGTGCACAATCTGGGCCGGGGAGGGACCATGGGAGTGTCCAGCCAGTCTCACTCAGTCCGGATTTGCCGGACCCCAGCAGCGAGCTAACCTACTAGTTGGAGCATCTGCCCGCTGCTGGTCAGTGAACATCATAGCAAGCAGTTGAGTGGCCTTAGCATATCCATTAGCATATTACACTTTGATTGGTTGAATGACCAACGGGTCAAATGGACTCTTAGCATATTAGGCTTTTATTTTGTAGGATAATACTTTTCTTTCCTATCATAGCTCTGATCGTACAATGTTGAATTTGGTTGGTTGACTGTCTCTTCCTCACTAATATGAGGTCCGTGAAAAAATACTGCTGGCATATGATAGATACTCAATCAGTAACTGAGGGAACGATTGTAAATGAGGTGATTCGATGAATAAAGAAGTATTGATGTACTATTCCTTTGAGGTTGGAGTGAAAAATGACTAGATGTCTAAGAATTTCAGAAATTAAGGATTCTATTGCATGGCCTTCAAGATTGAGTCTTTTTTTAAAATATATATTTTATTGATTTTTTTTTTTTTACGGAGAGGAAGGGAGAGGGATAGAGAGTTAGAAACATCGATCAGCTGCCTCTTACACACCCCCTACTGGGGATGTATGTGCCTGCAACCAAGGTACATGCCCTTGACTGGAATCGAACCTGGGACATTTCAGTCCGCAGGCCGACACTATCCTCTGAGCCAAACTGGTTTCGGCAAGATTGGGTCTTGAATAGAGAATCGGTCATTTTCCAGCTAATCATGTACTCTGACTGACCTCTGTAGATAAGCACATTTCATTTGTCTTAATTCCTCAATTATTTTGGTGAGTTGGTAAACAATATTTAGAGTCCCAGGAGAGGACAGGCTTCCTTTTTTTAAATATATTTTTATTTCAGAGAGGAATGGAGAGAGAGAGAAACATCAATGATGATAGAATCATTGACTATCTGCCTCCTTCATCTTCCCTACTAGGCAATGAGCCCACAACCATGGCATGTGCCCTTGACCAGAATTGAACCCAGGACCCTTCAATCTGTAGTCTGACATTATTTGCTGAGCCAAACCGTCTAGGGCAAGGACAGGCCTTTTTGACCAAAACTAGCAGAGGTGGGATGGACTTTGGTTTAGTGCTGCTGGGGTTAGGACTGGTGCTTTGTAAAGCGTGCTTATCATTTGATTATGAGGCCATTTGAGCCATTGGACAATCAAAATCACTAACTTCTTTGTACATCACAAAGGGGTGTGGACAACAGTGTCTGAAAACCCAGTTAAGCCCAAGACATATGGTGCTAAAGGGTATCACTGTTCCACATATTCCTCCTCAGACTTTTTGAGATCTTGACCTCTATTTAAACACAATTTAAGTACCATAGGAAAGAAGAAAAAGCTGAGTACTGGGTAGCTTTATGTAACTATTGTACTTTGTTGACAGTTTAAGAAAGCATCAAATTTACATTATTGCAATCATTCCAACCATCTAAGTATGGTTAGGCATACAACAAAAGTTCCTGTAGCCTTTAGGATCTTTTTCTATACTTCAGGTTCGCACTGCTCCTTGGAACACCACAAGGGCCTTCATTGCAGCCATGAAGGGCAAGTGTCTCTTGGAGGTTACTGGTGTGGCAGATCCCACAGGGTGTGGTGAAGGATTTTCCTATGTGAAGATTCCAAACAAACCAACACAACAGAAGGTGAGACTTGGATTTCTAGAAGGCAAAAATTAAGAGAGAACGAAATGGAGGTTAAATATTGGAGATGAATGGTATGCAGGATCTGGAAAGCAATTATGTTGACAAGGATGACCTTGGATCCTAATTTAAGTTGTTAAACTTACTGGGATTCTTACCTGTTTTGTTTTGTTTTTGAGGTAGGATGATAAAGAGCCTCAGCCAGTGAAGAAAACGGTGACAGGAACAGATGCAGACCTCCGTCGCCTCTCTTTGAAAAATGCCAAGCAACTTCTACGTAAATTTGGCGTTCCTGAGGAAGAGGTGGGTGTGGAAGAGGAAACTTAAATGCTCTTAGGGTCTTTGTATAAAGAGGGAGAAGCTAGGAGGCAGATGTAAGGAACAATCTGAAGAATTTTGTGGGGTAGCTTATAGCTGACTGGATCTTCAATACTTTTTTTAGGAGTTAACTTTCCCAGAGCTTTCTGTTTTACCTACTTTGGGTAAATTTTTTTTTAATCTATGTCTCTCACTGTGCCTTGATTTATTCTACCAGTTCTCCAAATGATTTGCATGTGTATGTGTGTGTATCTCCTGTAGATTAAAAAGTTGTCCCGCTGGGAAGTGATTGATGTGGTACGCACAATGTCAACAGAACAGGCCCGCTCTGGGGAAGGGCCAATGAGTAAATTTGCCCGTGGATCAAGGTTTTCTGTGGCTGAGCATCAAGAACGTTACAAAGAGGAATGTCAACGCATCTTTGACCTACAGAATAAGTATGTTATTTTACTGAACAATGTTATTTCAGCTGCAGAAAATCCAAGCTGGGAAAGGGGGTTGAGGTCCTCCACATGTGTCAAACACAAGGCCCGCGGGCCAAATCCGTCCCGCCAGGCCTTGCAATGTGGCCCGCACCGCGCTGTCATCACTGCACTCCGCTGCGTTTCCATCACGATGACAGTTTATGACTGTTGAGTAAACCATTCGGCCCGTGATTTAGGCTGGATTTTAGATTTTGGCCCCTTCTCTGATTGAGTTCGACACCCCTATCCTAGACACTATTTTATAATGAATAGGAGGTCACCTAATAATGTGACTTAGGTAGTCAGGTGTCTGAGATTTCAATATGGTATCTGTTCATAATACTGCTAGAATACTTCCTTCAAAACAACTTGGCAAAGATTTTGAATAGCAAGACATGCTAGATTTGAGCTTTGGTTCCATAGCAACTTTTGTGGTCTACTTGGACCTGGCAGGCACCACAATGGAAATAGGGGATACGTGTGTTTCTTTCTGAAGGCTTACTGGTGAGAGGATGGTAATGCCCTATTAAAAATGGCCAATGTGCCCTAACCGGTTTGGCTCAGTGGATAGACCATCGGCCTGTGGACTGAAAAGTCCAAGGTTAGATTCCAGTCAAAGGCATGTACCTTGGTTGCAGGCACATCCCTAGTAGGAGGTGTGCAGGAGGCAGCTGCTCGGTGTTTGTTTCTCTCACTAATGTTTCTAACACTCTATCCCTCTCCCTTCTTCTCCGTAAAAAAAAAAAATCAATAAAATATATTTTTAAAAAATGGGCAGTGTGCTAATTTGTTTCTCAGGCTTTCTCCAGGGATTCTGAATATGAAGTGCTGTACTACTTCATATTTCAAACTTGCCTTATTGACTAAATGTGTAGGAAAAATTTTTTTAAATGTCTTTATTGATTTTTAGAGAAAGGGGAAGGGAGAAGGATAGAGAGAAACAATATCAATGAGAGAGAAACATCACTGATTGACTGCCTCATGCACACCTCCTACTGGAGATTGAGTTCATAACCTGGGAAATGTGCCCTGACAGGAAATTGAACCAACAATCTCTTGATTCATGGGTCAGTGCTCAACCACTGAACCACACTACCCAGGCTAGGAAAAATTTGTAAAGCTTTTTTGGTAGGGTCCTATGAATTAGTGGACATTGAGTATTCCTTTTTCTCTTTTTTCTTTTTTATTTTAATATATATTTTATTGATTTTTTACAGAGAGGAAGAGAGAGGGATAGAGAGTTAGAAACATCAATGAGAGAGAATCATCGATCAGCTGCCTCTTGCACACCCCCTATTGGGGATGTGCCCGCAACCAAGGTACATGCCCTTGACCGGAATTGAACCTGGGACCCTTGAGTCCACAGGCCTACGCTCTATCCGCTGAGTCAGACCGGTTTTGGCTGAGTAATCCTTTTTAAAGTTGATTTTCTAATTTCCTACTCTTGCCTAAACCGTATATGTTTAGCTCTTTTACACTTTCATATTTTCCCTTGTCTTTAACTTTTTTTTTTTAGGGTTTTGTCATCAACTGAAATATTATCAACTGATACAGATAGCAGCTCAGCTGAAGATAGTGACTTTGAAGAAATGGGAAAGAATATTGAGAACATGTTGCAGAATAAGAAAACCAGCTCTCAGCTGTCACGTGAACGGGAGGAGCAGGAGCGGAAGGAACTACAGAGGATGTTACTGGGTGAGGGTAGTGGCCTTACAGACAAAAAAGAGGATTGAAAAAGTATAAATAACTTTAGACTAATAATTGAGGCAAAATCAGAGGCAGAAGTAGCAGGGGATGAGTGTAGAAAACTCTGTAGATGAGGTAGATAGCACTGAAAATTGGTCTTTAGGTTTTTCTATAGGCCACAAATTGAAGAGGAGATGCCAGTCTATTAACTGCTTCTGTCTGTGCCAGGCCTGGTCAAGCCAGGGCTATGTCCATCAAGTGAGCTTTCTGGGTATTCATCCTAGAGGGTAAGAGTTTTTAATACAGAGACCATGGATGAATTTGGGTGGTTGTTCTTGAACCCTCAGAAGTTACATGTAAAATCTGTGCAAGTGTGCCTTTTCTGAGGAGAGGATCCATGAATTTCATAAGATTCTCAAAAGGAGTTTTAGATCCTAAAAAAGGGTTTAAAATAATGAACCAAATATTGCAGAAATTGAGGGTGGGGATGATATAAAGGCCTGAACTGGTTTGTGATATGGATACTAGAATGAAAAGAAGAAAAACCAAGGTGACCTTAAAATTTCACTCTAGTGTTGGTAGAAAGATGGTGGTACCATTGATTAAAGTAGTAAATATTAAAGAAGTAGTATTAAGAAGGGAAGGTGTAATGTGTGGAATTAGATATCCCCATTGTTGTGAAGTGAACATGAGTGAACAACCCCTGGAGCCCAGACCAAATTAAAATTTAGGGAGCCTTTATTAGCCAACCGGCTACTCCTCTGCCTTTCTCCAAGCAGGGGGTCCAGAGAGCATCAGCGACCCTTTGTGTAGGACTGCTTTTAAGCCCATTTACCACATCCTGTTTTTGCAGAACAAGTAACCCAAGACAAAAAGTTTTTCCTAAGCTATGTCAGGATTATGCCATTGATGAACATGTTATTCACAGGGTCATCCTGTTTTTCAGAAAGCTGACAGTGTTCTATGAAAGAAGGCCTACATGCTGGGAAGGGGCCATGAGACCTTATCTCAAGGCCTGGCCTGGTGTTAGCACTGATAACTCTATCTGGGGCATAGTCCATGGCCTCTCTGGAAACATGCTCAAAAATTCTCATTCTCCCAACACCCATGACACTTCCCAGTATGGATTTCAAGTAGTCAGTTGAAAACTTGGATGTAGATACTGAGAGATGATAGGCTGAAGATGTAGTTCATTGAAATCCTTTAAAAACTTTGTACTAAAAAAAATGGGAACATTGGCAGTGGTAAAATGAAGCCAGGAAAGGACAATTTGGGGGCTGGTGGGAACTTTTATACTTTCTGTAGAACCATGGTTTTGAGGCATGTTGAGCTTTGAGGTTTTCTTTGAACCCCAAGAAAAGGGACATTGAGTGGCAGGGGGAATGTGTGGAAATCTTTTTCTGCCTTGCAGCAGCAGGTTCGGCAGCAGCAGGAAACAATCACAGAGATGATGATACAGCCTCTGTGACTAGCCTTAACTCCTCTGCCACTGGCCGTTGTCTCAAGATTTATCGCACATTTCGAGATGAAGAGGGGAAAGAATATGTTCGCTGTGAGACAGTTCGAAAGCCAGCTGTCATAGATGCCTATGTGCGCATACGGACAACAAAAGATGAGGAGTTCATGTGAGTGTATCTCACCACTTTCCACTTTGATTAAGATTGATAAATGGTGGGAAATGGGAGTGAGGGTGAGTGCTTGAGCACTTTCGTCTACTGGAAGTCCACTAATAGGGAACCATCTTGCCTTTTAGATTTTTGGGTTCAAGTGTTGCCAAATCACGGAGAATTCCAAATTTGCCACAAAACAAAGATATTTTCAGTTCTACCTGAGTTCTTTGCATTTTGGTTAGTTGGTTGGCTAGCAGAAATCTTAGGGATTACTCTCATTCTGAGAGAAGTGCCACTCTACAACTAAAAGGCTGATGAGTGGGGGAGATGGGAATGCCAGATGACCTCTTTTGTTTTAGTACAAGAGGCCCAGAGCACGAATTCATGCACCATAAAAGGAACTGTGGTCCAAGAGGCTGCAGTAGGGACAGGATCAGGTCTTGGCCCATCCCTTGTGCCACTATTCAGCCCCTTCCACTGCAGCCCTTGGTTCCCTGCCTGCAGAAAGTGCCATTCCTACCTGTGGGCAGTGCCACTTCTGCCATTGGCGCTAACGGTGCTGGCCCTACTCACACCTGTTGATGGAATGGAGCAATTGGGGCTGACGCCAGCAGCAGGTGTAAGCAGCAGTGGCTGCTCCCCCAATTGCCTCTCAGGGGTGGTGAAGTCCACAGGAGCCATCAGGGCCTGCAACTGGTGCTCGTACCCACTGATGGTGCTCAGTGATCAGGACCAGTGTCAGGCAACAGCAACAGGTGTGAGTGGCGGCTCTGGCACTGGCAGTGGGTGTGAGTGGGGCTGGTGCCAGCAGCAGGTGTGAACACTGGGCAGGATCATGGTGTGTGGGAGCAATAAATTTTCAGTAACCACAGAGGCTTTCCCCTATGACAGTGACCAATGCCCCACCTTGGTCTGGCATCCCCACTCATCTGCTCTACCATCCTGCCATGGCCAACGCCCACCATTGTTCTGCACACACCTCATGGTGATCAGTGCACATCATAGTGACCGGTTGTTCAGTTCCATTGTTTGGTCTCTTTGTATATTAGCCTTTTATTATATAGGATGGATGGATTACTTTAGTTTGGACATGTTTAGCTATTAGACAGTCTTCTTGGTTTAGGTTTCCTTATGATCCTGTGATTTTTATTTTTTACACCTTCCCTCTCCCTGTTATTTAGTCGAAAATTTGCCCTTTTTGATGAACAGCATCGAGAAGAGATGCGAAAAGAACGGCGGAGGATTCAAGAGCAGCTGAGGCGGCTTAAGCGGAACCAGGAGAAGGAGAAGCTTAAGGGTCCTCCTGAGAAAAAGCCAAAAAAATTGAAGGAACGTCCTGACCTAAAAGTAAGTATAATGTGGTATATTCATATTTAACAAAGCAAAGAAAGAAAGCATACTTTTTCCCTAGATTTTGGATCCTCCCTTAAAGGGGATGAGGGCAGAATTGTCAAAAGCTAGTCTGAATCGACATAGCTACTTGGGTGTTTTCAGTACTAGTATGACTGGTACGAATACCACCAGACCTAATCTAGTACCATTGGGTATCATTTCATACCTCATCCATTGGAAATATTTTTCTAGGAGTTGAAATAGGTTTGGTGGATGCCTTAAAAATATTTTTTTATTCAGAGAAAGAGAGAGAGAGAAACATCAATGCTGAGAGAGAACCATCAATTGGCTGCCTCCTACCTGGGCATGTGCCTTTGATTGGGAATTGAACTGGGAACTCTTCAGTCCACAGGCCAACGCTCTATCCACTTAGCCAAACTGGCTAGGGCAAGATTTTTTAACATCTATATTTATGTACATATGAGCATTTACATACATCCTGTTTTTAAATTGTATATATTAAAAGAACCAACAGAAATAAATATAAAATACATGTTGCTTTACATAACTTAGGTAGGATTCCATATATTTCTATGCAGTTTAATTGTAATATTTATTCAATACCATAAAATGAGGCAACTGTGGTACAGTGGAAAGAGCCATGGACTTGCAAACAGAAGATATAGATTCAAGTCTGGTTGCCATCTAATAGCTCTGTGATCTTAACCTTTTCAAACCTGTTTTCTATAAAATACCTATCTCACAGTATTGTTGTAGTAAGTGATATAATACATGGGAAGCACTTTATAAACTATGAAATTTTCTATAAATTTAAACTACTGTTTACATGAGGTCATTAAAAGTATTTTAACGTATGTGATCTTATGTGAATACTAGAGGCCCTATGCACGAAATTCATGCACAGGGAAGGGGGTGTCCCTCAGCCCAACCTGCACCCTCTCCAATCTGGGACCCCTCCAGGAATGTCCGACTGCCCATTTAGGCCGGGTGGGATTGGGCCTAAACGGGAAGTCGGACATCCCTCTCACAATTCAGAACTGTTGGCTCCCAACAGCTCGCCTGCCTGCCTTCCTTCCTGATTGCCCCTAACCACTTCTGCCTGCCAGCTTGTTTGCCCCTAGCTGCCCTCCTCTGCAGGCCTGGTTGCCCCCAACTGCTCTCCCTGGCAGTTCTAGGTCCCTCCCAACTTCCCTTCCCTGCAGGCCTGGTCACCCTCAACTTCCCTCCTCTGCGGGCTTGGTCACCCCTAACTGCCCTCCCCTGCCGGCTTGATCACCTCCAACTGCCCTCCCTTGTAGGCCTGATCCCTCCCAACTGCACTCCCCTGCTGGCCATCTTGTAGTGGCCATCTTATCTCCACATGGGGTCAGGATCTTTGACCACATGAGGGCAGCCATCTTGTGTGTTGGAGTTATAATCAATTTGCATATTACTCTTTTACTAGATAGGATAGAGGCCTGGTACATGGGTTGGTGCCAGCTGATTTGCCCTGAAGGGTGTCCCAGATCAGGGTGGGGGTTTCCTTGGGGTGTGGGGTGGCCTGGGCAAGGGGCCTGTGGTTTTAAGGCCAGCCATGACCCCTGGCGACCCAAGCAAAGGCCCTGGTATCTGGGGTTTATTTATCTTCTACAATTGAAACTTTGTAGCCTGGAGTGGAGCCAAGCCTTCTGCTTGCTCTGTGGTGGCAGCCATTTCTGTTGGGATTTATGTGTCTTCTATAATTGAAACTTTGTAGCCTTTAGTGGAGGCCTGGGCCAGCAAGGGGAGGCAGAAAGCTTGGCTTCCTCCATTGCCAGGGAAACCCAAGCCTCCTTCCTGCTGTCTGTGGCTGTAGCCATCTTGGTTGGGGTTATTTGCATATTTGCTCCTGATTGGCTAGTGGGCGTGGGCAGTTGGTGTAGCAGAGTGATGTTAATTTGCATATTACTCTTTTATTAGATAGGATGATACAACATTGAACCCATTTCACAGATGAACATGTGGTCAATTGCAAAACAGATGGGAATAGGCCCATGCTGACTGCCTGTGTTGCCAAGTGCAGCCTTGGGCTTCCAGCAGCCTTTCTTCTATACATTTACTGTTTTCATAGTTTGCAACTTAAATTGGGAGTGGAAATCCTCTCTGTTTTCTTTCTTTGAGTTTTATAGAAATTTTCTTTCTCTATTTTTTTAATGTGCTTTTTCCATACATATGCACTTTTGTCCAATGCCTCTGGTTGAAGGTGTTTTAACAGTTCTTTTCAAACCAAAGTTCTGATCTTGCCTTTGTTTCTCCCTTGCCTTGTATTTTTTAGCAGATTTTTATTGAACTTTAGTTTTCTATGCAAAAATAATTTTCATAGAAATTAAGTTAATTTTATTCCAGAAAGATCATTGGCTGAACTACTCAAATTGTATATATTTCTTAAAGCTGATATCATGCAGCCTGCTTACCTCTGATATTGGTACTTTTCCTCCTGCAGCTGAAATGTGGGGCTTGTGGAGCCATTGGGCACATGAGGACAAACAAATTCTGCCCCCTCTATTATCAAACAAATGCTCCACCTTCCAATCCTGTTGCCATGACAGAGGAACAGGAAGAGGAGTTGGAAAAGACAGTAATTCATAATGATAATGAAGAACTTATCAAGGTTGAAGGGACCAAGATTGTCTTGGGGAAACAGCTAATTGAGAGGTAAGGAATAGGAAGTGCCACAGAAGAGATCTATTGGAGGTTGGTGATACTGATGGGCAGCAGGTGGATGTGCCGAGGGCATAGGAACTTGGATGGATTTTCCTCTGTAATTGTTCCAGTATGAAAATTACAATCTTTTGTTGCAAAGCACTAAGTTCCACCACTTGTTCTTGGGCATGTACCTACTTTTCTGAGTCTCAGTTTTCTTTTTTTTTTTTTTTTTTTTTCAGTTTTCTTATTTACAAAATAAAACCACCCTTTCTAGGGTAGTTATGAAATAAAAATGAGAGAGACTATATAAAGCATAGTGCCTGGCATATAGCAGATGCTCTTCATATTTTACTTTGCAGGTACTCATTATTTGTAAGGTCCCTAATCTCAGAATGTTCTAATTATGGACCATCCAAAAAGTTTGAGACAAATGATGCTTATACATACCTGTCTCATGCCCTCAGGAGAAGTGGAAAAGTTTTTAAATAAAAAATTTTCCCTTTTTAGTTTTAAAAATTTCAAACCTATGAAAAATTTAAAGATTATTACAGCATGCTGTTCCTCTAAATTTACCAGCTGTAAGCATTTGTCCCATTTGTTTCATCTTGATATATTTAAACTTTTGCTGAACTGTTTAGAAATAACTTGCAGGCATCATATTTCACTTATAAATTCTTTAGCATAGGACATAACAACATGATACATTACAACATAGAACATAATTACCATTAATTCAGTAGTATCTTGCATCCAGTTCTTATTCAAATGTCCTTAGTTGTCTCAAAGTACTTTATTGCCTATCCCCAAATTCAGGATCCAGTTCTAGTTCAAACATTTAAGTATTTTGAGTCTTTCCTAATTTAGAATTGCCTTCCCCATCCTTTTTGGTTCTTATGACATTGACTTTTTTTTTTTTTTTTAAAGAATCCAGGCCAATTGTCTCAAAATATCCCACAATCTGGATTTGTCTGGTTGTTTTCTCTTTGATTATATTCAGATTAAATGTCTTTGGCAAGGTTACTACATAGGTGGTATTATGTAGTTAATACACCACATCAGGAAGCTCATATTGTCAGGTTTCCATACTATTTTAATCATTTTGTTCTCTGTGATAAAGCTATGTTATTCTCTTTGTAATGAATATGTTGGTGAATATCTTGATCCGTAACAGTTATTCTCGCAATGGTTTTGGTATCCATTGATGATCCATTATTACATTGGGGTCGCAAAACAATGTGTTTTTTTTTCTTCTAATTCTAACATTCTTTTTACATTAAATGGCATTCTATAAAGAAAAGGTTCCCCCTTTTTTTGAGTACCATTACAGATTTTGAAATTTCTTTCTTTTGTAAACTTTACCTCATTATTAATTTTGATTTCCATTATTGTCCCAAATTTTACCCCTTCATACCAGATCCTGTGTCTTTTTTAAATGACTCTATAAATATTTGATAACTTTTTTGCTTTCTGACACAAGATGTTCTAGGATGTCCTTGAAATTTCCCTGTCCCAGACCTAGAATCAGCCATTTCTCTAAAGGAGCCCTGGTTCCATTTATTGGGGAATGCTGTTTAGAAATCAGGATCCATCTAGATGCCATTGCTACTAGGCTCTTAGTGGACAGAACTAAGAAGTATACATGTATTGTAAAGCACAATTCATAGAGTTTCAAATTGTATCTATAGTTTCTTCCTCATATCTTCCTACATTTCATATTTGTATCTTTTCTCTGATTTCCAACATCAATATATTGATTCATTTGCTTTATCCTAAGATACATACAAAATAGTTTGAGACTTACAATACCAATATTACTACCAACAACAAACCTATAGAGTCAGGTGTTTTTTGTAGTTGTCCTGCCACTGAAGTTGTACAGTCAGGGTATTATATTAAAAATATATTTGAATTCTTTTTTGTTTACTTTTTTTATTTTTTGTTAATCCTCACCCAAGGATATTTTTTCTATTGGTTTTTAGAGAGAGTGGAAAGGACGGGGAGAGGCAGAGAGAAACATCAATGTGAGAGAGACACTGATTGGTTGCCTCCTGCATGGACCCCGACAGGTCCTGGATTGAGCCTGCAAATCAGGTACATGCCCTTGACCGGAATTGAACTCAGGGTCCTTTGATCCACAGGCTGACGTTCTATCCCTATCCACTAAGCAAACTGGCTAGGGCTAGTTCCCTTATTTTCTAAATAGGAAAGTGAGGTGAAATTGTGGTTTGCCTAGTTCGTTATTATCTTGGAGATCCTATGAGGCCTTGCCTGATTTGAGCCTTAGAATGTGGATATCTGGCCTTTAGTTTGGCGTTTTCCTCCCCAGGCTTATTATCAGGGACTTTGGACTTTTTCACTATAGTTGCTTTTATCCCTGGGGACTAGAAATAGGGACTGCATGCTATGAAAGTGTTATTGATTGCAGTGCAGATGAGGTTCGAAGAAAATCTCTGGTTCTCAAGTTCCCTAAACAGCAACTCCCTCCTAAGAAGAAACGGCGAGTTGGAACCACTGTTCACTGTGACTATTTGAATGTGAGTATTTGCATTGCTTCTTTCTGACTAGATGAGCTTCTCATTAATTCCCCTAGCCCTCTAAGCCATGGTCCTGATATAGATTCTGAAAGCCTTTGTCCTTTCCCTGAAAATTATGTGTATTGTTCATTGTAAGACTTCCAAAACGTATTTGTCTAGCTAGAAAGTATTGTTTTTTAATCTATAGAAGCATTCTGATTCCTTGTTTTTCCTTAGAGACCTCATAAGTCCATCCACCGGCGCCGGACAGACCCCATGGTGACTCTGTCATCCATCTTGGAATCTATCATCAACGACATGAGAGATCTTCCAAATGTGAGTTCATTGCATTCATATCTACAGTAGAGATAAAAAGCCTTTTCTGTCTGTGATTTCAGATAGAGGACAGTACAGTCATAGGTATGTGGAACTCCTAATTTTTTTGGGTATAGTGTTATTTTTTAAATTATTTTTTCTTTTTGTTGTTAATCCTCACCCGAAGATGTTTTTCCTTTTTTTTTTTTTTCTTTGACGGGGGTAGGGAGGAGTGGGCGGGGGGAGAAAGAGATCAGTGTGAGAGAGGCACATTGGTTGTCTCCTGCACATGCTGCCAACTGGGGCCAGGGATTGAACCTGAACTTTTTTTTTTTTTTATTGAGTTTTTACAGAGAGGAAGGGTGAGGAATAGAGAACTAGAAACGTCGATGAGAGAGAAACATTGACCAGCTGCCTCTTGCACACCCCCTACCGGGGATGTGCCCGCAACCAATGTACATGCCTCTGACCGGAATCGAACCTGGGACTTTCAGTCCGCAGACCGATGCTCTACCACTGAGCCAAACCTGCTTTGGCTGAACCTGTACTCTTGATCAGGAATCGAACCCTCAACCTTTTTGGTGTACGGGACAGTGCTTGGCCAGGGCAAAAAATATTTTTATTGATGTTTGGGGGGGGGGGGGAGAGAGAGAGAGAGAGAGAGAGAGAGACAGACAGACAGACAGACAGACAGAGACATTAATTAGCTGCCTCCTAAACACCCTGTACCAGGGATGGAGCCTGTAACCTAGGTATATGCCCTGACCAGGAATCAAATTGGCAAGCTTAGTGCATAGGATGACGCCCAATCAATTGAGCCACACTGGCCAGAGCTAGGTTATAGTTTTTTGCTTCTATTGTTTTATTATAAAACAGTTGAGTAAAAGAAACAGTCAGACCTGTTCCATTTAGAAAACATACTTTGAGAGTTGATGAACAGGTAGAGAGGTAAGGTGAAAGAATCTTCATGAATTGGCTCTGACAAGTGTTCTTTGCTTATGGATGGTGCTGGCTCTTGTTTGCACAGACATACCCTTTCCACACTCCAGTCAATGGAAAGGTTGTAAAGGACTACTACAAAATTATTACTCGACCAATGGACTTACAGACACTCCGTGAAAATGTGCGTAAACGCCTCTACCCATCTCGGGAAGAGTTCAGAGAGCATTTGGAACTCATTGTGAAAAATAGTGCAACCTACAATGGTAAGAATCATCTATTCTTTGATTGAAGAAGTCACCTTTCAGATCCTCATAAGTTCAGACAGTATAGGACTAAAATGTATTAGTGCATTTTGTAGTTTTGAAAATCCAATAGTACACATTTTAGTCATTTAATATATAGTTCACCCTTGAATAATCTGGGTTTCAATTGTGTGGGTTCATTTATATATGATTTTTAAAAATATATTTTTTATTGATTTCAGTGAGGAAGGGAGAGGGAGAGAAAGATACAAACATCAATGAAGAGAGGGAATCATTGATTGGCTGCCTACTGCACATTGTACCGAGCCTGAAACCCAGCCATGTGCCCTGGACCAGAATTTAACCTGGGACCCTTCGGTCCACAGGCCGACACTCTATCCACTGAGTCAAACTAGCCAGGGTTATATCTGATTTTTGAATTGGCCTTGACAGTTCAAACCCACATTGTTCAATGGTCAACTGGTAGTGGAATTCTGAATATACAGAGAACCAACTTAAATTATAAATGGATTTCCTATTGTGTGAGTAGTCAGTGCCCTTAACCTCTACATTGTTCAAGGGTCAACTTTATATTGCTTCTTTTTATTACCACTTTTAATGTATCCTCTGGGGAATTTGGAGTCTGTATCTGTTGAAATGAAACTATTACATGGGGAGTACTAGAAGTTTAAGAAGTGGGCCTAGGTAAAAAGAAGGGAGAAGCATTCAATGTGGATGAAACCTGTGCAGAGTATGTGCGTGTTGACATATTTGCTCTGTGTGAATCTTTGATTTGGTCTACAAATCTATTACCGGGGATGTTATATATCCACTTTGCTTAAAAGCTGGAAAGGCAAGGAGGAAGAAATCTTTCTGAGTCTTTAAAGGGGGTGAAACAATACAGCTTGTGCATGTAAAGAATAAACTTTTTTAGTTACCATTATGTCCTTGAGCACAGATTAGTATAGGGGTTAAGAGTATAGGTAGCACTAAAATCTATGCTCCTCATACTATTCCAAAAAATTCAATAGGAAGGAACACTTCCAGCCTCGTTCTATGAAGCCAGCATTACCCTAATATCCAAACCAGATTAAAAAAAAAAAAAACACAATGAAAGAGAACTACAGGCCAATATTCCTCATGAACATAGATGCCAAAATCCTCAAAAAAATTCTAGCAAATCGGCTCCAGCAGCACATCAGAAAGATCATACACTATGACCAAGTAGGATTTATCCCAGGGATGCAAGGATGGTACAATATCTGCAAATCAATAAACTTGATGCATCACATAAACAAATTGAGAGATAAAAATCACATAGTCATATCAATTGATGCAGAAAAAGCATTTGACAAAAATCCAACACCTTTCTTGATAAAAACTCTCAGCAAGGTGGGAATAGAAGGATCATACCTCAACATAATAAAAACCATATATGACAAACCCACAGCCAACATCATACTCAGTGGGCAAAAACTAAAACCATTTCCCCTAAGAATAGTAACAAGACAGGGATGCCCACTCTCACCACTCCTGTTCAACATAGTACTGGAAGTATTAGCCATTGCAATCAGACAAGAAGAAAAAATAAAAGGTATCCAAATTGGAAAAGAAGAAGTAAAAGTGTCCTTATTAGCAGATGACATTATACTATACATAGAAAACCCTAAAAATTTACTCCATCAAAAATTACTAGACTTAATGAATGAATTCGGCAATGTAGCAGGATACAAAATTAACGCCTATAAATCTGTGGCATTTCTATACATCAATAATGAACTTACAGAAAGAAAGGCTAAAAAAGCAATCCCATTTACCATCGTACCAAAAAAATTAGGATACCGAGGAATAAATTTAACGAGGTAAAAGATCTATGTGTGGAAAACTACAGAACACTGAAAAAAGAGAGAGAGGAGACATAAACAGATGGAAGACCATACCGTGTTCATGGATTGGTAGAATCAGCATCATTAAATGTCCATACTACCCAAAGCAATCTATAGATTAAGTGCTCTCCCCATTAAAATACCAATGGCATGTTTTGCAGGCCTAGAACGAACTCTCCAAAAATTCATCTGGAATAAAAAAAGACCCCAAATAGCCACAGCAATCCTGAGAAAGAAGAGCAAAGTAGGTGGGGTTTAAATACCAGATATCAAGCTGTATTATAAAGCTACTGTTCTGAAAACAGCCTGGTACTGGCACAAGAACAGACATATAGACCAATGGAACAGAACAGAGAACCCAGAAATTGACCCAAGCCACTATGCTCAATTAATATTTGACAAAGGAGGCATGAACATAAAATGGAGTCAAAACAATCTCTTCAATAAATGGAGTTTGGAAAATTGGACAGATACATGCAAAAAAATGAAATTAGACCACCAATTTACACCATACACAAAAATAAACTCCAAATGGATAAAGGACTTAAAACATTAAGACGGGAAACCATAAAAATAATAGAGGAATCCACAGGCAGCAAAATCTCAGACATATGCCAAAGCAGTTTCTTCACTGATACTGCTCCTAGGGCAATGGAAGCTAAAGAAAGAGGGGAAAAAAAAGAGTACAGGTAGCATATGAGTCATGGCTCTGAATCCTACAAATTGAGTCACCTTAGATAAATCATTTTAACTGCTCATACTCAGTTTTCTCATTTGTGAACATGGGGCAATGGTGTCTTATTTTCCCATTCTTACTGAACATGTCATTAAACATTTGTTGATGAATAAATGAATGAATGCTAAATGAATTAGTGGTTGAGAAAAGAGCTGAAGATTTTTAGGCTTTGGGGGTACTTACACGAAAGAATAGACAGGGAAAGGTAAGAAATACGGAAAGGAAGTAGTCAAAATTATTAATCTAGATGAAAATATTTTAACTATCTTGCTGAGCTTAAATTAGGGTAGCCATAAACAGGGAGTGTAGGATATGGTTTCTGAAGCTCTTGTTACAGATATCAGGGAAACTAAAGTAATATTCTGAGGTGAGATATTCTTTTATGAGAAAGGCTTTGGATTAGCCATATGTTGGGAGGACATCACAAACTGAGTTCTGCAAATAAAAATTAGAGGCAAATTCTATATGCTAAGTATGGAAAGATTTTAAATCCTGAATTGATCTCAGCCACCCTTAAACATAATTGTTGTTCTCCATCCATGGTATCATTTTCAAGGTATTAAAGACAGCAGTATCAACAGTTGTACTACTATGTGTGGATATACACAAATACGGAAGAGAGTTAAAATTAAGCTTGTTCATTTGTTGTGTATCTACTATTTGTTAGGCACTAAAAATAAAGATAAGACTGGTTTATGTGTGTAACCCAGCAGCTAGTCTGATGCCTGGCACATATTTGGTGATCAAGTAAATGTGGAAAAGTGTTGGCAGCTCTTGCCTCCCATTTAAAAGAATATATTTTTATTTATTTCAGAGAAGGGATAGGTAGAGAGAGATAGAAACATCAGTGAAGAGAGAATCATTGATCGGCTGTCTGCTGCACGACCCCTACTGGGAGTCGAGCCTGCAACCCTGGGCACAAGTCCTGCCCGGAAATCCAACCGTGACCTGGTTTTCTGGTTCATAGGTTGAGGCTCAACCACTGAGGTACACTGGCTGGGCTTGCCTCCCTTTTTTAACAGTTCCATTTCTTCTTGCTCTATATTTTAGGGCCAAAGCACTCATTGACCCAGATCTCTCAATCCATGCTGGATCTCTGTGATGAAAAACTCAAAGAGGTAAGACATGTAAAATGAGAGAAAGGTAATGGAATTAGAAGGTGGTGGGTAGCAGGGTTAAGGAATTAGGGAATGCAATGGAAGAAAGTAAAGTAATGTAGGAGTAGCAGATCTTTAATATGTTAGAGTCTGGAAAGGACCTTAGAAATTATAAGCCAATTCCTTTTGTAGATGGAAAAACGGAGGTCCATTGAAGAAAATGACTTGTCCTGGGCATCATGACTTTTAAATAGTAGAGCTAGGATTAAAATCTATAACCCACATGTCTCTTTGGGAAAGGCCAAGGAAAGTGATTTTCTAGGAAGTCATCTGGAGTTAAGAGGCTGTGTTTTGGCAGGGAGGAATTTTAATTTTTAAAAGGTAATCTATCTATATTCCATCTTCTTACCTAAAAAAGAATATGGCACCTTACGTTTACAAAAACACATTGATGATATAATGATAATGATAATACTGAAGTAGATATTTCATAAAAGGATAATCAAATGGCCGGTGAACATGAAAAAATTCTGAACTTGATTGATTATTGGGGAAGTGCAAATTTAAACCATGGTTAGATACCACTACATACCCATTAGAAAAGCTAAAATTTTTAAAAGACTTTAAAAAAAGATCGATAATACTAAGGGTTGGTAAAGGTGTGGAACAATTGGTACATAAACTTTTCCCCCGTAAAGTGTGAAATGAATTTGATTTAGATTTCCTTACACAGAAGTCATTAATCAACAGTAATATGTTCAGTGTTTTCAACAATAACTTTACAGCAAAAACAGTGTGATGGTAAAATCTAACTTAATAAAGGTGTTTCTATTATGGAAGCTAAGGTATTGATGCCCAGGGATGTATATTTTTGGTGAATATAGAGTAGAATACAAAATACATAAAGGAGTGGTTGGTACAACCTGTTTGATCCTTTTACTGGAATGTCATTTATCTTGACTTTTTGCCTGAAACTGAATAATCGACAATTAGACTTTTTGTGACAACGGCAATGGAAAACTGAACTTTAAATTATCCTTAATTTTCTGTGGTGATCATACCTCACGGAAACCTTTGCTTTGTTTCATGTCAGAAAGAAGACAAATTGGCTCGTTTAGAGAAAGCTATCAATCCCTTGTTGGATGATGATGACCAAGTGGCATTTTCTTTTATTCTGGATAATATTGTCACCCAGAAAATGATGGCAGTTCCTGATGTAAGTGGTCTCGGTACTAAATATTGTGAAGATAGTATAGGGGAAAGGAAGGGATAATAGGGTATACATGTGTATGTATATTGGGGAGTTTGGTGGAGGGTGGTGTTTGTTAATTCAAATTGGTATATAAATATCAAAACTGACTTTTTTGCTCTATATGTGCATTATCTTTGAAATCAAAGAGGCCAGGAATCTGTGGACATAAGAGGTTGTTTCTTCCTATTGTTTGCATTCAGTACTTGAATGTTCCCAAATAGCCCTGGATAGAAACTAATATGCCAGCCAACAGAAGCTTTGAAAATATAGTTGCTTCTTGAAAAATGACAGATTGATAATTATCCAGTATTTGTTGTCTTTTGTTTCATTTCTTTTGCAACTTTATGACAAAGCTACTATGTTAATTCAATGCACGATTTTGTTATAAGGATCCTGCCTAGGAATTCTGTTCTAAGTTTCCTTTTGTGTTGTATATGTGTAATGCAATAATACTTCTGGATGGGTCTAGGGCAGTGGTTGGCAAACTCATTAGTCAACAGAGCCAAATATCAACAGTACAACGATTGAAATTTCCTTTGAGAGCCAAATTTTTTAAACTTAAACTTCTTCTAATGCCACTTCTTCAAAATAGTCTCGCCCAGGCCATGGTATTTTGTGGGAGAGCCACACTGAAGGGGCCAAAGAGCCGCATGTGGCTCGCGAGCTGCAGTTTGCCGACCATGACTCTAGGGAATAAGGAATTTTGAGTATGGAGCAGGGGTTCTTACTCTTTCAGAGCATAGGAACCCTTAAAGGAATACATGAACACTTTAAATTACATACAGAGTTTCGTGTGGTTATGTGTTTTTCTGGGAAAAGGGTCATTAGTTTTGGTCAATTTTAGGAATGTCTGTGTCCCAATGAAGGTTGAGAATCTCTAGTATAATATAAAGAATGGTTTTTATTTAATTTCTCATGCTTTCTTTTTGCTAGTCTTGGCCATTTCATCACCCAGTTAATAAGAAGTTTGTCCCAGATTATTATAAAGTGATTGTCAGTCCAATGGATTTAGAGACTATACGTAAGGTGAGTGATTTGTTCTAATATGTATTTTTGGGATCATATAACTTTGTATATATATCTAAGTGCCTGATTCTTTTAATCACAGAATATCTCCAAGCACAAGTATCAGAGTCGAGAGAGCTTTCTAGATGATGTCAACCTTATCCTTGCTAACAGTGTTAAGTACAATGGTGGGTATGTCTCCTTGCTTTTCTCTCTCCATCAGTTTGTCCCATCTAACATTAATTAGTTAGCATTATTAAAATTTAAGTGCATGAAGAAGTCTTGAGCAGTGATAGCAAAATCAGTCAGGTATCTTATTCTATTTTTTTTTTTAATTTTTTTTGTTAATCCTCACTTTGAGGATATTTTTTCCATTGATTTTTAGAGAGAATAGAAGGGGAGGAGGAGGGGAGGGAACAAAAGAGAGAGAAACATTGATTGGTTACTTCCTGCATTGGGCTCTGACCTAGGCTGGGGATCAAACCTACACCTGAGATATGTGCCCTTGACCAGGAATCCAACCCGAGACTCTCTGGTCCACGGGCAATGCTGTAACCACTGAGAAACCTGCCAGGGCTTGCTTTGCCTTTTTTTTTTTTTTTTTTTTTAAGCAGGCACACATTTTTATTTATTTTAAAATAATGGTTTTCTTTATATTTTAGTGTATGTGTTCTGTAAAGTTTGTTAATAACTTTTAATGATGGAAAAGCAATGCACATTTATTTTTTTTAAACTTTGCAAAGAACAGAAAAATGAGATGAGAATAAAAATCAAGTGGATATTACTTTGGACTTTGAGTCATCACTGCTTTCCATGAGATGTGAAAACTCACCTATGCCCCAGGCCCTTAGATGGAGCTTAGGGAAATGTGTGACTCATAGATCATGGTGAGCTCATATATGAACTGATTGAATAATATATACCAGGTTCTGTGCTGCTACTTAATCTATTGATAGTCACTGTCCTCATGTAATTCACAATCCAATTGAAGGGAAAGGCATTAAAATGCAGCAAGTGCACTAGAGGAGAGGAAGCAGTACCTTCACCTAAGTGTTAAGGCAGGCTTTTTTTTTTTTTAATTTCACAGACGAAGGGAGGGAGAGAGAGAGAAACATCAATGATGAGAGAGAATCAATTTGATGCCTCCTCCATGCCTCCTACTGGGGATTGAGCCCAAAACTTGGGCATGTGCCCTGACCAGGAATTGACTCGTGACCTTCTGGTTCATAGGTTGACACTAAGCCATGCCGGCTGGGCAATAAATTTCTGTTTTGAGAGACTCACTTGTTAAGAAAATATTGAGTGAGCATCTAATGTGTGTTGGCACTGGTAGATGCTGCAAATACAAAATCACATTAGATATGGTCCCTGCCCCCAATTTGGTTATAGTTTAGTAGGCAAAACAAAAGAAAAATTATGGAACTTAACCTGTTAACCGGGGAGTTCCCTTTTTAATTAAGCAACGTACAACGGGCGCATACTCTTTCACTAGGACGTGTCAGTACGTCACACCCAGCGGACGTAATTTTATTTACACTTAATTAAAATAAATGAAATATATATTTTTTCATTTATTTATATATAAAGCACAAAGTAAAATACAAAATTACAAACAAATAGAAAAGACCAACAAAAAAATGGAAACATCGAATTAAAAAATTATAAATTTTACAAACAATTATAAAGATTACAACCGAAGCCGGTTTGGCTCAGCGGTAGAGCGTCGGTCTGCGGACTGAAAGGTCCCAGGTTCTATTCTGGCCAAGGGCATGTACATTGGTTGCGGGCACATTTCTGGTGGGGGGTGTGCAGGAGGCAGCTGGTCGATTTTTCTCTCTCATCGATGTTTCTAGCTCCCTATCTCTCTCCCTTCCTCTCTGTAAGAAAATCAATAAAATATATATATTTTTAAAAAGATTACAAAAAATATACCGTCCCTCTCAGGGCGCAACATATATTTCAAGGACGTATTCATATGTCCTACCCGTTCCCGATAGTGTTTATGCTTGACGTATTTATAGGTCCCGCTCGGTTAACAGGTTAAATATGCTAGATGCATCCAGTGTGCCAAAGAAACAGAAAAACGGTATCTAAATCAGAGTAAGATTAGAAGAATCTTTTGGAAGTTTTCTTAAGCTGAATTCTAAAGGATCAGTGGAATTAGAGAGAAATGTAATTTGTCAAGGCACTGAGGCTTGAAATTACATTATAAGTTTATAAAACAATTGGGGTGTTTTAAGTGTGCATGTTGGTAAATGACTGGTTAGATGTAGAGAGGTACATAGGAGTTAAATCATAGAGGGTCTGTGTGTCATATTCCACACTTAACAAAGAGTTTTTACTTTATCCTAAATGAGAGGACATTGTAGGAATTAAGTAGCAAAATGATGATCACATATAACTCATTAAGCAAAATAGAAGAGGGACCTGGGGGCATTTGAGAGAATTGACTAGCATACTGAGATCTCAATTAAAAATCCACATGATTGCCGAAACCGGTTTGGCTCAGTGGTAAAGCGTCGGTCTGCGGACTGAAGGGTCCCAGGTTCGATTCTGGTCAAGGGCATTTACGTTGGTTTCGGGCACATCCCCGGTAGGGGGTGTGCAAGAGGCAGCTGGTCGATGTTCTCTCTCATCGACGTTTCTAGCTCTCTATCGCTCTCTCCTCCTCTCTGTAAAATATATTTTTTTAAAAAATCCACATGATTGCCAAAACCGGTTTGGCTCAGTGGATAGAGCATCGGCCTGGAGACTGAAAGGTCCCAGGTTCCATTCCGGTCAAGGGCATGTACATTGATTGTGGGCACATCCCCGGTAGGGGGTGTGCAGGAGGCAGCTGGTTGATGTTTCTCTCTTATCGATGTTTCTAGCTCTCTATCCCTCTTCCTTCCTCTCTGTGGAAAATCAATAAAATATATATTTTTTAAAAATCCACATGATTGTAGGGCTTTTCTATAGCAATATTTAGCAGCTCATGTAGTATGGCTGTAAGTTTGCCAGATAGAAGGATCAGAGAGTTGGAGGGGTAGGTGAAAGGAGGGACAACCCAGAAAGACATGAAAAAATGGGCATTCTAGGCAGAGAGAACAGAATGTTCAATATCATGGAGGAATGAAAGAACAGGATAAGTTTGGTGAACTGTATTTAACTACTACCTGTATATTTCCTCAAGGGAAGTGGTAGAAGATGAATCCTCGATTTTTGTTCTATTTTGGTTGGGTTAAAATAATGTACTTTCTCTCTTGAGATCTCCTTATTGCTTTGGAAATTAGAGGAAATGCCCTTATGTCAGTTATCCATTATTGTCTCCTGAAAACACCTAAACCTAATCAGCCATAATTCTGGTAATATAGATGTGTTGGTAGGCTCGCAGATGTGCAATAATGATTATAACAAATGTTAGTAAGCAGGAGTCTTTAGAAAGGGTACTTGGCCAGGGGCTAGCTGGCTTAAGATAAGGAGCTTATTTATATAAGGCAGTAAGAAAAACCCAGAAAATGCTAATTGAAACAGTCGTACCTTTTTTTCACCTATTAGATGAGCTCAATTTTAAAAAAATATTTTAATGGATTTCAGAGAGGAAGGGAGAGGGGAGTGAAATAAAAATATCAATGATGAGAGAGAATCATTGATTGGCTACTTTCTGCATGCCCTCCACTGGAGATGAAGCCTTCAACCTGGGCATATGCCCTGACCAGGAATCAAACTATGACCTCCTGGTTCATAGGTTGACGCTCAATTAATGAACCATGCCATCCGGGCTGAGCTCAATTTTTGAAAATGGAATATTCAATGCCACTGAGGCAGGTGTTCTTGCATATTGCTGTTGGCAGTATTACATTGTAAGACATTTCTGGAAAGCTCTTTGGCAGCATTGAGAGACTTAAAAATGGTTATAGTCCCGTAGGCTTGAATTTGAATATTAGCCCCACTGCTTTATAGCATTGTGTCTTAGGGTAAGTAACTCAGCCTTTGCTTTCCCATATGTATGATGGGAATAATAATAATGCCCTCCTGAGAGGCTTATTTTGAGCATTAAATAATAAGATGCATGTGAGTGCTTATTAGTACATGGTGATAGGATGATAATCTATCCTAGTCAGAGATGAAGACAATGATGTTTCTGATAATGTTATTTATATTAATGAGAAATAACCTGAATGGTTAATGTAAAGGGAATGTTTAGTTATTGTGCCATTTGTGTGATGGATTATTATATAAGGATTAAAAGCTCTTTATAAAACAAACTAATGGCCTGGCCGTTGTGGCTTGGTGGTTGAGCATCAACCTATGGACCAGGAGGTCATGGTTCGATTCCTAGTCAGGGCACATACCCAGGTTGAGGGCTTGATCCCCATTAGGGGGGCGTGCAGGAGGCTGCTGATCAATGATTCTCTCTCATCATTGATGTTTCTCTCTCTCCCTTCCTCTCTGAAATAAAAATATAAAATAAAAAACACAAGACAAAAATGCTCACAATATTGAGTAAGAAAAGTAGAAAACAGAACTTGATTTTATCTCAGTTATGCTTTAAAAAAGATGTATATATAAAAATTTGGAAGGAAACATGAATGTGATAATAGTGGTTATTTCTGAGATAAAAGGTTGGGATAATCTTCACTTTCATCTTTTGCATGTTTTTCAAGTTTTATACTAGTATGGAAAACTGGAAACTATTCCTAGAGGAGGTGACTTTTTTCTAATCCTCACCAGAGGATATGTTCATTGATTTGAGAGTCAGAGAGAGAGAACGAGAACAACATCAATCGGTTGCCTCCTAAATGCATCCTGACTGGGGATGGAATCCTCAACCTAGGTATGTGTGCTGACCGGAAATGGAACCCACAACCTTTTTGGTGTACGGATGATACTCCTACCACCTGAGCCACCCAGCTGGGCTAGAAGAGGTGACCTCTGTGCTAACTTTTAAAGGATGATGATTATAGTAGGTAATCTTTATTGATCACCTACTATCCTAAGCATATAATCAAGTGGAGAAGAGTAGGGAAGACTTTCCAGGTAGGTGATAATTTGAAAAAATACCCAGAACAAATGCAAAAGTAGATGCGTGCCTTGGAAAAGGAAGTGAAAAGTAGTTGAGTTTGTCTAGGCTGCAGAGTAGGAGCTAGTTTTGGTGGGAAGAAATGAGTTTTTAAAGATATGTGGGCAAATTATGAAAGGCATAGATAGTATGCATACTAAATCTTTAAAAGTTAAAGAGGGCTGGCAGTGTAGCTTTGGTTGAGTGTCAACCTATGAACCAGGAGGTAATGGTTCGATTCTTGGTCAGGGCACATGCCTGGGTTGCAGGCTCCATTGCCAGTGTGGGGTGTGTGGGAGGCAGCTGATCAGTGATTCTCATCATTGATTCTTCTATCTCTCTCTTCTCCCTTCCTCTCTGAAATCAATAAAAATAGATATTTAAAAAGGAAAAGGAAAAAGTTATTTTAGTAAGATCATACTGGAAGCTCTTTGAAGAATAGATTAAAGGGGAATGAGATTAGAGACTAACAAAGAAACTTTTGCCAACAATCCAGGTTAAAAACACTTGAGGGCTTGAACTAAGGTAAGTATCATTAAGAATGGAAAGATGGGGACATACTTTAGAGATAGTAAGGAAGGCCTTGGTCAGTGTGGTTCAGTTGTTTGGAGCATCGTCACATACACTTAAAGGTGGTGGGTGTGATTTCCATTCAAGACACATAATCCAGGTTAGTGGTCAATCCCTGGTTGGGTGTTTGTGGGAGGCAACCAATCGTCTATTTGTCCCTCTCCCTCTCCCTCACCTCTCCCTCTTTCTCTTTCTCCCCCTCCTCCTCCCCTTCTCCCTCTCCTTCTCCCTCTCCCTCCCCTTCCGCCTTCCCTTCCTCTCTCAGTTCAATTGGGAAAAAAAAAGGTACTGAGGAAGTAGAATTGGTATCTTCATAAGTGGTTGAAAGTTGGGGGTATGGATAAAAGACAGAAAATTCAAGATGATCCCAAGTACTCAAATGCTGATGGTGAAAACATAAATTGGTACTAACTTTTTAGAGGAGTATAAGTGTTCATTCCTTTATCTAAGCAATTTTTCCTCCAGGGAATACTCCACACAAGTTTTCAAAGGCACTTGTGTGTGTGTGTGTGTGTGTGTGTGTGTGTGTGTGTGTGTGTATAAATCCAACATTGTTCATAATTGCAAAAACATGGGAGCATTCTGAATATCCAACAATAGGAAATTGATTGAATAAATTATGGTGCATCTATATGATGGAATACAGGTTGGCTATCAAAATGGTAGTTTAATAAGTAAGGTATATTTGTATAAGCTGATATAAAAATATATTCTGTGTAGTCCTGGCTGGGTTGCTCAGTTGGTTGGAGTGTCGTCCCTTACACCAAAAGGTTGTGGGTTTGATTCCTGGTCAGGGCACATAACTAGGTTGTGGGTTCAATCCCTGGTTGGGGTGTGAATAGGAGGTAACTGATTGATGTTTCTCACATGCTTTTTTCTCTCTCCCTCTCAAATCAATAAACATGTCCTCAGGTGAGAATAAAAGTATCAAAGTTACTTTATATTTTATCAATATATAGATATTTTATATAGATATAGTATATGTATTACTGGAAACTAGATTACTCAACAGTATATACAGAAGGGGTTGTAAGTTCAGATACTATAGAGGCCAGACATAAATGAGTGAAATGGGCTCAATATAGAGACTGATGAACTGGAGAGCACATACCCTACCTAAAGGGATCAGTCACTGTTTAGCTCAATTGTTGCTGTAGAGTAGGATTACTAAAAGGAGAGATGAGTATAGTTTTTTCTTTATACTTTTTTTGTATGTAGGTTTTTTAATTATTCAAATTGAGCACATAATAGTTTCGTAATGAAAAAACAAATTTCCACTTTTGGATGGATGGATAAATCATATGACATCCCGAATTCTGACCTGGGCAACTGGTGGTGCCATAGACTAATTATAGAAAGTATAGGAGAAGTGGTTTTGGAGAATTGTTTTGTATTGAGGTAGGATATCTGAGTGAATGTTTTTAGGAGATAGCTAGCTATATAACAGGTTTAAAACTCAAAAGAGAAGTTTGTACTGTAAATAGGGTATTTTTTCAAATTACCACCATATGAAAATATAATAGATGAGCTCAAATAGGGAATAGTGTGCATTTCTTGAACCCCCTGATGCTGTAATAAAATACGGCTGTATGTTTTTTGGATAGAAATACCAAAACGTTATCAGATTATCAAAGCTGTGTGTGACTCAAAAAAGTTAAGAGCCACTGTTAAGATAGAATGTAGGATGAGAATAGAATAACAAATTCCAACATCTAAGGGGTCAGGTGGAGATTACTGAGGAGTGGCCACAATGAAAGAAGGGAAACAGAAGAGAGCAATGTCCTGGAAACAAACAGAAGAGGAAATGGCTATAAGAAGAGGTCAAGTGCATAGAGGAGACCAAACAGAATGGTCATTGAAAGAACTATTTCAGTGAACTGGTGGAATCAGAAGCCAGACTTGGATGTGAATGACTAGGAAGTAAGAAAGTGGAAACTGAAATTTGCCTGTGACAGGAAGGAGGAAGACTGTAATCAATATGTTGGACAGAGTGGAACTTTGTGTAGGTGAAAGAGAAGGAAAAATGAGGATATGAAATAATGTCCCTGTAGAAGTGACAAGATAGACAAAGAAAAGTTTATGCTTCTCTTTCTCTCTAGAGTAGCAAACAGGGTCTTACGCTAAGAGTGGGTGAGATGGTGAGAGAGAGATTTTGAAGAGAAATGTAGGTTAGTGGTTAAATTATCTGTTGTAGGGAATTTGAAATGGAGCTGACTTACGGACATTTTAGAAATGTTGAGCAACCTTTGAGGGTCCAGCTGAAATTGGAGACTTAGTTTTTATAGGAACATCAGTTGGCACAGTTGTGTAATTTTCATTGTCAGTATTCATCAAACCAAGTAAGGGAACTGAGAAAGCAGATGACATCATTGTTTCAGGATTGGGATTTTGCTTTCTGGATGTGGGAAAGATCGAGAATTGAAGGTGTTAACAAGAAGGAAAAGTTTGAGCTTCTCAAACTTTGTCACCTAAGAACTCTTTGTAGCAGAAGATTGCCACTTGCATAGTCTCTATGGAAGAGTATCCAAAGCAGCTCTATAAAAGCTTGTAATTTCTTTGGTAACTCATGTTTTATCTTGCAAATTAGTATTAGGCTTCTCTGTTTATATTTTGTCCTGTTTCAAATTTGTTATTTTATATCCCACCCAACTTCCATCTTCAAGTAAAATTGCTGATGAAGGAAAATATATTATAATGATCTTATATCATAACTCTGGCATACTACTGAACATTACCTTACTTTTCAAAGCATAGGGGTTAATTAGGGAAGAAACTAAATCCAGAAGAGGCTTGGTAGACTGGGAAACCCAAATTAATGGGCCTGTAAGTGTCCTTGAGGTCAGAGAGAGAGCAAAAAGGGTGGACAGATACAAGACTGTGATGAGAAAGAAGGATATCGGAATTGAAACATCAGAGGCAAAGCAGTTTACAGTAAAGAACATTCTGGATATAGCCAGGGGTATTTTTTCCTGGGAGTAAAAGGTGCAAACCATTATGAAGATTTGTAAGGATTTTGGTGAGGTAGTACATATGAACATTAGAGTAACCCACCATGACTGGAGGGATTTGGAGCCAAAAGGAAAATTATACTAGGTGTGAAAGTCCTTGGTGAATGTGAGTGGATTGGTGGCGAGTAAAGGTGAAGAGCAGAGATCTCCAACTTAAGTGATCTTTAGGGAGGGGCCAGGCAGGTAATATAAATGAGTGAAGTGGGCCAAGTGTAGATTGTGTAATCTGTAACAGTATATATTCCATTTAAAGTGGCATGTACTTCAATCTGATTGTTGTCCTAAGGAAATGACTAGCCAGTGTTGCTAGCTCTTAATTTTTCAAGTGAAGCTGGAAATCTGAATTTTTGGTGACATTCTTTTCATTCCAATGTTTACATATTTGTAATAGTTTTAAAAAGTTTTTAGCCAGGCCATTGTGTCTCAGTGGTTAACTCATGAATCAAGAGGTCACTGGTTTGATTCCTGGTCAGGGCACATACCTGAGCTGCTAGCTCGATCCCCAGTAAGGGCATGCAGGAGGCAGCCTATTGATGTTTCTCTCTCATTGATGTTTCTATGTCTCTATCCTCTTCCCTTCCTCTTTCTCTAAAATCAATAAAAACATTAAAAAATTTTCAAACTCTGTGAGCCAAATGAAAACATCTATCTAGAGGCCAAATCTGGCTCCAAGGAAGCTGGTTTTCAACCTCTAGCATAGTAGAAAACGATCCTCAGTGTAGAGATATTCTTTTTCTCCAAGGGAAAGTAAATAATGATTTGGTTGCTGCAGTGGAGAACATATAAGGCTGAAATCGCCCTTCCTTCACCAGTGAATTAGGGGTATAAGAAATTTCTTATATGAAAGTTAAGTCTCATATCATTGAAGAAATATTTCAATAAATCCGCTGCAATCCTGTTTCAGCCTCTTGCTGTCATCCTTGCTCTTCACAGCCAGACTTTTGTTTTTATTGTGGTAAAACATACACAAAACAAATTCAGTGGCATTAAGTATATTCACAGTGTTGTGCAATCACCACTATCCATTTCTAGAACTTTTTCATCACTCCAAACAGAAACTCTGTACTCATTAAAGAATAACCCCATTCTTTCATTCCCTCAGCCCTTGGTAATCTCTACTTTACTTTTTGTACATGAGTTTTTCTCTTCTGAGTATCATATAAGTGGAGGCATACAGTACATAGAATATTTGTTCTTTTGTTTCTTATTTCACTTAATTTTGTAGCATAGATTGGATTTTTTTTAATGAGTACCTAACATCTCTCCTATTCTTTAACCTGCCTCACGTAGCTTTAATTTGGCTCCTAACCTGCCCAACATACTAAGTGAACAGGTTCACATAATTGCCAGGTTTAGTGGGTGCTTTTAAGTTCTTATCTTGACTACACCCTAGTATTTGACATCATTGACGATTCTTGAAACTATAGTATGATTGGCTTTATAACTTTAAGCTTATATTTCTCCTACCTCATTCCATTACTTTTCCATTTCCTCCACTACTGTCTTTCTTCCCTGGCAATCATTTATGTGATTCTCTCTATCCTTTGCTGAATGATATTCTGCCTATTTTTGTAACTTCAACCACCATATTTTTCCTGATGACTCATCAATTATGGGCAAAGACCTAATATCTCCAACCATCTGCCGAACATTTCCTGTTGGCTGTCCCAGTGGAACTTCAAACATACCTCAAACGAAACATCCTTTCCTTATTTAAACTTTCTTCCTCTGTCCTTTATTCAATTTAGTCCTTTATTATTTCCAATCTGCATTTAATGGGACACTAGCATCGCCCAGTAGCTACATCTGGAAACCTCATTTATTCCCTTGAATAAACCCCCAACTTCCAATATATCACTGAAGCCCTCTTAGATTATTATAATATAATAGTCAACTGGCGTATGTCTCCACCTGTAGACTTAACCTCTTTCTAACCTGTCATATTCCTGGTAAGGTAGACTTATTTAAAAAACAAAAAGTTACACAATAAAGAAATATATAAAATTGAAAATGAAAGTTAAACAAATACATAAAATTGAAAATGAAAGCTTTTGCCTACCCTTTCATTTTTATCTCCCATAGTTTCATTCCTCAGAAGTAACAGTGTATATCTTTCCATATTCTTCTATACTTACATAAACATGTTTAACAAACATAAGTAGTGTTTTTAAATTTTTGTTTAAGAAATTGTCATTTTCATAATTATTCTATAATTTGCTATTTGCTCATGAATATATCCTGATCCTCTTTTTTAAACTTCCATTTTAAAATAAACTCAAGAAATTGTACAAATAATACTAAGAGTCTTATGTAGCTTCCTCCAGTGGTGACATCTTACATGGCTGTAGTTCAAAATCAAAACCAGGAAATTAATATTGGTCCATTACTATTAACAAGATTATGGGCCTTATGCACTTTGTACCTTTAAAAAAATCTATATTCATTTGTGCGTATGTGTGTATAGTTATATGCAGTTTTATGCCAGCATGTAACCACCACCGTAGACAAGATATACTACTAGAACTGTTCTGTCACCACACAAGAACTCTCTGATGTTACCTCTTTGTATCTGCAATTCTCCACATCCACCCACTAATGTCTTTCTTCCCTGGCAACCATTTATGTGATCCTCTCTATAGTTTTGACTTTTGAGCGTGTGAGATAAAGACTAATACTACATTTTTGAGATTGACTTTTCCCACTATGCATCTCTTAAAATCCATCCAAATTGTTGTATGTATCAGTTCATTTTTTAAAGATTGTTGAGTTAGTGTTCCATTGTACCAGAGTTTGTTTAATTTACTGAAGCACATTCAGATTTCTAGTATTTTCTGATTATGAATAAAGCTGCTGTAAGCATTCATATACAGGGTTTTGTGTGAATATAAATGTTCATATCTATGGGATAAATGCCTAAGAGTGTGATGATAAACATGTTTAATTTTATAAGAAATTGCCACACTATTAGAGTGCCTGTACCGTTTACATTCCCATCAGCAATGTAGGAAAGATTCAATTTCTCTACAGTATTAAGTATTACTGCTATTTTAAAAAATTTACTTGGTGGTCTACTAGTATCTCTATGGTTTTTACTTTACATTTCTTAAATGGTTATTATGTTAAACATTTTTTTCATGAGTTTATTTGTCATCTGTGTGTTTTCTTTGGTAAAATGCCTGTTCACTTCTTGGCCCAAGTTTGAGCTGCATTGCTTTCTTATTAATAATGAGTTTTGGGAGTTCTTTATATATTTTATGTACATGGCCTTTTTCAGAGATTTTTTTCCCAGTCTGTGTCTTGTCTTTTCATCTCTTGACAATGTTTTTGGAAGAGTAGAAATGTTTAACTTTGATGATGTCCAGTTGTTCAATTTTTTCTTTTATGTACTAGAGGCCCGTGCACGAAATTCGTGCACAGGTAGGGTCTCTAGGCCTGGCTGGCGATCAGGGCCACTCAGGGTCTTCCAACTGCAACTAGGGCCTGCCTTTGTTCCGTGCTGCCCCCTCGTGGTCAGCACATATCATAGCTAATGATCAAATTCCTGGTCGAACTTCTGAGGGGGCACTTTGCATATTATGTTAGCCTTTTTATATATATATATATATATATAGATTGTGCTTCTGGTATATGTCTAAGAATTCTTTGTTTAACCCAGTCACAGAGATTCTCTCATACTTAAAAAAAAATTATAGTTTTACATTTAAATTCATGATCCATTTTGAAATCATTTTTGTATACAGTATGAGATTTAGGTTGAGGGGTTTTTTGTTTTGTTTTGTTTTGTTTTGCCTATAGATGTCTAGTTCTATTTGTTGAGAAGACTATCCTTACTACATTGAATTGCTTTGAGGACCTTTGTGTAAAAAAAAAAAAAATCAGTTGAGTGTGTGGATCTATTTCTGGGTTTATTTTGTTCCATTGATCTTATATATCTTCTAGGGGCCCAGTACATGAATTTGTGCACCTTGGAAGGAACTTTGAGCCATGAGGCTGCAGTGGGCACAGGTGTGGGTCTTGGCCCATCCTCCTTGCCTCCACCTGGCCCTCCTGCCACGGGGGTGAGCAAGGCCAGCACCGTCTTTGGGTGCAAGTGGCAGCTGCTGCCCCGATTGCCCCTCAGGAGCAGGGAGAGATGCAGAAGCCTTCATGGGTGATTGGGGCTGGCAGCCGCTGCTTACACCTACTAAACTATCATGGCCGGCACCAGCACTGGGTGAAGTGCCCAGTGGGACTGCAGCATGCAGGAACAAAGAATTTTCAGTAACCAACAGAGGTTTGCCCTGATGACAGCGACCAGTGGCTCGCCTTGGTCTACTCACCTGCTCCATAGTCTGCTGCAGCAGATACCCACCATGTTCCATGCCCACCATATTCCGTGTGTGCTCCCTGGATTATCGCATGATAACTGGAGCTGTATAGTATGTCTCATCAGGTAGAGCAAGCATGTCAAACTCAAAGGCTAACACAGGCCAAATAAGGTTTAAGTTTATGTGGGCCACAAAAAGAAAAGCTTCAATTTTTATGGAAACGTAGGTTTATTTAGATAGAGACATGCTCAATAAAAGGGCTGAAATAAATGAGTAATCGTTAACATAAAATAATAGAACATTTTAATAAATACTTTTTCTTGAACATTAACTTAGCAGACACTGAATTAACTGCACAAATTAATAAGTGTAACACAAAACTTTTTTTCTTGTTCTCTGAAAGAGAACTATTTCCTGTTGCGCACATGAAACAAGTCAGTGTAAGACTAATGACATGACAATTGGCTGCTAGTATTAGTGGAGAGAAATAGTGCGCCTGTGCGTATGGTGCATATGGGGAATGAATGCAACAGGATTATAGTAATTAGTCATCAGCGAATGTTTTAGTTGGTTATTAATAGTTATGTATAACAGGACATTGTAAAAATTAAGTTATGAAATTTTTATTAAAACTTACATATTGTTACATTGGCTGGACTGCAAAAGTATTCGTTGTGGGCTGCATGCAGACCATGAGTTTGACATGCTTGAGGTAGAGTAACTTACCCCTCACTTTATTCTTTTATAAATCATTTTATTTATTTATTTTTAAACTAGAGACTTGTCGCACAATATTTATGCAAGAATAGGCCTTCCTTACCCTGGCTTTTTTCCCAGCTGCCTCGGAACCACCAAGTCCTCACTCCCAGCCAGAGCACCGCTCCTGATGCTCCCTCTGCCCTCTTCTCTCCCCCTCATAGCGGGCATCCTGCCCAGGCCTATCACTCTGTGCCTGCATATGCAAATTAACCTGCCATCTTTGTTGGGTTAATTTGCATACTCCTGATTGGTTGTGGGCATAGCGGAGGTACAGCCAATTTACATGTTTGTCTATTATTAGGTAAGATATGTTTTACTGATTTTTTATAGAGAGGAAGGGGGAGGGATAGAGAGCTAGAAACATCGACAAGCTGCCTTCTGCACACCCCTTACTGGGGATGTGCGCACAACCAAGGTCCTTGCCCGGAATCAAACCTGGGACCTTTCAGTCCATAGGCTGACAATCTATCCACTGAGCCAAACCGGTTTCGGCTGTAAATCATTTTTTAAATTCTTTCATTTACAGTTGACATACTTTATTATTTTTCTAATTTGTTTTCTTATTAAAATTCACATAAATTTTAGAAAAATATCTATATCTATAAAAAAGTTTTTGATAGGAATTGAGTTAAGCCTGGTGATCAATTTGGGGGGAATTGACAACTTTACTTATCCTGTCTTACGTTAATACAGATAGATATCTATCACTGTTTAATGTATTCCATAGTATAGATATATGTATCATAAATTTATATAATCATTCTTTTGTTGAGCATTTATATTGCTGGTTTGCAAGCAGCTTTTTACTAGTTTTATATTTTATTGATGTCATTATGCATTGTAGGAACATTTTTGTAGCAAATTTTGGTAAGTGTTCAAAAAACATTATACCTGTTTATAGTAAAAATAATAGTGATGTAGAAGGCTTTTTTTTATATATTTTATTGATTTTTCACAGAGAGAAAGAGAGAAGGATAGAGAGTTAGAAACATCAATGAGAGAGAATCATCGATCAGCTGCCTCTTGCACACCCCCTATTGGGGATGTGGCCGCAGCCAAGGTACATGCCCTTGCCCGGAATCGAACCCGGGACCTTTCAGTTCGCAGGCCGACGCTCTATCCACTGAGCCAAACCAGTCCCGGCTTAGAAGGCTTTTTATCCAAAACCTCTCCAAACATTGGAAATTATCAATATTTTAAAATCATTGCTAATTGAATATTTTTCTGTAAAACTTAAGACTATAACTTAAACCAGCCAATGGACCCCACAGATTCATGCATTCTCCTCTAATATGTATGTAAGATCTTTGGTTAATCTCTTCCCACCTTCCTCCCTTGCCTCTGAGATTCATCAGTTCTGTGTTTCCATGCCTGTGCATTGAGCATCTGCCTCCTAGTGGTCAGTGCGCATCATAGCTACTGGTCGAATGGTCACTTAGGCTTTTTTTTTGTTTTTAAGAATAAATCCTTATTGTTCAGATTATTACAATTGCCCCCTTTCCCCCCCACATAGCTCCCCTCCACCCGGTTCCCATTCCACCCCATACCCTTACCCTCCCCCCACTGTCCTCATCCATAGGTATATGATTTTTGTCCAATCTCTTCCGCACCTCCAATACCTCTTTCCCCACAGGATTGTCAGTCCTCTCCCTTTCTATGCCCCTGATTCTGGTATATTCACCAGTTTATTTTGTTCATCAGATTTTTTATTCACTTGATTTTTAGATTTCACTTGTTGATATCGTTTCCCCAAAAATAAGACAGTGTCTTATATTAATTTTTGCTCCCAAAGATGTGTTAGGTCTTATTTTCAGGGGATGTCTTATTTTTCCATGAAGAAGAATACGGTACACGTTTATTGTTAAATGAAAATACGGTAAAGGAAATTTATTACCTATATACAGTACGGTAGTACGATAGTTGTCAACACAAACAAGACAAACTGTGAATCCTACAGTATCAAGAATTTACTCATTTATTCAATGACAATCATGTCATCATCTTTGGGAACATCATCATAACAATCCAATTCCTGAATTTCCTGGTGAATTTCTTGTGACTCCATTTCTTTCAGAATCAGTGGACCAAATCTCTCATGTTTAAATGAGTACTTCTTGTCAAGGTAGCCTGCGTGCAGTGCATTTGCAATTCAACTGTCAGTGATTTTCTCCCATGAATTCTTCACCCAAGTCACAACTTCTTGCAGTTTAGGTTTCACAAAGTTTCCACGCAGATATCTCTCCATTTTATTTTCAATGTAGTCATTAATTTCCATGCGCAAATTGTCTTTGATGGCTTGTTTATTGCAATATCAAGAGTCTGGAGATAGAACGTCATTCCTGCGGGAATCATCTGATCTATTTTTCTTTCGTGAAGAAATGTCTCCATGTCTTTAGCGCAGTGAGTGCTGGCTGCATCCCAGACTAGCAGACCTATTTGGCTCCCTCACATAACAAGCGGCAGCATTAAATCGACCAACTTCCTTATAACTGCTTGTGTGGCCCATGCTTTTCCAGTTTCAAGAATAAAATCACCCAAAACACGTTCAGTCTTTTCCTTCTTGCCCCTAGAAATGATTAAAGGTGGGATTTTAGTGCCATCCAGACGAATTGCCAAAATACAGGAAACACGTGCACTTTCATAAGCAGTGGAGGGAATGTACACTAAGGAGGCACCCCGCTGTTCAATTGTTGTTTGAGATGATTGGCCCATAAACACTGCAGTTTCATCCATAGCAATCATGTTGGAAAGATTGTATTTAGAGAAGTCAGCATCATCAATAAAGGACTTGGATGCAAGTGCTTGCTTAATAACTTGAGTATTTTCCAACCTAAACAATGTTGTAGATCTTCTTAAAGACAGTTCACTTAGCTGAAGGAAATTATCCAGCCAGTGTTGTGATGCTTTGAAGCCTTCGGGGGCTATGCCAAACTGTGGTGCCATTGCAAGGGCAAATTCTTGAATCTGAGCCCTATTCACAACCAAAGCCTTTACTCTCCTGTCAACAATCCATTCACAGATCAGGTCTTCCAGCTTGGAAAATAATGGTTGCTGACCTGATCCACACTTGTGCTTTTTAGCATTTCCCTTGTCCACTTGTTCAATGAGGTTACCATACTCTGCTAGCCATTTTCAGACCAATCGGATACTCAACATCTCTTTGCAGAAAGCAGTAAGATTTTAGCCCCAAGAGTCTTCCACGATTCCTTTCTTGTACTCCACAGAGTAGCTTTTTCTTTTTGTGCTCATTTCTAGGGATTAAAAAAAAGGAATTGGGGTATCAAGGTGGGGGAGGGGGATCACTTAAAATGATACAGGGGGGATCAGAGGGGGGAATCAAAATGGCACAGGAGAATCAGAGGGGGGATTACCATTTTAGTAACCCCTTTTGATCCTCCTGTGTCATTTTAAGTGATCCCCCTCCCCCCACCCCTGTGCCACTGAACACCTTCACCAGATATCCCCCCTACCTCTTTATCAGACGTTTACCCCCGGGCCCTGCCTGGGGACTGTCACTGGGCTTGCTGGGGCCTGGATCTGGGCTGGAGCAGGGTCTGCCACTGACTGAGAACCTTCAGTCATCATGAGGGTGGCCTCGAGCATCAGGTAGTGTCACCACAGACAGACCAGCACTCAC
The DNA here is from genome assembly GCF_014108245.1 of Pipistrellus kuhlii. Taxonomy (NCBI): domain Eukaryota; kingdom Metazoa; phylum Chordata; class Mammalia; order Chiroptera; family Vespertilionidae; genus Pipistrellus; species Pipistrellus kuhlii. The sequence continues at coordinate 3,580,210 of NW_023425541.1, forward strand.
TACCTTTGCCGCATCCTGTCTGCTCTAATCCTCTTGTTCTTCTACACGCATCTGTGAAAGTTTCCTCCTCTCTCCCGCCCCACACTCAACGCTCACTCCGACCTCCGCTCCACCTCCACACAGCAGTGATGTCCGGACTCTGCGTAACGTCACTGGTTGCTAGACACCAATCGGGGCGGCCCTAGTGATCAGTTTACGGTAAATTAATTTTCATTCTGAGACAGTCTAGGAGGGCCTTATTTTCGGGGGGATACCTTATATTTCACTCAGAAGGAAACCTGTAAGTAGGTCTTATTTTTGGAGGATGTATTTTCGGGGAAACACAGTAGATATGTATTTGTTATTCATAATTTATATCTTTACCTTTTTCTTCTTTCTCTTTTTAAAGAATACCTTTCAGCATTTCATATAATACTGGTTTGGTGTTGAATTCCTTTAGCTTTTTCTTATCTGTGAAGCTCTTTATCTGACCTTTAATTCTGAATGATAGCTTTGCTGGGTAGAGTAATCTTGGTTGTAGGTTTTTGCTATTCATCACTTTGTATATTTCTTGCCATTCCCTTCTGGCCTGCATAGTTTCTGTTGAGAAATTAGCTGACAATCATGGGCACTCCCTTGTAGGTAATTAACTGTTTTTCTCTTGCTGCTTTTAATATTCTCTCTTTGTCTTTTGCTCCTGAAATTTTAATTATGATGTGTCTTAGTGTGTTCCTCTTTGGATTCCTTTTTTTGGGGGCTCTGTGCGCTTCCTGGACTTATAAGTCTGTTTCCTTCACCAAGTGGGGGAAGTTTCCAGTCATTATTTCTTCAAATAGGTTTTCAGTATCTTGCTTGCTCTCTTCTTTTGGCATTCCCATAATTCGGATGTTGGTACACTTATAGTTGTCACAGAGGATATAATTTTGGATTCTTTTTGCTTTTCCAGTTGGGTGTTTTTTTGCTTCTTTGTATTTCAAAACTTTGACTTGATTCATGTGATCCTCTAGTCTGCTGTTGGATTTCTGTATATTATTTTTTATTTCAGTTGGTGTATGCTTAATTTCTAGTTGGTCCTTTTTCATATCCTCGAGGGTCTCACTAAATTTATTGGCCTTTTCTAGAAAATTCTTGAAAAACCTTATACCCATGGTTTTGTACTCTATATCCAGTAGTTTTCTTTCCTCCATTTCTTTCATTTAAAAAAAAATATATATTTTATTGATTTTTTACAGAGAGGAAGGGAGAGAGATAGTGTCAGAAACATCGATGAAAGAGAGTTATCAATCAGCTGCCTCCTGCACACCCCCCACTGAGGACATGCCCGCAACCAATGTACATGCCCTTGACCGGAATCGAACCCGGGACCCCCCAGTCCCCAAGCCAACGCTCTATCCACTGAGCCAAACCGGTCTCGGCCATTTCTTTCATTTTTGACCTGTTTCTTTGTCTCCACATTTTGGCTGCTTCCATGAGTTGATAGAGTGGCTTTGTGTGTTAGGTGTCCTATAGGGCCCAATGGCTTAGCCTCCCCAGTTAACTGAGGTGGACACTCTTGGTGCACCCCTTTGTGGGCTGTGTGCACAGTCTTGTTGTAGTTAAGCCTTGATTGTTGTTGATATCATTGGTGGGAATTGACCTTCAGGCCAATTGGCTGTGAGGATCAGCTGTGTCTGTGATGGTAGAACTTATGTGGTGGAGACACCTTATGGGGCAAGACTTGATTCAGTAGAGCTTTGGTGCTCAATGAGTCTGCCCCCTGAGTGTGTCCTTTATGGATCTGAGGAGTTGTAATCTGGATGGTCCTACTCTGACCCCTGGGCACACTGGCTCTTGGATCTTTAAATAGGTGCTAATTTAGGCTCTCCCTGAGGCCACCCAGCAGGAGCTATGGGGAGATCTGCAGATTTCTGTTCTTTGGTTGGGTTTTGGAGGTGCCCAGATGAGGCCCAGCTGTGAAGCAAGGCAAGCTATTTCAGAGCCTTGGGCCTTCTTTTGGATGTTCTGAGTCTCACTGACTCATCTGCAGTTTGTTAGGTATGTTTAAATTTCAAAGGACCAGGCCATTTATATGCAAAAGCCTCTGCACTCAGCTTGGATGGGGCTGAGTCTTAGGGTGGAGCAAACAGCAATGGCTTCATGGGGCGGGATCTCAGGGTGGAGCAAATAGCAATGTGGTTACATATGAAGAGTCAAGCCCTATTACAAATTTTACTCTACAGAAAAAGGTGTTTTGAAGTGTCTATATTGTAACTTTTCTAATTGTAGAGATATGTGATTAGTGTGTTTAGCCAAGGATATAGATATATACATGGAATGGTGGTTCATTTGGAAATAAAGAAGCAATTTTAGATTTTGGGGGGAAGTTTTATCAGATCCTGAATATAAATCTTACACTTGCCCAGTGAGATTTATTTACCCCAGTTCCCCTATGGATAGTTTATTGCAGCGGTTGCCAATCTTTCGGAATGGACCACCAGTGGTCCACGGACCACCTGTTGGTGACTGCTTGTTTATAGCTTCTTATGTTGGTAGTCTAGATTCTGTTATTCTGATTTGAGAGATCAAACCTCTTATCTTGGAAACTAAAAATCTTAATTTGCATTGGGTTCAACTATATGTATAAAAGTCTAAGCAACCATCCAACCATTTGACCGTCCAACCGGTAGCTATGATGTGCAATGACCACCAGGGGGCAGATGCTCTGACGTAGTTATGAAGTGCATTGTTCACCAGGGGACAGACACTCAACACATGAGCTGCTGATCTGCAGTGACCTGGCAGCTGCTGTTGGGGTGACACATCCAGAACTAGAGAGGAGGGACCCTAATTCTGGGGTGCTTCACCCGAGAACTGCCCTTTTACAATCCAGGACCCCTTGGGTGATGCCGGAGAGCTGGTTTCAGCCCGATCCCCACAAGCCCGATCCCCACTAGAGGGACCCCCAGGTCTCTAGTATTCATTGTAATGGGAAGACCCTAGCTAGAGTCTGAAAAATTATATTTACTTCCCTTTTCACCTTTTCTGGACCTAGTTTGAGATAAATATATAAGGATTGGGAGAGCCCAATCTTATCTCTTTGAGATCTTTGGACTATGTATATTTGAATTTAGTAATTCTAGTTTCTTTAATAATTAGCTGTGCAGATGTGTTTTTTTCTTTTAAAATATGGTATTTTTGCCCTAGCTGGTTTGGCTCAGAGGATACAGCTTTAGTCTGTGGACTAAAGGATCCCAGGTTTGATTTCCATCAAGGGCACATGCCCAGATTGGGGGCTCGATCCTCAGTAGGGGGCATGCAGGATGCAGCTGATCAATGATTCTCATCATTGATGTTTCTATCTCTCCCTCTCACTTTCTAAAATCAATAAAAATATGTTTTTTAAATCTGGTATTTGTTAAAGCTGTGTATTGCTTTTTTTAAAAAAATTGTTTTATTGATTTCAGAGGACGGGAGAGGGGCAGAGAGATAGAAACATCAATGGTGAGAGAGAATAATTGGTTGGCTGCCTCCTGCATGACCCCCACTTGGGATCAAGCCTGAAACTGAGGCATGTGCTCTGACTGATAATCAAACTGAGACCTGGTTCATAGGTCAGCACTCAACCACTGAGCCATGCCGGCTGGGATGGCTGTTGCTATTGAGATTTTATTTTATTGTGTTGTTTTTTAATTTTGATGATTCATATTGGAATACATGTATATTACCCACACCATTTGTTTACTGTCAAGATAATAATCTGTGCTTGTTTTGGCACAATACTGTTTCTCAGTAGGAAGAGTAATTTTTAGTATTCGTGGAAAGGTTCTCAAAGGAAATGTGAGCTTACAAGTGATCACAAACCTCTTCTCCTTAGTTGTGCAAGGCTGCTTACTATCTTGATGGCTGTTTTTCTCTGAAACCTTTCAGATAGCAATGATACTTGTTTTCCCTCTCTAACTAGAAACATAACACTGGTAATTTCTTTCTTCTTGCATCACTAAAGAGGTGAATTAACTCGAAACAACATAAGGAATTTTCTTGATTTTAGTGGAATATCAACTTTCAACAGCTGTCATTGGAATTACCACTATTTAAGGACATTTGGGTTTGAATTATATGTGATACTGTAGGTTACTGCCAATTCTTATTTAGAATGAGGCAAAATATACTTGACATTTTTGTTTTTTCCATCACCATTTATCCCCTCGATGCCCTCCTCCATGCTCCCCCCACACACAGTCATCTCACTGTTGTCCATATCCATGACTTCTTTCTCTTTTTTAAAGTAAATATATATTTTAAAAATTGTTTAAAATATATTTTTATTGATTTCAAAGAGGAAGGGAGAGGGGGAGAGAAAGAAATATCAATGATGAGAGAGTCATTGATTGGCCACCTCCTGCATGCCCCCCTACTGGGGATTGAACCTGCAACCTGTGTGTATCCTCTTGATCGGAATTGAACCTGGGCCACTCAGTATGCAGGCTTACGCTCTATCCATTGAGCTAAACCAGCTAGGGCTAAATAAATATTTTTTGATAAGACATTTATGGTTGCTTAGCCATGATTTAATAGAGAGAGACATCAAAATATATTCAGAAAAGCTTTTTTTTTCGTAAATGGGTACTTTATTCTCCTATAGGGTACAGTGGTCATTCATAGCCATATCTTTCATACTCATTTTCAAGTCATTCTGAAAATTACTTTCTATATAGTAATTATGATTTCCTGTATAATAACCAGTTATGGACTGGGAAATTGGAATTCAATTTCTACTCTTTCACCCCCTCCCCCCTCAGTAGCCTCAGTACTTTATTATTCCTACTAGAGGCCCGGTACATGAAATTCATGCGGTGTGGGGGGAGGGGGGGCACACGGTACCTCAGTCTGGCCTGTGCTCTCTCTGAGTCCAGAAGCCCTTGGGATCCAGAGGCGAGAGTGGCTCCCATTACACCACTGCGCTCACCAGCCTTCAGCCCAGCTTCTGCCTGAGTGGCGCTCCCTATGTGAGCGCACTGACCACCAGGGGGCAGTTCCTGCATTGAGCATCTGCCCCTTGGTGTTCAGTGCATGTCATAGTGACCCGTTGTTCCACAGTTTGGTTAATTTGCATATTTTTCTTTTATTACCCTGTTTCCCCGAAAATAAGACAGTGTCTTATATTAATTTTTGCTCCCAAAGATGCGTTAGGTCTTATTTTCAGGGGATGTCTTATTTTTCCATGAAGAAGAATACGGTACACGTTTATTGTTAAATGAAAATACAGTAAAGGAAATTTATTACCTGTATACGGTACGGTAGTATAATAGTTGTCAACATAAACCAGACAAACAGTGAATCCTACAGTATCAAGAATTTACTAATTTATTCAATGACAATCATGTCATCATCTTCGGGAACATCATCATAACAATCCAATTCCTGAATTTCCTGGTGAATTTTTTGTGACTCCATTTCTTTCAGAATCAGTGGACCAAATCTCTCACATTTAGCAATAGCATTCTGAGACAGAGCCTGGGGGGGGCCTTATTTTCAGGGGATGCCTTATATTTCACTCAGAAGGAAACCTGTAAGTAGGTCTTATTTTTGGAGGATGTCTTATTTTCAGGGAAACACGGTATATAGGATAGTGGCCCTGTTATCTTTTCCCCCCATTTTTTATTAATATATTACATGTGTACATATCTTCCCATTGCCCCACCCCACCCCACTCCTATACATGCCCTCAACCCCCAGTTTCTTACGTTCATTGCTTATGCTTATATGCATGCTTACAAGTCCTTTGGTTGATCTCTTCTCTCCCCTGTCTCTCCCTAACCTTCCCGCTGTAATTTGACAGTCTGTTTGATGCTTTACTGCCTCTGTATCTTTTTGTTTATTAGTTTATAATGTTCTTTGATATCCATAAATGAGTGAGATCATGTGGTATTTTTCTTTCATTGACTGGCTTATTTCACTTAGCATACTGCTCTCCATTTCCATCTAGGTTGCTGCGAATGGTAAGAATCCCTTCTTTTTTATGGCAGCATAGTATTCCATTGTGTAGTTGTGCCATTGTTTTCTGATCTAGTCATCAGCTGACAGGCACCTAGGCTGTTTTCCAAATCTTAGCTATTGTAAATTGTGCTGCAATGAACATAGGGGTTCATATATCCTTTCTGATTGGTGTTACTAGTTTTTAGGATATATTCCTAGGAGTGGAATTACTGGGTCAAATGGGAATTCCATTTTTAAATTTTTGAGGAAACTCCATACTGTTTTGCACAGTGGCTGCACCAGTCTGCATTCCCACCAGCAGTGCACAAGGGTTCCTTTTTCTCTGCATCCTCGCCAGCACTTGTCATTTGTTGATTTGTTGATGATAGCCATTCTGACAGGTGTGAGATGGTACTGCATTGTCGTTTTGATTTGCATCTCTCGGATAATTAGTGACTTAGAGCATGTTTTCATGTGCCTTTTGGCCTTCCTTCTGTCTTCTTTTGAAAATATTCAATTTAGGTCTGTTGCCCATTTTTTTATTGGATCATTTATTTTTCTTTTATTAAGTTGTATAAGTTCCCTGTAGATGTTGGAGATTAAACCTTTATCAGTGATAACATTTGCAAATATGCTCTCCCCTATAGTGGGCTTTCTTGTTGTTTTATTGATGGTTTATTTTGCTGTGAAAAAGCTTTTTATTTTGATGTAGTCCCATTTGTTTATTTTTATTTTTTTTAAATTTCCATTGCCCTACGAGTGGTATCAGTGAAGAAATTGTTTCGGCATATGTCTGAGATTTAGCTGCCTGTGAATTCTTCTAGTATTTTTATTGTTTTCCATCTTATGTTTCAGTCCTTTATCCATTTTGAATTTATTTTCATGTATGGTGTAAGTTGGTGGTCTAGTTTCTTTTTCTTTCTTTCTTTTTTGCATGCATCTGTCCAATTTTCCCAACACTGTTTGTTGAAGAGACTGTGTTGATTCCATTGTATGTTCATGCTTCCTTTGTCAAATATTAATTGAGCATAGTGGTTTGGGTTGATGTCTGGGTTCTCTATTCCATTAGTCTATGTGCCTTTTCTTGTGCCAGTACCTGGCTGTTTTGAGAACAGTGGCTTTGTAATACAGCTTGAAATCTGAAATCCTTCCTACTTTGTTCTTCGTTCTCAGGATTGCTGTGGCTATTTGGGGTCTTTTTTTAATTTCATATGAATTTTGAAGAGTTTTTTAGGTCTGTGAAATATGTTTTTATTGATTTTTTTAGAGAGAGGAGGAAGGGAGAGAGAGATAGATACATCAATGAGAAAGAAAAATAGATTGCTGCCTCCTGTACAGCATCTTCTGAGGATTCAGCCCACAACCTGGGCAAGTGCCCTGACCTGGAATCAAGACAGCGACCTCTTGGTACATGGGTTGATGCTCAACCACTGAGCCACAGTGGTTGGGCAGCCCTGTAATCTTTGTATGTCTCTTCACTGGGATTCTCTTCTTCCTAAGCTGTTAAACCTAGAGCTGATTAGTATCTTAGTTGTTTTTTTTTTTTTAAATATATATTTTATTGATTTTTTACAGAGAGGAAGAGAGAGGAATAGAGAGTTAGAAACATCAATGAGAGAGAATCTTCGATCAGCTGCCTCTTGCACACCCCCTACTGGGGATGTGCCCGCAACCAAGTTACATGCCCTTGACCGGAATCGAACCCAGGACCTTTTAGTCCGCAGACTGACGCTTTATCCACTGAGCCAAACCGGTTTCGGCTGATTATCTTACTTTTAAGCTCCTGTTTGCTTCAGAATATAAAGCAAGATTTTTAGCTTTCTGGATGTAGTTATGGACCCTTTTGAGAGTTTGATGAAGAAACAGATTTTGTACCCAGAAAAATTTATAACATTCAAAATTTTGTTTACAGTTTTAGGAGGTTGATGAATTTCTCATTACCATCCTATTAATTTTCTGGTATAGCTAGAGCTAAGTAAACATCTACTTATTTTTTCCTTTTTTAATGGTGTTGAGTGGTTTGCCAACTCCACCACCATCTTTCACCAAAAATACTTCAATGCTACTTTGCTTATAGTAAAGTGTATTTTGGGTATATTAGTGGGTATTTCTTTAGAGTTGTGTGTTGCAAAGAAAATGGGGAAATAAGAAGTCCCATCCTCAAAAAAATAACAGAGAAAACTTTGCAGTTGTATAAAACTAAATTTCCCTTTGTTGTAAATGAGAGCATTGCAGTGTTGAAGCATTAGTTTGTTTAGGCTTCAGAACTGAGATAGAGTAAGGGCTGAATCTTAATATGTAGTCTGGGATCTTGCCATGAGGCAGGTCCTTGTAAAAAGGAGAGCCACTGTACTGTAAGAGGCTTGTTTAGCAAAGGAGGCCTGTAACCTGTATACAGTCTTTTTCTCTAGCATCATGCATTACTATCAACATGAATGCTTGTCTGATAACCTTTGTAATCTGTCTCTGTCAGTATTTTGAGTAGGTATTTTGAAGACCAACCTATTGGTGGCCCTAGGAGATTAGAACTCGAAATTTGAGCTGCAATCTTATTACTCAAACTATTCTTTTTAAAAAATAGATGTTTTTATTGATTTTAGAGAGAGGGAAGGGGGGGGGGGTGGGCGCGAGAGAGAGAGAGAGAGAGAGAGAGAGAGAGAGAGAGAGAGAGAGATTGACGACAGAGAAAAAAAACATTAGTTGACTGCCTCCTGAAACCCGCGGTGTGTGTCCTGACTGGGAATTGTACTGACTGGGAATTGTACCAGCAACCTTTTGGTTGCCACACCCACCAGTTGAGCCCCACCCACCTTGGGCACGCAGACTATTCTTGATTGTGAGCCAGCTCTGGCTGTATTTATGTGCCCTAAATATCCTGATAGTTGACTTAGTTTTCTTTCTGATTTATTTTTATTTGGCACAAAGTGTGTGAGGGCACAGCTTTATTTTACATCTTTTAAAGAATAGATGGCATATATTTGTGAGAGTTTTTACTTGAAAGAGACTTCTTTGTTCATATAATATTGTAGTTTATAATGGTTAGAGTGGGTATGGCATGAAAGCTTTACATGCAAATGTGCTATATATTTTATCCTTTACCTCTTGATAAACAGTAGGTATAACTCAGGTTTCACATCCTCTGTGAAGCCTTTCCTAATTCATCTTTCCCTCTTACCTCCCAGAATCTACCACTTCCTCCTCTGTGTATCTACTGAACCCTGTATGTATTTTTTTCACAAATAGCATTCCATATTTGTTTATAGTCTATTTCACTGTGCTAGACTATAAGCTTCTTGGGGATATGGTCTATATCTCACTCATTTTTGCATGTAATGCCTGGCACATAGAAGATACTCAGAATGTTTTATGAATGGGTAAATAAACAGTTTATTAAAGAATATTATAAAGTGCTCAAGGCAGGGATTAAAATCTCAGATGCCTTCAGGATCTAGATATAAATGAGTTAGGCAGACTTGGTAGGACAACTGTTGCTCAGTTCCAGCCAATTGGTGCCTTGTGGGCATGCTGACCCTGTGTTGCCAGATCTTTTCAGTTTTTAAGAGGAATTAGATATTTGTCTTTTTATTTGAAATCTTTCTATTGTTAAATGTTGCAAATTCACATTAAAAATTTTTTTTAAAAAATCTTTATTGTTGATAAACTTTTATCGAGGTATAATTTACATACAAAAAGTGTATATAATGGGTGTATAGCTCAACCCATTTTCACAAACTGGACAGTTTTTTAATGGGCTAAACAAAGCTGGATTGACCTGTAAGCCACCAGTTTGCAACTTATGACAAAGGCTATATAGAAAACTGTAGTTCAGTTAAGAATCACCTTATAGCCCTAACTGGTTTGGCTCAGTGGTAGAGCATTGGCCTGCAGACCGAAGGGTCCCGGGTTCGATTCTAGCTAAGGTCATGTACCTTGGTTGTGGGCTGGATCCTCAGTGGGGATCGTGCAGGAGGCAGTTAATTGATGCTTCTCTCCCATCGATGTTTCTAACTTTCTATCCTTCTCCCTTCCTCTTTGTAAAAATCAATTAAAAAATATTAAAAAAAGGAAGAATCACCTTATAAGGGCAGGAGCAGACTGGGAGGTTAATGGGAGGAAAAAGGGACATATGTAATACTTTCAACAATAAAGATTTTTTTTTAAATCACCTAATAAGTAAGTGTCTTAAAGAGACACATCAAACTAAATGCAATGTGTGGGCCTTATTTGGATTATGATTCAAAGAAATCAATTGTAAGTGAACATTTATTAAATTATGGGAAATTTGAATATTGATTGGCTGTTTTAAAAAGTTGAATAATTGTTCATTATTTTAGATGTAATATAGTTGGATTTTTAAATTTTTATTATTTTTAAAAATTTCATTATTGATTAAGGTATCACATATTTGTCCCCATCCTCCCCATTCCCATCCCAAACCCCTGCCCACGCATGCCTCCACTCCCCTGTTGTCTGTGACCACTGGTTAGGCTCATATACATGCATACAAGTCCTTTGGTTGATCTCTCCCCCTTATCAACTATAGTTGGATTTTTTAATTGACTTTATTTTATTTGAGCTAAAGATATAGGGAGTTCCTCTTTGCCACTTCCTATATACCATATGCCCCAACACATGCACAGCTTTCCCAATTAATATCCTGCATTAGAGTGGTACATTTGTTATGATCGATGAACCTATATTAACACATCATTACCACCCAAAGCCCATAGTTTACATTTTGGTGGTGTACATTCTGTGGGTTTTGACAGCATTATAGTGTCATACATACTTTCTTCGTTGTTAATTGTCACCCAAGGATATTTTTCCATTAATTTTTAGAGAGAGTGAAAGAAGAGAGAGAGTGGGAGAGAAAGTGACATACATTGATGTGGGAGAGACACATCTATTGGTTGCCTCCCACCAGTGCCCCAACTAGGACCAGGAATCTATGCTCTAACCACTGTGAAACACCAGCTGGAGCTATACATACTAATTTTTAAAAAGAGTTCTTAAAGATGCATACTTGTTTATGGATGTGATGAAATGATATTGGAAATTGTTTTAAAATAATTTGGGAGGAGTGTGAAAGTTCAGGTTTAAATGAAACAAGATTGACCATGTGTTGATAGTCATTGAAGCTGAATAATGGGTACATGGTAGTTTATTAGAATCTTTTTTAAATGTATATGTATATTTTTATTGATTTCAGAGTAGAAGAGGTTGGAGAGAGAGAGAGAGAGAGAGAGAGAGAGAGAGAGAGAGAGGGAGGGAGGGAGGGAGGGAGGGGGAGAGAGAGAAACATCAGTGATGAGAGAGAATCATTGATTGGCTGCCTCCTGCACTCCCCACATTGGGGCTCGAGCCTGTAACCAAGGTATGTGCCCTGACTAGGAATCAAACAGTGACCTCCTGGCTCATAGGTTGATACAACTATTGAGCCACGCTGGCAAGCAGAATCTTTGTTTTCTAACATGTTTGAAAATTTCTACCTCCAAAATAAAGCAAGAGTCCAAGTTAAGGCTGAAGCATGATATTTGGGGTCTAAGACAGTGGTCGGCAAACTCAGTCAACAGAGCCAAATATCAACAATAAAACGATTGAAATTTCTTTTGAGAGCCAAATTTTTTAAACTTAAACTATATAGGTAGGTACATTGTTATTAACTTAATTAGGGTATGTGGTATTTTATGGAAGAGCCACACTCAAGGGGCCAAAGAGCCACATGTGGCTCACGAGCCTCAGTTTGCCTAGCACTGGTCTAAGATAATAATGGAATACCAATGTTGGTGAAAGAATGTAAATTTTTGGAACTGAAGTCTATAAAGGTAATGGCATTTTCATTTTTCATTTATAGGGCCTGAAAGTCAGTATACTAAGACTGCTCAGGAGATTGTGAATGTCTGTTACCAGACATTGACTGAGGTAGGTGATAAAGAGGAGGTCCCCTTGGGATTTAGCTTTATGGAATCCCACTGTTCCCTTGAGTGAGCAGGCTTTCTCTGCCTATCCTATTTTAAAATGTAACATCATGCTCACCCCACCCTCACTCCATAACCCTTATTTCCTTCCCTGCTTTATTTTCCCACCTAAGACTAATTTTTTTTTAACAAACTATATAGGGTGTCCCAAAAAATCTGTACACACACTTGAAATAATTATAAAGGCAGTGTTTATTAAAATACATTTCATTTTAAAAATTGAGCTATCATCTATTAAAGTGTGTATACATTTTTTGGGACACTCTCTAACTATTTAATTGTCATGTGTCCTGCCTCTAGAATAGAAGCTCCATGAAGACAAATTTTTGTCTGCTTTGTTTACTTTTGTATCCCTAGTGCCTAAAACATTTTTAATTAATTCATTGATTTTATTTCTCAGTATGATGAGCATTTGACTCAACTTGAGAAGGATATTTGTACAGCTAAAGAAGCAGCTTTGGAAGAAGCAGAACTAGACAGTTTGGACCCAATGACCCCAGGGCCTTATACACCTCAGGTGAGTCTGAGGACTAGGAACCTCATTATTTTTTTATTTTTAATTTATCTTTATTGTTGAAAATATTACAGATTCCCCTTTTTTCCTCCCCTTGGCCCCCTCCATCCTGTTCCTATCCCCTCCCCAGGCCTTCACTGCACTATTGTCTGTAGCCATGGGTTATGCATATAGGCTTATAAATTTTTTTTGTTTAATCTCTTCCAACCGGCACCTCCTTCCCTCTGAAATATGTCAGTCTATTGCATGCTTCAATGTCTCTGGTTCTGTTTTGTTTATCAGTTTATTTTGTTAATTAGATTCTACATATAAGTGAGATCATGTGATACTTGTAGGAACCTCCTGTTATAGTTCTATTGGTTTGGGAAATTGGGATCACGTTAACAGCTGTATTTACTGAGATACCCTTCTTCTCTGTCCTTCCTCCTCATATGCCTTTCGTGTGCTTTATTGTCTTCTCAAAGGCTAAGGTGAGTGAGGGCCATGGGTCTTGGTGGCCTTATTGAATTCAGAAGAGGCAGGTGTCAGATGAATGAGGGGGTGGGTCTTAGTTGTTTAAGCAGTATTAAGGAAAACCAGATTCCTGACTACTGTGGCCAGAGGCCTTCCTCTTGAGTCTCTGGAGCTCCCTTATCTATGAATTGGGGCTCTGGTACGTCCCTAGAGTATAGACTTCTCAATTATAAATGTGGGCCACATTGTTCCTATGCCTTATATATGCCTGGTTACTCATTCCTTCAAAAGTATCTTAGTGTAGCTCAGATGTCACCTATTTTTCTGATTGATTTCTACTCTTCGTAAATGAGACAGGTAATATCATCTTAAATTTATATGCCCAAAGACTAGAGAATAGGATTAATAAGAAATTTTAGTGATTGTGTTCTTACCCTTGAATATATGAGTATATTTCATTAATACTATACTTTTAGAAAGATGGCATATTTGAAAAATAGAACTTACCCAGAATATAGCTTGCTTACTATATTGGATGCACTAAGGTAAAGTGGAAAGTATGATACATGCAGTTTCACATAAAGTAGGCCTGGGTTTGAATCTTAGCTCTGCTACTTTTTAGCTTTGTGAACTTGGGAAGTTAGCTTAATCTCCTAACTCAGTTTCCTTTTCTCTATAATGTACTTTTCCAGATTATTATAAATATGAAATGAATTAATTTTAGCCTGGCACATTAAGTAAACATTCAGTAAATGTTTATTTTCTTTACAAAAGTTGTCTACAAAGTTTTCAAAGGCCCTTTCAAATTTAACGAAATTCATTTTTTAAATAATTTTTATTGATTTCAGAGAGGAAGGGAAAGGGAAAGATAGAAACATCAATTATGACAGAAAATCATTGATTGGCTACCTCCTGCACGCCCCACCCTGGGGACCAAGCCTGTAACCCAGGCATGTGCCCTGACCAGGAATTGAACTGTTGACCTCCTGGTTAATAGGTCGAAGTTCAACCATTGAGCCACGCTAGCTGGCCTAACCAAATATTTTAATGCAAAATTTTCTCAGTTCCCATTGAAAAACTTACTTTATTCTACTGAGGTTTTGCTAATTACTGTTAATGCAACCTAAATGATTTCACTTGGATTATTGCTGTCTATATCATTCATGCACTTGTCCTATCTATCTTTTACTCTCTCTTTCATTCCAAAACATAGGTTACTGAGGGGCCATGTATAAAGACTCCTAAAATATTTCTTCCAGGCCCAGAACAAGAAAAGGCTTTTGAAGTGTGTTGGGCAGATTGGGTCAAGGGGGTTTGGGTGAGTGATGTTGCCCAGGAAGGCCTTATTTGCTAATAATAGGCCTACAGCTTCCACAGGTGTTTTCTGGTACCGGTAAGTTAAAGCCTGGGTTTTAGCCTTTCTTACCCAGGACATTCTAGCCACAAAGTGGCACATGGTTTGCCTAATGTATGACAGCATGGCCTAGTTCTTTGGTAAGTCAGAGCCTTAAACCTGAAAGTCTTCTTTCTTCTCTACCTTTCCCACGCTATCTCAAAAGGCTAAAGAAAACCTGGCAACTATTCTCCCTCCTGAGCAGTAGCTGTAGTTTGGTGCAATTAGAGGGTCTTTATGAAGAATAGGGTATAGATAGTTCCTTTTCATTATTCCAGTTCACCCTCTCATCATTGCCTTTACTCATACATACAAATTTTAAAATAATAAGCCCAGTTCATTACCTCTTAACCTGAGGAAAGATGCACATGAGTGATTGTCTTTACTCATTACTACTCTCAAACCCAAGTGTTATTAGAGTGTTGCATAAGTTTAACCTGTCATAATACAATTATGGCTGTAGTAATTATACTTTACTTCCAGCTCTAAATGATGATAGTCAATTTATTTTCACTCAGCCATTTCTGCCTAGCTTGCATTGCATCATACATTCAGCTTAATGCTTTATTTAAAACTGCTTGCTTTGCAGTTTCCCACAGAGCCTTTCGTTTCTTGATTTTCTCTTCTGTTCCATAATTAGTTTATTTGCTCTGTAATCCTTTAAATTCTGTTTGGCCTACCTTTCTCCAAAACCCTCTTTTCAGACAGCATTGCTTGTTAAAAAAAACAAAACAATCAAACAAACAAAAAAAAAACCCAGCAATCACAAAGTAACATGTTGGTTTTTTAATAAAATTAACATGTTCATTGAGAAAAAAAATTAGAAAATATAAAGAATAAGTTCCCTAAAATAAAATTTACTACTCAGAGCTAACCACTGTGCACATTTGGTGTGTTTCTTTCAAATCTGTGATATATGTGTGTACATGCACTTGTGTGTGTTTATAGACAAACATTTTTTTTTAAACCCTCACCTGAGAATATTTTTCCATTGATTTTTAGGGAGAGTAGAAGAGATGGAAAGGCAGAGAGAACATTGATGTGAGAGAAACACATTGATTGGTTGCCTCCTTGCATGTGCCCTGACTAGGGCCCGGGCTTCTAAGGAACCTGCAACCGAGGTACATGCCCTTGACTGGACTGGAAGCTGGGACCTTTCGGTTTGCAGGCTGACACACTATCCATTGAGTAAAACTGGCTAGGGCTATAGAGAACTTTAAAAAAATGTTTTTATTGATTTTAGAGAGGAAGGGAGAGGGATAGAGAGATAGAAACATTGTTGAGAGAGAAACATCAATCAGCTGCCTCCTGCACACCCCCTATTTGGGGATCAAGCCCATAGCTGGGCATGTGCCCTGACCGTGAATTGAACTGGTGACCTCTTGGTTCATGGATGACACTCAACCACTGAGCACACCAACCAGGCCTATAGACAAACTTTTAAAATGAAATTGGTCAAGAAGGTTTTGACTTTTGTTGTTTTCACTTCACATTATAGGTACTTTATTTTATTTTATGTTTTAAATATATTTTATTGATTTTTTTTACAGAGAGAAAGGGAGAGGGATAGAGAGTTAGAAACATGGATGAGAGAGAAACATCAATCAGCTGCCTCCTGCACACCCCCTACTGGGGATGTGCCCACAACCAAGGTATATGCCCTGACCGGAATCGAACCTGGGATCTTTTCAGTCCGCAGGCTGACCCTCTATCCACTGAGCCAAACCGGTTTCGGCAGTACTTTATTTTATTAACTAGTCTTTGAAAGCATGGTGTTTTTGTTTTGTTTTGTTTTTAATATATTTTATTGACTTTTTACAGAGAGGAAGGGAGAGAGATAGAGAGCTAGAAACATCGATGAGAGAGAAACATCGACCAGCTGCCTCTTGCACACCCCCCACTGGGGATGCACCCGCAACCAAGGTTCATGCCCTTGACCGGAATCGGACCCCAGACCCTTCAGTCCGCAGACCGACTCCACCACTGAGCCAAACCGGTTTCGGTGAAAACATGGTTTTTTTTATAGCATATTTTTACCCTCAGAGAACATTTTCCTATTTCTTCAGCCTGTACTTTATTGGTCGTCCTTCCTGCCCTACCGTCACTGAATAAGTCTATTTGCTAAATCCTTCTTCTCTTCATGAAAGGGAAGAAGGTATCTATAATTTATTGAATCCCAGGAGCTTATACATATCTCTTAAATCTCCCAACAACCATGTTTTACAATTGAGGAAACCAAGGTTTGGAGAGATTGAGTAATTTGTTAAAGTTACTCAGCAAGTGATGGAGCCAGGACTCAAACCCAAGGCAGTTTACTTCAAAGTTCATGAGTTTTCACACCATTTTGCCTCATAGCATCCTCTGATGAGCTCTTATTGGTATTGAAATTTCTTAATCTCATTTCCTATTAGATATCTCTAAACCAATCAAAGTAGCACTGTTATGCAGCCCTGGGCCTAAAAACAATAAGGCAAGGCTTAGAAGAAATTATGTTGTTGATCAGAAAGGTTGTGAGAACATAGAATTGTCCCATAACTTTGATACTTTTTGCTTCAGGCATCTAATGAGCATACACATTAGATAACTCTTTATTAGAAAGAGTAACATTTGTAAGATTCCCCAAAACATGTTGATAAAGTTGTTTCAAGCTGTGATTTCTCAATAATTGGATTGGTCTGCATGACCTTTTTTTTCAGTGAGTGCTCTAAAGGTCAATTCTCTGTAGTTCTAAATAGAAGCTAAGTTATATGATTTGTGCCACAGCCACCTGATTTGTATGATACCAACACATCTCTCAGTATGTCTCGAGATGCCTCTGTATTTCAAGATGAGAGCAGTATGTCTGTCCTGGATATTCCCACTACCACTCCAGAAAAGCTGGTAATACAGGTAGGATATTATTTTTCTCTTGGTGAAATTTGTAGTATAGTTCAGTGTGAATGGTGGTGGTGATATATGACATGTGTCAAGGATAATTGAGCTCATTGGTCCTGGGAATGCAGGTTAAGAATGTGCTTGATTTCAAGGTGGGAAGGTGGTAGGTTGCATGATGTTCCAGGGCTGAGGTAAGCTGGGTGAGGAAGACTCTGATGTAGACATTGAAGGATATAATGTTGATGAGGAGGAGGAGGATGGGAAACCTAAGACTCCAGCCCCAGTGAGTATGCTTATGGAAAGCTATGGTTACATTATACCTTTATATGATATAGGAGCCCCACCAGTAGAGGGCAGGCCAAATCCCAAGGCAATATCAGAGAGTCTGCATAGTGAGTCCCAGTCTGACTTTAATCTTTCAAACTAGATAAGTAAGTCTATCTACCAAAATTACTCTACTGTCTGTCCCCATGGGCAGAGTCAGAAACAGCAGAACTTCAGGGAAGGCACAAGTGTCAAAAGTATATGATACATCAGAGTAACCTGACAGGTAACTAAAAAGAGCAGCTGTATTCAGAGACAGAGTTCAAAATAATTGCTCTGCTACTCTACTGTATATATGCTATAATCAATTAAAATTATTTATGAAATTAAATTTATTTTTTTTAATTGGCCGTTTTTAGTGGTATCAGAAGATAATTCTTTATTTTTATTAATTTTTAAAAACTTAACCTGAGGATATTTATTTTCATTGTGTTTTAGAGAGAGAGTAGAAGGGAGGGAGGAGGGTGAGAGAAAAAAAAATCGTGAGAGACACATTAATTGGTTGCCTCCCACTTGACTGAGGTTGGGCATAGAACCTGCAACTAAGGTATGTGCCCTTGACCAGGAATTAAACCAGAGACCCTTCGGTCCATGGGCCGACACTAACTACTGAGCAAATTGGCCAGGGCAGAAGATAGTTCTGAAGCCAGAAATCCTATCAGCTGATCTCAGTCGGGGTTCTACTGAAGAGTGCAAAACCCAAAAGGATTTTTTTCTATCTCAACGAGTTCAGCTCAAGCTAAGGAAAGTTTGGATTAGAATGGAAGAGTCTCCTTTTGATGATATAGTAAGAGTAGACCAAGGACCTTCCTGTTCATTGTTTTTTTTACCCTGTGATTTCCAAAGAATGAATGGGGGAAATGCAGCCCCCACTAACTGTGGGGTTGGCTAGGATATCAGGGAGGAGCATCCATCCAGCGTGAGAGTCCTCATTAACTCCTCCTCCAGGCACTTCCCTCAATGATGAGCTATTTGTGTTCCTGACTCAGATTGCCAGGGCCGAGGTAGGCTGGGCGAGGAAGACTCTGATGTAGATATTGAAGGGTATAATGATGATGAGGAGGAGGATGGGAAACCTAAGACTCCAGCCCCAGTGAGTATGCTTACAGAAAGCTTATGGTTATATTATACCTTTATATGTTAGGAGCCCAACCAGTAGAGGGCAGGCCAAATCCCAAGGCAATATCAGAGAGTCTCCATAGTAAGTCTCAGTCTAACTTTAATCCTTGGAACCAGTTAAACAAGTCTAGCTACTAAAATTACTTGGTTTCTTGTGAGGCAGCTAGGGGGGCTGATGGTGTCTGGTCTCTTACTTGGGTGATTAATTGGATTTTAACTCCCCCAACTGGTCCTATTCAGGAAGGTGAAGATGCAGATGGTGATCTTGCAGATGAAGAGGAAGGAACCGTGCAACAGCCTCAAGCCAGTGTCCTGTATGAGGATTTGCTTATGTCTGAAGGAGAAGATGATGAGGAAGATGCTGGGAGTGATGAAGAAGGAGATAATCCTTTCTCTGGTAAGTTTTGCTCCTTTGCTTCTGTAACTGGGTAGCTCACCATAGCACCCTCAGGACTAGATAGGAAGCTCTTGACCACATATGCTCTTTTAATGAAGTTCTAATAAACCTCAGAGTACAGAAGACTCAGTTGTAGGCTGATCAAACTCATTAGCCTTACAGGAAGTGAAGAAATAAAACACAGGAGATACAAAAGATGACAGTGCCTAAGTGTTATATTATAGCAATAAGGAAGGAAAATTAAGAAAAAATATCCCTTTTTTTTTTTTTTTTAGATGTTTTGTGGGTCAGTGGCAATGGCAAGAGAAAAGTATAGGAGAACAAGACAGGAGTAAAACAGATAGATTGGACTGAGATGGAAAAGAGAAAAGGTTATTTGGATTCAGTTTCTAAACTACAGATCTTGCTATTATTGACCCTAGGTGAGGTGAGAAGTCCAGGCAAGATGCCTATATACATGTGTGGGGTAACTAGTTTTGGAAGAACAAGCCAAAGATGTTAATTCTGTCAAGCTTATCTCAGAATCTCTTTTCACAGCTATCCAACTGAGTGAAAGTGGAAGTGACTCTGATGTGGGATCTGGTGGGATAATACCCAAACAGCCCCGTATGCTTCAGGAGAATACAAGGATGGGCATGGAAAATGAAGAAAGCATGATGTCCTATGAGGGAGACGGTGGGGAGGCTTCTCATGGTTTGGAGGATAGCAACATCAGGTAATCGACAGCAACATGCTACAGGGCTGTGGCATCAGTGCCCAGCTATGATGTCAGAGGGCCCAGCGTCAGATTACTTTCATTCATCAAATATTTCCTGAGCGCCTACAAGGGCCAGGCACTGTGGTAGGTCCTTGGGAATACACAGAGGAGCAAGATTTATCCTGCCCTTGAGGAGCTCACAGTCTAGTGGAAAAAACTGATACAAACAAAATCATCACAAATACAATGTGATAAGTGCTATAACAAAATTTAAGTACAAAGTGTCAAGTCACCAGTGAGGAGGAGGTGTCTCACCCTGCTTGGGAGTAATCAGGGAAAGTTTCACAGACAGGTAACATTTGAACTGGGCCTTACAAGATGAATAGTAGTCTACTAAGTAGATAAATTGCAGCAGATAAGGAGATCCTTAGTGATGTAATATGTTCAAAGGCACAGAAATGTAACAAAGTATGTTCCAGAGTGAAGGGAGGTTGTTGGGAGATGTGGCTCTAAAAGTACCCTGTTTTCCCGAAAATAAGACTGTCTTATATTAATTTTTTCTCCCAAAGTTGCGCTAGGTCTTATTTTCGGGGATGTCTTATTTTCGGGGAAACACGGTAGCAACATTTTATATTGCAGGAGACCTTAAATGGCTTTCTAAAACATTTGGATTTGGTATAATGGGAATCATTTATAGAAAAGGAAGTAATATCAACTTTATGTATTAAATAACTCTATGACAATGATAAGGATCTCAACTGGATCTGTTAGAGATGGGGGAGGAAGGGACATATTTAAGAGCTATTTAGTGGGTAGATGGACTGGATTCAGAACATCAGGCATATAATGAATGGGTATGTCACTGAGATGGAAAAGAGGAAGAACAGTCATAAGGTGGGGTGGGAAAGGAGGAAAAAATTAATTTGTGTTTGGACATGTTGGATTTAAAATACATACATATTCTACATCTAGCCAGAGGTAGCCAGGTAGTCTTAATTTATTAATTTAGCAAATATTTATCACAGGTACAAAAGTCACTATGATGTGATCCCTTCTCTGTGGAGTTCATGGGGAACCTAAAACAGGTCAACAAATGACTGACATAAAAAGTGCTGTGATAGACAACCACAGGATTTTTCTGGGACTTGGGAGAAGTGGGATAGGGAAGCTGATTAGAGAAGGAAACTGAGCTGAATCAGAAATAAAAATTTTTGAAAGTTATGCATCCATTTTGGCCCCAAAATTTAATGTCTAGGAAATGCTATGGGAATAATAAAACACCATCAGGATGTTTGTACAAGGATGTTTATCACAGCATTGTTTCTAATAGTGGGAAAACTAGAGACAGCTTAAATGTTTTAGTGAGAAACTGTTAAATAAATCATGTCACAGCCATACAGTGGAATACCTTGCATCTATAAAAATGATTCTGTAGATGTATGTTTATAAAGATGTTCATTATAATCATTAGTGGGGGGGAAAACAACAGATTCCTAAAGAATATATAGAGTATTTTAACTTTGTAAATAAAAAAATGTTTAAACATTTAAGTGAAGTGCATAGAAAGAAAAATCGGAAGATCATGTATCAAAAGATTACCTCTGGGTAATGGAGTTATTGGTGATTTTTTTCTTCTTTTTTTCTGGTTGTGTATTCTAATTTTTTTTAAACCAGTGAATGTGCATTATTTATGTGATCTTTTTAAAAAGTAAAATTAAGAATAAACAAACAAACAAAAAATAAAGCACACTCTGGCAGAAGTGTGATTAAATGAAGGAGAATAAGACTAGAGGCATAAAGACTGATTTCAGTGGTGATGGCCAGAGATAACAAAGGATTAA
Source organism: Pipistrellus kuhlii (assembly GCF_014108245.1). NCBI lineage: Eukaryota > Metazoa > Chordata > Mammalia > Chiroptera > Vespertilionidae > Pipistrellus > Pipistrellus kuhlii. Next base: position 3,601,734 of record NW_023425541.1, read on the forward strand.
GGCAAGGCATGCAGAGTAGGGATGGGAAGAATGGGATAAAGACAAGATATATTGAAGAAATAGAATCTTTAGAACTATTGATTAATTAGAAATGTATATGAGTGAAGCAGTGAGTGGTAGAGGAAACTATGAGGCTATCAGAGCATTATGGTTACATAAGCTGGCAGTGTGTTGTTCAGGCATAGGGGAGTTTCATTCAGGTTCTTGTGGATATGCAGTTGGCAAGTTGACATTTTTGAACAGGATCACTTTTCTCTTAGGGACCTGTAAAACAGTCCAGAACTAGTCATTTTAGTGTCCATGGGAGGTGAGATGGGCTGATCCCCTGGTAGCACCAAGAACGGGACTGGTCAGCTAGAGGGTGATGCCCGAGCTTGAGAGATGACATGTTTCTCTTCTCAGTTATGGGAGCTATGAGGAGCCTGATCCCAAGTCGAACACCCAAGACACAAGCTTCAGCAGCATCGGTGGGTATGAGGTATCAGAGGAGGAAGAAGATGAGGAGGAAGAGCAGCGCTCTGGGCCGAGCGTGCTAAGCCAGGTCCAACTGTCAGAGGACGAGGAGGACAGTGAGGATTTCCACTCCATTGCTGGGGACAGTGACTTGGACTCTGATGAATGAGGCTTCCTTTGGGCCTCTTTGGTCAGCCTTCCCTGTTCTCCAGCCTAGGTGATTCAATTTGTTTATATTTGTACAGTGTCTGATCCTGAAATCACCAGATTAACACCTTAGCCTTTAAAAAATAGTAAGTAAATAATAATGAACTAATCGCCTCTCCTGATCTTCCTGGGGCAATGTCACCCTTTGAATTAAAATCAAGCAACTCCCTTCCCCCTTCCACTGATAAAAATAGAGCAATCTCCTCCTCCTTCAGTGCCTGCCTTTAACTTCATTTATTTTTCTTTGTATTATTTTTCTCTGTGGAAGGAGGAGAAATTATAAAAGGACTAATAGGTTTATGTCCCCTTGGTATATTAGAAATTTTCCAAGCATGGTATCATTTCAGTTTTCTAGCAGGCTGGAACAGGTGACAGCCCCCCTGCTGGGACAGGGAATTGGGTTCTTTCTGGTGGTCTCTATGCCACGCTGAAAACATAAACCTATTGAAAAAAACTGCCCATTTTATTATTTATTTAATTATGCAATGCCTTATTCCTAAGTGGGTTATGAGGCAAATGATTATAAATCTTTGAAACAGCCTGTATGTCAAAAGTGATATGTTGCCATGTAAATGTGTTCTGTCCCCCAACCCCACATGAAATGATAGGAAAATGGTAAGTTCTTTGGGGCAAAGACTGTGTCTTCTGTTTCTTTTCATGCTTAGGATATGGTTCTGTGCATAGTAGGTACTCAGTAAATGTTCCTAAAATCATAAAATTCTCCACAGATTTGTTATAAAACATCTGCTTCATTATAAGCACTCTATCAGATCCTTGGGATGCAAAGCTAAATAAGACACATTCCTTTTACCCAAAGAGCTCACCATCAAGTTCGGGGAAGGGGAGTGAAATTCAAAACATATTAATAAAGCATTACAGTTCTGCGAGAGAAGTGCAAGAGCTAGATATAAAGTATAGGAGAAAATAGAGGAGTGATCATATCTGAAAAAGTCAGGGAAGTCTTCCTTGAGGTAATTTATAAGCTGATTGTTGAAGAATTAGTAGGAGCTTGCCAGATGGGAAAGTCCAGGCAGAATGTAACATGAAGTGAAAAGGCTGAAGTCTAGAAATGCAGAGTGTGTTCCTAGTTTGTTTGTTTGTTTGTTTGTTTGTACCTGCCTTGTTCCAGAAAGGATTTAAGGTGGTTTAATTCCATTCCTTTAATGCTGGATTGGCTAGAGAGGAGACTGAAAGATGGACAGTAAGCATATTGAGAGCTTTGATTTTGATGCTAATAAATATGAATTTTATAGGAAACGAGGAACTCTAGTGGAATAATATAATCAGGTTTGTGTTTTAGAAATTTTCTGTATATTGAATGAAGAAATTGAAGAATCATGTAATAAGTGTGATCCCATTTTTGTAAAATACAAAATCATGTGTGTATATTTATATGTGTTTAAATATATTTGTGTGTGCAAAGGAAAGGGTCTAAAAGGATATTTGCTAAAACTGTTCACAGTGATATAACCTGGGGAATGAGATTGGAGATGAGGGGGTATATATGGTTGTATGTATGCTGGGTGGGGTACTGTGCTTTTATTTCTGTATTGTTTGGATTTTTTACAAGTATGTATTATTTTTGTAATAAAAACTTTTTTTAAAAAAAATGAAGCAGTAGTGTGGAGAGTGGTTTGGAGGGGAGCAAATCTAGTTCAAGTAATAAGTAATGGGGCCCAAACTAAGGCTTTGGCATTAAGATGGGAGGATCAGGATGCATTCGAGAGATCTTTAGGGGGTAGAATCAGTAGAACTTGATGACCAATTAGCAATTAGCATTTGGGGGTGGAAGAAGATAAGGAATGTAAGGTGGCTTTTAGAATTTTGGTTTGGGAGACTGAGTAGGTTCAGGGTAGTCATAAATTCAACATTTATCAACCCACCCATTTTTATCAAGCAATCTGCTAGATGCTGATACAGAAGCAAAATATAGTTTCTAATTGCAGAGAACTTAGGTCTAGAATAAGAGGTATATATGTAAATAAGTAATAAAAAGTGATCATTGCAATATATATTTATAAGGTTCTGTGGTGAGAGGAAGTAATTACCAACTACTTATGGAGTAAGAATGGGAAGTCTTCCAAAGGAGACCTTTGTGATGGATTATGAAGAATAGGAAGGAGGGAAGGGAACAGGGCATTCTAGGCAGAGGGAACAGTGCTTAGGGGCAAGAAACTACATGGTCTGTTCATGGGACGTAGTTTTGGATGTGGAATATAGAGAACATATGTAGCATGGTGATTACAAGGCTCAGGATCAAATCATCATTTTAGATTACTCTGGCAGCAGTGTGAAAGTGAGTGGACTAGGGAGGAGTGATGCTGGAGGAGAGATAACAGAAACTTAAACTGGCTGAGGCATTGGCAGTAGGGGGAATGAGAAGTATATCTTTTTTTTTTTTCATTATGTTTTTATTGATTTTTTTAAAAAAAATCTTTATTGTTCATATTATTACAGATGTTCCTCTTTTTTGTCCCCCCCTCTGTTGCTCCCCTCCATCAGGTTCCCACCCCACCCTCTGCCCTTTCTCCACCCATCATTGTTCTCATCCATAGGTGCACAGTTTATGTTCAGTTTCTTCCCACATCTCCATCTCCTCTTTTCCCCAAGAATCGTCAGTTCACTCCCCTTCCATACCTCCGATTCTGTTATATTCAACAGTTAATATTGTTCATTAGATTTTTTTTTAATTTCCTTGGTTTTTAGATTCATTTGTTGATAGTTACATATTTGTTGTTTATAGTTTTTATCTTTATTTACTTTCTCTTCCAAAAGAACCCCCTTCAGCAATTCATATAATTCTGGTTTGGTGGTGATGAACTCCTCTAACTTTTTTTTATTGGTGAAGCTCTGTATCTGGCCTTCGATTCTGAGTGATAGCTTTGCTGGGTATGTTATTTTTGGCTGTAGGTTCTTACTATTCATCACCTTGAATATTTCTTGCCATTCCCGTCTGGCTTGCATGGTTTCTGTTGAGAAATTGGCTAACAATCGTATAGGTACTCCTTTATAGGTAACTACCTGCTTTGCTCTTGCTGCTTTTAATATTCTCTCTTTGTCTTTTGCTCTTGGAATTTTAATTATGATATGTATTGGTGTGGCTTCTTTGGATTCCTTTTGTTTGGAGTTCTGTGCGCTTCTTGGACTTGTAAGTCTAATTCTTTCACCAGGTGGGAGAAGTTTTCTGTCACTATTTCTTTCAGTATGTTTTCGATATCTTGCTCTCTCTCATCTTCTGGGACCCCCATAATTCTGATGTTGGTTCACTTGAAGTTGTCGCAGAGTTTTCTTACATTATCTTCAATTTTCTGGATTCTCTTGCCTTCTTGCTTCTGCGGAGGAGTGTCTTCTGGCTCTTTTTGTTCCAAATCTTTGACTTGATTCTTGTGATCTTCCATTCTATTTTAGGTCTCTGTATAATATTTTTTATTTCAGACAATGTATTCTTTATTTCTTGTTGATTCCTTATTAATTCTAGTTGATCTCTTTTCATATCCTCATAGGTCTCGCTTATTTTATTGGCCTTTTCTAGGAGATTCTTAAACAACCTTATAAGTGTGGTTTTGAACTCTATATCCAGTCGCTTTTTGTCCTCCATTTCTTTTGTTTGTGATCTATTTTGTTGTCTCGGCATTTTTGCAGCTTCCCTGATGGGGCGGAGTTTCAGGGTGGAGCCTACAGCCTTGGCTTCCTTCAGCCCCACCCTGTGCAGCTCCTGAGTCTTAGTATTCCTCAGGGTCCTTCAGTACTCTCTGCAAGCACCTCTGAGAGTGAGGTGCCCTCGAGTTTTGCCTGCTACCAAACAGTCTAATCTCTCCTCCAATGGGCCCGGAACTGGGATTCAGTTCAGTTGGAAGTGGGATTGGAGGTGGCGTTCAGAACAGTCTGGAGCCCCTGTCTCCTTCCCGCCAGGGCAATCCCGTGGCACAGCCAGCTGTCCCTTCTCTGCGCGCAATGTGTGCGCCTCCAGGGGCTCTGCCTTTCACCGCTCCCGCAGGGTTTCGCCTTACAGCCCAAGCTCCCTCTGGATGAGCCTGGGTTCCCCAGGGTCTGGCCTAGAACTGGAATTCAGGGCAGTCGGAACTGGGGCTCAGCACAGTCCGGAGCTTTTGTCTCCCTCCTGCTAGGGCAATCTGGCAGCAGAGTCAACAGTCCGTCCTCTGCGCGCAATGTGCGCGACTCCGGGGGCTCTGCCTTTCGCCGCTCCCCTGGCATTCCGCCTCACCACTCAGGCTCCCTCTGTTTGAGCCTGGGTCCCCAGGGTCTGGCCCAGAACTGGGGTTCAGTGCTGTCGGAACTGGGGTTCAGCACAGTCTAGTTTTTCTCCTTCCCGCTAGGGAACGCCAGCCAGGCACTCAGCCTCCCCCTCCTCTCCGAGCGCACAGCGAGTCTCCGTACCTTAGGTTTTTACAGCTCCTCTGATTTTCCTTCTGGTTTTCTCTTTCCTTCTCATTGTAGAATTTCCAGTCAGTCAACTTTCCTGTAGTTCTGGGTGAAGTCCATTTTATATTTTAGTTGTATTTATTGAAATTGTGTGCGGCTGCAGTTAGGTGTTTACCTGTGCAGCCATCTTGGATCCTCCTCCGAGAAGTGTATGTGGGTAAGGTCTGCTGCTTGTTACTATAGACGCTTATAGCATACAAAGGGTTAACATTTCATGTAATAGTGCTTTGGTAGTGATGAACTCTTTTATCCTTTTTTTTTTTTTGTCTGGGAAACTATATAGTCTTTAGATTCTAAATGATAGCTTTGCTGGATTAAGTAATTTTGGTTGTATATAAGGCAACAAAAAGGACCCAATCAGAACAACAAAAAGAATCCAAAATATGAGTGTAGTGTAAGGAGCCTCTAAGGGTGCCAGAAGGAGAAGAAAGAGAACAATAAATTGAAAATCTATTTGAAAAAAATGACAAAACTTCCCTAATTTGGTAGAGGAAATAGACATAAAAGTCCAAGAAGTGAAATTTATTGTTCTCTTTCTTCTCCTTCTGGTCACAACAGAACAGGACTTACTTCAGTAGGGCTCTGGTGCCCACTGAGTCTGCCCCTTGAGCGTGTTGCCTGTGGAAGTAGTTAGGTGGTGGTGCTTAGACATGATCTTAAGCTGTCCTTGCTTTTCATCACTTTGAATATTTCTTGCCACTCCCTTCTGGCCTGCAAAGTTACTGTTGAAAAATCAGCTGACAGTCGTGTGGGTGCTCCCTTTTAGGTAACTAACTGCTTGCCTTTTGCTGCTTTTAAGATTCTGTCTTTAAACTTTTGCATTGTAATTATGATTTGTCTTGGTGTGGCCCTCTTGAGTTCATCTTGTTTGGGACTCTGCGCTTCTTTGACTTTTATGTCTATTTCCTTTACCAAATTAGGGAAGTTTTCTGTCCCTTGTTTCAAATAGACTTTCAATTTACTATTCTCTTTCTTCTTCTGGGACCCTCAGAGGCTTCTTATATTACCCTCACATTTTGGATTCTTTTTGTTGCTCTGATTGGGTCCTTTTTGCTGCCTTATATTCCAAATCGCTCATTTGATTCTTGGCTTCATCTACTCTGTTGATTCCTTGTTAATTATTTTTCATTTTAGTTAGTGTAGCCTTCATTTCTGATTGGTCCTTTTTTATGCTGTTGAGGTTCTTACCAAGTTCATTGAGCATCCTTATAATCATTCTTTAGAACTCTGTATCTAGTAGATTGCTTGTCTCCATTTTGTAATTTTTTTCTGGCGCTTTCTTCTCTTTCATTTGGAACATATTTCTTTGTCTCCACATTTTGTCAGCCTCTCTGTATTTTTTTTCTATATATTAGGTACAGCTGCTACATCTTCCAGCCTTGATATAGGGTGGCCTAATGTAGTAGATGTTCTGTAAGGGTTCAGTGGCACATTCTCCCCAATCTCCTAAGCTGGGCACTTGAAGTGCATCTGTGCCCTCCGAACCCCTTGTGTGGGCTGAGTACCCCTTCCTCTTGTAGTTGAGCCTTGATTACTGTTGGCAAGTCAATGGGAGGGATTTACCCCCAGGCCAATCAGCTGCAAGGACCACCAACCTCTGACCACTGTGGAGGATCAGCTGGGAAAGACCCACCCCATAGAACAGGACTTCCTTCAGTAGAGCTCCGATGCCCACTGAGTCTTCCACTTGAGCATGTTGCTTGTGGAGGCAGTTAGGTGGTAATGCTTTGACATGGTCTTAAACTGTCCACTGAGTATGCTGGCTCTGGGCTTCCTGGGAGATGCAGGCCAAGGTCAACTACCACCTGCGTTCTGTCCAGAGCCACCCAGCATACGCTACAAAGCGATCTGCAGATGGCTGCTACTTGTACTAGACTTGGGAGGTGCCTAGATGAGGCCAAGCTGGGAACCAAGGCTGGCTGGCTGCTGCAAGTGCTGGGCCTGGGACAATTTATTTTTTATTTTTATTTTTTTTAATATATTTTATTGATTTTTCACAGAGAGGGAGAGGGATCAGAGTAAGAAACATCAATGAGAGAGAGTCATCGACCAGCTGCCTCTTGCACACCCCCTACTGGGGATGTGCCCACAACCAAGGTACATGCCCTTGACCGGAATCAAACCCGGGACCTTTCAGTCCGCAGGCCAACACTCTATCCACTGAGCCAAACTGGTGCCGGCTAGGCCTGGGACAATTTAGCGAGAGGTGTGAGGCATGCTGAGCCAGATGCTGCTTGTTTGAGAGATTTTAGGAAAAGTTGAAGCCTGAGCCAAGACAGGCCATTTGTATTGGAAAGCCACTGGAATTTTGGGTTGGTCCAAAATTTGGGTGGGGCTGGGCCTCAGGGATTACTAGGGTGGGGCAAACAGTGTGAACCAGGTTGATGGAATGTCATATATGGCACCCACCTGCTGGTTCTGTTGGGGGGAGTCTCATCAAAGGAATAATGGCCTCTGCCAGCACTTCTGTCTAGGACAGTGGTTGGCAAACTCATTAGTCAACAGAGCCAAATATCAACAGTACAATGATTGAAATTTCTTTTGAGAGCCAATTTTTTAAACTTAAACTTCTTCTAATGCCACTTCTTCAAAATAGACTCACCCAGGCCGTGGTATTTTGTGGAAGAGTCACACTCAAGGGGCCAAAGAGCTGCATGTGGCTCACGAGCCACAGTTTGCCAACCATGGGTCTAAGAGGAAGCTGCCCCTCCAGCTCTCGCCCTGCTGCCAAACAATCCAGTTTCTCCCTGTATGTCTCTGGTGCCCTTGAGGCTGCTGCCCCATCACTGGAATTCAGAGAGAGTGAGTCTGAGTAAGTCCCAAGTATGTCCTGTGCATGGGCCATGTAAGAGAAACTGCCTGGGACTCCAGAAGCCCTCCATCTCCCTCAGCTTCAATACAGCCAGAAGCTATGGGGAATTTTCTTCCTGGCATTAGAATCCTGTGCTGGACAGCGTGGTGTGGTGCTGGGACTCCTCATTCCTCAGGGGAGAACTCTGTAGCTGAGATGTCCATCTGATTTTTATCTGCCACGTGTGTGTGGGGTGGACCAGCCCACTCTGTGTGTCCGCCCCTCCTACCAGTCTGCATATGACTTCTTTTTTTTCTTTAAATATATGTTATTGATTTCAGAGAGGGAGGAAGGGGGAGAAAGAGAGAGAAACATCAGTGATGAAAGAGAATCATTGATCGGCTGCCTTCTGCATGCCCTGCACTGGGAAACAAGCCCGAAACCCTGGCACGTGCCCTTGACTAGGAATTGAACCTGGGACCCTTCAGTCCACAGACCTATGCTCTATCCAGTGAGCCAGACCGGCGAGGACTGGATTTTTCTTTAATTCCCTAGTTGTAGGACTTTCATTCATCTATAGATTTCAGGTGGTTCTGAATGATGATTATTCTATAGTATGGTTTTGATGTAGTTATGGGAAGGGGTGAGTATTGTATTTACCTATGCCACCATCTTGAATGGAAGTCTCCAACACAATACTTATTTTTTAAAAATGTCGTGATGAGGATGTGATAAAGCAGGCACTGACACACTGTGTGTGGGAGTGTAAGTTAGTATTACTTTGATGAAAGGTATTTGACCCTGTGCATCAAGAGCATTAAGAATTTTCATCTTGCTCTAACTGGTTTGGCTCAGTGGATAGAGCATCGGCCTGTAGACTCAAGGGTCCCAGGTTAGATTCCGGTCAAGGGCATGTACCTTGGTTGTGGGCACATACCTAGTGGGGTGGGGGGTGTCGGAGGCAGCTGATTGATGTTTCTAACTCTATCCCTCTCCCTTCCTCTCTGTAAAGAATCGATGAAATATATTTTTTTAAAAGAAATTTTCATCTTAAGTAACTTTATTTCTATAAAATCATTCCAAGGAAATAATATATGCTCATCAAAGTACTCTATTTTTAGTATTAAAAATTGGAAACAATGAGTCTTCAACAATAAAGGATTAAATTACAATAAAGAATTATGGTACAGCCACAAGATGGACGTGGAAAAATGCTCAAATGATGCAATGTCAAGTGAGATAAGCAGTATACAGAATTAAAGATGACCACATTTTTTGTTTTAAAAAATATAGCCCTAGATGGTTTTGTTCCGTGGTTGAAGCATTGGCCTGTGGACTGAAGGGTACCGGGTTCGATTCCAGTCAAAGGCATGTACCTAGGTTGCAAGGTCAATCCCTGGAACAATGTCAGGGTGTGTATGGAAGGCAACCAATTTATTTGTCTCTCTCATATCACTATTTCTCTCTGTCTCACTCCCTCCCCCCCTCTCAAAAAATCAGTGGAAATATATCCTCTAGTGAGGATTTAAACAAATAAATATAGAAAAAGTCTAGGAGGAAATATAGGAAACTTATAATAGTATTTATATCTTCACAATTGGATGAAGGTGGTTTTCATTTTATTTTTTAAATTTTTATGTAGAGAATTTTCTATAAAAAACATACTTTTATCCTAAAAAATACTGAAAATAAATTTTGGTAGAAGAAAAATTCAGTTATAATCCCACTACTCGAACACAATAACTGTCTTTTAAGAAGGTGTCAAATTAATTTTATCGGGTCTAGTAATAATGTCGTTTTTAAACATTCGTTTAAAATCTTGCTTGGCGTTGACTTGTATTGACATAACCTTCAAACACGTGGTATCTACAGAACGTGTGAAGTGCAATTAACAAGTTTTGCTTGAAAAAGTTTGTGTTTGGTTTGGTTTTTGTTGCAAAACTAGGGCTAAGAAGATGGCAGATGAAGAGCATATTCGGCACTGCATGCTTTACGAGTTCCAATTAGGAAGAAAAGCAAGTGAGGCTGCAAAAAACATCTGTAGTGCTCTTGGTCAAGATGCAGTTAGCGCCAGAAAATGCCAGCGTTAGTTTGAGAAATTTCGCGAGGGAAATTTTTCGTTAGATGACAAGAGTGGTCGAGGCCGTGTGTCCAATTTTGATCAAGAAGCTCTTCAAGCTCTTTTGGTGCAAAATCCTCAAATTACCCAACAAGAGCTTGCGACAACTTTAAATTGTTCACAAAAAGCAATTTCCAATCAATTGCGTGCACTTGGCAAAGTCCAAAAGTTTGGAAAATGGGTTCCTCATGAGTTGACCGACAACAACCATAATCAAAGAGTCACAATTTGCAGTTCGCTCCTCTCTCGTCAAAACCGTTTGCCATTTTTAGAGCAAATTGTTACTGGAGATGAAGAATGGGTGCTGTATGTTAATTTGAAAAGGCGGCCTCAACGGTTGGACAAAAATGAGGCTCCGCAGCCCACGCCAAAACCTGACTTGTATGCGAAAAAGGTGATGTTGTGTGTTTGGTGGAATTTTAAAGGAATTCTTCATTATGAACTTTTACCATCTACCCAAACCATTACAAGTGCAGTGTATAGTGCCCAATTGGAAAGGTTAGCCCAAGCTTTAAGAGAAAAAGAACCCGCGCTGATTAATCGGAAGGGCGTAATTCTTCACCACGATAACGCACGACCGCATACTGCAAGAATCACTGCTGAAAAACTGCGCCAGTTGGAATGGGAAGTTCTCCCTCAACCTGCATATTCTCCTGATATTTCCCCTTCCGATTACCATTTGTTTCATTCTTTGCAAAACTTTCTTGGAAAAAAATTTAATAATGAAGAATGCCTCAAAAATGCATTGACCGAATTTTTTGCATCAAAATCACAAGAATTTTACAACAAAGGGATTAAAATGCTTCCTGAGCGTTGGGCACAAGTAGTAGAAAACAACGGCAACTATATTGTTGATTAAATTTTGTTGTATTGTTTAAATAAATTTGATTTAAAAAAAGTATTAGAAAACGACATTAATTATTACTAGACCTAATATTTCTCCTTTCTACTTCTGAAACTTTTTTTTTTTTTTTTTTTTTTTTTTTTTTTTTTTTTTTTTTTTTTTTTTTTAAATATATTTTATTGATTTTGTACAGAGAGGAAGGGAGAGAGATAGAGAGCTAGAAACATCGATGAAAGAGAGTCATCGATCAGCTGCCTCTTGCACACACCCCACTGGGGATATGCCCGCAGCCAAGGTACATGCCCTTGACCGGAATCGAACCCGGGTCCTTCAGTCCCCAAGCCGACGCTCTATCCATTGAGCCAAACCGGTCTCGGCATGAAACTTTTTTCTTTAAAAGGTATGCATTGCTCAAAAAAATGTTTTTTAAGAACTTGCTTTAAAGGGAAGAAATAAACTCATTCCTATGGGTCAAGGTTCTGTGTCCACAGGAGGCCCCTTCTCCAGCCTTTAGAAGTGCTCGCAGATGCCGAGACCGGTTTGGCTCAACGAATAGAGCATCGGCTTGGGGACTGAGGGGTCCCGGGTTCGATTCCTGTCAAGGGCATGTACCTTGGTTGCGGGCATATCCCCAGTAGGGGGTGTGCAAGAGGCAGCTGATCGATGACTCTCTCTCATCGATGTTTCTAACTATCTCCCTCCCTTCCTTTCTGTACAAAATCAATAAAATATATTAAAAAAAAAAAAAAAAAAAAAAAGAAGAAGTGCTCGCAAAGAAACTTCATGGGGTTCTCAGGCTTGGAGATGCACGATGCAGTTCTTGAGTACCTGCTGAACACCGTGCTTCTGGACGTACAGCTTACACCCCTTCAGACTCATTCTCCTCCAGCGGGAGGGTCAGTGGTGAGGCCATGGTGCTCACATCCTGCATCCTGGATAGATGGTGCTGGAGGGATGGAGCAGGGACTAGAGAATGCGGGGAGGGCTAGTGGGTCCCTGCACTGCAGCGGCACTGGCTTCCCACCGCCTCCCCTCACAACAACCGTTTTTATTTTTTCACATTACCTCCAAGTCTTTTTCTCTCTCACAATTGCATAATTTTACCTGATAGTATTCGTGTTGTTCAAAGTATATGTTTTTTTTTAATTTAAAAATTAGTATTGTTCAAGTGTTATTGCTCATTGTAGAAAATTATAGATAAGTAAAAAGGTGGTATAAACTTGTAATCCCACCACCAGAGAAAATCATTGTTGATTGTTACAAGGCTATGGCATTAGCTCAGGTGAGAAGTGATGAGGACTTTAAGTAAAGCAATGCTACTTGGGTTGAAGAAGATGGGATCTATTTGGGAGATATGTAGGAAGTACACTCAACCGTGCTTGCTGACTTAATTGTTATAGAAGGCAAGAAATAAGGAGGCATATAGGATTCAGTCATGCAGTCAATAAATATTTATAGTGTGCCTACCAAGTGCCAGGCACTGGGACATAGCAGTGACAAACATAGGTAAAAATTTTTCTTCTCATGGAGTTTCTACCCTAGTGGAAAAGAGACATACAGTAAACAAATAAACATAGCCCTGGCTGGGTGGCTCAATTGGTCAGAGCATTGTACCGTGCATCACAAGGTTGTGGGTTTGATTTCTGGTTAGGGCACATACCTAGGTTGATTCCCCGTCAGGGAGTGTATGTGAGGCAACCGTTTGAAGTTCCTTACATTAATGTTTCTCCCCCCGCCCCTTCCTCTCTCTAAAACAATAAGACCTATCCTCCAGTGAGGATTAAAAAAATCTGCTCCACTGGTGTGGCTCAATGGTTGAGCATTGACCTTTGAACCAGGAGGTCATGGTTTGATTCCTGGTCAGGGCACATTCCTGGGTTGTGGGCTCCATCCCCAGTGTGAAGGGAGTACAGGAGGCAACCAATCAATGATTCTCTCTAATCATTGATGTTTCTTTCTCTCCCTCTCCCTTTCTATCTGAAATCAATAAAAATACGTTTTATGAAAACACACAACAAACAAAACAAACTATATTAGAAATAAAAGAAGGTAAACCATAGCCGGTTTTGCTCAGTGGATAGAGCATCGGACTGCGGAATGAAGGGTCCCATGTTTCATTCTGGTCTAGGGCACATGCCCGGATTTCAGGCTTGATCCCCAGTAGGAGGTGTGCAGGATATAGCCAATCAATGATTCTCCCTCAAGATTGATGTTTCTCTCTCCCTCGCCCTCTCTGAAATAATATATATCTATATCTATATCTATATATATCTATATATATATATAGATATATATATATATATGAAGGTGATATGTTAGTAGTTGTGACTGGTTTGGGGTGGGGATGGTCCTGTTTTATTTATTTATTTTTAATTTATTAAGGTATTACATGTGTCCTTATTCTCCCTTTACCCCCTCATCCCCCTCATTCATGCCCTTACCCCCTTGTTGTCTTTGTCCATTGCTTAGACTTACATGCATGCATACAAGTCCTTTGGTTGGTCTCTCCCCCTTACCCCACCCTCCCCTACCTTCCCTTAGGTTTGAAGTTCTGATCCATGTTTCTCTGTCTCTAGATCTGTTTTTGTTCAACAAAAAGTTTATGTTGTTCATTATATTCCATAAATGAGTGAGATCATGTGCTATTTATCTTTCTCTGACTGGCTTATTTCACTTAGCATAGTGCTCTTCAGCTCCATCCATGTTGTTGCAAATGGTAAGAACTCCTTTTTTACCGCAGCGTAGTATTTACCACAGTTTTTTAACCCACTCATCTACTGATTGGGCACTTAGGCTGTTTCCAAATCTTAGCTATGGCAAATTGTGCTGCTATGAACATAGGGGTGCATATATCCTTTCTGATTGGGGTTTCTAGTTTCTTTGGATATATTCCTAGAAGTGGGATCACTGGGTCAAATGGGAGTTCCATTTTTAGTTTTTTGAGGAAACTCCATACTGTTGTCCACAGTGGCTGCACCCGTCTGCATTCCCACCAGCAGTGCATGAGGGTTTTTTTTCTCGGAATCCTCGCCAGTACTTGTCATTTATTGATATGTTGATGATAGCCATTCTGACAGGTGTGAGATAGTACCGCATTGTTGTTTTGGGGATGGTCCTGTTTTAGATAGGATAGACAGGAAAGTCTCTAATGAGGTGGTAGCATCTTAGCTAAGACTTGAAAATAAGAAAGATCCAGCTTTTTATCAAGTCAAAGGAAGGTCGATCTAGGCAAAGAGAAACAGCAAAATCAAAGACTGAGGCAGAAATGAGGTTGATGTGCTGGAGAAACTGGAGCTAGAGTACTCAGAGTGTACTAACCAGAAGCCAAAGGTGGAAGAGAATGAGGAATGAACGAATAATCAGTATTTAAAATGCAACAGAGAAGTCAAGTAAGAACTGAAAAGTATCCATTATTTTGGCAATTGGGAGATCAGTGGAGTGGTAGGATAGGAAATAGATCAATTCTGAATGGATTAAGGACTTAGATGTGTTAGGCAAAAAATTTTTACTTTGTCTTTGTTTTGTTTTGTTAATCCTCACCTGAGGATATTTTCTTATTGATTTTTAGGGAGAGTGGAAGAGAGGGGAAAAGACAGAGAGAAACATCAATGTGAGAGAAACACATATCAATTGGTTGCCTCCTGCACGAACCCTGACCAGGCCTGGTCCAGGGAAGAACCTGCAACCAAGGTATGTGCCCTTGTCCGGAATGGAGCCGGGGACCCTTTGGTCTGTAGTCCAATGCTCTATTCACAGCCAAACCGGCTAAGGCAATTTATTTTTATTTTTATTTTTTTACTTTTTAGACAAAAATGTGAGAGAATATTTCTGTAACTCCAGTTTAGGGAAGGATTTCTTAGACAAAACCTTAAAAGCACAAACCATAAAAGAAAGTTTGATATATTTGACGGTGTTAAAATACCAACGTCTATTAAAAGACTTCATTGATCAATAAATATATACTTTTTAAGAAAGACATAAACGGCTTAAACCGGTTTGGTTCAGTTGGCCTGCAGACTGAAAGGTCCCAGGTTCGATTCTGGTCAAGGGCATGTACCTTGGTTGCAGGCACATCCCCAGTGGGGGTATGCAGGAGGCAGCTGATCGATGTTTCTAACTCTCTGTCCCTTTCTCTTCCTCTCTGTAAAAATCAATAAAAAATATATTTAAAAAAAGACAAACAGGCTGCATGGTCTGGCAAAAGATATTTGCAATTCATATAACTGGTAAAGAATAACTTTCCTTTGTGTGTGTGTGTGTGTGTGTGTGTGTGTGTGTGTGTGTGTGTATTTATTTATTTATTCAGGATATATATATATATAAACTATTGTACATCAATAAGAAAAAGACAAGCCACCCAATAGAAAGTTAACCAAAAGACATATATAGGCATTTCACAGAAGAGGACACAGGAAAAACCAATGAATAATGAAAAAATGACCAAGATCAGGGAAATGCAAAGTCCAACCACAATCAGATCACTTATACTTATCAGACTGACAAATATTACAAAGTCTGGTAACACCGGTGTTGTTGAGGAGGTTGTGCAATAGAAATCTTGCTACAGAAGTGTACCATCACTTTGGATACATTTTGTCACATAGTAAGTCTGAACATGGTTATAGGCATATCTAGTTTTTGTTTGTTTGAAATATATTTTTATTAATTTTAGAGAGGAAGGGAGAGGGATAAAAAGATAGAAACATCAATGATGAGAGAGAATCATTGATCAGCTACCTCCTGCACTCCCTACACTGGAGATCGAGCCCACAACCTGGGCATATGCCCTGACCAGGAATCGAACCATGACCTCCTGCCAGTCAGGCCAATTTTATCTTTCTGAGACTAGCTTTTAAGCTTTTTTAGAGCCAGAATCAAAGCAGCCTGTTAGTCTCAGGCTAATTTTGCTCCACTACTTAGGCAAAGCCCTTCTCAGTATTCCACCTAGTGTCTTGTTTTTTTGTTTTTAATATATTTTATTGATTTTTTTTACAGAGAGGAAGGGAGAGAGATAGAGAGCCAGAAACGTTGATGAGAGAGAAACATCGACCAGCCGCCTCCTCTACACTCCCTACCGGGGATGTGCCCGCAACCAACGGACATGCCCTTGACCAGAATCGAACCCGGGACCTTTCAGTCCGCAAACCGACGCTCTACCACTGAGCCAAACCGGTTTTGGCCCACCTAGCGTCTTGTGAGTTATGTAAGTTTTCTCACTTGAACTGGTGGGAACACAAAGCCATCTAGTCCCTGTGTGAGCTTTGAGTATTTTCCGCTCTAATACTTTCAGGTGGTTCTTTCTCCAACTTTAGGTAGTTTCTTTACTTTCATTCGCTACTCAATACTCAAGGGGCATCCTCTGCAAATCTCCAGAGCTTTCTCTTTGTACATCTCTCTGCTCTCCTGTAGTGTCCTGTGAACTTGAGCTTCCTTGTCCTCCCTGGACTCCCAACTATGTCTTCTCAACTCAGAGAGACTGCTGGGCTCCACTTGGGTTTCACTTATCTGTCCTGTGGCTTAGAATCTATCTCCAGATAGTATGCTAGGACAATCATATGACTCATCTGGTTTGTTTCTCCTCTTTCTGTGACCATTATTATGTGCTGCCTGATGTGGAATGTCTGAAAAGTGTTGTGTCATATACTTTGCCCATTGTTATTTCAGGGAGGAGGATAAATTAGTCAATCTTGGGCAGAATTGAAAGTCTTTTCTGGCTTTTTGTGATATGGGGGTTTAACATTTTAGCTGTCATATTTTTCTGGGCAACAAAGAAGTCTAGGATGTGGCTCCGAGAGTGGAGGCTGAAATGGAATGGAAAACAAAGTTCCTGGATAAAGGCAGAGTAGGAAATGGAAAGCTGGATTGTTAGATGCATCATTCATATTTCTGCTCAACACACAAATTAAGTGGGGGGTGGAAACTGTCATCACAGGGGCATGAGAATGATAAAAGGAATAAATTAACAGTGGTTTTGGAGAACTGTGAAGTATTTTCTGTAGCTGGAATATACAGTACCTAAGAAGCCATGTCAGGAAATAAAGTAGACTGGTGACTAGAAGGATGCTCTCTGTCATACTAAGGAATTTGGGTATTTTCTTGCTGGCAATCGAAAAAGTTAAGAAATTGGGAAGCCAGGAGTCAGATGGTTACCTAGATTAATTCTGGAGTTTTAGCTGATGACAAGACACAGGGCAGAAATGAAAACTGAAAGCTAGATTAAAGAATTCTTCCTGAATAAGGAGGTTGGGGTGATAGTTTTAGAGTTGTGTAAGCAGTTACGAAGCCAGGTACTATGAGCCTCAAAGGAACAAAAATTATTTCCCCATGAGTGATGGACTTGGCAACAAGGAGCGAGGAGGAAGCTTTCCTCATCTGTCCACTGCCGTCTTTGTGGGAGTCAGTGTGAGAGAAGAGGCAGTCTCCTTCAGGAGGAGACGCAGGAAAACAGGAGCTTCAGGAGAGAACCGCAGTTCAGTAAAGGCAAGGGATGGAAGGTACTGTTCAGTGGAGAAAACCAGGGCGTAGTATAGTTTGTTTTTCATGGAACAGGAGCCCCAGAGAGTGCAGTGGAAAGGGCTCTGAGAAAAGCAAACAGTGAGAAAAACAAGTCGAGGGTGTTTGTGGAGGAAAAAAAGCATCTTGGACTCTAATATTAGTTTTCACTTCTTTTCCAATCTTGTGAAGGTGGCAACCCCTTCTGTTCTCTATAGTAGTCTTCTCTTATCCATAGCTTCACTTTTTGTGGTTTCAGTTACCTCCAATCAACCATGGTTTGAAAATATTAAATGGAAAATTCCGGAAATAAGCAATTCATAATTTTTAAATTGTGCGTTGTTCTGAGTAGGGTGATGAAACCTCAAGCCATCTCACTCTGTCCTACTCAGGACATGAATTATCCCTTTGTCCAGCATAAATACGCTATATGCTCTCAGCCTATTAACATGTAGTAGCCCTCTCCATTATAAGATTGATGATCAAAGGGAGAGAAAGGCCACAGTTACATAACTTTTATTATAGTATATTGTTATAACTGTTTTATTTTCTTATTATTGTTAATCTCTCGCTGTGCCTAATTTATAAATTTAACTTTATCATAGGCATCTATGTATAGGAAAAAAACGTAGTGTACAGGTTGGGGCAAAAGTAGGTTTACAGTTGTATGGAAAATAATACAATAATTAATAAATAATAATACAAGAACAAATTGTGTTTTATTCACAACTATCAACCTACTTTTGCTTCACCTTGTATATAGAGTTCAGTACTACCTGCGGTTTCAGGCATCCTCTGCGGGTCTTGGAACCTACCCCCTGAGATAATGGGGGACTACTGTATTGTCACTCTTTCTTTAATGCCATTCTATTTATTTACTTATTTATTTATTAAATTTTAATTGACTAAATTTTTTTTTTTGTTAATCATCACCTGAGGATATTTTCCCCATTGTTTTTTTTTAAAGTAGAAGGGTGTAAGGGAGGCAGAGAGAGGGCGGGAAGAGACGTTGATGTGAAAGAGACACATGGATTGATTGCCTCCCGCATGCGCACTACCCAAGGGCCAGGAATCAAACCCACAACCCAGGTACATGGTCTTGACTAGTGTGCTGGCCAACACTCCAACTACTGAGCCACACAGGCCGGGGCTTAATTGATTTTTTTTTTGAAAGAGAGATAAACATCAATTTGTTGTTCCACTTATTTATGCATTTTATTGATTACTTCTTGTATGTACCTTGACCCAAACCCACAACCATCGCGTACCAGGATAATGCTCTAATCAAGTAAGCTACTGGCCAGGGCTTTAATGTCATTCTTGTGGGTTTTTTTTTTTTTTTTTTAATGATGTTTTACTATAGTGACATTTTCTTTTTTATATATATTTTTATTGATTTTAGAGAGGAAGGGAGAGGGAGAGAGAGATAGAAACGTCAACGATGAGAGAGAATCACTGATAGTCTGCCTTTTGCACCCCCCCCCCCAAAAAAAAACACCCAAAAACTGGGGATCAAGCCCTCAACCCAGGCATGTGCCCTTGGCTGGAATTGAACCTGGGACCTTTCAGTCCACAGACCAACGCTCTATCCATTGAGCCAAACCAGCTAGGGGTTTAATGCCATTTTTAATGTGCTCTATTACAATCAATTTTAGTTTCACTTGAACATATTTCTAACTCTTACTTTGTTTTCTGTCTAAAATCCATATAATCAGATTAGGATGTCTCTAAGTAAATAATATCGCTAGCCCTTATGCATTGTGCTCTCTCTGTAGCAGAAAAACCCTCTCATTCTAATATCTTAGGAGGCTAAATTGTTTTCTCTGACACTATCAAATAGCTCTGTATTCACTACTGATCATATCCTCCCTGCTCTTCCAGAACCCCTGCTTTCAGTAGGAGTAGAAAATGGAAATGCCCTCTTATGCTCCTTAGTTTTCAGATTTTTGTCCAGGCATCATTCCATAGAAGTGCTTTGCAACTTACTTGTAGAAGTGCCATTCAATCATGTATGAGGCGCTTGGAGAGCAGATAGAGGTCAGAAAGTTGGTTGATTCTATAACATCCTACAGATTCACAGTATTTACAACAACCTCATCCCCTTATAACATTACATAGAGTATTTAATTTTTGTATACATAATGTATAGTGCAAAAAATAAAATGTACAGAAAGCTATGTGGTAAAGAGTAAGTTTTCCTCCCCTTTCTATCCCTCAATTTACTTTTTTTCCCTGTAGGCAGTTATCAGTTTGTAATATTTTCCCAAAAATATTAAATTAATTTATTAACATATATTTATATATTCCTTGAAGAAAAAAAAAAACACCACAAATTGTAGCATTATATGCTCACTGTTTTGTACCTTGCTTTTTTTTTTTCCTTCACTGATTTCTGGAGAGGAAGGGAGATGGAGCAAGAGAGAGAAACATCTATCGGTTGCTTCCCACATGCCCCCCACGTATCAACCTGGACATGGAATTGAACCAGTGACCTTTTGGTGCATGGGTTGACACTCAACCAACTGAGCCACACTGGCCAGGGCAGCACCTTGCTTCTTTTACTTAACAGCATGTGCTGGAACTCTTCCCAAGTAAGTCCATATAGAGTTGCTCATCATTTTTGTGATTGCATAGTATTTCACTGCTAGCTGTACCATGGTTTATTTAATCAATTTCCTACTGGTAAACTTTTAGATTACCTCCAACTTTTAGCTCTTGCAAACAGTTGTTTTAGTGAATACTTTTTGTACATGTGTCATTTCAAACATGTATTTACAGGCTATATATAGAGTAATATATAGATTATAAAGAAATTAAATATAGAATACATCCCTTGAAGTGGAATTCTAGATCAAAGACTATAGCACAATGATTTTTTTTAAATTAACAAAAAATTTCAATTACAGTTTACATTCAATGTTATTTTGTATTAGTTTCAGGTGTGCAGCATAGTGGCACTATGACTTTTGATTGGCCATGAGGAGGCTCTATCCAGTGATTATTGAACACCGTGGCAGCAAGTCATCCATTCCACATCCATTTCTGCTACTGCTGCCAAGGGCAACTGTTTCCACTTCTTTTTGTTTTACTTACAGAATCCTTCCTCTTCTGCGGAGTATGTGATAAGACATTTTGTCTAGTGGTTCTGTGTAATACCTTCATGGAGAATGCTTATGCTTCATATCTGTGTTGTAATGTTTCTGGTTCAACTTGTTATTCTTTTCATCTTCTTCTACTTATCATCATAACCTTGGTTATGGAAACCCTCTGCTAACTATCTAGAATCTTCCCTCTCCTTTTTCCTAAACCCCTTTTTACTACACCTCTTTCTCCCCCTCTTCCTTCTTATTTTCCTTTCCCTTCTCTTTTTTTCTTTTCCTATCCCCTCTTCCTCCTACTACTTTGTAATGTTATTTTGATATGTCAGTTTGGTTAAGCTATAGTTATTTTTTTATTGTTAGATATTTATTTACAATAAAACTCTTTTGAAACTTTACTCAGTCCTCAGTTATTGAATCAAACTAATTTTCATGTGCAGGTAGGTATTTTGTCGATGTGATTAAAGTCCATAACCAGTTGACTTTAAGTAAGGGAAATGATTCTAGGTAATCTGGGTGGGCCTGATCCAATCAATTGAAAGACCTTAAGAGCAGAGCTGAGGCTTCCCTGATGAAGAAGAAATTCCTGCAGTGAACCGTAAGTAGCTTCGGTCTGTGTTTAAGAGTTCCGGCCTGTCCTTTTTGAGAGACTATGCTATGAATTTTGGACTTGGTTAGCCAGTCCCCACAACTATGTAAGCCTATTTCTTACAATAAAATCTCTTTTTCTAAAGGAACTTTATTTTTCAATTACAGTTTACATTCATTATTATTTTGTATTAGTTTCAGGTTAGACAATCATACTTTACAAAGTGTCCCCCCCGCCCTATATTTCTAGTACCCACTGGGCACCATACATAGTTATTGCAATATTATTGACTCTCTACCCTATGCTTTACTTTAGATCCCCATAACTATTTTGTAACTACCAGTTTATACTTATTTCTTTTTCTAATATATTTTATTGATTTTCCACAGAGAGGAAGGGAGAGGAATAGAGAGCCAGAAACGTTGATGAGAGAGAAAACATCGACCAGCTGCCTCCTGCACACCCATTACCGGGGATGTGCCCACAACCAATGTACATGCCCTTGACCTGAATCGAACCTGGGACCTTTTAATCCACAGACCTACGCTCTATCCACTAAGCCAAACCGGTTTTGGCAGTTTATACTTCTTAATCCTTTCACTTTTTTCACCTAGTCCCCCAACCATCTCCCCTGGGGCAACCATCAATCTGTTTTTTGTCTATGAGTCTGTTTCAATTTTGTTATTTTCATCTTTTAGATTTCATTTAGCCTAATTAACACCTTCTAAATTCATCAGTGCTATTGCAAATGGTAAGATTTCATTTGTGTTATGGCTGCATAATATTCCATTGTATGTATGTATTACCACATTTTTATGCACTCACCTATTGATGAACACTCAGGCTGCTTCCATATCTTGTATATTGTAAATAATGGTGTAATGAACATAGGGGTATATCTATTCTTTCAAATTAGTATTTCAGATTTCTTTGGATACATGCCCAGAAGTGGAACATCATTGGAGTATAAGACAGTTCCGTGCTTAATTTTTTAAGGACCCTCCATACTGTGTTCCACGGTGGCTGCACTAGTGTGTATTCCCACCAATAGTGCACAAGGGTTCCCTGTTCTCCACATCCTCACCAACACTTATTGTGTGTGGATTTATTGATGATAGCCATTCTGACAGGTGTGAGGTGAAATTTTTTTTAGAATTGACTTTATTGGGATGACAAGGGTTAATAAAATTACATAGGTTTCAGGTGTACAGTTCTATAACACATCATCTGTATATTGTATTGTGTTTCACCATCCCAAGTCAAGTCTCCCTCCCTCACCACTTATCCCACTTTTACCCTCTCCTACCTTTCCCATCCCCCTCTGTTTATGAGTTGTTGTTTTTTAATCCTCACCCAAGGGTATGTTTTTTATTTATTTTAGATAGAGAGGAAGGAAGACGAGAGAGAAACACTGATTTGGGAAATATTAATTGGTTGCCTCCTGTATGTACCCCAAACAGGGATTGAACCCACAACCTGGGTATGGGCCCTGACTGAAAACCGAACCTACAACCCTTCCATGCACAGGATGGTACTCCAACTAACTGACCAGGGCTATGAGCTGTTTTTTTTTGTTTGTTTGTTTTTTGAGGGTTTTTTTTGTTTTGTTTTGTTTAGTTTTGTTTTTTTGCTTAATCATTTCACCTTTTTCATCCAGTGCCCACTCTCCCACCCCACTCCCGACAGCTGCCAGTCTGTTCTCTGTATCCATGAGTTTATCTCCATTTTGTTTGCTGGTTTATTTTGTTCATTAGATTCCACATATAAGTAAAAACATTTAGTACTTGTCCTTCTTTGACTGGCTTATTTCACTTAGCATAATACTCTACAGGTCCATCGATACTTTTGCAAAGGATATGATTTCCTTATTTTTTTCAGTCCTTACCCAAGGATAGATATGTTTATTGATTTGATAGGTAGAGAGAGATAGAAACATTGATTGGTTGGCTCTCAGACATGCCCCAAGATTGCTATGGCTCTTTGAGGTCTTTTGTGGTTCCAAATAGATTTTTGGAATATTTGCCCCAATCGAGGACTGGGAATCAAGCTGGTAACCTTTTTGGTGTATAGGATG
Organism: Pipistrellus kuhlii; assembly: GCF_014108245.1. NCBI lineage: Eukaryota > Metazoa > Chordata > Mammalia > Chiroptera > Vespertilionidae > Pipistrellus > Pipistrellus kuhlii. The sequence continues at coordinate 3,624,844 of NW_023425541.1, forward strand.
ATACTCCAACCAATTGAGCCAGAGAGAGAAACATCAATTTGTGGTTCCACTCATTTATGCATTCATTAGTTAATTTTTGTATGTGCCCTGACTGGTGATCAAACCCACAACCTTAGCACATTGGGATAATGCTCTACCTACCTACCTAGCCAGGGCTGTACCACAGCTTTTTTATCTACTCATCTACTGATGGACATTTGGGCTGTCTCTTAATCTTGGCTATTGTAAATAATGCTGCAGTGAACAGAGGGGTTCTTATATTCCTTTGAATTGGTGTTTCAGTTTCTTTGTATATTTTCACAAGGCAGTTCAACTTTTAAATTTTTCTAGAAACTCCATATTGCTTTCCACAGTGGCTACACCAATCTGCATTCCCACCAACAGTGCACAATGGGTTCCTTTTTTTCCACATCCTCACCAAAACTTTTTTGTTGATTAATTAATGATAGCCATTCTGACAGGTGTGGGGTGATACCTCATTGTGGTTTTAATTTGCATTTTTCTGCTGTTACTGACATTGAACATCTTTTCACATGTTTTTTGGCCATCTGTATTTCCTCTTTGAAGAAGTATCTATTCAGGATCCTTGCCCATTTTTAATTGGATTGTTTGATTTTTGGTGTTGAATTTTATAATTTCTTTATGAATTGTGGATATTACCCCTTATCTGATGTATCATTGGTGAATATGCTCTCCCATTCAGTGGGTTGTCTTTTCATTTGTTAATGGTTTTCTTTGCTGTGCAAAAACTTTTTAGTTTGATGTAATCCCATTTGTTTATTTTTTCTTTGTTTCTCTTACCCAAGGAGATATATTAGAAAAAATATTGCTACAAGAAATGTCGGAGATTTTACTGCTTCTTTTCTTCCAAGTTTAACATTTAAGTCTTTAATTCAATTTGAGTTGTCTATGGTGTAAGCAGGTGGTCTAGTTTCATATATGTGCAAGTGTCTGTCCAATTTTCCCAACATCATTTATTGAATAAACAATCTTTAGCCCTTTGTATGTTCTTGCCTCCTTCATCAAATAATTATTGACCGTAAAGGTTTGAGCTTATTTCTGGGCTTTCTCTTCTGTTCCATTAGTCTATATGTCTGTTTCTTATTGCCATTACAATACTGTTTTGATTACTGTGGCCTTGTAGTATACTTGGATATCAGATAGTGTGATTCTTCCAATTTTGTTCTTCTTTTTTAAGATTACTATGGCTCTACAGGGTCTTTTGTGGTTCCATATAGATTTTTGGAATATTTGTTCCTGTTCTGTGAATATGCTACTGGTACTTTGATAGGAATTGTGTTAAATATATATTGGTTTGAGTAGTATAGACATTTTAAATATATTCTTCCTGTTCATGAACACAATATATGCTTTTTTGTATCTTCTTCAATATCTTTCTTCAGTGTCTTACAATTTTCGAGTACAGGTCTTTTACATTCTTTGTTAAATTTATTCCTACGTATTTTATTTGTTTACTAAAGGCCCAGTGCATGAAAATTCATGCAATGGAGGGAGTATCCCTCAGTCTGGCCTGCCCGCTCTCACAGTCCAGGAGCCCTCAGGGGCGGGAGGCGACCCGGCAATTAAGGGAAGGCAGCACCCCATCACACCTCTGCTGTTGCCACTGCCAGCAGCACAAGCCTCGGCAGCACTGATTACCTGAGTCTCAGGCAGCCCTGAGCGGCTGAGCAGCCATCATATGAGGCATGCCTGCACCTCAAGCCGGCCCTGGGCAGGTGGGAAGCAACCAACCGAGGATTGCCTGCAACTTGGGCTGGCCCTGGGTGGCTGAGAAGCTGAGAGGACTCTGGAGGCAGGCACACAGAGCAACTGCGCCTGCCTGGGGGTGGACCTGGCCTTGCCACCTGCCTTCTGCCCCAGTGGGGCTAAGGGGACTGGGCACCACCATCTTGTGGCTATGGGTGCGTGACTTTCAGAGCGTGACAGTCAATTAGCATATTCCCTTTTTATTGGATGTGGGTACCACCATCTTTGAGGGCGGGGCATCAATTAGCATATTCCCTCCTTATTGACTGTGGGCACCACCATCTTTGCAACGGCGTGAAGGTCAATTAGCATATTCCCTCTTTATTAGATAGGATTTATTTTTCTTTTTAATTGTCTAAAGTTTTTTTAAAATATATTTTTATTGATTTCTTTTTTTTACAGAGAGAAAGGTAGAGGGATAGAGAGATAGAACCATCAAATGAGAGAGAAACATCGATCAACTGCTTCCTTCACACCCCTACTGGAGATGTGCCTGCAACCAAGGTACATACCCTTGACTGGAATCGAACCTGGGACCCTTCAGTCCATAGGCCAATGCTCTATACACTGAGCCAAACACATTAGGGCTAAAGTTTTACATATATCTTCTTTTTCCCCAAGTGACCCCCCTCAGCCATTCCCGCCCCAGGTAAACCCAACCACCTCAGTGCCTGTGTCCACTGGATATGTTAATATGCATGCATAAAAATCCCTTGGTTACTCTCTAACAGTCCTCCCACAACCTCCCCTGCCATTTGTCTCTGGATCTATTCTTGTTCATCAAATTATGTTGATCATTATATCCCACATATGAGTGAGATCATGTGATCTTTATCTTTCTCTGACATTTCACTTAGGATAATGCTCTCCAGTTCCATCCATGCTGTTACAAATGATAGTTACTTTTAAAAATATATATATATATTATTGATTTTTTACAGAGAGGAAGAGAGAGGGATAGAGAGTTAGAAACATTGATGAGAGAGAATCATCAATCAGCTGCCTCTTGCACACCCCCCACTGGGGATGTGCCCGCAATCAAGGTACATACCCTTGACCGGAATTGAACCTGGGACCCTTCAGTCCGCAGGCCGATGCTCTAGCCACTGACCCAAACCGATTTAGGCAAAAGTTCCTTCTTTTTTTATAGTGGCAGAGTATTCGATTGTGTAGATGTACCACAGTTTTTTAATCCATTCATCTGCTGTTGGGCACTTAGGCTGTTTCCAAATCTTACCTATGGTAAATTGTGCTGCTATGAACATAGGGGTGCATATATCTTTTCTGATTCGTGTTTCTAGTTTCTTAGGATATATTCCTAGGAGTGGGATTACTGGGTCAAATGGAAGTTCCATTTTTAACTTTTTGAGGAAACTCCATACTGTTGTCCACAATGGATGCACCAGTCTGCATTTCCACCAGCAGTGCACGAGGGTTCCTTTTTCTCTGCATCCTCGACAGCACTTGTTGTTTGTTGATTTGTTGATAAGAGCCATTCTGGCAGGTGTGAGATAATATCTCATTGTTGTTTTGATTTGCCTCTCTTGGATGATTAGTGACTTTGAACGGTTTTCGTATGTCTCTGGGCTTTATGTCCTCTTTTGAAAAATGTCTATTTAGATCCTTTGCCCATTTTTTAATTGGGTTATTTTTCTTCCTTTTGTTAAGTTGTATGAGTTCTCTATAAATTTTGGAAATTAAACCTTTATCAGAAATTATCATTGGCAAATATGTTCTCCCATACAGTGGGCTTTCTTATTGTTTTGTTGATGGTTTCTTTTGTTGTGCAGAAGCTTTTTATTTTGATGTAGTCCCATTTATTTTTCTCCTTAATCTCTATTGCCCTAGAAGCTGTGTCTCTAAAGATACTACTACGACATATGTCTGCTATTTTTTTATCTATGGAGTGTTGTAGGATTTTTATGGTTTTCCATCTTACATTTAAGTCCTTTAGCCATTTCGAGTTTGTTTTTGTGTATGATGTAAGGTGGTGATTAAGTTTCATTTTTTTGCATGTATCTGACCAAATATCCCAGCACCATTTATTGAAGAGACTGTCTTAATTCTATTATATGCTCTTGCCTCCTTGTCAGATATTAATTGAGCATAATGGCTTGGGTCTCTGTTCTATTCCATTGGTCTATATGTCTGTTCTTCTGCCAGTACCATGCAGTTTTGAGAACCGTGGCTTTGTAATATAGCTTGATATCTGGTATTGTGATCCTTCCAACTTTGTCCTTCTTTCTTATGATTGCTGTGTCTATTTGGGGACTTTTTTTATTCCAGATGAATTTTTGGAGAGTTTGTACTAAATCTTTGAAATATACCGTTGGTATTTTAATGGGTATTGCATTGAATATGTAGATTGCTTTGAGTAGTATGGACATTTTAATTATGTTGATTCTGCCAGTCCATGAACATGGTATGCTCTTCCATTTGTTTATGTCTTCCTCTATCTCTATTTTCTATGTCCAGTGGTTTTCCAAGTACACGTCTTTTACATCCTTAGTTAAATTTATTGCTAGGTACCTTAACTTTTTTGGTGCAATGGTAAATAGGATTGTTTTTTTTTTTCTCTTCTCTTTCTGTGAGTTCATTATCCTACCTACTAAAAGAGTAATATGCAAATTAACCATCACTCTGCTCCACAGGCCATGCCCACAAGCCATGCCCACAAGCAATCACAGTGAGTATGCAAATAAACCCAACCAAGATTGCTACAGCCACAGAGAGCAGAAGGGAGGCGATTCCCCGGCAACAGAGGAAGCCAAGCTTTCTGCCTGCCCTTGCCGGCCTAAGCCTCCTCTCAAGGCTACAAAGTTTCAATTATAGAAGGTAAACAAATCTGCCAAGACCGGTTTGGCTCAATGGATAGAGCATCGGCTTGGGGACTGAAGGGTCCCGGGTTCAATGCCGGTCAAGGGCATGTACCTTGGTTGCAGGCATATCCCCAGTCGGGGGTGTGCAAGAGGCAGCTGATCTATGACTCTCTCTCATCGATGTTTCTAACTCTCTATCTCTCTCCCTTCCTCTCTGTACAAAATCAATAAAATATATTAAAAAAAAAAAAAAAAAAAGAAGGTAAACAAATCCAAACAGAAATGGCTGCCCCCACAGAGTGAGCAGGAGGCTTGGCTTCACTTCAGACTACAAAGTTTCAATTGTAGAAAGTATACCAGATACCAGGGCCTCCGCTTGGGTCGCTGGGGGGCGTGGCCAGTCTGCTAACCACCACAGGCCCCTCACTCAGGCTGCCCCACCCTGATCAGGGACACCCTTCAGGGCAAACCAGCTAGCCCCCACCTGTGCACCAGGCCTCTATCCTATCTAATAAAATAGTAATATGCAGATTGACCATCACTCCAACACACAATAGCTGCCCCCATGTGGTCAAAGATCCTTCCCCAATGTGGACATAAGATGGCCACCACAAGATGGCCAGCAGGAAAGGCAGTTGGGAGGGACCAGGCCTGCAAGGTAGGGCAGTTGTGGGTGATCAGGCAAGTAGGGGAGGGCAGTTGTAAGGCACCAAGCCTGCAAGGGAGGGCAGTTGAGGGACCAGGCCTGCAAGGGAGGGCAGTTGAAGGTGATCACCCCTGCAGGGGAGGGCAGTTAGGGGTGACCAGGCTGGCAGAGGAGGGAAGTTGGGGACAAACGGGCTGGAAGGGGAGCAGTTAGACATCAATCAGGCTGGTATGGGAGTGGTTAGGGGGTGATCAGGCTGGCAGGCAGAAGCAGTTAGGGGCAATCAGGAAGGCAGACAGGGGAGCAGTTGGGAGCCAGCAGTTTTTGGTTGTGAGAGGGATGTCCGACTACCCGTTTAGGCGTGATCCCTAAAGGGTGGGATTGAGCCTAAATGGGCAGTTGGACATCCCCTGAGGGGTCCCTGATTGGAGAGGGTGCAGGATGGGCTGAGGGACAAACACTCCTCCCCCCATGCACAAATTTTGTGCACCGGGCCTCTAGTTAGTGTATAAGAAGGCCATAGATTTCCGGTGTTAATTTTGTATCCTGCGACATTGCCAAATGCATTTATTAGCTCTATTTTTTTTTAATTTTTTTTTTTATGGAGTCTTTGGGGTTTTCTATGTATACTATCATGTCATCTGCAAATAAGGACAGTTTTATTTATTCTTTTCCAATTTGGATGCCTTTTATTCATTGTGTCTGATCGCTATGGCTAGCACTTCCAGTACTATATAGAATAGGAGTGGTGAAAAAGGGCATCCCTGTCTTGTTCCCGTTCTTAGGGTAAATGAGTTTAGTTTATATTTTGGTATGATCCCTCTATTCCCACTTTGCTGAGAGTTTTTATCAAGAAAGGGTGTTATATTTTGTCAAATGCTTTTTCAGCATCGATTGATATGATTATATGATTTTTGTCTCTCAGATTGTTTATGTGATGTATCACATTTATTGATTTGCAGATATTGTACCATCCTTGTATCCGGAATAAATCCCACTTGGTCATAGTGTTTGATCTTTCTAATGTAATGCTAAATCCAATTTTCTAGAATTTTGTTGACGAATTTAGCATCTTTGTTCATCAAGGATATTAGCCTGTAGTTCTCTTTTTTTGTGGTGACTTTATCTGGTTTTGGAATTAGGGTAAAGAGCTTGGAAGTGTGCCCTCCTCTTGAATTTTTGGGAATAGACTGAGGAGGATAGGTTTTAGTTCTTCTTTGAATGCTTGGTAGAACTCCCCTGTAAAGGGGTCCAGACCAGGGCTTTTGTTTGCTGGAATAATTTTTTTAAATTTCTTTATTGATTAAGGTATTACATATTTGTCCTCATCCCTCCATTACCTTCCCAACTCTCACCCCACTCATGCCCTCACACCCCTCTTGTCTGTGTCCACTGGTTAGGTTTATAAGCATGCATAGAAGTTTTTTGGTTGATCTCTCCCCCTTACCCCCACCCTCCTCTACCATCCCTCTGAGATTTGACAGTCTAATCGATACTTCCCTGTCTCTGGGTCTGTTTTTGTTCAACAATTGATGTTGTTCATTATTTCCCATAGACGAGTGAGATCATGTTATGTTTATCTTTCTCTGATTGAGTTATTTCACTTAGCATAATACTCTCCAGTTCTACCCATGTTGTTGCAAATGGTAGGAATTCCTTTTTTTTTTTTTTTATCACAGCATAGTATTCCATTTTGTAGATGCACCATAGTTTTTTAATCCACTCATCTGCTGATGGGCATTAGGCTGTTCCAAATCTTAGCTATGGTAAATTGTGCTGGGATGAACATAGGGCTGCATATATTATTTCTCATTGGTTTCTAGATTCTTGGGATATATTCCTACAGGTGGGATCACTTGGTCAAATAGTAGTTCCATTTTTAGTTTTTTGAGGAAACTCATACTGTTCTTCACAGTGGCTGAACCAATCTGCATTCCCACCAGGAGTGTACAAGGATTCTTTTTTTCTCTGCATTCTCACCAACACTTGTCATTTATTGATTTGTTGATGACAGCCATTCTGACAGGTGAGATGGTACCACATTATCATTTTCATTTGCATCTCTCGGATAATTAGTGAATTTGAGCATTCTATCTAATAAAAGAGTAATATGCAAATTAATCAGCACTCCATTACACCCATAAGCCACACCCACCAGCCAATCAAAGCGAGTATGCAAATTAACTCCAACCAACCCCAACCAAGATGACTGCAGCCACAAAGCAAGAGGGAGGCTTGAGTTTTCCTGGCAATGGAAGAATCCAAGCTTTCCACACACCCTGGGGGGCCCAGGCCCCCACTTAAGAGTACAAAGTTTCAATTATAGAAGGTAAATAAATTCCAACAGAAATGGAGGCAGCCCCAGAGCTGGAAGAGCAGGAGGCTAGGGTTTCCTCGGGCAATGAAGGAAGTCAAGCTTCTGCTACCTTGGCTGGCTCAGGCCTTTGTTCCAGGGTACAAAGTTTCAATTGTAGAAGATAAATACATTCCAGATACCAGGGCCTCCACTTGGGTCGCCAGGGGGCATGGCCAGCCTGCAAACCACCACAGGCCCCTTTCGCAGGCCGCCTCACGTCCCAAGGGAACCCCCACCCTGATCCGGGACACCCTTCAGGGCAAACCAGCTAGCCCTCACCCATGAACCAGGCCTCTATCCTATCTAATAAAAGAGTAATATGCAGATTGACCATCACTGAGACACACAAGATGGCTGCCCCATGTGGTTAAAGTTCCTGCCCCAATGTGGACTCAAGATGGCCACCACAAGATTGCCAGCAGGGGAGGGCAGTTGGGAGGGACCAGACCTGCAAGGGAGGACAGTTATGGGCAATCAGGCAAGCAGGGAAAGCAGTTGGGGGACACCAGGTCTGCAGGGTAGGACAGTTGAGAGGAACCAGGCCTGTAAGGGAGAACAGTTGGGGGCAATAAACCCTTAAGGGGTGGGCAGTTAGGGGTGACCAGGCTAGCAGAGGAGGGAAGTTGGGGGTAAACAGGCTGGCTGGGGAGCAGTTAGACATCAATCAGGTTGGCATGGGAATGGTTAGGGGGTGATCAGGCTGTTAGGCAGAAGCAGTTAGGGGCAATCAGGAAGGCAGGCAGGCGAACAGTTGGGAGCCAGCAGTCCTGGATTGTGAGAGGAATCCCAGATTGGAGAGGGTGCAGGCTGGGCTGAGGGACCATCCCACCCTCCGTGCATGAATTTCGTTCACCAAGCCTCTAATGTTTTCATATGTTTCTTGGCCTTCTGTCTTCTTTCAAGAAGTTTCTATTTAGGTCCATTGCCCATTTTTTGATTGGATTGTTTATCTTCTTTTTCTTAAATTGTGTGAGTTCCCTGTAGAGATTAAACCCTTATCCGTGATGTCATTGGCAAATATGTTCTCCCATGTAGTGGAATTTCTTGTTGTTTTGTTGATGGTTTCTTTTCCTGTGCAAAAGCTTTTTATTTTGATGTAGTCCAATTTGTTTATTTTTTCTTTATTTTGTATTGCCTTAGGAGCAGTATCAGTGAAGAAGTTCTTTCTGCAAATGTCTGAGATTTTGCTGCCTGTGGATACCTCTAGTATTTTTATGGTTTCCCGTCTTATGTTTAAGTCTTTGATCCATTTTGAGTTTACTTTTGTGTATGGTGTAAGTTGGTGGTTTAGCTTCATTTTTTTTTGCATGTATCTGTTCAATTTTCCAATGTCATTTATTAAAGAGACAGTCTTGATTCCATTGTATGTTCATGCGTCCTTTGTCAAATATTAATTACGCATAGTGGTTTGAGTCAATATCTGGGTTCTCTATTCTATTCCATTGATCTATATGTCTGTTCTTGTGCTAGTACCAGGCTGTTTTGAGAACAGTGGCTTTGTAATACAGTTTGAAATCTGGTATTGAGATCCCATCTACTTTGTTCTTCTTTCTAAGGATTACTGTAGCTATTCTGGGTCTTTTTTTATTCCAGATGAATTTTTGGAGAGTTCTTACTAAGACTTTGAAATATGCTGTTGGTATTTTAATATGCTGTTGGGGTGTGCATTGAATCTTTACATTGCTTTGGGTAGTATAGACATTTTGATGATGTTGATTCTACCAACAAGGTATGTTCTTCCATCTGTTTACGTCTTCCTCTATCTCTTTTTTCAGTGTCCTGTAGTTTTTTACATATGTTCTTTTACCTCCTTAGTTAAGTTTATCCCTAGGTATCTTAATTTTTTTGGTGCGATGGTAAATGGGATTGCTTTTTTAGTCTCTCTTTCTGTAAGTTTTTTTAAAAAAAATAAGTCTTTATTGTTCATATCATTACAAACGTTCCTCTCCCCCCCCCCTCCATTGCTCCCCTCCACCAGGTTCCCACCCTGGCCTCTACCCTTCCCCCACCCCTCATTGTCCTCATCCATAGGTGCACAGTTTATGTTCAGTCTCTTCCCAGATCCCCCTCTCCCCTTTTCCCTGAGAATCATCAGTTCACTCTCCTTCCATACCCCTGATTCTATTATATTCAACAGTTAATATTGTTCATCAGATTTTTTTTTTAATTTCCTTGGTTTTTAGATTCACTTGTTGATAATTACGTATTTGTTGTTTATAGTTTTTATCTTTATTTACTTTCTCTTCCGAAAGAACTCCCTTCAGCAATTCATATAATTCTGGTTTGGTGGTGATGAACTCCTTTAGCTTTTTTTTATTTTATTGGTGAAGCTCTTTATCTGGCCTTCAATTCTGAGTGATAGCTTTGCTGGGTAGATTATTTTTGGCTGTAGGTTCTTACTATTCATCACCTTGAATATTTCTTGCCATTCCCGTCTGGCCTGCATGGTTTCTGTTGAGAACTTGGCTGACAATCGTATAGGTGCTCCTTTATAGGTAACAACCTGCTTTGCTCTTGCTGCTTTTAATATTCTCTCTTTGTCTTTTGCTCTTGGAATTTTAATTATGATTTGTATTGGTGTGGCTTCTTTGGATTCCTTTTGTTTGGAGTTCTGTGCGCTTCCTGGACTTGTAAGTCTAATTCTTTCCCCAGGTGGGGGAAGTTTTCTGTCACTATTTCTTTCAGTATGTTTTCGATATCTTGCTCTCATCTTCTGGGACCCCCATAATTCTGATGTTGGTTCGCTTGAAGTTGTCCCAGAGGTTTCTTACATTATCTTCAACTTTCTGGATTCTCTTGTCTTCTTGCTTCTGCGGAGGAGTGTCTTCTGGCTCTTTTTGTTCCAAATCTTTGACTTGATTCTTGCGATCTTCCATTCTGTTTTTAGGACTCTGTATAATATTTTTTATTTCAGGCAATGTATTCTTTATTTCTTGTTGATCCCTTATTATTTCTAGTTGATCCCTTTTCATATCCTCATAGGTCTCATTTATTTTATCGGCCTTTTCTAAGAGATTCTTGAACAACCTTATAAGTGTGGTTTTGAACTCTATATCCAGTCACTTTTTGTCCTCCATTTCTTTCGTTTGTGATCTATTTCGTTGTCTCGGCATTTTCGCAGGCAGCTTCCCTGATGGGGCGGAGTTTCAGGGTGGAGCCTACAGCCTTGGCTTCCTTCAGCCCCGCCCTATGCGGCTCCTGAGACTCAGTATTCCTCAGGGTCCTTCAGTACTCACTGCAAGCACCTCTGAGAGTGAGGTGCTCTCGAGTTTCGCCTGCTACCCAATAGTCTCTCCCCCAATGGGCCTGGAACTGGGGTTCAGTTCAGTTGGAAGTGGAGTTAGAGGTGGCGTTCAGAGCAGTCTGGAGCCCGTCTCCTTCCTGCCAGAGCAATCCTGTGGCACAGCCAACCATCCCTTCTTTGCGCGCAATGTGCGAGCCTCCGGGACCTCCTTTGGCCGCTCCCCCGGGCTTCCGCTTTACAGCCCAGCTCCATCTGTTTGAGCCTGGGTCCCCAGGGTCTGGCCTAGAACTGGGGTTCAGCACAGTCCGGAGCTTTTATTTGCTTCCCACTAGGGAACGCCAGCCAGGCATTCAGCCGCCCTCCTCTCCAGCTCCGTCCTCTCCGCATGCGCCGCGTGTCTCCGTACCTTAGGCTTTTACAGCTCCTCCGCTCTTCCTTCTGGTTTTCTCCGTGCTTCTCGTTGTAGAATTTCCAGTCATTCAACTTTCCTGTAGTTCTGGGTAATGTCCATTTTATATTTTAGTTGTATTTTATTGAAATTGTTGTGTGAGTCTGCGGTTAGGTGTTTACCTGTGCAGCCATCTTGTATCCTTCCTCTAAGTTCTTTATTGGTGTAAAGAAATGCCATATATTTCTTGGCATTAATTTTTTATCCTGCTACATTGCCAAATTCATTTATTTATTTTAAAATATATTTTATTGATTTCTTATAGAGAGGAAGGGAGAGAGATAGAGAGCTAGAAACATCGATGAGAGAGAGACATCAACCAGCTGCCTCCTGCACATCCCCCACCGGGGATGTGCCTGCAACCAATGTAAAGCCCCCGACTGGAATCGAACCAGGGACCCCTCAGTCTGCAGGCCAACGCTCTATCCACTGAGCCAAACCGGTTTCAGCGCCAAATTTATTTATTAAGTCTAATAATTTTTTATGGAGTCTTTAGGGTTTTCTCTGTACAATATCATGTCATCTGCAAACAAAGACAGTATTACTTCTTCTTTTCCAATTTGAATGTCTTTTATTTCCTCTTCTTGTGTGATCAAAATGGCTAATACTTCCAGTACTGTGTTGAACAGGAGAGGTGAGAATGGGCATCCCTGTTGTGTTCCTCTTCTTACGGGAAATGGTTTTAGTTTTTGTCCACTGAGTATGATGTTGGCTGTGGGTTTGTCACATATGGCTTTTATTATGTTGAGGTATGATCCTTCTATTCCCACCTTGCTGAATGTTTTGATAAAGAAGAGGTGTTAGATTTTGTTAAAAAAAATTTCTGCATCAATTGATAACATATGATTTTTATCTTTCATTTTTTTTAAGTGATGTATCACATTTATTGATTTGTGGATATTGTATCATCCTTCCATCTTTGCATCCTCGGGATAAATCCTTACTTGATCTTTCTGATGTACTGCTGGATCCAATTTGCTAGAATTTTGTTGAGGATTTTGGCATCTATGTTCATGAGGGATATTGGCCTATAATTGATTTTGGTATTAGAGTGATGCTGCCTTCATAAAATGAACTTGGAAGTGTTCCTTCTTGAATTATTTGTAATAGTCTGAGGAGGATAGGTTTTAGTTCTTCCTCGAATGTTTGGTAAAACTCTCCTGTGAAGCCGTCTGCCCTGGACTTTTGTTTGCTGGGAGCTTTTTGTTGACTGCTTCAATTTCTTCCATAGTTATTGGCCTATTGAAATCTTTAGAATTTTCCCAATTGAGTTTTGGGAGGTTGTATTTTTCTAGAAATATGTCCATTTCCTCCAGGTTGTCTAGTTTGTTGGAGTAGAGTTGTTCATAGTATTTTTTAACCATCCTTTGTATTTCTGTGGGGTCTGTTGTTATTTTGCCCCTCTCATATCTGATTTTGTTCATTTGAATTCTCTCTTTTTGCTTCTTGGTGAGCCTGGCTAGAGGTTCCTCAATCTGTTTATCTTTCAAAGAACCAGCTCTTGGTTTCATTGTTTTTTGTTGTTGTTGTTTGTTTTGTTTGTTTGTTTTTTTGGTCTCTATGTCATTTATTTCTGCTCTCATCTACTATCTCCTTCCTTCTGCTCACTCTGGGCTTTTCTTGTTGCTCTCTTTCTAATTGTTTGAGTTATAGATTTATATGATTTACTACTTTTTTTTTTTTTTTTTTTTTCAGGTAGGCTTGTAGAGCTATAAATTTCCTTCTCAAGACTGCTTTCATTATGTCCCATAGATTTTGGATTCTTGTGTTTTTGTTCTTTTTTTTATGAGAACATAAACATTTGTTTCCAGGGTGCTTTTTGTTTATTCTTTGATCTCTCTGGTAGCCCAGTCATTGTTTCATAACATGATATTTGGCCTTCAGGTGTTTGATTTTTTTTTTATTGTAGTTTATTTCTAATTTTATGGCATCGTGGTCTGAGAAGATGCTTGGTATTATTTCAATCTTCTTGAATTTGGCAAGAGTTTGCTTGTTGCTTAATATGTGGTCTATTTTTGAAAATGCCCCATGTGCACTTGAGAAGAACATATATTCTGTGGCTTTTGGGTGAAATGTTCTGAAGATGTCAGTTAAGTCCATTGATCTAGTGAGTCTTTTATGTTTGCAGTGTCTTTGCTGATTTTTTGTCTATAGGATTTATCCAGTGAAGTCAGTGGTGTATTAAAGTCCTCTACTACAGAGGGGACACCCAAGATGGTGGCGTAGGTAAACACCTAAATTGTGGCTGTGCACAACAATTTCAAAACTACAACTGAAGGACAAAACATCTATCACCCAGAGCCATAGGAGGACTGGCTGAGTGGAAGTTCTACAACTAGACGCAAAGATAAAAGAGCATTCAGTGCACAAATGCTGAAAAGGTGAGGTAAGGGGGCACACGTGCGCGCAATAACATCTGGCGGCGGATCCCAGCTGGCAGCAGGCATTGCTTTCTTCAATCTGAAGGGGAGATCGCAGGACCCAAACTCCTATGGGGAGAAGCTGGGCTGTCTGCCATAGGGCCGGAAAGTGAGGGTGGCTTGCTTGCAGAGCTGCGCAGAGGAATAATTGTTTGCTATGCAAGGCGCAAGGACGCACGGATAGAGGCGCAGGACAGCTGGTTGCCAGCCATTGCTGTTTGCCATGCCCTAGCCTAGTGACGTCCTAAAACCCTGCCCCCCACAACCTACAAACTCACCCAAGCTCCAAGCAGTGGCTTTTGCATATGAATGGCCTTCACTATTGCCACTTAACCTAGCAAACTTGCAAACTAGTTTAGAGAGCTCCATTATCTATAAATCCCAAGCAGGGAGGAGAGGACTTTGGTTTTCACTGTAGTTCCTTCAGGGTGGCCTGAAACAGTATCTGACCTGCCCCCCATTGGAGATCCAGAAGCCAGAGTACCTAGTGGTCAGTGTGAGACACAGATTTCAACTCCTCACATCCATAAGTGACTCATCAAGAGGCAGACTGAGTGAGCACCAAAGCCCCACTGAAATAAGGCCTACACCAAAAGCGTGTCTCTAGCGCAGCAGTTCTTCCATTATAGACACAGCAGATCCCCACAGCCAATTGGCCAGGACAATTCCTCTCAGTGTACCAACAGCAATCAAGGCTTAATTACACCAAGACTTTGTACTCAGCCCAAAAAGGGATGTTCCAAGACTGTTCACCTCAGGTGATTGGGGAGGCTGAGCTACTGCCCCTATAGGTCACATACCACAAAAAGTTGCTCCATCAACACAGGGAAGCAGCCAAAATGCAGAGACACAGAAACATGTCACGAGTGAAAGAAATGGAGGAAAGCAAACTAAGGGATGACATAGATTTGAAAATCACATTTATAAGGTTATTCAAGAATCTTCTAAAAACCACTGAGAAACTTGATGAGACCTTCAAGGATCTTAATGAGAATGGAAAAAAAAAGGGGGGGGGGGAATAGTACCAGTCAGAAATTAAGCATACACTGTCTGAAATAAAGAATGTACAGAAACTAAATTGTAAATCAACATACCTCAAGAATCAAAACAAAGATCTGAAATATGAGGAAACAAAAAACACCCAACCAGAAAAACAAAAAGAAAAAAGGACCCATAAATATGAAGATAATGTAAGGAGCCTCTGGGACAACTTTAAGTGTACCAACATCCGAATTTTTGGGGTGCCAGAAGAAAAGAGATAACAAAATATTGAAAACCTATTAGAAGAAATAATGACAGAAAACTTTCCCCACCTGGTGAAAGACATAGACTTACAAGTTCAGGAAGCACACAGAACCCCAAACAAGAGGAATCCAAAGAGGACCACACCAAGACACGTCATAATTAAAATGCCAAGGGCAAGGGCAAAAGACAAAGAGAGAATCTTGAAAGCAGCAAGAGAAAAACAGTCAGTTACCTACAAGGGAGTACCCATACGACTGTCAGCTGATTTCTCAACAGAAACTATGCAGGCCAGAAGGGAATGGCAAGAAATCTTCAAAGTGATGAACAAGAACCTACAACCAAGATTACCCAGCAAAGCTATCATTCTGAATTGAAAGTCAGATAAAGAGCTTCACAGACTAGAAAAGCTCAAGGAGTTCATCACCACCAAACCAGGATTACATGCAATGCTGAAGGGTATTCTTTAAGAAGAGAAAGAAGAAGAAAAAGGTAGATAAAAATTATGAACAACAAAAAGACATCAAATACATACCTACCAACAAGTGAATCTAAAAATCAAATGAATAAAAAAATCTGAAGAACAGAATGGACTGGTGAATATAATGGAATCAGGGACATAGAAAGGGAGTGGACTGACAATTCTCAGGGGGAAGGGGATCTGAGGGTTGTGGGAAGAGATTGGACAAAAGTCTTATACCTATGGATGAAGACAGTGGCAAGGGTAAGGGCATAGGGTGGGGTGGGGAATCAGGTGGAAGGGGGCTATGGGGGAAAAAGGAACACCTGTAATAATGTGAACAATAAAGATTTATTTTAAAAAAAAAATAAAGTACCCTACTATGATTGTATTGTTGGCAGCTTTCTTTTTATTATTTTTTATAAGTATATTTTATTGATTTTTTACAGAGAGGAAGGGAGAGAGATAGAGAGCTAGAAATGTCGATCTACCAGCTGCCTCCTGCACACACCGCACCGGAATGTGCCCGCAACCAATGTACATGCCCTTGACCGGAATCGAACCTGGGACCTTTCAGTCCGCAGACCGATGTTCTACCGCTGAGCCAAAACGGCTTCACTATGATTGTATTGTTGTTGATCTCTCCCTTGATATCTGCCAGGAGTTTTGTTATGTATTTAGGTGCTGCTGCATTTGGTGCATATATGTTTATCAGGGTTATATCCTCTTGTTGTATCGATCCCTTTAGTATTATGAAGTTGCCTTCCTTATCTCTTGTTATGGTCTTCATTTTGAGGTCTATTTTGTCATATATAAGTATTGCTACCCCAGCTTTTTTTTTTCTTTCTTTCTTTTCATTTTTATTTGCCTGAAAGATATTTTTCCATCCGTTAACTTTCAATCTGTGTGAGCCCCTTTTACCGAGGTGGTTCTATGGGTCTTTTTTTTTTTTTAATCCTTGTATGTATACATATATATATATATATATATATATATATATATATATACACATACATACAGCATATATATGGGTCATTTTTTTTTAATCCATTCAGGTACTTGATGTCTTTTAATCAGAGTATTTACTTCATTTACATTTAGTTATTACTGAAAGGTATTTGTTTGTCATCATATCTATTTTTTGTGTCTGTTTTCCTTCTTACCTGTTTATTTCTTCTTTTTACAGTATTCCCTTTAGCATTTCTTGCATTGCTGGTTTGGTGGTGATAAGTTCCCTTAGCCTTTTTTTGTCTTCGAAGCTCTTGATTTCCCCTTCAATTTTGATTGATAGTCTTGCTGGATAGAGTATTCTTGGATTGAGTCCTTTGCTTTGCAACTTTGTATACCTCCTTCCATTCCCTTGTAGTTTGATGTGTTTCTGTTGAGTAATCATTTGATAATCTGATGAGTGTTCCTTTGTAGGTAACTCTTATAGGACTCTCTTTCACGGCCCACGTAGAAAGAGTTCCAATTCAGGGTTCAGCTTCTGGAAAAGGGCCACACACAAATGAAAAGGACTTGAAGAAATTCAATTTGGCCAGATGGGGGGCCAGGCGGTAGTCCAACTCTAGTGGGAGAACTACTCCCTGCTCTTGCCTGCCATCCCCTTTTATTGAGGCTTTGGGGAAAACATCTTAGGCAACATAAACAGAAATTTACATGTAGCCCTTAGGCAGGAAATAACAGAAACTTTCACAGGACAGCAGAAACCAGTTTGGCTCAGTGGATATAGTGTTGGCCTGCGGACTGGAAGGTCCCGGGTTCGATTCCGGTCAAGGGCATGTACTACCTTGGTTGCAGGCACATCCCCAGCAGGGGGTGTGCAAGAGGCAGCTGATCGATGATTCTCTCTCATTGATGTTTCTTTTTTTTAAAATATATTTTATTGATTTTGTACAGAGAGGAAGGGAGAGAGATAGAGAGTTAGAAACATCGATGAGAGAGAGTCATCAATCAGCTGCCTCTTGCACACCCCCCACTGGGGATATGCCCGCAACCAAGGTACATGCCCTTGACCGGAATCGAACCCGGGACCCTTCAGTCCCCAAGCAGACGCTCTATCCATTGAGCCAAACCGGTCTCGGCGTCTCTCATTGATGTTTCTAACTTTCTATCTCTCTCTCTTCCTCTCTGTGAAAAATCAATAAAATATATTTTTATAAAAAAAAAAAAAAAAGAAACTTTCACAGGACAAACAAGGTAGATTCTGCTTCAGCTAACAATATCTCAACTAAAGGTTAGAGCAATTAAGGTTGTTGACCAGCCTTCCTGGCTTCCTATCAACAACTTTTTTAGTGAAACTGATTTGTTTTCCAGCATCTCCCCCGTTTCCTTAAAAATTTTTTGCATATGCAGACTAGAAATAAACAAAAAATGAAACAAGCAACAATGGCTATGCTGAGAGTCAAATGAAATCAGTCTGCAGTAAGTTTCTTTCTGGGCCAACAGTTTTTGAATCCCAGATTCAATGTCCAACAGTTTTTTAGTCCAAATGTCAATGTCCAAAGTTCCGAGTTCAAATTTTAATGTCCAACAGTTCTGAGTCTATGTCAGCAATGGTATCCGGATGGTGGACAAATAGTGGTAATGCAGGTCCGACCTCTGGTTTGGTCCTGGGCAACCTGCAGCGACGCACATCTGCTGACTGCTAATATAGCAAGGCGTCGTCAGCATCTTCCATCTCTGGTCTGTTTTCCCTCTTGTCTTTATGGCTGGAGTATTCCTGTCAATTCTTCTCTGTTGCAGTAATCCACATGGTCTTGGAGTTGTTCCCTGAAAATATACAAACATATTCTCGACCAAAAGTTAATAATGGAATCTTTTCTATAAATTTTACCTGGGATCCCTTTAAATTTTTGCCCAAATGATATTTTCCTTTGGCTTATTCTGACATCATGTGTATTTTTCATTCTGCTATTAGCATTTACAGATAAAAATTAGTTTTTTAAAGAAAAAAAATTTTTGAATATGTTTCCTTACATAATATTTTCCCACTATCCCCCCTTTTTTGATTTAATTATTAGGTGGCTTTTGGAAAAATTTTATAATGCAGTCAAAAAAAATTTTTTTGGCACAAAAATATGACTGTTTTTAGGTTCATTACGTGTTAAGCAATTTTACCATGGAATGAACTACCAATAGAAATTTTAGTTAATACTTTAGAAACAACTTTTTGTATAATGAAATTTTCTTGAATATTTACTTATTTCAATTACCAATTTAAGTTAATCTGAAAACTGTAAAACTTCCTATTTACTGTAAAATTTAATATTCTAACAATTTTTAGATTACCCGGTAAATATTAATGCAAGGGATTATTTGCATCCTTGAGAAGGCTCTAAACATTCTTGGTATTAGACTAGATTTAGATATAGGGCAACTGTTGTCGGCCAAGTCTCTGTTGCCTGGGTCCCGATCTGAGGTGGAAAAGTCTCTGTCAGTCACCTGGGTCCCGATCTGAGCTGGGCATGGGAAACACAAAGCAGCCATGGGGCAGGAGACCTCCCTCAGAAGAGGTGAAGGTTCAAGCCCCTGCAATGTTGGGGGGGTGAGGGTCTGTGCCCCACCTTTGTTGACCCCCAAGTTCTCTCCTGATGGCCCTCTGCGGCTGTACCTGTCTTAGGTTGTTCCTTCCTTGAGGAATCTTACCCATCATTGGCTAACCAGCCATCCTCCAGGGCCAAGCAGGGTGATGTGAGGTTCAGTTCTGTCTCCTTGGTAGCTTATGCCTCTATGGCCTCCATGCCCAGTACCTGCCTTGGGATCCCCTCACCTGCTGGCGGGGCCCTGGCATTGATCACATATCTTGGGGAACCCAAGTTTCTTCTCTAGGGAAGGTCCAGCTTATTCCATTGGGCAAGAGACAGATACATGGTACCAGCCACCACAAGGCTTCAACCTCAGCATAATTTGAAAACTTAGGCAACAACTGTGAGTAATCAGATTGTGAGAAGTTGTTCCCTCTTCGGCAAAAAGAGCAAGAAGGGCCAATATAGAATGCCCAAGTGCCTTCTCAAGGGGCCTTCCACACAGTGGAAGGGATTAAATCCTTTCATATGCTTTTCAAAATTGCTGCCAAACATTCAAAGAATTAGTTTATAAGTTTGTTTGCGATAAATGTACAATATGCTGTTATAAAATATCAAAAATTATAATGACATTGTAGAGTAATATCATGTAAGGATATTCTTTGCTTTAATCCATGATAATTCAATTTCAAACTGGAAGAAATATTTAGTTACTTTGTTTTGCCCTTCTAAAGAGGCCAAAACCTTCATAAAATTTAAAATATATGTATATAAGTAACATATATTAATTTTTATTTGATAAAGCAATCACTGTTTCTGGTCTTTATTAGAATTATTTATAAAATTATTGGCTTTTCATTTAGCTGAAAACCTTGATTATAATTTAATAATCTAATTTATTTAAGTAATTAAAGTAGGTATCTTCATACATTTTGGATTGTTTGGTTTGTTTCTGTACTTTATCTTCTAACTCACTAAATCAGTTCTCTGCTTCTTCTAGTCTACTGTTGAAGCCTTCTGTTGTGTTTTTTAATTGTAGCTATATAATTTTTTATTTCTTCCTGATTTTTACATAGGTTGCTGAATTTCTTATCCATCTGGTGTATGCTCTGTATGACTATTACTCTGAATTCTTTTTCTGTCGTGTTGCATGCTTCTGTTTCACTTATTTCCTTACTTGGAAATTCCTCCATTTCTCTCCTCTGGGGATTGTTTCATTGTCTCTCTATTCTGACTATCACCAGAAGGTTCACATATCTAGTTGCAGGGCCCTCGGCCGTGTGCAGTAGGAATTTTGCACCCCAAGTGTCACTGAGGAACTCTGACACCAAGACGTGTGGCTGCAGTGGGTTGGTGGTAGCCACACTCACCCTGGGTCAGAGTCACAGATACTCAGTGTGGCCTTGTGTGTGCACCTAGAATCAGGGGCCCTGGCTGCATCATGTTGAAACAGAGAACCCGCTGGGGTGTGGCAAAATCAAAGTCCCCTAGTGTGTGTCAGGAGTCAGAGGCTTCCTGTGTCTGCTCTGAGAATCAAGTATCAGAGTCTCTGTTGCTTGGTCCTATCTCGCACCAGGAATAGGGTCTCTGAGTGTGCATGTGACAAGAATTGGAGTCGCTGACTCTTAGTGTGAATGTACTGGGAATCAGGGATCCCAGATGCATGCAATAAGAAACAGACTCTAGTCAGTGGTGCTCATTGCTGCCTCTTGCGTGGAGATTCAGGATCCTTATCTGCTTGGAAGACTGGGTTACAAAGTTACACTGGGTTGGTAGGCAGTCCACTCCTGCCCTGCAGAAAACAGGTTTCTGTGTGCGCTTTCCCTGAATCAATGTCAGGTGGCACTGCCGCTCAGTGTGTTTGTGAGGTCTGGTCATGCAGGTGTGCACTGCAGGAAACAACTCCCCGTGTCCATGCACCCAGGCTCAAGTTCAGCGCTATCTCCCTGCCCTGCATGGGTGTGGGATCTGGTCACAGAAAACTGTCTCCCCAAAGATGCGCACCTAGGATCAAATTCAGCACAGTCTTCCTGCCTGGGTGTGGAGCCAGGTCGCAGGAAACAAATTTCCTGAGTTTACAAGTCCAGGCTAAAATTCAGTGCTGTTTCCCTGCCTTGCATAGGCGTGGGATCTGGAGGCAATCTCACCAGTGATGTGCACTTAGGCTCAAATTCAGCAGTTTCCCTGCCTGGGTGTGGAGTCTGGTTTCGGGAAACAAACTTCCCGTGTCCGACACCAAGGCTCAAAGTCAGGTAGAGCTGCCGCTGCTATATATGTGCAGAAAGCCCTATTGTGCAGCCAGGGTCTGGTGGTTCCTATGCCACTGCCACGGGAATGGCGGGGGAGGGGGATTGGCTTTGTGACTCACAGAAATCTGCAGCCAGATGCCTGGAGTCTTAGTGTCCCTGGGTCTGCAGCTGTGGTCGCAGGTCTTCTACCAGAGTGGCTGTAGGGTCCTGGTTTTCTACCAAGACCAGACTGGGTGGTGGTGGTGAGGCTAAGATCCTAGTCGCAAGCAGTTTTCTTCTTCAAGATGGCATGGTCTCTGTTTTTGCTGGAAGATTTTTGATCGCTGCTTCAATTTTATCGGTAGTTATCGACCTATTCAGGTTTTCTGATTCTTCCTGATTAAGTTTTAGGAGCTTGTATTTTTCTAAGAATATGTCCATTTCATCTAGGTTGTCCATTTTGTTAGAATAGAGTTGTTCATATTATTTTTCAAAATAGTTTATTTCTGTGGGATCAGTTATTACTTTGCCTCTTTCATTTCTGATTTTATTTGTGTCCTCTCTCTTTGCTTCTTGGTGAGATTGACTAAAGGTTCATCAATTTTGTTTATCCTTTCAAGGAACCAGCTCTTGGATTTGTTGATCTTTTGTATTTGTTTATTTTTTATTTTTTGTTTTATTCATTCATTCATTCATTCATTCATTTATTTGGTCTATATGTCATTTATCTCTTCTCTGATCTTTATTATTTTCTTCCTTCTGCTTATTCTGGGCTTTTCTTGTTGTTCTCTTTCTAAGTCTTTGAATTATAGACTTAGATATTTTATTATTATCTTTTCTTGTTTTTTGAGCTAAGCTTGTAGAGCTATGAACTTACCTCTCAAGACTGCTTTCACTATGTCCCATAGATTTTGGATTGTTGTGTTTTCATTATCATTTGTTACTATGATGCTTTTTAATTATTCTTTGATCTCTTTGATAACCCAATCATTGTTTAATAGCATGCTATTTAGCTTCCAGGTGTTTGATTTTTTATTGTAGTTGATTTCCAGTTTTATGCCATTGTGATCTGAGAAGATGCTTGATATGATTTCTATCTTCTTGAATTTGAAGAGACCTTGCCTGTGACCCAATATATGGTCTATCTTTGAAAATGATCCATGTGCACCTAAGAAGAATGTATATTCTGTGGCTTTGGGGTGAAATGTTCTTAAGATGTCAATTAATTCCATCTGATCTAGTGAGTCATTTAGAATTGATGTTTCTTTGCTGATTTTTTATTTATAGGATTTGCCCCGTGGTGTTAGTGGGGTATTTATGTCCCCTACTATGATTGAATTGCTGTCAATATCTCCCTTGGTATCCTCCAGAAGTTTTTTTTTTTAAATGTATTTTGGTGCTTCTGTATTGGGTGCATATATGTTTACCACATTTATATCTTCTTGTTGAAGTGCTCCCTTTATTATTATGAAGTGGCCTTCCTTATCTCTTGTTATGGCCTTCACTTTGAGGTCCAATTTGCCAGATATAAGTATTGCTACTCTAGATTTTTTCCCCCATTTCCATTTGCTTGAAAAACTTTTTTTTTCATCCCTTCACAATCCGTCTGTGTGAGTCCTTTGTTCAAAGGTGCGTTTCTTGTAGACAACAGATATACGGGTCATGGTGGTTTTTAAGAAATATATATTTTATTGATTTTTTTACAGAGAGAAAGGGAGAGGGAAAGAGAGTTAGAAATATCAATGAGAGAGATAAACATCAATAAGCTGCCTCCTGCACACTCCCTTCTGGGTAGGTGTCTGCAACCAAGGTACATGCCCTTGACTGGAATCAAACCCGGGACCCTTCAGTTCGTAGGCTGACGCTCTATCCACTGAGCCAAACTGGTTCCAGCTCCCTTTTAGCTTTTTATTGTCTGGGCAGCTTTT
This sequence comes from Pipistrellus kuhlii, assembly GCF_014108245.1. NCBI lineage: Eukaryota > Metazoa > Chordata > Mammalia > Chiroptera > Vespertilionidae > Pipistrellus > Pipistrellus kuhlii. The sequence goes on from NW_023425541.1 coordinate 3,647,929, forward strand.
TATTGCTCTTTCAATTTTATTTTATTTTTACTTATTTTTGTTTGTTTGTTTTTTGTTTTCGTTTTTTTTTTAAATATATTTTATTGATTTTGTACAGAGAAGAAGGGAGAGAGATAGAGTTAGAAACATCGATGAGAGAGAGTCATCGATCAGCTGCCTCTTGCACACCCCCTACTGGGGATATGCTGGCAACCAAGGTACATGCCTTTGACCAGAATCAAACCCGGGACCCTTCAGTTCCCAAGCCGAAGCTCTATCCATTGAGCCAAACCGGTTTCGGCTGGCCCTGGGTTTTGAATAAGAAAGAGATTGTGGCTCTGGGACAGTCCCTACCGTACAGGGTTGTTGGAAGCATTCAGCAAGTTATTACTCATTGTTGCAGGCACTCATTATTTCCACTTGAAAGAAAAGGGTTTGGAGGAACGGATGGGTTAAGCCGTGCCCACCAGAGCAGGAATTTAAGCCCAATTCTGCCTGTCCTTGACAGCTAGAATTGGGCATTAGGGGAGGTTCAATTCCTGCCCCTGCCTGACCTCCTACCCATGGGGATGCTGAGAGATTGAGATTGAGGAGCCCAAGGTGGCCTGGGCTGAGGGTTGATACAATTACATGATTCTCTTGGTCACCCAGGTCCTGCCACCGCCCCTGGTGCCCATGGTTCTCATCAGTCTGGTGGGTGGCACTGGCGACAACAGCAGGTTAAACCCAGCCCCAGAGTCCCAGAGTGACCAGACCCCAAGACAGCAGGGGCCCTTGGCCTTTCCCTTACCTGTAGGGCACCCAGCTGTTCCCACCAAGCCAGCAGGTAAGATGAGGGCAGGGCTGTTGGGGGTGTGATGAGCCAGGTTTTAATGGTATATTCCTCTCATGGCGAGAGGACTGAAGGAACTTATTGCTCTTTCAATTTTAAACACTAGCCTTGTGGGGAACCAAGATGGGGGCATAGATAAATGCTGGTATGCTGGTACTCACTGCCTTCCGCCACCACATCAAAATTACAACTAAAGTACAGAACAGCCATTGTTCACAACTGTCTGAAATATGGCTGAATGGAATCCTACAACTAGAGTCCTAACCGGTTTGGCTCAGTGGATAGAGAGTCAGCCTGCAGACTCAAGGGTCCCAGGTTCCATTCCGGCCGGGGGCATGTGCCTTGGCTGTGGGCATGTCCCCAGTGGGGGGTGTGCAGGAGGCAGCTGATTAATATTTCTCTCTCTCCCTCTGTGTAAAAAAATCAATAAAATGTATATTTTTAAAAGAAATCCTACAACTAGAGAAGCAAAGAAGAAAGCATATGCAAACTGGTAGAAAGGGTGGAGGTGCAGAATAGGCTAGCCTGATACCTACATATGGCCTTGTGTTGCTGTTGTTTTTTTAAATCAGGAGGGATATCTCAGTTGCAGAGGCCTCCTGTGAGGAGCAAGGGATCCCAGCTTCACAATAGACCCCCAGCCCAGGGTTCTAGTGCTGGTGAGAGAAGTCCCCATAAATTTGGGCTGTAAAAAACAGAAGGTATTGTGTCTGAGTGACACAGAGTTTGCTGTAGACCCAGGCAGTTCCTTTTAAAGGGCTGGTGCAGGAACTTACATGGACTTGCTCTCTCTAAACTCTAGTGCTGGGGAAGTGGCTTAGGAAGATATAAGGACTTACAAGGAGGAACTGGATTGTCTAGCATAAGAGCAAAAACTTAAGGGCAGCTTTCTCCAAGACAGGGGTGCTCGTAGGAGTCATTATTCCTGTGCTAAGTCCTTCCCCATTGCATAGCTGACTGGCAGCCATATCTGAGTTTCCATTACCCTGATCATACTGTTCGTTCTGCCTTGGTGATTCCCTGAGATCCCACCCCATCCAATCTGCAGGTTACCTAAGCTGTTTCCAGTGGCTTTTCTATCCTGGCTCAGGCTTAAGACTTTCCTAAAACATCTCAAAAAAGCAACAGCATTAACTGGAATCAGCATTCTCCATGCCTTTCAATAAGAGGCTCAAGTCCCAGCACAAACAGCAGCTTGCCTTGCTTCACAGTTTGACCTTGCCTGGGCACTTCCAAGCCCAACACAAGCAGCAGCCATCTGAAAATGGTTCTATAGTTCCTGCTGGGTGGCCCCAGGCAGTGGCTAATATTGTACCTCCTGGGAGGTCCTAAAGCCAGTGCAACGAGTGACAGCTTCAAACCATACCAGGTTACAACTCTACACATCCTTGAGGGACACATTCAAGGGGCATAGTCAGTGAGCACCATACTCCACTGAAGCCAGTTCTGCTCCATAGAGTTGCATAGCAGCTCTCCCACTCTAGTTGCAATTGGTCCTCAGCCGATTGGCTTAAAAGTCAATTCCTGAGAGAAACCAATATGGCAGCATAAGTAAACACCTAAACTGCTGCTTCACGCAACAATTTCAAAACTATAACTAAAAGATAAAACTGACACCATCCAGAACCATAAGAAAGCTGGCTGAGTGGAAATACTACAACTAGAAGGAAAGAGGAAAGCAAGGTGCCGGAAAAGGCTGAGTTACAGAGACGCTCATGTGGAGAGGACGGGCAGCTGAATGCACGGGCGGCTGAGTGCACAGTTGGCTTTCTAAAACTGGATGGAGACAGAAGCTCCCTACTGTGCTGAACTCCAGTCCTGGGCAAGACTCTGGGAAACCAGATTCATTCAGGAGGAATCTGGACTGTCAAGAAAAGAGAAAGCACACTGAGACTCCAGAGCTGCAGAAGGCAGAGGACCAGAGGCGCATGCGTGCAGAGAAGACTGACTGCTGAATGCACAGGAGGCTGAGTGTACAGCTGGCTTTCTAAAGCGGGAGGGAGACAATTGCTCCCAACTGCACTGAACTCCAGTTCCGGGTGACTTTCTGTATACCCAGACCTATTTGGAAAGAAACTGGACTGCCTGGCAGTGGGTGCAACTCCAGGGAAGCTTTCTCTTAGAGTGCTCTCAACTATTACTGAGGGATTTTGAGACCCAGGGGCCTTATAGGTAAGGTGACCAGATGTTCTGCTTTTGGCGGTACTGTCCCAATTTTTAACAATTTGTCCCATATCCCGCGGCGTTTTAAAAAGTCCCAATTTTTGGAAAGATTCTTTTTAAAACACTGCAGGATAAAGGACAAATTGTTAAAAATTGGGACTGTCCCGCCAAAAGCAGGACGTCTGGTCACCTTACTCATAGGACAAGGCTGATGGGAAGCCAAGGCTGTCAGCTCCACCCTGAAACTACATGCCATCCAAGCTGAGCACAGAGGCTTTTGCAATTTTGCAAGTCTTGTCCCATAGGGTGTCTACAGCACAGTTCTCCCAATGTAGAAACAGCTGACCCTCACAGCCAATTGGCCTGGAGATCAATTCCTCCCAGTGATACCAACAACAATCAAGACTTAACTACAACAACACTGAGCACACAGTCCCAAAGGGGTGCACCAAGGGTGTCCACCTCATGTAACTGGGTAGGCTGAGCCACTATGCCCTATAGGACATTTACCACACAAAGCTACTCCACCAACTCAAGGAAACAGGAAAAATGTGGAGATAAAGAAACAGATCACAAATGAAAGAAATGGAGGAAAGCAAATTACTGGATATAGAGTTCAAAACCATGGTTATAAAGTTTTTCAAGAATTTCCTAGAAAAGGCTGATAAATTTAGCGAGACCCTTGAGGATATTAAAAAGGACCAACTAGAAATTAAACATACACTGACTGAAATAAAAAATATTAAACAGAGACCCAACAGCAGACTAGAGGAATGCAAGAATCAAGTCAAAGATTTGAAATACAAAGAAACAAAAAACACTCAACCAGGAAAGCAAAAAGAAAAAAGAATCCAAAAATTTGAAGATAGTGTAAGAATCCTCTGGGACAACTTCAAACGTACCAACATCAGAATTATTGGGGTACCAGAAGAAAAGAGAGAGCAAAATATTGAAAACCTATTTGAAGAAATAATGACAGAAAACTTCCCCCACTTGGTGAAAGAAATAGACTTACAAGTCCAGGAAGTGCACAGAACCCCATACAAAAGGAATACAAAAAGGACCAAACCAAGACACATCATAATTAAAATGCCAATGGCAAAAGACAGAGAATATTAAAAGCAGCAAGAGGAAAATGGTTAATTACCTAAAAGGGAGCACCCATACAATTGTCAGCTGATTTCTCAACAGAAACTATGCAGGCTAGAAGGGAGTGGCAAGAAATATTCAAAGTGATGAATAGCAAGAACCTACAATCAAGATTACTCTACCCAGCAAAGCTATCATTCAGAATTGAAGGTCAGATGAAGAGCTTCACAGATAAGAAAAAGCTAAAGGAGTTCATCACCACCAAACCAGTATTACATGAAATGCTGAAAGATATTCTTTAAGAGGAGGAAGAAGAAGAAAAAAGTAAATATAAAAATTATGAACAACAAATACATATCTATCAACAAGTGAATATAAAAGTCAACTTGTTGATAGATTTAAAAATCTGAGGAAAGGAATAAACTGGTGAATATAATATATTCAGGAGCATAGAATGGGAGGGGATTGATAATTCTCAGGGAGAAAGGGGTGTTTGTGTGGGGGGTATGGGAAGAGACTGAACAAAAATCATATACCTATGGATAAGGACAGCGGGGTGTGGTGGGGAGGTAAGGGCAGAGGGTAGAGTGGGAACCAGGTGGAAGGGAGGTATTGGGGGGAGGAGAAACAATTGTAATAATATGTACAATAAATATTTATTTATAACTAACTAACTAACTAACTAAATAAATAAATAAATAAATAAATAAATGAATTCCAGTGATGCCAACTGCAATCAAGGCTTAACTACAACAAAATAGTACACACATCTTACACAGGGTCACATCTAGAGTGCCCAGCTAAGGTGACTTGGGAGGCTGAACCACTGGTTCCTACAGAACACCTACTACACAAGGCCATTCACCAATTCCAAGAGACTTAGCAGCTCTACCTAATTTAGAAACAAACACCTGGAAGCAGCCAAAATGCAGAAAGAAACATGTTACAAATGAAAGAACTGAAGAAATCTCCAGAAATAGAACTAAATGAAATGGAAGGAAATCAACCACTAGATACAGAGTTCAAAATAATGGTTATGAATTATTTTCAAGGACCTTAATGAGAGTTTCAAGAGATTTAGTGAGAATTTCCAGGATCTTAGCAAGAATTTAAAACACATGAAAAAGAACCAGTCATAAATTAAGCATACACTAACTGAAATAAAGAATAATTTACAGAGAATCAACAGTATAGTAGAGGATTCCAAGAACCAAATCAATGATTTGGAATATAAGGAAGCATAATATCACCCAATCAATCAAGCAATACACCTAATCAGAACAGCAAAAAGAACAAAGAATCCAAAATATGAAGATAGTGTAGGGAGCCTCTGGAACAACTTCCAGTGTACCAACATTTGCATTAAGGGGGTGCCAGAATGAGGAGAGAGCAGAATATTGAAAACTTAGTTGAAGAAATAATGACAGAAAACTTTCCCTACCTAGTGGAAGAAATAGACTTACAAGTCCAGGAAGCTCAGAGAGTCCCAAGCAAGAGGAACCCAAAGAGGCCCACACCAAGACATATCATAATTAAAATGCTAAGGGATTAAAGACAAAGAATCTTAAAAGCAGCAAGAGAAAAAACAGTTACGTACCTAAAAGGGGGCACCCATACAACTGTCAGCTGATTTATCAATAGAAACTTTGCAGGTCAGAAGTGAGTGGCAAGATATATTCAAGGTGATGAATAGCAAGGACATACAACCAAGATTAGTCTACCCAGAAAAGCTATCGTTTAGAATTGAAGGTCAAATAAAGAGCTCCCCAGACAAGAAAAGCTAAAGGAGTTTGTCACCACCAAGCCAGTGTTACAATGAAATGTTGAAGGGTAGTCTTTAGGAAGAGGAGGAATAGGAGGAATATGAACAATAAAATTGCAATAAATACATATCTATTAACAATTGAATCTAAAAATCAAAATAAACAAGGAATCTAATGAACAAATAAACTGATTAATAAAATAGAACCAGAGGCATGGAAACATGAACAGACTGTTAAAACTCAGAGGGAAGGAGGAGGATGGGGCAGGAAGAGATTAACCAAAGAATTTATATGCATATATGCATTACCTATGGACAATAAGGTGGTGAAGTCCTGGGGTGGTGCAGAAACTGGATGGAGGAGGCCAATGCAGGAGAATACTCTCAATAATAAATATTAAAAAAAAAATAGCCTTGTTTGGTAAAGTAGTCTTTTTTTTGTTTTGTTTTGTTTTTGTTTTGGGTAAAGTAGTCTTGGTTGTATCATAGATCTTTGCTTTTCACACCTGTCTTTCTCTTACTGCTTTTAAACTTCTCTCTTTGTTTTCAACATTTTCCATTTTAATTATGATGTGTCTTTGTGTGGGCCTTGTTGGGGTCATCTTGTTTGGGACTCTGTGCTTCCTGGACTTGTGCATCTTTTTCCTTCACCAGCTTAGGGAAGTTTTCAGTCATTATTTCTTCAAATAAGTTCTCAATCCCTTGTTCTTTCTATTCTCCTTTTGTTATCCTTGTGATGCAGATATTGTTACACTTTATAGTCACAGGGTTCCTTAAAGTATCCTCAATTCTTTTTTTTCTTTTTTTTTTCTGCTGCTACTGCTCTGATTGGGTATTTTCTTATACATTGTCTTCCAAATTGCTGAATTGAACCTCTGCTTCATCCAGTCTACTATTTTTTCCTTTTGGTGTATTCTTTTTTTTTTTAATTATTGATTTCAGAGTGGAAGGGAGAAAGATAGAAACATCAATGATAATCATCCATTGGCTGCCTCATGCACGCCCCCCACTGGAAACCTAGCCCACAACACGAGCATGTGCCCTAGACTGGAATTGAATCTGGGACCCTTTAGTTCACAGGCTGACACTCTATCCACTGAGCCAAACCAGCTAGGGTCTTTTGGTGTGTTCTTCATTTCTGACTTGTTCTTTTTTTATGCCTTTTATGTTTGTGTGTGTGTGGTTGTTTTTTTTTTTTGTTTGTTTGTTTGTTTTTTAAGCTTACTATCTTTGTTCAACCTCTGAGTTCACCCATTCTTCCCCAAAGTTCCTTGAGCATTCTTTTGAGATCTATATCTGCTAAATTGCTTTCCTCCATTTCATTTAGCTCTATTTATGGGTTCTTTCATTTGGGGCATGTTTCTTCATCTCCCAATTTTAGCTATCTCTTTGTGTTTCTTTCTATGTATTAGGTAGATCTGCTACCCAGTCTTGGTAGGATGGCCTACTGTATGTAGTAGGTGTCCTGTGGGACCCAGTGGCACAGTTTCCTTGATCACCTGCACTGGGTACTCCTGGAATGGCCCCTGTGTGGGTTATGTGAGTCCTATTGTTATAATTGAATCTTGATTACTACTGGCCCATTTGTGTGTATGGTCGACCCTCAGCTGTCTAACTGTGAGGTCAACTCTCACCACAGTGTACTAGCTTCTGTGCAGGTGCTAATTATACAGAATGGAATTCACATAAGCAGTCTGGTACCTGCTGAGATCTCCCTTTGGATATGCTATTTGGGAAGGTAATTGGATCCTGCTATGGTGTTGTTTGAAGCTGGTCACTGGGCGTGTTGGTTCTTGAACTGCTTGGGAAGGACTCAGGTGCAGGACAATGTCAGACACTCTCCATGACTGCCCCTAGGTAACCTGTTTAGAACTAAAGTGACCTATATTTTGTGGCTGCCTCTGCTGGATCTGGTTGTGCATGGGAAGCATCAAGCTGCACACCAAGGTTGATTTTCTCCAGCACCAGGCCTGGGGATAGGTCATCAAAATTCCCTAGGAAGTCTGAGGTTCACCTCTGCCTGCTGGCTGCTTCTTAGGCTCAGTCACTAAAAGAGCCTCTGGCTATACTCGAGTTGCATGAGGTAGGTTCTCAGTGAATCATCAATTAGGAGCGAGTGCTGTTCACAGATCTATATAGGTTCAAACTTGGTGCCAGTGCTGAGTCTGAGACCACTCAGCAATGTTCCCAGAGTATTCAAAGTCTAGCTGTCACCCTCTTGGTGCTCACACATCTTTGTGATGGGGAGGAGTCTCAGGGAGTTGTCAGGGTGAGGCCAGCAGAATTTATCAGGCCCAAACACACCAATATTTGGCCTTGTGTAGGGAAAGCTCTGCACCGTTTGGGCTTGTAAAAGAAAAATTTCCCTGGTTCTAGAGCCACACAACTCGGTGTGTCTCAGATACTGCCAAGAGCCCCATCTCAGCAGGGTGGGGCCCTTCAGGCTTGGGGAAATTGGGGGAATGGCCCTCACCCCAGTGCCACACAATTCAGTTTGTCCTAGATTCTGCCCAGATCTCAGCAGGATGAAGCCACCAAGACTAAGGGTAGGGCCTCACGAGTCTGGAGAGAGGGGTTAGGGGGGTCTCTGGTGAGGAGAAGGCACCAGTCAGGTTCATGGGAAAGTGCTGAGGCATGGTCCCCACTTCAAAACCATACAACTCAGTAACTGATACCCCTAATCTGCCCAGACCTGTACACCCTGGCCCAGGCAGCTTACTCAGCAGGGCACAAGTTCCACAGGATGGGTCAACAAGGAGACCAGAGGGTAGAGTTATTGTATTCTCAGGCTAATGCTGTATGCAGGGGCATGTTCCATCCCAGAAATATAGTGTCTGTGGTGCAGTAGTGTGAATCAGCCCATGGTGTTCTGGCAATTGTCCCCTCAGCTCTCTCTCTAAAATAGGGGTGTCGAACTCAATCAGAGAAGGGGCCAAAATCTAAAATCCAGCCTAAATCGCGGGCCGAATGGTTTACTGAACAGTCATAAACTGTCATTGTGATGGAAACGCAGCGGAGTGCAGTGATGACAGCGCGGTGCGGGCCACATTGCAAGGCCTGGCGGGACGGATTTGGCCCGCAGGCTTTGTGTTTGACACATGTGCTCTAAAGCCATAAACTCGCATGACTCTAGCCCACTCCACTCTCCCTCCACTGGAGCCCAGGGTGAGTGGCTGCTAGAAGATTTTGTGTATTGGCCCTTTAAGAGAGGGTGCTTGAGTTTCATTTCACCCATACACCCATCCTGCTTCAGTGAGGCTCATCCCTGAAGTCAGTTATACCCTGTGTTCCCCCCACTCTCACTTCACACAACTCCAGGTTGAACAGCAATAGCCACACAACAAAGTTAGAGTATTTTCTTTTTCATTTCAAATCAGGGTTCTCCACTTCCTCCTCTTAGATGGGACAACAACTGTTAAGAACATCCTTTCTCTACTCATTTTGCTTACCACTCCACAGAGCACCCTGCCCCTGCCATTGCTCCTCAGTCTTTCCAAATTTCGAAAACAACCAAAAAGCGAAAGTGTCTTTATAGCCTGTGTATAAAAATATTTGTGTGTAGGTGTGTGTAAGCAATTAATTATTAAAGAGACTTTGTTCTCTTTAATAATTAATTGTTATTTATTTAGTTTGAGGCAGGAAGTTTAATATTTAGTTTGAGGCATGAAGAAGAAAAGGACTTCCATTCTCTAGCCATGAGCTTTCGTGTCAGGCATAAGTTTGAGAAAAATGAAGGAAAAGTGTCGCCATTTTTTGTTTTGTGAGCATATCAGTGCTTTGCCTTTGGTCACAACTGTGGCTCTCTTGCCATTTTCAAACTTGGGAGACTATGTGGCTATTGCAATTGCAGATCCTATGAGAATGTGAAACAGGATAATATATAAAATGCAAAGTAAAAAAAAATCACCCAAAGAAGGAAAATTTATAAATAATTCACACACTTTAATAGCAACATCCAAAAAAAATTAAAAATGGGCAGAGGATCTGAATAGTTGTTTTTCTAATAAAGATATACAGATGGCCAACAAGTACATAAAACATGCTCAACATCACTAATCATCAGGGAAATGCAAATCAAAACCATAATGTGATATCACCTCACATCTGTTAGAATGGCTGTTATAAAAAAGACAAGAAATAATACATGTTGGTGAGGATGTGGAGAAAAGGGAATGCTTGCCCACTGTTGGTGGAAAAATAAATTGGTACATCTACTATGCAAATCAAAATAGAGGTGTGTTTTGTTTTTGTTTTTTTTTAAAAAGAGAGGGTGCTTGTATCTCTAGCAGGCTCAACTCTTCCTGGAATACAGAAACCCCACTGATTTTCACAGCCAGATGATTTTCACAGCCTCTTCTCAGCTCTAGTACTCTGGACTGGGGAGCCCCGCTTGGGTTTGAGACCTTGTACTTATTCTTTTTTTTTTTTTTAAATATATATATATTTTATAGATTTTTTTACAGAGAGGAAGAGAGAGGGATAGAGAGTTAGAAACATCGATGAGAGAGAATCATCTATCAGCTGCCTCTTGCACACCCCCTACTGAGGATGTGCCCACAACCAAGGTACATGCCCTTGACTGGAATCGAACCTGGGACCTTTCGGTCCGCAGGCTGATGCTCTATCCACTGAGCCAAACCAGTTTCGGCAAGACCCTGCGCTTCTTAGGGGGAACCTTTGTAGCTAAGATATATCTCCAGAATCTCAGCTGCCACCCATGGGTGCAGGCCAGCCCTTTTTGTGTTTCCGTACTTCCTACCAGTCTCAATGTAATTTCTGTAACGTTACAGAAAACCTATTATGCCAGTCTAATCATGAGAAAAACACAGAAGAATCCCAATTGAGGGACATACAGAATGCCTTTCTGTAAATCCTTGGTTATAAGACTTCTATTCAGCTAGTCTTCTGTTGGTTATTCAGGTTGATTGCTCCGTATTTTAGTTGTACTTCCAGTTTATTAGTAGTCCAGGATGGAGATAAGTGTAACTTCCCCATACTCCTCCGTGCACCATCTTCCAGTCTTTCTGAGGTAAGATCTCATTGTGGTTTAAATTCGTATTTCTCTGAAGATTAGTGACATTGAGCATCTTTTCATAGGTCTATTGGCCATTTGTATGTTCTCTTTGGAAAAGTATAAATTCAGGCCCTCTGCCCTTGTTTTCATTGGATTGTTTGGGGGTTTTGTTTGTTGTTGTGTTTTTTTGGTCTTGAGTAGTATGAATTCATTATAAATTTTGGTATTAACCCCTTATCAGATGTATTATTGGTGATTATGTTTTCCATTCAGTACATTGCCTTTTCATTTTGTTGATGATTTTCTTTGCTGTACAAAAACATTTTAGTTGGATGTAGTATCATTTGTTTATTTTTTTCTTTTGTTTCCCTTGCCTGAAGAAATATATCAGAAAAAAATATTGCTAAGAGAAATGTCAGAGATTTTACTGCCTGTGTTTTTTTCTAGGAGTTTTATGATTTTGAGTCTTACATTTATATCTTTAATACATTTTTATTTTATTCTTGTATGTGGTGTAAGAATGTCCCTACAATAAATCTCTTAATATATCTTCTAGTTTTGTTTCTTTCGTTGAACTCAAAGTATTTTCTTCATCTAGTATGGGAAATCCTTGTTTCATTGACAAATGTATGGATGAACTCCCCAAACCCTTTTTCTGTACCTGAAGGGGGAAAATCAACTTCACTTGCCTCTGATTGGAAGGAAAAAGTTCTTCAGGTCCCAGGAAAGATTCCTTAGTATTAGGAACAATGTACTAATTGTCAAGTGAACCACACTATTATTGATTGGTTGGGTGATGCCAGACTGCTGTTAAATGTATTAAAAAAGAAAGTATAAATGAGTATAAAAATGAGAGTGGGAAAAGTGCAAAATAAATTTATATGAATCCATACTGATATAATAGTGATTTAGAGAATAAATAAATAAATCTCTCATGCAATCCAAATAATTTATTTAGTACTCTGTCCTAAAGGAGGTAGAGAATTACTCTATTTTTTAATGTTATTTTTATTATTTTATTTTTTAACATATTTATATTGATTTCAGAGAGGAAGGGAGAGGGAGAGAGAGATAAAAACATCGATGAGAGAGAATCATTGATTGGCTGCCTCCTGCAAACCCCCTACTGGAGATTGAGCCTGTAACCCAGATGTGTGCCCTTGACCAGAATTGAACCTGGGACCCTTCAGTCCACAGGCCAACGCTCCAACCACTGAGCCAAACCAGCTAGGGCGGCGGCGGCTGCTGCTGCTGCTGCTGCTGCTGCTGCTGCTTCTTCTTCTTCTTCTTCTTCTTCTTCTTCTTCTTCTTCTTCTTCTTCTTCTTTTAGTAACAAAAAAGGGAACTCACCCTGCTAGTGTGGTTCAACGGTTGACCATCGACCCAGTCAGGGCATACACCCGGACTGCAGGTTCAATCCCCAGTAGGGGTGCATGCAAGAGGCAGCCGATCTATAATGTTCCTCTCTCATCGATGTTTCTATCTTTGTATCCCTCTCCCTTCCTCTCTCTCAACAATCAATAAGAACATTAAAAAAAAGGAAAGAAAGGAAGGAAGGAAGGAAGGAAGGAAGGAAGGAAGGAAGGAAGGAAGGAAGGAAGAAGGGAGCTTATTTAACGATTTTAGGAGTCCAGGGGCAAAAGTTAGCCCATAATAAGGTAAGTTCTAGAGGAGGCCTGGCCTACCCTAGAGCAACCCCAGAGCTCAGAAAAGTTGCTGAGCCTGGAATGATTTGTTACTGGACAGCAGGTTGAGTCAACTTAGGAATTTAAGAATGAGTCCATGCTGCTTCAGCCATCCCCAAGTAGGGTGGGCACAGTAACTTCCTTCCAAAGACTACAATTTGGATGGCGAGGTGGAGGTGGGGGGCAGAGAATAACTTTATAGTGAAGAAATATGACTAAAATTACCTCAGTCAGGTGATCAAGCGCAACATGAACAGTGAAAAGTCATGTTGATAATATATATCATAGCTAGGATGCAGTGAAAATGCCATTGTATTTTTGTGGTCTTCTACCCTAAAACCTAATCATGAGAAAAACACAGAAAAATCCCAAATGAGGGACATACAGAATGCCTGACCATACAGCACTCCTCATAACTATACTAGTAAAGGTAATTAAAAACGAGGGAAATCTGAGAAACCATTAAAACCAAGAAGAGCCTAAGGAGTCATGATGACTAATTGTAATGTGGTGTTCTGAATGGGATTCTGGACCAGAAAAAAAGACATTAGGTAAAAACTATAATAAAGAAGTCTGAGTGAGGTATGGACTTTGGTTAATAATGATGCATCAATATTGGTTCACTGATTATAACAAATGTGTACCATACAATGTAAGATGTTAATAATAGGGAAACTGGGTGTTGGGCATATGGGAACTCTTTGTACTATCTGCTTAGTTTTTCTGTAAATATCTAACTGCTCTAAAAAGAAAGCTTATTTATTGACACAATAAAAAGGTTAGTGGTTGCCAGAGGTTCAGGGGATGTCAGGGGAGATTGAATAGGTGAGTCACAAGTTTGTTTGTTTTTAGGGCAATGAAACTATACTGTATGATAGTGTAATGGTGGATATATATATCATTGTCAAGGCCCATAGAATGTGCAGCACAAAGATTGAAACCTGATGCAAACTATTAGATTGTAACTGTGTTTTAATATTGGTTCATTAATTGTAACAATGTACCACACTATTGTAAGATGTCCATAATTGAGAAAACTACATGAGAAGGCAAATGTGAGTGGGGGCGGAGAGGGTGTGTTGGGTATATAGAACTTTATGTAATACTCGATTATTCTATAAATCCCAAATGGTACTTAAAAAATAAATCTACTAAAATCAACGAGCAAAGGACTTGAATAGATATTTCTCCAAAGATGATACACCAACGGCCAACAAACACCTGAAAAGATGCTCAACATCACTAGCCATTAGGGAAATGCAAATCAAATCCACAATGAGATACAACTTTGCACCCATTAGTATGGCTATATTATTTTTTAAGAAGGAAAATAAATGTTGGTGAGGATATGGGGAAATTGGAACCCTTGTGCATTACTGGTGGGAAGGTAAAATGGACCAGCCTTATAGAAGACAATTTGACAGTTCCACATATATATATTTTTAAATTGAATTACTATAAGATCCAGTCATTCCACTTCTAGGTATATACCCAAAAAGAAATGAAAACAGGTATTCAACTCAAAACTTGTACACAAATGTTCACAGCAGCACTATTTACAACAGCCAAAATGTGGAAACAACCCAAATGTTCATCAATGGATGAATGGATAAATAAATTGTATGCAATGAAATCTTACTCAAACATGAAGAGGGATTAAATACTGATACATGGTATAACATGGATGAACCTTGAAAACATGTTATGTGAAGAAAAGACTAAAGGTCACATATTATATTATTTTTTTAATTAAATTTCCAAAATAAAATTAATTGATACAGAAAGCAGATTATTGGTTTCCAGGGACCGTGGGAGGGGAGCAATGGGAATTGAATTCTTAATGTATATGTGACTTCCCATTGGGATGATGAAAAGGTTTTGGAACCAGTTAGAGGTGATGGTTACACAATATTGTGAGTATACTACATGCTTCTAAATTGTATGTTTTAAAATGGTAATTTTTTGTTATGTGACTTTTACCTCAGTTTTATTTATTTGTTGTTTGTTTGTTTTAAATATAGAACACTTCACGAATTTGTGTGCCATCCAAGCGCAGGGGCCATGCTAATCTTCTCTGTATTATTTCAATTTTAGTATATGTGCTGCCAAAGTGAGCACTACCTCAGTTTTAAAAAGAGTAATTTACAAAGTATGTAGAGGAAGGAACTACAAACTGCTTCAGAAGAGGTCCAGAAGATGGCAGGATGGGAAGGCTTAAGGAAATTTTAATAGAAGTGGTGTTTGAATTGAATTGAGCCAACCCATTTATGAATCAAATAGAGCCCCATGCACGAAATTCGTGTGTGGGGGTGTGTGTGTCCCTCAACCCAGCCTGCACCCTCTCCAATCTGGGACCCCTCGAGGATGTCTGACTCCCATTTAGGCCTGATCCTGGGTAGTCAGACATCCCTCTCACAATCCAGGACTGCTGGCTCCTAACCGCTTGTCTGCCTACCTGCCTGATTGCCCCTAACCACTTCTGCCTGCCAGCCTGATCACCCCCTAACCACTCCCCTGCCAGCCTTGTTGATGCCTAACTACCATCCCCTGGAGGACTGGTATCCCCCCAACTTTCCTCCCTTACAGGTCTGGTTTTCCCCCAATTACCCCCCCCCCCTTGCAGGTCTGGCTCCCCCCCGAGCACGCAGCATGTCTCCGTACCTTAGGCTTTTTTTCAGCTCCTCTGATTTTCCTTCTGGTTTTCTCTTTCCTTCTTGTTGTAGAATTTTCAGTCAGTCGACTACCTGTAGCTCTGGGCGATGTCCACTCTACATTTTAGTTGTATTCCATTGAAATTGTTGTGTGCTGCTGCGGTTAGGAGTCTACCCGAGCAGCCATCTTGGATCCTCTCTAGGTGTAAGATTTTTGTTCAATCTCTTCCCACACCCCTCAGACCACCCTCCGCCTGAGAATTGTCAGTCCACTCCCTTTCTATGTCCCTGCTTCTATTATATTTACCAGTCCATTCTGTTCTTCAGATTTTTTATTCACTTGATTTTTAGATTCACTTGTTGGGAGGTATGTATTTGATGTCTCTTTGTTGTTCATAGTTTTTTTAAAAAATATATTTTATTGATTTTGTACAGAGAGGAAGGGAGAAAGAGAGAGAGTTAGAAACATCGATGAGAGAGTCATCGATCAGCTGCCTCTTGCACACCCCCTACTGGGGATATGCCCGTAACCAAGGTACATGCCCTTGACCGGAATCAAACCCGGGGCCCTTTAGTCCCCAAGCCAACACTCTATCCATTGAGCCAAACCAGTTTCGGCTGTTGTTCATAGTTTTTACCTTTACCTTTTTCTTCTTCCTCTTCTTAAAGAATACCCTTTAGCATTTCATGTAATCCTGGTTTGGTGGTGATGAACTCCTTTAGTTTTTTCTTGTCTGTGAAGCTCTTTATATAACCTTCAATTCTGAATGATAGCTTTGCTGGGTAGAGTAATCTTGGTTGTAGGTTCTTGCAATTCATCACTTTGAAGATTTCTTGCCACTCCCTCTGGCCTGCATAGTTTCTGTTGAAAAATCAGCTGACAGTTTTATGGGTACTCCCTTGTAGGTAACTGTTTTTCTCTTGCTGCTTTCAAGATTCTCTCTTTGTCTTTTGCCCTTGGCATTTTAATTATGACGTGTCTTGGTGTGGTCCTCTTTGGATTCCTCTTGTTTGGGGTTCTGTGTGCTTCCTGCACTTATAAGTCTATTTCTTTCACCAGGTAGGGAAAGTTTCTGTCATTATTTCTTTCAATAGGCCTTCAATATCCTGCTCTCTCTCTTCTTCTGGCATCCCAAAAATCCAGATGTTGGTATGCTGAAAGCCATCCCAGAGGCTCCTTACACTATCCTCACACTTTTGGATTCCTCTTTCTTTCTGCCTCTCTGGTTGAGTGTTTTTTGTTTTCTCATATTCCAGATTTTTGGTTTGACTCTTGGGGTATGTTGATCTACAAATGAGTATCTGTATATTCTTTATTTTAGACAGTGTATGCTTAATTTCTGTCTGGTACTTTTCCAATTTTTCGGTATTCTCATTAAGGTCCTTGAAGGTCTTTGCAAGTTTCTCAGTGGTTTTTAGAATATTCTTGATTAACCTTATAAATGTGATTCTGAACTCTGTGTCGTCCAGTAATTCACTTTCCTCAATCTCTCCCATTCGTGACATGCTTCTGTCTCCTCATTTTGGCTGCTTCCCTGTGTTGATGGAGTGGCTTGGTGTGGTAGGTGACCTATAGGGGCCAGTAGCTCAGCTTCCCCAATCACCCGAGGTGGTTGCTCTTGGTACACTCCTTCTTGGGCTGAGTGCAAAGTCTTGTTGTAGTTAAGCCTTGATTGCTGTTGGTACAATGGAAGGAATTGACCTCCAGGCCAATTGGCTGTGAGGATCTGCTGTGTCTATAATGGAAGAACTCCTGTGCTGAAGACATGCTTATAGTACAGGCCTTGTTTCAGTGGGGCTTTGGTGCTCACTGAGATTGCCTCCAGAATGTGTCACTTGTGGATGTGAGGAGTTGAAATCTCGTGTCTCACACGGACCATTAGGTACACTGGCTTCTGGATCTCCAATGGGGTGCAGTGTAGCTACTGTCTGAGGGCACCCTGCAGGAGCTACAGTGAGAACCACAGTTCTCTCCTCCTTGCTTGGAGCTTGGAGGCTTTGGAGCTATCTGCACCAGGTTGCAAGTTTGCTAGGTTAAACTGCAATAGAGAAGGCCATTCATGTGCAAAAGCCACTGCTTGAAGCTTGGGTGTGTTTGTAGATTATGGGGGTGAGTCTCAGGGCATCACTAGGCTAGGGTGTGGCAAATAGCGATGGCTGCCAGTCAGCTGTCTCTGCCTCTCTGACCGCGTCCCAGCACAGCAAACAATTATTCCTCCATGCAGCTCTCTGCAAGCAAGCCACCCTCACTTTCCAACCAGATGGCAGACAATCAAGCTTCTTTCCAGAAACTGGATTTAAGAGAGATTGGGTATTGTCTCTCTTTGGGTTGAAGAAAGCAATGCCCTCTGCCAGCCAGGATCTGCCACCAGCCCATATTGTGCGTGACCCTGTACCTCAGTTTTTCAGCACTTGTGCCCTGAATGCTCCTTTCTCTTTCAGTCTAGTTGTAGAGCTTCCATTCATCCAGCTTTCCTGTGGTTCTGAGTGATAGAAATTTTGTCTTTTAGTTGCAGTTTTGAGTTGTTGTGCACTCAGCAGTTTAGGTGTGTTTATCTATGCTGCCATCTTGATGTTTCACTCTTATATCAATGTTTCTCTCTCCCCCTTTCTCTCCCTTTCCCTCTCTCTCTAAAATAAATAAATAAATTAATTAATAAATAAATTAATAAATAAATATTTAAAAAAAAAACAAAAAAAAATTTAAAGAAATGCATAAGAGATAAAATTAACAGGACTGGAGAATTGATTAGATGTTTATGGTTAGGGAGAGTCAAGGATGACTCCAGGTTCTTGTGTGATGGGGGGTGTATTTGTCAGATATATTAATTGATAGCAATAGTGGTTGACTCTAGCTTACTGAGATGAAAAGGCATTTTTTCAAAGGATATTGAGGAGCTTCTTCAACTGTTTAGGAGGACCAGGTTGGAGACAAAGCTTCCAAGAACAATGACCCAAATCATTGAAGAAGAGGCCAGGTGATACAAATACTCCCATCCAGAGTATAAGAAAAAAAAACTATTACTGCTGCTGCTGTTGCTGCTACAAGAAGTGAACCTTGAAAACACTGGAAATTCCCTGATAGCTATAAAATGGAAGCTTCACATAGAGTTGGTTTCCTCATTGTTGCTCAGTTCTGAGTCCGAGTCTCATGCAAGTGTTTCTGATCGAAAGAACCTAAGTACCTTGACTGTGTTCTGACTACAAGGTAGGCTGGAAAATAGTTCTGACTCTTACACAAGGAATGTAGAGCTCATAATGTAGAAATTCTTCCAAATAGAGAAAGGCTGTTCAAATAATATAGCCACAAATATGACACAGACAGTGCTGCTATCAATTAAGGTAGACAATACAATAGTTTGGAGGCAGTGATAAAGAGTTCCATTTTAAACACATGGAGTTTGAGGCATTTGTAGAATATTTAGGTAGTGGGATGTTTGAAATTGTTAGCAGACAAGTAGCATTTAAAACAACAAGAGTGGGTGGAGGGGTCCAGGGCGAGCATGTAGAGTATGATGAGAAGGAGACAAAGGAGAGAAGCCTGGCGTGGGAAATGAAACTTTGCTGGATTTCTCAGTGGCCTGTAAAAAGCCCTAGCCAATTGAGACACAAGAATGTGTGCAATATAAAAACAGTGAATGTTTGCTTTCACTTCCCCTAGATGCATTTCATTTTTTATATACCAGTGAGGATGCTGTCTTTAGCCATTTGTCTGGTTAACTGCTCTGATCCAAAGGGATAATAAAACATCTTCCCAAGAGATCCAAATGGATCCAGGAAAACTGCAGCATTATATCTCTAGGTGTTAACGCTTAAAAAGGGGATGAAGCTTAGACCTTGGAATCATCTCTGTGGGCTGTAAAAGCTTGAGACACAGCTTATCTGGCCATTAGAAAGACATATTAACATTGCAAAGGTTAGTACAGGAACCAAGATCCTTTTCATTCTGTCTCCAAAGAGCAAAGGGATTTATCCTCTCAGAAGGGAGCAGGTTGGCTGTCTCTCTCCCATATATAAATAAAGAAAACCTATTGCTCTCTACCCTCTTCTATGGGTTGGAACCTGTCACTCACATAGAAAGTTTTCATCCTGTCACCTGTGGGTCTGGGGGGCCGATGTAGCAGTGTTACTCTAATTGTTTATCTGGTTGTAAGTATTAATAAAGAAAAACTTTCTGTCTCTCATCCAAGTGCCTTGTGTTTCTTTCGTATTCATGCATATAAAGTACATAACTGTGTAAGTGAGGTTACATCTCAGAATTTTCACGGTTCTTTTAAAAAAAAAATATATATATATATATATATATATTATTGATTTTTTAACAGAGAGAAAGAGAGAGGGACAGAGAGTCAGAAACATCAATGGGAGGGAATCATCAATCAGCTGCCTCTTGCACATCTCCCACTGGGGATGTGCCCACAACCAAAGTACATGCCCTTGACCGGAATCGATGTTTCTATCTCTCCCTTTTCCTCTCTCTATGAAATCAATAAAAACATATTTAAAATAGATGATTATCATCATTGATGTTTCTATCTCTCCCTGTCTTTTTAAAAATCAATAAAAACATTTTTTTAAAAGAGCGAGAACAAACAGGAATGGCCAGAGAAGTACAGAATAACCAGGAAACTGAATAATTTCAAAGTGATGGAGACGTAGGAACAAGAACATTTTAAGGGAGAGGTAATTATCAGCAACGTCAAATCCATAGAGAAGTCAGTAGCATCAAGACTGAAATGTGGCTACTGGTATTGGCTTTGGCAGTTTGGAGGTCAATGGTGACTTTTGCCAAAAAAATTTTCAATGGAAACTTTTTCTCAGTAGCCTGAGGCATGAATGAATTTGAGGAAGTAGAGACAGCAAATGTAGACTACTACTATTAGGAGAAGCTTACGCTGAGAAGGTAAGGAGAGAAACTGGCATCTGATAGATCAAGAGAGTTCCGGTGTGTGTGTGTTTTTTTTAATGGGAGACACCCAGGCATGTGTAAAGCTGAGAAAAAAGCACCACTGATTGAATTCAGAGAGCAAAAGGATAATTGTTCTGAAAGAGATAGAAAAATATGTACTTACAGTACAGGTGGATGATGGACGTTGAACAGGTAGATGGGATGGACATAAAAATGTGTGTGAATATAATGTGAAGAGATTCGGCTGAGACTGAAGACCACAGATTTATAGTGGCACTAATATTTATGGATTTGTGGATTTTCTCTAGCAGGTACAAACACCAAGGTGGAGGAGAGAAGGGTGGTTTGTTGTACTGACCCAAGGTGAAACGTTCCTGTGGCTCATTTGGCAGACAGGAATGAAAAGGGCATTAAGGATGCTGGTGAGAGAGAAGTTTAGGTGATTAAGCATGGGGTAAGAAAAGTCGGGAAGGTAAGTGAAAAGAGGTCAGGAGTGACAGACTAGGAGAAAATTGAGGTCTCAGAGAACTAAAAGGGTCTTTATGAAGTAAAGAGAAAAAAAAAAGTATCAAGTGGGTGAGGGCCTGAAGGATCCAGTAGGAGAAGAAATTGCAGTCAAAATGGAATACTGGAGGAATAAATGGTAGAGGAGAGCAATTCTGGCCACAATAAAGTTCAAGATGTGGTGTTTTGGATGTGGGTGGCTGAAGTGGAATAGAGAAGGTAATTGAGAGTCCATGAATGGAGAAGTTATTATGTCATCTCCATGGGCACTGAGATCCCTTATTATGAGTACCAGGTATTAGGGTGGAGAGGGAGACTGTGGGCTAGGTGCCAGTATGTTCACTTAAGAAGGGGAGAGTGAAGGATATATAAGAATTTTCTAAGCAGACTGATGAAGGGGATTACCATTCTAGATAGAGAGAAAAGATTGGGAAAATGCATGGTTGGACGGGTGAAATAGCCAGATCTCTCCAGAGAACTGAAACCAGTATGAGTGTCAGTACAGGGATGAAGCTGCATTGGCAGGGAAGCTGACATTTGATGCACAGCCACTGAGGACTTATATAGAATTGACTTAATTCTGATTTGCAGTTTAGGTTTTCTAAGGCCAAGTGTGGAAAATTAAAGTCAGAAAGGACTAGAGATCAGTTAGAGGGCTGTTGCAATTGCCCAGGCCAGTACCAGAGGAGTGACACTGACTATGGAGGTAGATTCCAAAACTATTTTATTTAAAGGGCTAGTATGATATATAATATGAAAGTTGAACTCGACATGGTAAAACTGACAGGCCCAGTTGGCAATCTCCCTTCTTTTTAAGGGTTACTTCACTACCATATGTGATAGGCAACTCTAACATGGCACCAAAGTTTTCTGCCTTCCAACCCATGAACACACACCTTCTCCCAGTTTTTATAAAACTAATCTGGACACAGCTGTGAAGGGATTTTGCAGGTATAATTAAAACCCCAAATCAATTAACTTTAAGAAATAGATATTATCCTAAGTGCACTGACCCAATCAGGCAAGCTCTAAAAGGAATTGGTCTCTTCATTTACAAAAGGACAAATACTGTATGATTCAACTTATTGGAGATAATCTAAAGTAGTCAATCTCATAGAAACAGAAAGTGAAATGGTGGTTACCAAGGGCTGGGGGATGGAGAAATGGGGATCTGTTGTGTAATGAATATTAAGTTTCACTTTTGCAAGATGAAAAGTTCTGGAAATTTGTTGCACAACAATGTGAATGTACTTAACACTACTGAAATAGTTAAGATAGTGGTGAATTTTGTGTTATGACTGTGTTTTTTTAAATCACAATCTTTATAAAAGTGGGGAGGACTGGGCCCTTTCTGGTGAGATTCAAAGTATGAGAGGAGTTTGACACGAGGAAGGTTCTCCATTGCTGATTCTAAAGATGGAAGGGGCCAAGTGCCTCTAAGAACTGAGGGTGGCCTCCAACTGACTACCATGAAGGATATGGGAACCTCAATCCTTTGACCTCAAGAAAGTAAATCCTGCCACAACCACATGAGTTTGGAAGAGGTCCCTAAGAGTCAGATGAGTTTATGGCCTATATGACACCTTAATTTTAGCCTGTGAGACCTTGAGCAGAGAACCCAGTTAACCTGGATTCCTAATCCATGGAAACTAAGAAAATAAGTGTTTTGTGCACACGTGTGTGTGTTTGTTTGTATATGTGTGTGTGTCTGTTATAATGAAACTTTTATTTATACACTGTATCTAGAAGCCGATACATAAATTATTATACAGTCTATTTCCAGAAATGTACAAAAAATTACTATTATTTGTTTATAAATCAAATGACATATTACAATCAATGGACTTGGAACAAATGGTACACACCTGCCTTGAAACATACAGGAAAAGTATAAACTATAGTAGTCTGAATTGCAAGGGTTAATTCCATCACACTTCTACATGACTTAAAAAACTTCCATAACCCAACATGCACACTTACTAAAAATTCTATACGAATTTTTTATCATCTGTAGATGTAGAGTTCGTAACACTTTTCAGAAATAGCAACTACATATTTTGCTATGCCATGGTTGCTTAATAAAAAAGGTGTTTACAAAAAACTCTCTTTGCAGGATTAAAAAGACACTAAATTTGTGATTACTAGTATACCAACACTTTATGAGAGAACTTTGGGAAACACTGTTCTAGGCCATGGCAATTCCATTTCATACTGGCTATCCTTCTTCCTCTTCTTAACGAATACCTTTTGGTATTTCATATAATACTGGTTTGGTGGTGATGAACTCCTTGAGTTTTTTCTTGTCTGTGAAGCTCTTTATGACCTTCCATTCTAAATGATAGCTTTGCTGGGTAGAGTAATCTTGGTTGTAGGTTCTTGCTATTCATCACTTTGAATATTTCTTGCCACTCCCTTCTGGCCTGCATGGTTTCTGTTGAGAAAACAGCTGACTGTTGTATGAGCACTCCCTTGTAGGTAACTATGTTTTTCTTGCTGCTTTTAAGATTCTTTGTTTTTTGCCCTTGGCCTTTTAATTATGATGTGTCTTGGTGTGGTCCTCTTTGGATTCCTTTTGTTTGGAGATCTCTGTGCTTCCTGGACTTGTAAGTCTATTTATTTCACCAGGTGGGAGAAGTTTTCAGTCATTATTTCTTCAAATTGGTTTTAAGTATCATGCTCTCTCTGGCACCCCCATAATTCAGATGTTGGTACACTTGAAGTTGTCCCAGAGGCTCCTTACACTATCTTCATATTTTTGGATTCTTTTTGCTTTTCCAGTTGGGTGTTTTTTGCTTCTTTGTATTTCAAAACTTTGACTTGATTCTTGTGATCCTCTAGTCTGCTGTTGGATCTCTGTATCTTATTTTTTATTTCAGCCAGTGTATGCTTAATTTCTCATTGGCCCTTTTTTATATCCTCTAGGGTCTTGCTAAATTTATTGACCTTTTCTAGAAAATTCTTAAACCTTATAACTGTGGTTTTGAACTCTATATCCAGGAGTTTGCTTTTCTCCATTTCTTTCATTTGTGATCTGTTTATTTCTCTCCGCATTTTGGCTGCTTCCCTTAGTTGATAGAGTTACTTTGTGTGCTAGGTGTCCTATAGGGCCCAGTGGCTCAGCCTCCCCAGTTAACTGAGGTGGACACCCTTGGTGAAACCCTGGGTGGGCAGTGTGCACAGTCTTGTTGTAGTTAAGACTTGATTGTTGTTGGGTTCACTGGGGGGATTTGACTTCCAGGCCAATTGGCTGTGAGGATCAGCTGTGTCTACGATGGGAGAACTTCTGTGCTGGAGACACCCTTATGAGACAAGAATTGCTTCAGTTGGGCTTTGGTCCTTACTGAGTCTGCCCCCTGGGTATGTCCCTTATGGATCTGAGGAGTTGTAATATGGATGGTCCCACTGTGACCCCTGGGTACACTGACTCTTGGATCTCCAAAGATGAGCTAATTTAGCCTTTGCCTGAAGCCACACAGCAGGAGCTATGGAGAGATCTGAAGATTCCTGTTCTTTTTAAAAAATATATATTTTATTGATATTTTACAGAGAGGAAGGGAGAGGGATAGAGAGCTAGAAACATCCATGAGAGAGAAACATCGATCAGCTGCCTCCTGCACACCCCCTACTGGGGATGTGCCCACAACCAAGGTACATGCCCCTGACCAGAATTGAACCTGGGACCCTACAGTCCGCAGGCCAACGATCTATCTACTGAGACAAACCAGTCTCGGCAGATTCCTGTTCTTTGTTTGGGTTTTGGAGGTGCCCAGATGAGGCCCAGCTGTGAGGCAATGCAAGCTTATGTGGGGCCTTGGGCCTTCTTTTGGATGTTCTGGGTCTCACTGATTCATTTGCAGTTTGTTAGGTAAGTTTAGAATTCAAAGGACTGGGCCATTCATATACAAATGCTTCTGCACTCAGCTTGAATTGGATGAAGTCAGGGCAGAGCAAACAACAATGGCTTCATGAGGTGGGATCTCAGGGCGGAGCAAACAATAATGGCTTCCCATCAGTCTTGTCCTTAGAGGCCTCTGGGTCTCAGTGTCCCTCAGTAATTGCTGCAAGCACCTCTAAGAGAAAGCCACCCTCGAGTTTCATCCATTGCCAGACTGTCCAGTTTCTCCCTGAATGAGTCTTGGTTCCCAGTGTCTCGCCCAGAACTGGAATTCAGAGCAGTCAGGAGCTTGTGTCTCCCTCTGGCTTGAAAAAGCCAGCTGTGTACTTAGTTGCCAGCCCTCTCTGCATGTCTCTCCATACCTCTGCCTTCCACAGCTCCTGTGAGTCTTAAGTGTGCTTTTCTCTTTCCTTGTAGTTGTAAAATTTCCACTCAGCCAGCCTTCCTGTGGTTCTGGATGATGTTTGTTTTGTCTTTTAGTTGTAGTTCTGAAATTGCTGTGCAGTTTAGGTGTTTACCTATGCCTCCATCATGCAGCAGAGGAGGTCAGCAGCCCTCCCAGCTCCCAGCTTGAAATCTATTTCTATGTCTTCTCTCTTTATTTCTAATATTTCTCAATCCCTGGGCACCTCCACTTAGAACCGGTTCATTCATCTCTCTTTCCATGCGGGACATGAAAAAGGGAGATCCCCGCAGCTTCAGGCTCCCTGCATTCTGGTGCCCAACGTGGGCCATGCGCCGAAAGAGGCAACAAGAGGTAAGGTAAGGGATCGCTCCCTAGAATTGCGCGCCACAGATTTAAGGAACTGTAAGGAAGAGGGAGTGTATTGTTGTGAAATTGAATTAGCTGGGAGTAAAACATGGGTAATCCTTCTAAATGTTTTAAACTACGCCCATGGCTCAAAGAGATTCTGTTAAGCGTAGTCAGATTCTTTATTTCTTTCTTAACGTTTGTTGATGAAACCTGGGAAAAGGCTAGAAAGCAGTTGCGTGACCAATACTCAGCAGAAAGTCCAGAGAAAATTCCTAATCCTACTTTATTTTTTGATTCAGCACAGGAGAGTTTAAGAATATTTAAGTGGGGTGCAGCCACAACCTTACAGCCTGGAGTGGAAGGGTGCGAATCTTTAAGAATACCATCTGCACCTCCACTGCCTCCACGTGTAAACTACTTGTAACCAAGTAAAAAAGATTAAAGGAATTTCTTAGCATCTGCCAATAATTCTTTATCTTAAAATCTTTTTATTTCCTTAAAAATAAAATAAATAAAAATTGAAAAAATAACAAAATAAAAAACAAGATAAACGACGCCATTCCCCAAAAAAGCCACTTTAAGAGGCCTCATATTCACCATCTTTTTTTCCAGCTAATGACTTAAAGCTTTTACGAATTCATAAATGCATTGGGGATTTCTGTGCACATGTAAAGGGGAAAAGCCAGCTTAAAATGAGTGCACATAGTTTTGAGCTGGGCTTAACCTCTTTGCTGGGTACAGAATAAAAACCCAAGAGGCTGTTTTTAGCCTTATAAGTGGTGGAGATGAATACAGGCTAGTTTCTCAAGGCATTTAAAGCAGCACTTGAGATTCCTGCCCAAAGGCAAGTAAACACGAGAAAGGAGATAGCAAGTTTACTATGAATGGCTGAGAGTTTATCTCTTGACTTCCCCAGCAGAAAAATTGTGACCATTTTGAAAATCAAAGGCTGGGCCAGACCAATTGGCTGGAAATTTAAAAGAATTTGGAAGTTACTAAATCAAATGATAAAAACTGAAATCTAAATTTATTGAATTGTTATAATTCTGAAATGTTGATCTAAGTATGCTTTGCATGAGGTCTAGAGAATTGAAGTTAGTCTATTAATTAAATATGCCTTATATTTTATTTGAAATGTATCTTTAAAAATATAGAAGTATTATTGATTTGCGAAATGTTAAGTATTTGATTTTGCTACCTGAAAAATTTTAAAGTTCTGAAAGTTTAAAGTCTTTTTTTTTTGCCATGATGCCTGAAACAAATCAGTTTCACTAAAAGAGATGTTGACAGGAAGCCAGAAAGGCTGGTCAGCAACCTTAATTGTTCTAACCACTCTCCCAGTAAGCTAAGGAAGATGGTAATTTGCATTGAATGGCTACAAACTTCCTCCAAACTCTTGTAGCAAAAAATCTTTTTTTGGAATTGGCTCTTAATTATATAAATAAAAAAGTAAAGTTTAAATTTGCCTCATAAAAAAAATCTAGAGAACAGAATTGAAGCTCTTAATTATGTCTTGTATTTTTCTTAGAAATGTAAAGTGTTATTAATCTAGGACATGCAAAATATATTTGACTTGCCAGCTTCAAAGTTCAAAGTGCAGCCGAGACCGGTTTGGCTCAATGGATAGAGCGTCGGCTTGGGGACTGAAGGGTCCTGGGTTCGATTCCGGTCAAGGGCATGTACCTTGGTTGCGGGCATATCCCCAGTAGGGGGTGTGCAAGAGGCAGCTGATCGATGACTCTCTCATCGATGTTTCTAACTCTCTATCTCTCTTCCTTCCTCTCTGTACAAAATCAATAAAATATATTTAAAAAAAAAAAAAAAAAAAGTTCAAAGTGCAAATTTAATGGGGAGAAATTATATAGTTAAAATATATTTTCTCTTATATAATTAGAAATTCAAAATATGTTACTTGTTTCGTCTGATTTAAAAGAAAGAGGATTATTTCATTGATCCAAATTAAATGTAATTGATATTCTCTAAGATAATTTAGGTATATAATCTTTAAATCATATATATATATATATATATATATATATATATATATATATAAATATATTGTATATTATATATTTAATCTTTCCAAGAGTATTTCAAGGTTTTTTAAGAATAACTTTTGCATATTTCATGGGCCCCGAAATGTTCAAAAGTCTATTCTCTCTTAAAATAAATATTTTTTAAGTAAGCAGATCGATACTTGAAATCACATGGAAAGCTTTATCAAATAAAAATTATATACTATATATTAAATGTTATGAAAGTTTTCGCCTGTAAGAAAAGCAAAAACAATATACTTCTTAAATATAACCAAAATTTTCAACAGCAGTAGAATTTCAAGAAAGACAAAAAGGCCTCATGCAGCCTGCATTTTTGAATTGGCTGTAGGTGGGACACTGTTTATTCTTTTGGATCAGACCAATAAAGTATCAAACCTACAAGTTTTACTGAATAAGTTCCTTTGCCTTTTTTAAAAAAAAAAATTAAAGATACCTACTTAAATTACTTTATAAATTAGCTTTTACAATATAATCAATGTCATATAAATTAAGTCACATGAAAAACCAATGTTTTTATAAGTAATTGAATCCTAACTTTATGTAGCCACCTGCATTTTTTAATTATGCTAGAGGCAGGGCAAAATTTGTGGCTTGTGAATTCAGAAGTAAATTTGCTTTATTTTTAAAATGAAGATACCTACTTTATTTTTTTTATTTTTATTTTTAGAGCTGTTTTTTCTTTTTATTTTTTTAAAATATATTTTATTGATTTTTAACAGAGAGAAAGGGAGAGAGATAGAGAGCTAGAAACGTTGATGTTTCTCTCTCATCGACCAGCTGCCTCTTGCACACCCCCTACTGGGGATGTGCCTGCAACCAAAGTACATGCCCTGGACTGGAATCGAACCTGGGACCTTTCAGTTCGCAGACCGACGCTCTACCACTGAGCCAAACTGGTTTCGGCTGAAGATACCTACTTTAATTACTTAAATAAATTAGATTATCAAATTATAATAAAAGTTTTCAGCTAAATGAAAATCCAATAATTTTATAAACAATTCTAATAAAGACCAGAAACAGCTAGTGATTTCTTTATCAAATATATACATATATTTTAAATTTTATGAAGATTTTGGCCTCTTTATAAGGGCAAAATGAAGTAACTAAATATTTCTTCCAGATTGAAATTGAATTATCATGGATTAAAGCAAAAAATATCCTTACATGATATTATTCTACAATATCATTATAATTTTGGTATTTCATAATAGCATATATCAAACAAACTTAAAACTAATTTTTTGAATATTTGGCAGCCATTTAAAAAGCACATGAAAGGATTTAATCCCTTCCACTGTGTGAAAGGCCCCTTGAGAAGGCACTTAAGCATTCTATATCGGCCCTTCTTGCTCTTTTTGCCAAGAGGGACCCTCTTCTCACAATCCAATTGCCCACAGCTGTTGCCTGAGTTTTCAGTTAATGCTGAGGTTGAAGCCTCGTGGTGGATGGTACCATGGATCTGTCTCTTGCCCAAGGGCATGAGCTGAGCCCTCCCTGGAGAAGAAATCTGGGTTCCCAAAAATATGTGATCAATGCCAGGGCCCCGCCAGCAGGCGAAGGGATCCCAAGGCACTTGGTGGGCATGGAGGCCATAGGGGCATAGGCTACCAAGGAGACAGAACTGAACCTCACATCACCCTGCTTGGCCCCGGAGGATGGCTGGTTAGCCAATGACGGGTAAGATTCCTCACGGGAGGGACAACCTAAGACAGATACAGCCGCAGAGGGCCATCAGGAGAGAACTTGGGGGTCAACAGAGGTGGGGCACAGATCCTCCCCCAGCTCCCCGCAACGTTGCAAGGGCTTGAACCTTCTCCCCTTCTGAGGGAGGTCTCCTGCCCCATGGCTGCTTCGTGCTTCCCATGCCCAGCTCAGATCGGACCCAGGCAACAAACAGAGACTTGTCCAGCTCAGATTGAGACCCAGGCAACAGAGAAGTGGCTGATGTCAGCTGCCCTATATCTAAGTCTAGCCTAAATACAAGAATACTTAGAGCTTTCTCAAGGATGCATATAATCCTTTTCATTAATATTTGCAGGGTAAACTAAGACTGTTGTTAAAGTATTAAATTTGACAGTGAAATAGTCAAGTTTTCAGATTAATTTAAATTGGCTAAATTGAAATAAATATTTAAGAAAATTTCATTGTGCAAAAGTTGTTTCTAAAGTATTAACTAAAATTTCTATTGGTAGTTCATTTCATGATAAAATTACTTAACATGCAATTAACCCTAAAGCAGTCATATTTTTTTTGCAAAAAAGGGTAAAATTATCAAAACTGTGTTATAAAAGTTTCCCAAAAGCATCCTAATAATTAAATAAAAAAGGGGGGATAGTGGAAAAATATTATGTAAGGAAACATATTCAGAAATTTTTTTCTTTAAAAAAACTAAGCAGAAATACACACATGATGTCAGAATAAGGCAAAGGAAAATCGTTTGGGCAAAAAATAAAAAGGATCCCAAGTCTAATTTATAGAAAAGGTTTCTTTATTAACCTTTGGTTGAGAATATGCTTATATTTCCAGAAAAACTCCAAGGCTGTATGGATTCCTGCAACAACGGATCCCAGAGAGGACCTGATAGGGCTGTTCCAGCCATAGAATAAGTAGGAGCTCACAAGAATGGAGGAGAAATAGTCCAGAAATAAAGATAGTGAAGATGCCTTGCCATGATAGCAGTCAGCACCTGTGCAATGCTGCAGGTTGCCCAGGACCAAGGGCAAGGAAGGACTGAGAGTTATCCGTTGACAGCAAAGTTGAAGGAGAAGAAAACTGAAAGCTATACAAGGGACTGTGGTGCCAACATATCGATAGAATCATTTGAAGAAGTTAAAGACTGAAGTGGAAGCTACTTCTTCAACCATGTATCTACCTGCTCATGCTAGCATGAATAGCTTCCAGTCTTCTGCAAAGTCTTGCACAGCCAAGTCCAAGGACTCTGAGTAAATATACACCACCAGCAAAAGAGACTTTCTTTTATTTGGTAGCTAAAAATGTTAATATGTCCATAGTTCTGATTTATCATATTGTTGTTTTGCATTGTTTTGTTATTATTTAATAGCCAGAGTTTTGCTCTTAACATTCAAGTTTTGAAAATGATAACATGTGTGTAGTTTAGTTTTGCATTGGCATTATTTGCAATTGTTTTAATTTAGAGTTTTATTCTTAATGTTTAAATTTAAAAAAAGAAAGGGTGAGATGTAGAGGGCCAAATGGGAAGACACCTGGACATTCTTTAGATTGTTGTGGACTGGCCCGGGATATTGACACAATCATGTCAGTTGCACTCCCGCCCTGGGAGTGCGCAGATGTTCTTAGTCCCTGACTATTGTGTTTGTTCAGGAGGAAGGAGTGGGTGGAACCTGGGCTCTCCCAGGCTCCTTGTTTTCCTGTGAAACCCCTTGTTGGATTGGAGTATAAATAGATGTGCTGCATGGCTTAGGAGGTTGTCAGTCTGTCTCTCCAGCAGAGGAGGTCAGCGGCCCTCCCAGCTCCCGGCTTGAAATCTATTTCTATGTCTTCTCTCTTTATTTCTAATATTTCTCAATCCTTGGGCACCTCCACTTAGAACCGGTTCATTCATCTCTCTTTCCATGCGGGACATGGAAAAGGGAGATCCCCGCAGCTTCAGGTCCCCCGCATAATAACATACTATTTAGCCTCCATGTGCTTGAATGGTTTGGGGTGTTTTTACTGTAGTTGATTTCTAATTTCATGCTACTATGATCTGAGAAGATGCTTGATATAATTTCAATCTTCTTGAACTTGTAGAGCCTTGTTTTGAGTCCTAACATGTGGTCTATCTTTGTAAATGATCCATGGCACTTGAGAAGAATGTATATTCTGAGACTTTGAGGTGAAATCTTCTATAAATGTCAATTAAATCCAGTGTGTCTTTAGAGTCACTGTTTCTTTTTTTTTCTTTTTTTAATTAAGGTATTATATGTGTACATATTTTACTATTGCCCCACCCACCCACTCCCATACATGTTCTCATCCCCCAGCATTTTGCATCCATTGGTTATGCTTATATGCATGCATACAAGTCCTTCAGTTGATCTCTTATCTCCCCCACCTCTCCCTAACCTTCCCGCTATAATTTGACAGTCTGTTTGATGCTTTACTGTCTATGTATCTAACTTTTTGGTCATCAGTTTATAATGTTCTATATTATCCATAAATGAGTGAGATCATGTGATATTTTTCTTTCATTGACTGGCTTATTTCACTTAGTATTATGTTCTCCAGTTCCATCCAGGTTGCTGCAAATGGTAAGAATTCCTCCTTTTTGTGGCAGCATAGTATTCTATTGTGTAGATGTACCATAGTTTTCTGATCCAGTCATCTGCTGATGGGCACCTACACTGTTTCCAAATCTTAGCTATTGTAGATTGTGCTGCTATGAACATAGGGGTGCATATATCCTTTCTGATTGGTGTTTCTAGTTTTTAGGATATATTCCGAGGAGTGGGTTTACTGGGTCAAATGGGAGTTCCATTTTCAGTTTTTTGAGGAAACTCCATATTGTTCTCCACAGTGGCTATACCTGTCTGCATTCCCACCAGCAGTGAATGATGGTTCCCTTTTCTCTGCATCCTCATCAACACTTGTCATTTGTTGATTTGTTGATGATAGCCATTCTGACAGGTGTGAGATGGTACTGCATTGTCATTTTGATTTGCATCTCTCAGATAATTAGTGACTTTGAGCATGTTTTCATGTGTCTCTTGGCCTTCCTTCTGTCTTCTTTTGAAAAGATTCAATTTATGTCCGTTGCCCATTTTTTTTATTGGATCATTTATCTTCCTTTTATTAAGTTGTATAAGGTGCCTGTAGATGTTGGAGATTAAACATTTATTAGTGATATCATTTGCAAATATGTTTTCCCATACAGTGAGCTTTCTTGTTGTTTTGTTGATGGTTTCTTTTGCTATAAAAAAGCTTTTTATTTTTATTTTGATGTAGTCCCATTTGTTTATTTTCTCTTTAGCTTCCATTGCCCTAGGGGCAGTGTCAGTGAAGAAGTTCTTTAGGCATATGTCAGATTTTGCTGCCTGTGGATTCCTCTAGTATTTTTATGATCTCCTGTCTTATGTTTAAGTCCTGTATCCATTTTGAGTTTATTTTTGTGTATGGTGTAAGTTGGTGATCTAGTTTCATTTTTTTTTTGCATGTATCTGTCCAATTTTCCCAACACCATTTGTTGAAGAGACTATCTTGACTCCATTGTATATTTCATGCCTCCTTTGTGAAATAGTAATTGAGCATAGTGGTTTGAGTTGATATCTAGATTCTCTAGTCTATCCCATTGATCTATGTCTGTTCTTGTGCCAGTACCAGACTGTTTTGAGAACAGTGGCTTTGTAATACAGTTTGAAATCTGGTATTGAGATCCCTCCTACTTTATTCTCCTTTCCCAGGATTTATGTGGCTATTCGGGGTCTTTTTTTATTCCAGATGAATTTTTGGAGAGTTTTCTCTAGGTCTGTGAAATATGCTGTTGGTATTTTAATGGGGAGTACATTGAATCTATAGATTGCTTTGGGTAGTATGGACATTTTAATGATGTTGATTCTACCAATCCATGAACATGGTATGTTCTTTCATCTGTTTATGTCTTTTTCTATCTCTTTTTTCAGTGTCCTATAGTTTTCTGTGTATAGGCCTTTTACCTTCTTAGTTAAGTTTATTCCTAGATATCTTAATTTTTTTGGTGCGATGGTAAATGGGATTTGTTTTTTAGTCTCTCTTTCTGTAAGTTCACTATTGGTGTATAGAAAGGCCATAGATTACTTGGAGTTAATTTTGTTTATTTATTTATTTATTTATTTATTTATATTTATTTTTTATTTTTTGGAGTTAATTTTGTATCCTGCCTCATTGTCAAATTCATTTATTAAGTCTATTAGTTTTTTTCATGGAGTCTTTCAGGTTTTTTATGTACAATATGATGTCATCTGCAAATAAGGACAGCTTTACTTCCTCTTTTCCAATTTGGATGCCTTTTATTTCTTCTTCTTGTCTAATTGCAATGGCTAATACTTCCAGTACTATGTCAAACAGGAGTGGTGAGAGTGGACATCCCTGTCTTGTTCTTGTTCATATGGGAAATGGTTTTACTTTTTGCCCATTGAGTATGATGTTTGCTGTGGGTTTATGATATATAGCTTTTATTATGTTGAGGTATGATCCTTCTATTCCCACCTTGTTGAGAGTTTTTATTATGAAAGGATGTTGGATTTTGTCAAATGCTTTTTCTGCATCAATTGATATGACTATGTGATTTTTATCTCTCAATTTGTTTATGTGATGTATCACATTTATTGAATTGCAGATTTTGTACCATCCTCGCATTCCTGGGAGAAATCCTTCTTGGTCATGGTATATGATCTTTCTGATGTGCTGCTGGAGCCGATTTGCTAGAATTTTGTTGAGGATTTTGGTATCTATGTTCATGAGGGGTATTGGCCTGCAATTCTCTTTCATTGTACTGTCTTTATCTGGTTTTGGTATTAGGGTGATGCTGGCTTCATAGAAAGAGCTTGGAAGTGTTCCTTCTTCTTAAATTTTTTGGAATAGTCTGAGGAGGATAGATTTTAATTCTTCCTTGAATGTTTGGTAAAACTCTCATGTGAAGCTGTTTGGTCCTGGGCTGTTGTTTACAGGAATCTTTTTGATGACTGCTTCAATTTATTCCATAATTACTGGCCTATTGAGCTATTTAGATTTTTCCTGATTGAGTTTTGGAAGGTTATATTTTTCCAGGAATCTGTCCATTTCCTCCAGGTTGTCCAGTTTGTTGGAATAGAGTTTTTTTTGTAGTATTTTTTTTAACCATCCTTTGTATTTCAGCGGGGTCTGTTGTTATTTCACCTCTTTCATTTCTGATTTTGTTCATTTGGGTACTCTCTCTTTGCTTCTTGGTGAACCTGGCTAGAGGTTCATCAATCTTGTTTATCCTGTCAAAGAACCAACTCTCGATTTTATTGATTTTTTTGTATTGTTTCTTTGGTCTCTATGTCATTTATCTCCACTCAGATATTTATTATTTCCTTCCTTCTCCTTGCACTGGGCTTTTCTTATTGCTCTTTTTCTAACTATTTGAGTTGTAGGTTTAGGTAATTTATTACCATTGTTTCTTGTTTTTTCCAGTAGGCTTGTAGACCTATGAACTTCCCTTTCAAGACTGCTTTCGCTGTGTCCCATAGATTTTGGATTGTTGTGTTTTCATTGTCATTTGTTGCCATGATGTTTTTTATTTCTTTTTTTAAAAAATATTTTTTGTATATTTTATTGATTTTTTACAGTGAGGAAGAGAGAGGGATAGAGAGTTAGAAACATTGATGAGAGAGAAACATAGATCAGCTGCCTCCTGCACACCCCCTACTGGGGATGTTGCCGCAACCAAGGTACATGACCCTGATTGGAATCGAACCCTGGACCTTTCAGTCTGCAGGCTGACGCTCTTATCCACTGAGCCAAACCAGTTTCAGCATGTTTTTTATTTTTTTCTTGATCTCTCTGGTAACCCAG
Organism: Pipistrellus kuhlii; assembly: GCF_014108245.1. Lineage (NCBI taxonomy): Eukaryota > Metazoa > Chordata > Mammalia > Chiroptera > Vespertilionidae > Pipistrellus > Pipistrellus kuhlii. Next base: position 3,682,756 of record NW_023425541.1, read on the forward strand.
TCATTGTTTAATAGCATGCTGTTTAGTCTCCATGTGTTTGATTTCTTTGGATTGTTTTTACTGTAGTTGATTTACAGTTTTATGCCACTGTGATCTGAGAAGATGCTTGGTATGATTTCTATCTTCTTAAATTGGAAGAGACTTTGCCTATGTCCCAACATATGGTCTGTCTTTGAAAATGACACATGTGCTCTTGAGAAGAATGTATATTCTGTGGCTTTTGGGTGCAATGTTCTGAAGATGTCAATTAATTCCATCTGGTCTAATGAGTCATTTAGGATTGATGTTTCTTTGCTGATTTTTTGTGTAGAGGATTTGTCCAATGGTGATCATGGGTATTAAAGTCTCCTGCTATGATCGTATTGCTATTAATCTCTCCTTTGATATCCTCCCGTATTTTTTAAAAAAATGTATTTGGGTGCTCCTGTATTGTGTGTATATATGTTTACCAGACTTATTTCTTCTTGTTGGATTGTTCCCTTTAGTAGTATGAAGTTGCCTTCCTTATCTCTTATGTCCTTTACTTTGAGAACTAATTTGTCAGATATCAGTATTGTTATCCCAGCTTTTTTTTTTTCTTCATTTCCATTCGCCTGGAAAACCTTTTTCCATCCCTTCACCCTCAGTATGTGTGTGTCTTTTTTTTCTGAGGTGGGTTTCTTGTAGACAGCAGATTTATGGGTCTTGTTTTCTTATCCAATCTGTTACCCTATGTCTTTTGATTGAGGCATTTAATCCATTTACATTTAAAGTTATTATTGATAGGTACTTATTTGTTGTCATTTTTATTCTTTATCCATGTGTTCCTTCTTTACTTCCTATTTCTTTTTTTTTCTTCTTTTTTTTTTTTTTTTTTTTTTTTTTTCATTTCTTGCATTGCTGGCTTGGTGGTGATAAATTCCCTTAATCCTTTTTTGTCTGTGAAGCTCCTGATTTCACCCTCAATTTTGATTGATAACCTTGCTGGATACAGTATTCTTTGATTCAGACTCTTCCTTTGCATTACTTTATATATTTTATTCAATTCCCTTCTGGCCTGATGAGTTTCTGTTGAGAAATCAGTTACTAGTCTGTTGGGGGGTTCCTTTGTATGTAACTTTCTGTCTGTCTCTGGCTGCTTTTAAGATTTTTACTTTTTTGTTGGTGTTTGCCAATTTAATTATAATGTGCCTTACAGACCCTTACCACCACCCGCCCCCTGCAATGTGGCAGGCTCCTGAACCTTCTCCCATTCTGAGGGAGGTCTCCTGCACCCATGGCTGCTTCGCTTTCCATGTACAGCTCAAAGTGGGACCCAGGTAACAGACAGAGACTTGGCTGATAGCAGCTGCCCTCTCACTGCAACAAGACTTATTTGAGAGGTCTTGTACCCATAGTGTGGGCAAATGGGTTTTTAATATTCAAGTCCAGCCTAGTAGCAGGAATGCTCAGGCCCTTCTCAAGAAGGCAAATAATCAATCCCACTAATACACACATGATAAATAAGAATGTTGCTAGAGTGTCGAGTTTGACAGATGAATAGTAGCCAATTTATCAGAGGAAATTAATGTGGCTAATGGAAATAAATGAATATTCTAGAAAAACTGATTGTTCTGTACAAAACGCTGTTCCTAAAGTGTTAACAAAAATTCTTATTGGCAGAGTGTCTCATGGTAAAATTGCATAACCATGAGATATGAACCTAAAGCAGTCATAGTGTAGCGCAAATAATTAAAATGTAAAAGCTATCAAGATTACATTATAAAATTTCCAAAAGTCTCCTATTATTTAAATTTAAAAAATGGGGGACAGTGTAAAAATATTATGTAAAGAAAAATATCCTGAGAATAATTTACATCTAAAAAATTTGTACTCTAGAAAATTAACCTTCATTCGAAACGCTAACAGCAAGATACCCATGAAAATAGACACATGGTGTAAAAAACAAGCCAGAGAAAAATTTTGGGGGGGGAAAAAATGAAAAATAACCCAAGTCAAATTTAAAGAAAATATCCCTTTATTAACTTTTCGTCGAGAATATGTTTGTATATTTTCAGAAAACAACTCTGAGACCATCTGGAATCCTGTAACAGAGAGGAATAGACAGAAGTGCTCCAGCCATGACGAAAGAGACACAATTCAGAGATGGAAGATGCTGACAACATCTCACCATACCAGCAGACAGCACTTGTGTGTTACTGAAGGATGCCCAGGACCAAACCAGAGACAGTCGGACCTGCATCACCACCATTTGCCCACCAACTAGATCTGAAATATCATGGCTGAGATGTACACATAAGGAACTGTTTGACATTGAAATTGGGACTCAAAAGAACTGTTGGACCAGAAAGGAACTCACTACAGACTGATTCATTGGCCTCTCAGCATAACCATTTTGGCTTGTTGCAGTTTAGGTTCTTACAAGGGTATTTCTTGAATCACATGATCTCACACATCTAGAGGAAATAATGAACAACATAAACTGATGAACAAAAACAGACCCAGAGAAAGAGAAGCAGCGATCAGACTCTCAAACCTCAGAGGGAAAGTATGGGAGGGTGGGGGTAAGGGGAAGAGATCCAACCAAAGGACTTGTGTGCATGCATATGGGCCTAGCCAGTGGCCATCGACAACAGGGGGGTGAGGGCATATGTAGGGAGGAGTTTGGGATGGGAATGGGAGGATGAGGACAATTATGTGATACCATAATCAATAAAAAAAAATAATTATAATGTGTGTCGGCATCAGTCTTTTGGGGTTCATTTTGCTTGGGACTCTGTGAGCTTCTTGGATTTGTGTGGGCTTTTCTTCCCTATATCAGGGAAGTATAAGGTCATTATTTCTTCAAAAAGTTTTTCTATTCCTTGCTCAGTTTTCTTTCCTTCTGGAACCCCTATTATGTGGAAGGTGTTTTGTTTTGTGTTGTCCCAAAATTCCCTTAGGCGCTCCTGCTTTTTAATTTTTTTTTTGCTAGAAGCTGCTCTACTTGGGTATTTCTTTCCATCTTGTCTTTTAGCTCACTGATGTGGTCCTCTGCTTCTTCTAGTCTACTCTTTATGCTTTTTAATGAGCTCTTTCAGCAGCAATGTCAGTTTTCATTTCTTCTTGGTTCTTCTTCATTTCCTCTTGGTTCTTACTCATATTGTCGAATTTGTCTTCCATTCTTTTCATCCACCTTATGAACATTTCTCTGAATTCGTGCTCTGATAGGTTGCTTGCCTCTATATCATTTACTTCCTTTTCTGGTGATGCCTGCTTTTCTTTCATATGTGAGCTGTTTCTTTGTCTCCTTATGGTCTCTCTTTTCAGGATGTCTGGTTATGTAGTTCTCTCTCTCCTCAGTGGGTCGGTGGGAGTTTCTAGCCTCCTCCTTTTTCTCGCTGATGCTTAGCAGCTGGAAGGGTAATCATGGAAGGGCTGGATAAGTGATGGCAAGCACAAGAGCAGCAGCTGCAGTAGATTCCTCCTGCTCCCCTCGCCAGCTTGGGTCTCCGCTTCCTTGAGTCACTGTTTGTTAAGTTTTTGCTGGAAGATCTATCCAGTGAAGTCAGCATGGTGTTAAAGTCCCCTACTATGACTCCATTAAAATCCTTGATGTTGATGTCTCCATTGTTGTTGATGTCTCCATTAAAATCCTCTCTCTATCTCTATCTCTATCTCTATCTCTATCTCTATCTCTATCTCTATCTCTATCTATATCTATATCTATATCTATATCATCTATATCTATATCATCTATATCTATATTTATCTGCTTCTATATTGGGTGCATATATATTTACCAGGGTTTATATCTTCTTGAATTGATTCCTTTAGTGTTATGTAGTGACTTTTGTTGTCTCTTGTGATGGCCTTCATTTTGAAGTCCATTTTGCTATAAATGGGTATTGCTACTCCAGATTTTTTTCTTTATATTGTAATTTGCATAGAAAAATTTTCCCCAACCCTTCACTCTCATCCTGTGTGTGTGTTTTGTTCTGAGGTGTGTCTCTTGTAGACAGCATATAGTTGAGTACTCTTTTTGTATCCATTCAGCTACCCTATGCTTTTTAATGGGAGCATTTAATTTTTAGGTTATTTACATTTAAGGTTATTTTAAATATGTTTTTTATTGATTTCAGAGAGGAAGGGAAAGTGAGAGAGATAGAGATAGAAACATCAATGATGATAATCATTGATTGGCTGCCTCTTACTGGGGATTGAGCCAGCAACCGAGGCATGTGCCCTTGGAATGAAATCTAGGACCCTTCAGTCCACAGGCAAACACTTTATCACTGAGCCAAATTAGCTAGGGCAAAAATCTTTGAAAAAAAATATACATTTTTTTATTTCATAAAGGAATGCGAGGGAGAGAGATAGAAATATCAATGATGAGAGAGATCATTGATTGGCTACCTCCTTCCCCTTACTGGGGATGGATCCCAGAACTTGGCCATGTGCCCTTGTTGGGAATGGAGGCTGTCATTCCTCAGTCCAACACTCTATCCACTGAGGCATACCAGCTAGTCTTAAGGTTATAATTGATAGGTACTTATCTCTTGCCATTTAAATTCTGTATGCCTATGCCAAAACCGGTTTGGCTCAGTGGATAGAGCGTCAGTCTGCAGGGTTCCAGGTTCAATTCCAGTCAAGGGCATGTACATTGTTTGCGGGCATATCCTTGGTAGGGGGTGTGCAGGAGGTGGCTGGTTGATGTTTCTCTCTCATAGATGTATGCCTAGTTTTCTGTATTTCTTCTCATTACAGCAGTCCCTTTAGCATTTCTTTTAATGCTGGCTTGGTGGTAATGTACTCCTTTAGCTTTTTTTTTTTTTTTTTTTCCCCAGGAAGCTCTTTATTTGACTGTCTATTTTGAATTATAGCCTTGCTGGATACAGTAATCTTGGTATCAGATCCTTGTTTTACATTACCTTGAGTACTTCTTGCCATTCCTTTCTGTCCTGTAGAGTTTCTGCTGAGAAATCAAGTATGAGCCTTATTGGAGCTCCTGTGTAGCTAAAGCGCTTTTCTCTTGCTGCCTTTAATAACCTTTCTTTGTCTTAATTCTTGGCATTTCATTATGATGTGTCTGGGAGTGTGCCTGTTTGGGTTCTTCTTGCTTGGGGCTCTCTGTGCTCTCTGGATTTTTCCTTTACCAGGTCAGGGAAGTTTTCTGCCATTATTTCTTCAAACACTTTCTCTACCCCATTTCCCTTTCTTTCTCTTCTGGCACACCTGCTATTTGAATATTGTTATGTTTCATTGTCCCACAGCTCCCTTAAGCTGTCCTCCTGTTTTTTAATTGTTTTTTTTTTTTCTTTTTGGTTCTCGGATTGAGTGATTTTTCTCAAGCCTGTCTTCTAATTTACTGATTTGATCCTCAGCTTCCCCTAATCTGTGATGTATTCCTTCCAATGTGTTCTTTATTTGTGCTATGTCATTCTTTATTTCTGTTTTCATAGTTACTATAACTTTTCTCACACTGTTGAGCATCTTTACCATCATTATTCTGAACTCTGTTATCAGATAAATGCCTCATCTCCATTTCATTTATTTCTTCTTCTGCAGAAATCTCTTGTTCTTTCATTTGCAGGTTGTTTTTTTGTCTCCTCATTTTGGCTGCCTATTTGGGTTTGTTGCTGTATTAGATCTACCATGCCTCTCAATCTCTAGTGCAGGGCAGTGCCGAATGCTGTTTCTTATTAATTAGATCAGGCAAAGATTCAAAGCCTCCAGACACCACCTGTTTCTACAGACTGATAGGATTTGTCTTGAATTGCCCTCAAGCAATCATCCACAGGTGTGGCAAGAGTTCTTTTCAACACGGTGGTGCAATTTCTTCTGCCTCAAATTCTTTTTTTATTTTTATTTTTAAAATATATTTTATTGATTTTTTACAGAGAGGAAGGGAGAGAGACAGAAAGTTAGAAACATCGATCAGCTGCCTCCTGAACAATCCCTACTGGGGATGTGCCCGCAACCAAGGCACATGCTCTTGACCGGAATCGAACCCAGGACCTTTCAGTCCGCAGGCCGATGTTCTATCCACTGAGCCAAACCGGTTTTGGCATGCCTCAAATTCTTATTCTCAGTCTCTTATTGGGCCTGAGCAACTCCACACAGTGTGGCTAGGTGTTTTCCAATTGGGTGGATCAATTATCTCCCCTCCAATTTACGTCGCCTGGATAGCAAATGCTTGCATGAGAAAGATGACACCTCAGTACAGGATACCTGGGTGTCTGCCTTCTGAGCTCTAACCCCAGAAACCCTGATCCTGCCTTCTGCTCACACAGCTCCAGTTCACTCTTCTCTCCCTCTGCAGGAGCACAAGGTGAGTGGGTAGCTTCATAGGGAATTTTGTGTGTTGGCCCTTTAAGAGGGTGCCTGAATTTCCAGCCACCTCTCCCTGGCAGACAGCAACCCTGCTGCTTTTCACAGCCAGATGTTATGTGGGTACCCTTCTCAGTTCTGGTGCTCTCCACTGGAGGGCCCAGCTTGAGGATTAGACCCCAGAGTTCTTAGTGGCCACCTCCACAGCTGAGATATCTTTCCATAACTTCAGTTGCTACCTGTGGGAGCCTGGCCAGCCCTTTTGTGCCTTTGTCCCTCCTACCAGTTTCTCTCCACTTTTGGTCCTAGGTTATCAGGTTTCTCTCCAGCGAGTCTTCTGTTGATTATTCAGGAAGTGTTTCTGTATTTTAGTTGTAATTCCAGTTGGTTCCTGGGAGCATGTCTGAGCAGCATCCACTTATTCCACAGTCACCATTTTTAATCTCAAAATCTCTTTCCTCTTTACTTTTATTCAGGTTCAAAGATTTCTGGAATGTTTGAAGACTAAATTCCTTTGTTAAGTCTAGTTATCTAATCGAAAGGTATGAATCTCTCTCTGGGATACTGTCTCCAAACATCTGGAGAGACTGGTGCTACAAGCACATATTTCTTCCAGCTTCATTTAACCTTCGGGGTCATTTTCGGGTGGTGGTGGTGACAGCGGCCAGAGCTTGTCTCTGCTCCCTGTCTTGCCCAGCAGGGCTGACTACTGACCAATCTGGTTTTTTTTTTTTAAATATATTTTTTATTGATTTTACACAGAGAGGAATTGAGAGGGATAGAGAGTTAGAAACGTCCATGAGAGAGAAACAGCGATCAGCTGCCTCCTGCCCACCCCCGACCAGGGATGTGCTCGCAACCAAGGTACATGCCCCCGACCGGAATCGAACCCGGGAACTTTCAGTCCGCAGGCTGAAGCTCTATTCATTGAGCCAAACCGGTTTTGGCCCATCTGCGTTGTTTTAAGCCACTACATTTGTGGTAATTCCTTATACCTTAACAGAAAGTGAATACACCACTGTGGTGGCAAGCTTTGGGACTGTAGTTGAAGCAATGGCTAATTTATTGCAGGTGAGTCTGAATTTTGAAAGGGGCTGGGGTGGGGGAATAGAATAGGTGGTAAAGAGAACACACAAAAGCATCTCCTTCAATGCTCAGGTCAGGTCTTCTTTGTCAAAGTTCCTCCAGCCTGAAAGGACTCTTCCCTCCCCAGATATTAATAGACAGTGATGTACTTTATCACTTAAATGATATTCTTCTATTTTATGCTCTAGTGGCTTTTTGAACCTAATTGATTTTGTGTCCTCCACAGTACCTTGCACATACAGAAGTGAATAGTACTGATTGGCTAAAGAAGGTGTATTGTCTTGATGAGTAAGTTCTTCAAATTACACGCTCTAGCCGAAGCCAGTTTGGCTCAGCGGTAGAGCATCGGTCTGTGGACTAAAAGGTCCACAGGTTTGATTCCAGTCAAAGGGATGTACATTGGTCGCGGGCACATCCCCGGTAGGGGGTGTGCAAGAGGCAGCTGGTCGAGGTTTCTCTCTCATCGATGTTTCTAGCTCTCTATCTCCCTTCCTCTCTGAAAAAAAAAAAATCAATAAAATATATATTTTTAAAAATTACACGCTCTTCAGGGGTCCTCAAACTTTTTAAAGTGGGGGCTAGATCACGGTCCCTCAGAGAGCTGGAGGGCCGGACTATATGAACTACTAATTCCTACTGTAACACCTCGGCTGCGCTCACTGCCCAAAAAACCTGGCGGGCCGGATCAGACTCCTCTGCGGGCCGCATGTGGCCCGCGGGCCATAGTTTTAAGACGCCTGCGAGTCTAGGTGCTATTCCTGGAAGGAAACTGGAGATGGTTCATGAGACTCCAACAGGGGCTTTTCCTTATTATCCACTCTGAGCTCCACCACCCAGATTTCCACAGCAGCAAAATGTGTCATAACATTCTCCAACTCTTCTCTCAGGACAAGGACCACAAATATGGATAACCCAAATAGCCTGCCTGACTGGGAACATCACCTGGTATTAAACCACAGTTTAACTTAATTAGCTAGCACCTATTAATCAATATGGCCTAAGCATCTGCCAGTGGAATCTGAGAAGCCTGTTCTAAAAGAAAAGCTGAGTTTATTCACCACAGATGGGGCGCTTGTGAGGAGGTGAGAGAGGGAATGCTTTACCAGTTAAATGAAATCAAGAGAAGAGGCTGGTGCCCAATTTCCAGGAGTTTGTGTACTGTATGTGATTGAAAAAAAAATCATTATTAGGAATTTTCTCTGTGCTCATATCCATTATTAACAGTTTGCGAACTGTCTCAAAGAAACTGAAGCAGAACTTAAGGACTTAGGTATTTTTTAATGTGGTCACATGGCTAGGTAATATAAACGTTTTGAATAATGTAACTGACTTTGCTTCCTAATCAAGGATTTTTTTTTTGAAACAAAAAGGCTCTGAGAAATCCAAGTTGTTGCCTCCCTTGGTTTATAATAATTTCTTTTTTAAAAATACGTTTATTGATTTCAGAGAGGAAGGAAGAAGGAGCGAGAGAGATAGAAACATCAACGACGAGAGAGAATCATTGATTGGCTGCCTCCTGCACACCCCACACTGGGACTGAGCCCACAACCTGGGCATGTGCCCTTGACCAGAATCAAACCCGGGACCCTTCAGTCCATAAGCTGACACTCTATCCAATGAGCCAAACTGGCTAGGGTGGTTTATAATAATTTCTTGCTGATCTGGCAAGTTATCAGAACAAGAGATGAGGCATAAATACTAATCTGACAAAATGTCACAGTAGACTTGAAACTGCAGGAGGATCATAAGAGCTAATTTGTTCAAGGAACTTGTGAGGGCAATTGCAATTCAACCTAGAGGTGTGGTTTAGGTAGATAAGCAAGTGAATTCATTTATCATTGTTGCACTGCCTTGAGCTAAATGAAATCATCAATTGTGAGGATTTGCAAAGCTATTTGATGGAAATGAAGTCACAACTCAGAAAAAAGTCATGAATTTTGAGGAATATGAATCACCCTTAATATTGTTATGATTGCCTTTGGAGTGCAAATTCTCAGCATGTCAGTGAGTTAGGAAGCAGTCTGCCTCAATACTGTGGGCAGAATTATCTAAATACCAAAATGACTTTGAAGTTTTGGGCTGAATGACCGAAATCTGAGATGTGTGCCTTCGTTTGGCCAGTGAAAGGACCAGTCTTTTTTTCAAGTACTTCAATCAATGGCTGAAATCAGAATTAAGACGTGTTCAAATATGAACCTTTACTCTCCATTGTTTTGAACAGTTCAGTCTTTGAAATATAATCAATTTTATATTGACTTGCTCTCTCAGGCTTGTAACTGTCCGTTTTTGTAGGAATCAAGTTGATTAAACTTTTGCAGATTCCTTTGGCATTCATGTTATCGTCTACATTCTCGGCTGAGTAAATAGACTAGACCGCTTTGGCCAAAATTTAGTCACGTGAATTGCTTCTTAACCTTCCGCCTCACGGTGAAAAAACTTGGGCACTCCTGCAGCAGACAGTGCCCTAACCCCTAGTCGAAACGAAAGGGTTACTCCATGGCGCCCTGGATACAATCTCGTTTGTCGCAATGGACTCCGCGCGGAAGGTTACCCGGGCTCTCACAGTTCGGTGAAGGTGCACTGCCGCCCGCTCCTTCCGCGCTGGCACTTGATTGTAACCAGAAAGTAGTTCCGGCCCGTGTTGTTTCGGTGGAGGAGCCGTCGCCGCCATTTCAAGACCGTGAGAGTAGATGGCTAGGCAGAGTTCCTAAGGTTCGGAGACTGGAAGTGCTGCCTCCGCTCGAGCCTCCCAGAGTACCGGTGCGGGAGCTGCTCCCTCACTCCTACCTCCAGAAACCTCGTAAGCAGTGGTGGCATTGCGGGACTCAGTCACACCCTGCTCGCTCTCCAGAAGCTCCAGATGGCGTCTTCTGTGGGCAACGTGGCCGACAGCACAGGTACCGGTGTCCGTCCTACCTCGGCAGACGCCCTGTTGTTGTCTCGCGCCGTTCTCTGCCTCTCATCCCCTCCCTTCCCTCCAGCCATCCCCATGACATCAGTGCATTGCCGAGCTTGCCGTCGTTTGCCGGCACCTAATGGGGGTTTCCGCCGTCTGCTCCGCAAACATTTCCTCTCGCTTCCCCGCTCTTTGCTTCCTTTCTTGCTTTTCAGTCTCACAAAGGTCCTAGCTTTCCGCTGTGTCGGGACGCTCCTGTCGGCCGTGCACGCTTAGAATATTTTGGAATGGACCGCGTTTGGAATCCCCGTCCTTTCACTCCCCGTCGCTACCGTTTTCTTCCCACATTTAGCTCACGGCCCTTCCTCTTCCCCCTTTTCACAGCCCTCTTCGCCCCCCTGCCGCCCTTTCTCCTTAGCCCGATTTGGTTCTCTTGTCAATCAATGGCGGGGGTACTGTTCTGTGTAATCACACCCCCACTTTGCATCACCCGAGGATGAGCAAAAGCTGCCCGGTGTGCTGCGCGTCACCTCGACAAGAGGGACGTGGAAAGCACCCCGCCGGCAGTGCCTTCCTGGTGTTCTTTCAGTCGAGCAGCCCCGATTTAGATTGGAAATTTCCAGGGGTTCCTTTTGCCAGCGCGCAATTCCACCAGCTGCCCCGGCCTGGATTTCCCACCCCGCGGGCCCCCCCCCCTCCCGCGGGGAGCCACACCCTTTTCCTTCGTGCGGAGGCCACCCCGCGCCCGCTTCCTACCCCGGGGACCCCCCGGGGAGAAACCCCCCGGGGCCGGCTCTCTGGCGATGACCACCCCGCGGGCCGAATTCTCGCTTTGTGTTACTTTCTCCGTGTATTCCTCCGCCGCCTCGGGGTCTTCCATTCCCATTCTTGAGCTCGGTACCTCTTTATTCATAGGGTGCGTGTTTTTTTTTTTGTTTTTTTTTTAAGTTTTCATCCTGCTTGAAGAGTTTGTAAAGCAACTGGAGTGTTAGCTGCACAAGTGCAAAGCGGTTGCCCTTCTCGACAATTCAGTCGAGTGCATTTGGTTCTAAAAATAAGAAAACAACCAAATTATAGGAGTGTCCTTCAGCTGCCTTTCCCTATTGAGGCTGTTTGGGGCGGGCGGGGGAGGGTGTGGGGATTGGGCTACAGTTAGAAGCTTTGCCATGAGGTTCTTTTTTATTTGTGTGGTTTTCTGTTTTTCTCAATTGAGATCTGTCCAGGACTTTAGGTAGTGAAATTAATAGTGTTCCCCTCCCTCCCAGGGATTTTTAAGATTTCAGGTTGTGCTGGTTTTTAATGTGTGTATTTTATTTGAGGGAGTTATCATTTTCAGTGTTAAGTGGCTTTGAAAAGTTGATAATTGTTGAAATAAGGAGCTGAGACTGAAATGTAATTTTCTAGTTTTGTTAGAGCTATAAGCTCCTCCAGATTTGGATGCAAGTTTCTGGTTTGTGTTGTGGTCAGCTGTATATTCTCTTCAGGAAATTGATTTTGCTTTCCTGTTTACAGATCACTTGTCAGCTCTAATCATTGGGAGAGCTTGTCTCTAATTTGAACTGGTTACTGTGACCTTGGTAAAATTTAAAGATTTTGTAAATGGTTTCCCATTGTAACCATCTAGTGAAATTCCAGCAGTGTGTCACTGTTTAAATTAAAGTATTAAGTTGAGACTTAGGTGTTTTTGTGGTATTTTGTTTTGTTTGTTTTTTTATCATCATCTGGGTTTTATCATTATATATCTGAATCCAGTCACTTAGGCACAGCAGAGTGCTTTAATTTATTATTCATTCTGTTGCACTTTGTCAAATGGTTTTATATTTTGTTTTCCCATTCTTTAAAAAAATCATTGCAGTGTTAGGTAACTACTTGATTTATATAGCGTTTTTTTTTGCAATGTATTAATCCTTTAATGTCAGGGCTCTTTGGAAAATGCCAGAGTTAAATCAGTGTGGATGGGATTTAGCTAATTTGGTTCCATCACGAGTATGGAATGGTAGAGGAGCAATATAATCTTGGTTTCTTTATTTAAAATGTTTGATGGCCCCTTTAAATATATTTGCTCTTGACAGATGAATTCCTCTTGTTTATCAGCTGTTTTAAAAATAGCACCTTGACTTTTAGGTTTTTCCCCCCCTTATGCTTGTTTCTGGTATTGCCCTTAATTTAAACAAATTAAGTTGTGAAGTATACAAAAACGTCAATAAAATTGTGAGTTTAAAACACATCTTGTGTCCCCCACCAAGTTAAGAGATAGAATGTTAGCAATACTACCTCCTCCCTGAAATCCCACCTAAAAAGTATTAAGTTTCCCAGTATGTTATTCTGACATAACTAAACGGTTGTGACCTTGCAAATCATGTTTTGTATTTGTTTCTATATGTTAACTGTAAGGAATAATGTTTAGTGAATCTTTAGATGCTATTTCTGATTTGTAACTTAAAAATGCAAAGTATTTATACCATTAAATTTAATCTTACTTGGAAGCAAATATTTCTATGCACTCTGGGAAAGAAAGTTAATAGATCAATTCTAAAATGTCACTTCTGCACCTGATGTTAATTCGGGAGTATAAATAATGTGCAGAACACTCTAGTGCTTTACATAGTTTCAAGCGTTTTCATCTTTAAGTTTAAAAGACCATATTTTTACATTTTTTGTTTGCATTTCTAACTTTTTGTTTTCCCCCCTCCTTCCCTCAAATGTTTTGATGATTCTCCAGAACCAACGAAACGTATGCTTTCCTTCCAAGGGTTAGCTGAGTTGGCACATCGAGAATATCAGGCAGGAGATTTTGAGGCAGCTGAGAGACACTGCATGCAGCTCTGGAGACAAGAGCCAGACAATACTGGTGTGCTTTTATTACTTTCGTCCATACACTTCCAGTGTCGAAGGCTGGACAGGTAGGAGATGTGGGGGTACCTTCTGGTGATTGCTGCCTCTAGGTTCTGAGCTTGAAAAATAATACTTAAATATTTGAACTTAAAATGTTTCCAATACTGGGTTTCAACTGAGCCACCAACGCACATCTGTCTTGTCCACTTGTGACATGCTCAGCTGCCAGTTTTTCTCCCTCCTTTTGTGGTGGTGGCTATATTATCAGTATGACTACAGACCTTTTCTAGATTTTTCCACCTAACTCTGCTGCTTTCTTAACCCTGTTCAAATAATAAATATTCTTAGTATACATCTGACCTTCAACTTTGTAAGAGGTATCATCTTGAGGGACAGAATACTACTCAGAAATGATGGTGTATATGCTGTGGTAGGAGGTTATTAGTTGTAAAGACAGTCATTAAGTTATGATATGCTACTTTAGATAATCAGTTGAATTAATCAGTTCTCATATCCTTTTAATAAATTGTCATTCTGGTTTATTTAGACATTAAAAGATGTGTACCAACAAATGGAAAGTGAGACTCATGCACATAGCATTTTCATTCTTGATCTCTTAATGATCATGGTTTACAATTCAGCAGTTTGGTAATACTCTAGTAAGAATTTTATCTTATAAGGAACAACAGCATTCCAATTTGAAATCTCGAATACCTTCACTTTAGAAAAAAGTTCATTTCCAAAAATTTTCCTGTGTGCTAGTTTAAAGATAATGTTTTTATTACATAACTAGCAATAGCACAGGGTCTTCAAAAACGGTGTTTTTTTTTTTTTTTTTTGAGTTGTGTATGGGCCATACCTTCTTTCTCTAACGTGCATACCCCTGCATCAATACTTTTCGCCTTTTTCAGATCTGCTCATTTTAGCACTCTGGCAATTAAACAGAACCCCCTTCTGGCTGAAGCCTATTCGAATTTGGGGAATGTGTACAAGGAAAGAGGACAGTTGCAGGAAGCAATTGAGCATTACCGGCATGCATTGCGCCTCAAGCCCGATTTCATCGATGGTTATATTAACCTGGCAGCCGCATTGGTAGCAGCAGGTGACATGGAAGGGGCAGTACAAGCTTACGTATCTGCTCTTCAGTACAATCCTGTGAGTACAATTTTAACACTTATTATTTTCCCTTCACAAAAGCCCAGAAAGAAATATCGTTTGATATCTCAGACACTAACATAGGTTTTTGTGTGGAATAAAATCAAGAGTTTAGAAATGTGTCTACTCAGAATGGTGAAATTGCTTTGATCAGATCTGCATCATGTTTTAAAAATTTTGTTTTATCTAGCAAATTATATTACAAAGCATAAAATTATCCCTATTGCAAGAAATTCTATTTTTATAGTGCCTGTAATAGTACAGAACATATGACATTGTTTTTGGGGTTGTTTTGATTAAATTTGGATAAATTCTGATAGGTAATTGGTTTTCAAGGAATAGTGAATGAAGGGTTTTAATCTGTAATATAAAATAGTTACAACAAGATGCCAATATATGGATCAGTGATATGAAAACTAGGCTGCAAAATTCGTTCCTCAATATCCTATACTCTTCTTTCAGCACAATAAGTGGTAGAGTTAAGGTGATAGTGTACATCCCAGGCTTTTGAATAGTTCTTAAATTCTTTTTTTTTTACAGAGAGGAAGGGAAAGGGATAGAGAGGTAGGTAGTTCTTAAATTCTTAAAAAAAAAAATTGCAGGTGTTTTCTGGGGACACAAGAGTAAGACTTGCCCTCAGAACTTTGGATGTGGTTAAGGATAGAAGATAGATAGAAACTTAAGAGGTAAGTGATAAAGAGAGGAATGGAAGGAATCCAGAAAATTTTAAGAATACATTTCCAAGCTATGTTGTCAGCATTTAGTTTAGCAGCAACCCTGGGAATGGTTTATAATGAACTGTTATAGCTACCATTTATTGAAATTCTACTCTGTGCTCAAGACACTACCAATTACTTCAGACATCAGACATTGTTGATCTTACATAATGCTCACAGTGAGTATTCAAAATAGGTTATGTTCAATTTTACCAATTTAAGAAATCCAGACTTGGGTTATGCAATTTTGGGGGAAGTACACAGCTAGTAGTGGTGAAGGGAATATTAAAACCTGAGCCTGAATAAAGCAAACATTCAAGAGAGAAGAAATAAAAGATAAAAAGGGGATGATGTGCCCAGAGGACATGCACCCCTCAAGGCAGCCCCAGTTGAGGACAGTTTAAAATTCATTGATTATATCCTGCTCTCCCTTAACCCCTATTTTACAGGTCAGGAAACTGAAGCTTGATTTAGTAGTTTGCACAAAAATCTGAAATCACTTTTTCTCATGACATCTATTAAGTTATTTTTTCAGTTTATTTTGAGTGTAAAATTACTTTTTTTTTTTTATTCGCCCAGCTGGTGTTAGTGGTTGAGCGTTGACCTATAAACCAGGAGGTCACAGATCAGTCAGGGCACATGCTGGAGTCATGGGCTCAGTGTTGTTCAGTAGTCAGCTGTTCAATGATTCTTATCATCGATGTTTTTCTCTCCCCCTTTCCTTCCTCTTTGAAATCAATAAAAATATGTCTTAAAAATTCATTGCTTTTTTTGTATGGATACAATGAAGTCTCTCAGCCTTCCCTTCTTGGAGGTAGCCAATGAAACCAATTTCTTACATATTCTTTCAGAGATATTCAGTGCATATATATGTAAATTTGAGTGCATTTTGTAATTTTTTAAAAGGATAATTCGCATTTTATTTGTCTGCCTTTGACACGTTCAAAAACTCTCAGCCCCCACCCCCTGCATTTTGTAATTTTTATTACAGTACTATCCAGCTAGTTACCCACCAAAAATGTTGGAGAACCCTGTTGTATATGCTGCTACTGAGGCTTGGACCCTGTTCTTGCCAAGGCTCAGAGCTCACTTGTGCACCTCGTTGTCACAGTTAAGTTCTTTATTAATCAGGGTTGGTTTCACCCTTCACTTGTTTATTGAGTGTAAGCTCACGTGTGCCCTCTACACAGCTGTGGCTCCAAACATCTTGAACTTTGATCTCCTTGGCTCCAGTTTCCAGTTACCTAAGTGTGTAGCAGAGCTTTGCTGCTCACAGAATACTAGACTGGAGTATGACGAGGAGGGAAAACTGAAGTGAGAGACAGAACCATGCTTTTCAATATCTAACTTGTTAATAGGGAGCTTATCATTATGCCCTTCCAAAGAAGTAAGATATAGCATTAAATCATGGGACTGCCCATTGAAGGATTGAAGGGGAAGGCATTGAATAGTTAAGCATTCCCATCTGGTCCAGTTTCTACTAGTGGGAAGTGTTGCTTTATTTCTGTCTTTGCCAGAAAGAATGAAAAAGAGATTGTGCAAAATGCCTTGATTTCACCTAAATATACCATAGTGATCGTGTTTTAATGCATTTCAAGATATCTAGTCTCAACTAGATTTACTGTCAAATGCCTTTGTCATTTCAGTACTGACAGAACCTTGAGTCTCTTCCTAAATTGTATTCTTATTGGCAGTGCATTGTTGGCCTGAGTCATAGATGTATTTGGCATTCTATGGAAAATATTTGAAGAAACTCAGGTTATTTTGGTTTGGAAAAGTAAAATGTTAAAAGTAGTAATCTTGGTAGCTTGTTTTCAGCAGTGTTTATCTTTTTTTTAAATTTTAATTTTGGTTAATTCACACCTGAGGGTATTTTTCCATACTTTTAAAATTTTAATTTAAAATTATTGATTTCAGAGAGGAAGGGAGAAGGAGAGGGAGAGGGAGAGAGGGAGAGAGGGAGAGAGGGAGAGAGGGAGAGAGGGAGAGGGAGAGAGAGAGAAACATCAGTGATGAAAGAGAATCATTGGTTGGTTGCCTCCTTGCTTGCCCCCTAATGGGGATTGAGCCCACAAGCCAGGCATGTACACGTGACTGGAATTGAACCAACTGTTCTATACACTAAGCCAAACCAGGTAGGGCTTCATTGCTTTTATTAGAGAGTAGAAGGGAGGGAGAAATGGAGGGAGAGATGGGGAGAGGGATAGAGGGGCAGGGAGAGAAACAGAGAAACATCGATGTGAGAGACACATCAATTGGTTGCCTACCACATGCAGCTCTGAGACCTGGCCTGGGATTGAACCTGCAACCCAGGTATGTGCCCTTGACTTGGAATTGAACTTAAAAAACCCTTTGTTATAAGGATTGACACTCTTAACCACTGAGAACACTGGCCAGGGCAGTGTTTATCTTTTTAAGTTAATAGTATGTCTGTTTAGAAGTTATTATGTGACTTGATTATCGAAATTAGTTTTAAGAAAGCTGTTTTATATTTTTGCAGTTTGAATTATCTCTTGTAATGTTGGATGATTGAATAATTTCACTAAAATTTTAGTCTATTGTATATGAAGGTGCTATTGTAGCTGATGACTTTTCACATGATGGCTCACTAAAGCTGCCCATACCTTGTGATCCTTTTTATGAATTATGTGTAAAATTGTCCGTTGTAACGTGACTATCTATAATCCTGAGTTGCTCTAAGTAGCTGTTTCCGAGTCTATTGGTTGTTAAACCATTGCTGCTTATTTGATTGTGGATGCATAACACCGAGAGCTACAAGCATACTGACCATCATATGTTACTAGCTACACTGTAGGAAACTATATATTTCTATTCCTCTCTGCTCTGCTGTTTAAATTTGCCATGCAAGTGTCATATTTAAACAGCAGTGTGGTGCATGCCAGAGGATTGGGGGTGAGGGGTGAAGGGGAACTAATATATGGTGATGGAAGATGATTTGACTTGGGTGGTGTGTGGAACACAGATTTTTGTAATATAGAAATCTGCACCTGAAACTTATATGATCCTATTAACCAATGTCACTCCAATAAATTTAATTAAAAAAATTAAGTATTTGAGTGCTTATTGTTTGTACAATGCTTTGTTAGGAATTGGGGAGATGTGTTGTGAGGAAAGTTGTGGATTATACTATAAGAGAATATCTGACCCATAAAAGATAAAAGGTGTGAGCTCCTTGAATGATTATCATTAGAGAGTACTAATCAGAAGATTTTCTTGAGTGGGTGCTTAATCCTAAGCATTCTGTAGGAAGGAAGGTAAAATAGCAGTAGACTTCCTTAGCTGAAGTGGTGAGTCAAATATTACGAAGTGAGTGAGGTAGAGGAAAGTCAATTGGAAGATTTAGAATGAGTAGAGAGGCGGAGGAGTTTGAATTTAATTTGATAGGCAGTTGAGAACTGTGGATTTTTATCAGCCTGATTTTACTTCATGTGTATATGTGTATATAAATGGTGGGGGTGGAGTGAGGTCCTAGGAGGAAATAGATGTTATCTTAGGAGGGGTGGATATGCAGGACATTTTTACTCATTTCCATTTCCTTAACATTCATACTATTTTCCCTTGATACAGTGCTCTCCTCCTTTGTCCATTAAAGTCCTACTCATTCATTCTTTAAGGCCCAGCTTAGATTTCTTTTTGAATTCATTTACTTCTCTAAAATTCTTTACCATCTTGTGGGTGTTTAATATGCCTTGTCTTTCCATATAAGATTGCAATCCTGTCTAGGGTAAAGATTCTATTTTATTTTCCCTACAATTCCAGGCATATTATTGAATTGAATAAAGATTTGCATAAGAGATAATAACCTGGGAATGGATAGAATTGGCTGGGTCTGAGAAATGTATTCTTTTAGCAGACACTTTTGATTTAATAAATGAAGCAGAATTGATGTCTTAGATTTTAAACATTTTGGAGAATAGTGGTATCCTTGACTTTTCTAGAAATTAACTGTTCTTGCATAAGGTTTAGATCCTCAAATAGGAGTATCAGATTTCACTGTTATATTTAATATGATATGTTTTACCTTTTTCTAAAACTGCCTTATAGTAATCTTGAAGATAATCTATTTTTAACTATGATTACTGTGCTAATGATTTAGTATGCTGCAATGAATCTAGATGATATTACTAAATATAGATAGATACACTTTCAGGACTTGGATGGCAATTATCCAAGAGTTAATAGAAACTAAAGGGTAAAATTATGCAACAGTTGGCTATAATATACAGCCCATTAGAGTCATTGTTAGAGAATTATTGCAAGACTTATTATTATTACTCAGAAAACACATAGGAATTGGTAAAAGTCCAAAGCTGTATATAACCATAATAATCTGGTGTAGTAGGAAACTGTATGAACAGATCAGATTGTTCAGTCATGGTTTGCAAAAACAGGATAACCTTAAAGTTTAGGGGGAAAATCATACAAAGTAGATAAAGGAAGTTATAGAATTTGTTACTTCTGAGAGTATACTAACTAGTAAATAGGGTTATAAATTCTTAGACTGGCCTTAACCAGTTTGGCTCAGTGGATAGCGTCAGCCTGTGGACTGAAGGGTCCCAGGTTCAATTCCGGTCATGGGCATGTACCTTTCGGGCACATCCCCAGTAGGGGGTGTGCAGGAGGCAGCTGATCAATGTTTCTCATTGATGCTTCTAACTCTCCCTCTCCCTTCCTCTCTAAAAAAATCAACAAAATATATTTTTTTAAAAAAAGTTCTTAGACTGCCCTGGTCAGGTTGCTCAGTTGGTTGGAACATTGTCCTCTACAGGAAAAAATTTTTTTTTTGCAGGTTTGATTTCTAGCCAGGGCACATACCTAGTTTGCAGGTTTGAGCCCTGGTCAGAGTACTTATGAGTGGTAACTGATGTGTGTTTCTCACATCAGTGTCTCTCCCCCTCCTCTCTTTTCTCTCCTCCCTCCCCCTCAAATCAGTAAAAATATGTCCTTGGGTGAAGATTTAAAAAAAGTGCTTAAACTCATTAGGGGAGGATAAGTCTGTAATAAGATCAATGATATGTATAATATTTTGAGAATTAGTATCTGCCTTTTTGTGCCTGAGGTCACTGGAGGCAATTCTCTTCCCAAACACCAATCATTGCTTGATGGGCAGATGGGTCAGGGCCGTGGTTGGCAAACTGTGGCTCCCAAGCCACATGCGGCTCTTTGGCCCCTTGAGTGTGGCTCTTCCACAAAATATCACGGCCAGAACGAGTCTTTTCGAAGAATTGGCATTAGAATAAGTTTAAGTCTAAAAAATTTGGCTCTCAAAAGAAATTTCATTCGTTGTACTGTTGATATTGGGCTCTGTTGACTAATGAGTTTGCAGACCATAAGAGTTTTGTAGCAAGCTATTCTTTGCTGGCTGATTTTTGGTTAACTTGATGGATGATAACAAACAACTGTTGGATGATAATAAACAACTGTATCAGTAAAATTAATCACTTTATTCTAATCATTTGCATATAGAATGATATATGTGATGATACTTTAACACAGTTGACAAAATTTCACTTTCTAGGATTTAATTTAAGGCTCTTCCACCCATGGAACAGTTTGGAATAATAAACCTACTTTCTATTGCCAGTGTCTCTGCTTATTGATGGATAGATTTGATTGACAAAGACAAACGAGGACATATAGAAATTTAAACTCACTGTTCTGATGTTTCCTTTCATACAATGAATGGACTGGTGAGGCAAATGACTAGCAACACAATTAATGCTGATAATAAAAAGCAGAGTCAACTGCTTTTCACTAATTCACCCATTCAACTCTGATGGCACTTAATACTAATGAGTAATCTAGTGGCAGGTGCTAGGATTGAAGCTTTGATTGGATGATAATCCTTTTTTTCTAACAGTGAAATGAAGGCAGGGTTTCAAAATATGTCTGATAGCATAGGGGTAGATTAGCTCAGCGTTTTTCAACCGCTGTTCCGCGGCACACTAGTGTGCCGCGAGATGTTGCCTGGTGTGCCTTAGGTGCAGACAAGACAAGAATTTTATAATTTTTCACTATTTTGTTTACTTAATATTTCATAATAAAGTAATTATAAAATACTTTCTTTGTGTTTATTTGATTCCTATTCAAGAGAATTACTTTATATATAGTCAATATAGGCACAGAGTTAAATTTTTTAACATTTTCTAATGGTGGTGTGCCTCGTGATTTTTTTCATGAAACAAGTGTGCCTTTGCCCAAAAAAGGTTGAAAAACACTGGATTAGCTGATAGCTAATCATGTCTAAAGACTCTTTTTACTAGGGAAAATTTTTGGTCTTTAATATACACTGAGTGGCCAGATTATTATGACCACCTGACATTTGTAGACAAATTAGCTATAATTCGTGGTGAAGTTGCTACTTAGTGCTCTGTATATAAAAATCTGTCTTAGAGCACTAGTTAAGTATACAATTTTACCTATATGTTCCCAAAAATTCTAGTTTAGCACTTCTTAGTTGGGATTCAGGAATCTGTATTTTAACAACTCCACCAGGTGATTCTCATCATGAGAGAAGGTTGGGAAACACTGTCTAAACCTTCATAATGTCTCGACCCTTTAATAACAGTTCCTCATGTTGTGGTGACCCCCTACCATAAAATTATTTTTGTTACTACTTCATAACTGTAATTTTGCTACTGCTAATATTTACATTACGATTCATAACAGTAGCAAAATTACAGTTATGAAGTAGCAACAAATAATTTTATGGTTGGGGGTCACCACAACATGAGGAGCTATATTAAAGGGTCGAGACATTAGGAAGGTTGAGAACCACTGTGTTAAATGTTCAATAGCAGCTGTTAAAGTATTTAAAGACTGGACTGTCAGCTGAAAATCTGGGCCTGAACGTGCAAATTGTGGCCGTCAGTGGCTAGTCAATGTTAGGGAAGTACAGAGAGTGGCAAGACTGGTACAAGACAACAGAAGGGCAACAGTGCATCAGATTACTGTAGATCTTTTTTTATTTTATTTAAAAAATATATTTTATTGATTTTTTACAGAGAGGAAGAGAGAGGGATAGAGAGTTAGAAACATCGATGAGAGAGAATCATTGATCAACTGCCTCTTGCACCCCCCACTGGGGATGTGCCCGCAACCAAGGTACA
Organism: Pipistrellus kuhlii; assembly: GCF_014108245.1. NCBI lineage: Eukaryota > Metazoa > Chordata > Mammalia > Chiroptera > Vespertilionidae > Pipistrellus > Pipistrellus kuhlii. The sequence continues at coordinate 3,704,862 of NW_023425541.1, forward strand.
TGCCCTTTGACTGGAATCGAACCCGGGACCTTTCAGTCCGCAGGCCAACGCTCTATCCACTGAGCCAAACCAGTTTCAGCAGATTACTGTAGATCTTAATCAGGGATCCTTTCAAATGATCTCTGAATGCACTGTTTGTCGTACATTGCATCGTATGGGATATGGAAGCCCAAGGCCTGTTCGAACATCTTTACTGTCTGCAGTTACCAAGGTAAAAGTCTCCAATTCTCACAGGAACACAAGGATTGGACAGTCGAGCTTTGGAAAAAAGTCATGTGGTCCAATGAATCACGTTTCCAGTTGCATCATGTAGATGGCAGAGTGAGAATTTGGAAGAAACAGTATGAAAGCATGCACCCCACATGCATGAGTACAACCCTTCAAGCTGGTGGGGACAGTGTTATGGTTTGGGGTATGTTTTCCTGGCATGATTTGGGCCCTTTAATTCATATGGAACAAGGTCTGAGTAGCACAACATACCTAAGTATTGTTGCTGATCAAGTTCATCCTTATCATGTTGATGGTGTATCTCAATGGAGATGGCTTCTTTCAACAAGACAATGCACCATGCCACAATGCTCATATTGTGTAGGAGTGGTTTCAAGAACATGAGGGAGACTTTACCTTGCTTAGGTGGCCCCCACAATTGCCAGATCTCAATCCAATTAAGCATTTGTGGTAAGAAGTAAATAGAACCATCAGGCAGCTGGTTCCACAACCATCAAATCTCACAGAATTGGACAGTGCTATTCATCAGGCATGGTGTCAGATCTTTCAACATCTCGTGGAGTCAATGCCAAGAAGAATCCCCGCAGTATTGAAGGCAAAAGGTGGCCCAACGAAGTACTGTGAGGTGGTCAAAATAATCTGGCGACTCAGTGTATAGGAGTGATTCATTATACCGTATTTTTCGGACCATAAGACGCACTTTTTCCCCCCCAGAAGTGGGGGGAAAAAGTCCCTACGTCTTATGGTCCAAATATAGCCTACACATATACTTTAAAAAAAAAGTTGTTTTTACTTGCCCGGCTCTGTGTGGTCTCTGTGTGCTTGCCCGGCTCTAAAATGGTTCTAAATGCTGCTGTTTACTTTACAGGGTTGATTATGACTGTGATGTTGGATTTTAATGCACATAAAATATTTTAGGACACTATTTGTTTCAGAATCTTTTTTTCTTCATTTCCCGTCTCTAAAAACTGGTGCGTCTTATGGTCTGGAGCGTCTTATGGTCCGAAAAATACGGTAACTGTGAATAAAATACTTGAGCAAACATTTGATTAAAAAATGTTTTTATTGATTTCAGAAAGAGAGAAGGAAAAGGGGGGAGATAGAAACAAAAATGAGAGAGAATTGGCTGCCTCCTGTACCCCCCTACTGGGGATTGAGCCTACAGCCCAGGCATATGCATGTGCTCTGACCGTGAATCAAACCATAACCTCCTTGTTTATAGGTCAACATTCAACCACTGAGCCACGTGGACCAGGCTGATTTTCTTTTTAACATGTCTGACATTTGGGGAGAGGAGAAGCTATATAATAAGGCCTACAATTTTTTATCTGAAACTGTTGGGATCAAATGTATTTCAAAAATCAGAATTTTTTGAGAAACTAAGATGGAAGCATAAGGTAAACACCTAAATGCAGCCTACCACAACAATTTTAAAATTACACCTGGAAAACAGAGCAGACATCACCCTGAACCACCAGAATTCTGGCTGAGTGGAAGCTCTACCAAACTAGGAAGGGAAGAGAAAGGACGCTGAGCCTCAGGAGCTGTGGAGGTGTGGAGATCTATGTGCGCGGAAAGGGCGGCTGCTGAATAGGCTGCTGGCTTACTTGTGGCTCGCGTGGAGAGGGTGGGCAGCTAACGCGCGGCTAGCTTCCTTGTTCAGGAGGAAAACAAAACCTCCCTATTGCACTGATAGCTAGTTCCAGTCAAGGAGAAATTGGACTGTCGGATAGTGGACAAAACTCAGGTGTGTGTGGCCAGCAGCCATTACTGTGGGACTCAGGAGCAGAACCCTCTTAGGCCGAGGCTGACAGGAAACCAAAGTTTGTCTGCGCCACCACAAGACTCCACCTCATCCAAGCGGAGCACAGAAGCCCTTCCAGTGGCTAGCTTTCTCGTTCGGGAGAAAAACAAAACCTCCCAAATGCACTGATAGCCAGCTCTGGTCCGAGAAACTTGACTGTCAGGGAGCAGGCTAACCTCGAGAACAGCTTTCCCCCAAGTAGTGCGCATGCTAACAGCCAGTGTTGTGGGACTTGGCGAATACGACTTTCTTAAGGCGGGGCTGATGGGAAACCAAAGCTTGTCTGTGCCACTCTGAGACTCGACCCCATCCAAGCTGAGCACAGAAGCCCTCCTAGCTGAGACATTGCTGATCCTCACAACCAATTGGCTTGGAGATCAACTCTCCCCAGTGAAACCAACAACAAGCAAGGCTTAGCAAGATTGCACACACAGCCCACAAAGGGTTGCACCAAGACTGTCCACCTCAGGTAACTGGGAAGGCTGAGCTACTAGGCCCTGCTAGGACACCTACCTCACAAAGCTACTCCATCAACTCAGGGAAGCAGCTAAAATGCAGAGAAGAGGCAGGCCACAAAGGAAGGAAATGGAGGAAAGCAAAAAAATGGACATAGAGTTCAAAACCACAGTTATAAGGTTTTTCAAGAATTTCCTAGAAGAGGCCGATAAAATAAATGAGACCTTTGAGGATATGAAAGGGATCAACTAGAAAATAAAGCAAACACTGACTGAAATAAATATTATACAGAGTCCGATTTGGAACACAAAAAGCCAGAGGACACTCCTCCACAGAAATAAGAAGAGAAGAGAATCTAGAAAGTTGAAGATAGTGTAAGAAGCCTCTGGGACAACTTCAAGCGAACCAACATCAGAATTATGGGGTCCCAGAAGAAGACAGAGAGCAAGATACTGAAAACATACTGGAAAAAATAGTGACAGAAAACTTCCCCTATCTGGTGAAAGAAATAGACTTACAAGTCCAGGAAGCACACAGAACCCCAAATAAAAGGAATCCAAAGAGGACCACACCAAGACACATCATAATGAAAATGCCAAGAGCAAAAGACAGAGAATATTAAAAGCAAGAGAAAAGCAGTTACTTCTAAGGGAGCACCCATACGATTGTCAGCTGATTTCTCAACAGAAACCATGCAGGCCAGACAGGAATGGCAAGAAATATTCAAAGTGATGAATAGCAAGAACCTCTACAACCAAGATTACTCTACCCAGCAAAGCTATCACTCAGAATTAAAGGCCAGATAAAGAGCTTCACAAATCAAAAGCTAAAGGAGTTCATCACCGCCAAACCAGTATTATATGAAATGCTGAAAGATACTCTTTAAGAAGAGGAGGAAGATAAAGATAAAAATTATGAACAACAAACATGTAACTATCAACAAGTGAATCTAAAAACCAAGGGAATTAAAAAATCTGATGAACAATATTAACTGGTGAATATAATAGAATTAGAGGTATGGAAGGGAAGTAGGCTGATGATTCTCAGGGAAAGGGGGTGTGCTGGAAGAGACTGAACAAAAATTGTACACCTATGGATGAGGAGAGTTGGGGGTGAGGAAAGGCCAGAGGGTGAGGTAGGAACCTGGTGGAGGGGAGCAATGGAGGGAAAAAAGAGGAACAATTGTAATAATCTGAACAGTAAAGATTTATTTAAAATAATAAAAAATAAAAAAACAGAATTTTTAGGATTTTAGAAAGATAATACCATACATAAACCTCCTAGGTGGGTCTGGAATAGCATCTTGTAGTAGTAAAACACATTTATATTTCTGCAGCAAAAGATATGAGTATTCACACTTAAGTGGGATCGATACATTCTGTAAATAAATTTGTGCCAATTTTTGTCAGGCTTAATAATCAAATGAGTTTTGGAAGGTCTTGGAATTTGAAATTGAGGATGAGGGATTGTGGTTCTGTACTTATATTTGTTAACCAGTAGATTTAGTTGACAATAGACTGGAAGCTAGATGCATAAAAGTTATTTCAAGATATTTTTTAGTTGAGCAAATATAATTAATTACTGTCTCTGGGTTTCTAGGATTTGTACTGTGTTCGCAGTGACCTGGGGAACCTGCTCAAAGCCCTGGGTCGCTTGGAAGAAGCCAAGGTAGGTGTTTGATAGAGCACATTTAAACATCAGTGTTATGAAAACTTGTACTTTTTGCCAAGTCTTCAACTCTTCATTGAGCTGTCTTCACAAAACAGTCCTAAGAAACTGAGGAAAACTGACGGCATGAATCGCCTCAGACTAGAGCAGGGCCAGGCTTTGGCATATCTGTTCTAAATCTGGGGGTAAAGCAAGAACCTGAACATCTTGGAGCCTTTCTGCTGAGCTAGATCATCTTTATAACAATGGGCTCCGACATGATCTTTTGTGGGAATAAATAACATTCCTTCAAATCTGAGGCTTGCCTGCTGGTGACAAGCAGAGCGCCTGTGATTTGGCTCAAGACTCCTTATGATGCAGGTGCCATTGAAAATGCTGCTCTTCTAAGTCCTTTGTGGCTTGTAAGTGGAGAAGAACTTCATCCAAATGTTACCCTGTAATACTGGCATTTAAAATCTTGTTTAACCTTCCTCCCTCCATCTTCCTCACCCTTTTTACAGTGGAAGAAAGGCTGTTAAGATGATTGCAAATTAGTAATTGGAACATCCTGCCCCTTCTTGTCCCCATTCCTTCCTCCAAGTTCCTTTTCCCTCTTTTCCAATCCTAGTTGTCTACCTTTTCCCCCCCTCTTTACTTCTTTTATTCCTCCCTACCTCACCTCCTTAAAAAACAACAACAACAACAACACAAAAAACAAAACACGTCAGGACAAAGCTGGTTTGTTTGGGAAATGGACTGATCGAAAGAAAACTTGCCGAAGTGGAAAGGTGGCTTTTAGCATTCTGTGTTACCAAATAATGAATTTGAACACCAGGTTGGGTTATTAAAGCATTTGGTATAATTTTAAATTAAATTTATAAATGAAATTGTCTTGTTACAAGCCACCTTACGCAACCGCGCTGCAGGGGTGAGGAGTGGGGAGAAACCAGAATGCTTCTGAAACTCCCACCTGTTGCTCTGAGCCCCACGCGCATGCTAATGCGTGGAGTGTATGCGCAGCGTAGCTGTCTGTTTGCCTGCTTTATCCAGGGAGGGCAAAGGCTTTTTAGTATCTCATGTTCAAAGGCACTAGTTTTAAGTGCATAGTTCATAAATTCTGCTGACACTTTGGATTAACCTTATGGAGGTTAATGAATTATAATTGATTTCAGTCTTAGCTGATAAATCCAATTGGTAATTTATATAACAAATTTTTGATAAGCTCCTATTAATTATTACACCACCAAGCGGACAGCTAACATGAATTGCACTTCACTGCAGCTTTAGAGATCGGTTTAGGCTGAGACATTGCGCCTGCCTTAGGTTGCTGACTTCTTTATTTCAGAGCTCTGGAGACACCTAGTTTGAAAAATGTTATTCTGTTTTTGTGAGAACTAGTGAACAAGAAAATACTCTTGAGTGAAATGCAATGTATTTCTTTTGTAATCAGTGCATTTGAAAATTCAAGCCAGCATATTCCTAGTAGATGGAAGCAAATTGAAGTGTCTTTGTAGAAAATGAAGAGCCTTTCTTCCAGTAAAAATCCCTGCCGTATGCAATAGCCCTGATTAACCCTCTCCCTTCTGCATGTTTCCCATGTTACAGACTTGAGACTGTCCTCATTCCCATATGTAATAGACATCCAAAGAATTTCAATTGCTTTGTTGAACTTTTACTAATGATCTTGTTTTTATTTTCTCTCTTGTTTTTGGTTTTTCACCATTGATATTGTATTTAGAAGGTTTCAGGTGGGTGAAACCTCCTATTCCATGCGTAAGGTGCCTCGCTGAAGGGAGCTCGAGGCCTGGATCTAGGGCAGACACACACCTCCTCCTCTTCCAGCAAGGAACGCACCGAAAAGTCACATGATGAGAAATATGGTAACGGGTTTGTAACTGCCACAGCAAAACAATTTGCCTCCATGCCTGAATCTTCTGTCTTGTGGCTTCAGAAACAGCTTAAAATAATTTTATTTACAAGCAAGTTATGTAAGAGAATGTTTTAAATTATAGCCACAATTCTGTCAAAGATAAGTAAAAGTTAATTGATATTAAAAATTATTAGATAATTTACTAGTAAAAGCTTCTAACTCTTCTTGTTGTTCATTTTTTTCCTTTTTTCTTCTTTGTTTGGATTGCAGCATTCTGCTCTTCTGATGATGCGCTGTGACCCTGCAGTAGCGCAAAGGCTGCGCAGCGTTAATGCGCAATGCGTGCAAATGAGCCCCTGTGAACGGTTGACTAGATGAGTAATCTGATTGACTGGCTCCCTCAGTCCTATTCTGTAGCCTTTTTGGATAAAATTGGGTTTTAACATATCTCAAGTCCAACTAATCACATTAAACAAATATTCTCCATGGGCCTGTCTAGTAGATTAATGGATCTGGTTGGCCGTTTGCTGCGTCTAGGGGTGTTCTATGTAGCGCAGCAGTTCGCAGCGATTGCGCAGTGCGATGCTGTTAGGTTGCGCAAGCGATGTTTGCGCTCGCATTACAGGGACCTCAACCTAGGTGCAATCCTGTCATATGAGGTTTCAGCTTCAGTCCCTCTTGGGAGATAGGGACATTGCAAGGATGTAACTTATACCCTGGGTTATAGCTAACTTGGCAGAAAAACATTTTTCTTCCCAGTAGCATAGCTTTAATGTTAGAGAAGAACATAATTGTTTAGAGCAGCATTTCCCAAATTGTGTTTTATAGTATACTAATAAAATGAAAGAAGAGGTCTAGGATCAGCTGAGATCAGGAAACCATGTATATATCCTACTAAAGGCTTAGGGAAGTCCTGTTGTAAAGAAACCTATTTTTCTAATTTATTTGATCATGAAATACTTTTTCCATTGAAACCTATTAAGACCTCAGAGAACTAACTTTGGGAAACGGATAGGGTTAGGGGCCTTGGCCTTAATTAAACGTGCCCTCTAGATATCTCTTGAAAAGATAACAAGCCCTTAGGTGCTCAGTTAAGAGAAGTCTAGCATAGATTCTTAAGGCAACTGACTTCCCGGATAAGTCCCATTGTAAGGGTTGGTCATGGTTGGCAGAACTGAACATGGTGGTTTGCACTTGGGTTCTGGTGGCGCAGGCGCAGGAGCAGCCAGCTGTGGCAGCGCATTAGTTTTGGCGCAAGCGAGCCTATGCTGCAGGGTCACTTTTGGCTGGTTAGAGAAGGAATAATGATATCACCTTCTTCCCTTCCCCCCCCAATCTTTTTTTTCCCTGTACAAATTTTCCCCTTTCCCTTTACCTCCTTTCCCTCCCATCTTCTTTCATTAACCCCTCCTAAGGCATGTTATTTGAAAGCAATTGAGACGCAACCGAACTTTGCAGTAGCTTGGAGTAATCTTGGCTGTGTTTTCAATGCACAAGGGGAAATTTGGCTTGCAATTCATCACTTTGAAAAGGTTAGTCATTAAATTAATAATTGGTATTTATGATGTGCTCATGTGCGCAAAGTGTTTTTAAATAGAACTACATAATATGCCTTTACTTAACCAATCACACAATATCTTTGTTCCCTGACAGTATTATAGCATTTGCTGGTATGCGATATGGTAGTTTCCAGTTTTGCATTGAAAATATATTTTTAGTAATAAAAAACCCTTAAAAAATACAAGCAGCTTTACTGTAAAGAAGCAGGGCTTCTTGGTAAAAAGGCTGATTCTCAATCCAGGGCAAGAAATGTACAAATTTACCTGGAGTGCCTTGTCATACCAGAAAGCAAGGAAACTTTGTGTCTAAAAAGACTCAGGAGGCTTTTTAGACACAAAGAGGAGAGTAGGACACAAAAAGACTGGAAGAGGCTCCTATTGGCTAAAGATGGGACTTGAGCATCAGTAGGAAAAATAACTGAAATATATTAAAACTTGTCAGATATGTTTAAATCCATGAATTCATAATTCTACTCAGAAGAAATTCATTGGTCACCTTTGAAAGATAAGGAGCAACTCATTTTGAAAACTGGTTGAAAAGGGAAGAATGAAACATAGATCCTTTCTCCATTGTGTGAACTGGACCTCAGGGTAACAGTAGTTGATATGGGAAAGTTTCTGTTTATAGAAATATTTCAGCTAATTAGTGAAGAAGGAATGATAGAATCAGAGTATCACCATTAATAGATTTAGGAATTTATCAGTGACATAAAAGAGACAGTCAGAGATTGTGTACTTTGTGATGGAAGTAAATAATTGCGCTAGGGAAGTAGCCTTGCAAAACAAGGAAAGAACCCAAATCTGATTAAGCTTCTAGTTTTAACTACCAATTTATAGGAAATACATTGGACAGAGAAACATGTTAAAGGACACTGTAGGGGTGCAATCAGCAAAATCCAATCCATGAGAAGCTGTATAGGACAGTGATCTGATTTCTTGAACCAATTACAGGAATAAAAATGGTTATTTAAATTAAATCTTTAAAAGATTAAAAGAACCTGACAAAGTCATGTTGACAAATTGGATGGGTCTTATTTGGATCCTGAATCAAAACTGATGAGGAATTGTACCAATGAATTGATATTTGATATTAAGGAATTAATGTCAGTTTTGTAGTTGTGATATTGATATTACAGTTATGTTGGGAGGAAAAAGTATTCCATCTAGTCCCTGAGGTACATTTTGGAATATTTTAAGATGGACTGATATGTCTTGGGTTAGCTTCAAAGTGATCTGGGAAGAGGGAAAGGTAGGTTGGAATCTAGACCAAATAAGAACATGATTAGCCGTGGCTAGATATCTCAGTTGTTGGAGCCTCGTCCTGATACACCAAGGTTGTGGGTTTGATCCCCTGTCAGGGTACATACAAGAAGCAACCAGTGAATGCATAAATAAGTGGAAGAACAAATTGATGTTTCTCTCTCCCCTCTCTGAAATCAATTTAAAAAGAGGATTGGACATGATTAATTGTTGAAGCTGGGTAATAGAGACCTGGGAGTTGGTTATATTCCTCTGCTTTTGTATATGTTTGAAATTTTTCATAGTAAAAAGTTAAGAGTTTTGGAGGTGAGCATCTTATCACTAGAGACAATCTTAAGTGCATCACTTTACTATATAGTTGGCATTTAAGTGAAAAGGAAGTGTTCTTTATGAATCTTTAATGTATTCACAGTTACTACCTTTTCAGTGTTTCAGTTAAGGTTTGCAATTAATTACGCCTCTCTTGCTCAGTGATTCCTACCTTGGTTGCACATGAGGAGCTTATAAAAGATATGGATGACCTGGCCCTATCCTCAGAGGGTCTGATTTAACTGGCCTGTGATGAACTCCAAACACCTTTTAGGTGAATTCTTAATATACTAGGAAAGGGAAATTATTCCCAGGTTGAGAATCACTGCTCTAGATATATAGGGCATATTTTAAGACAATTTCAGAATTATCTGGATGAAATGATTTAATGGTTTCTTCTTTAAGTAGTGTATCTTATTGAGTATACAACTCTAATTACATAGCTTGCTAAGGTCTTACTGAACACATAATTGCAGTTACTGAGATACATATATTCTTTTTCAGTTAGAGTTTGTTGCTTCTTCCTGCCTTTTTTTTTTTTTTTTTTTTTTTTTTAAGATTTAGGCTGATTAATCATTAATAAAATAGGGCCAACCATTAGAAGTATTCAGAAAAATGAAATCGGAGTAGTCCCAATTAAAAAATTTTCCCTTCAGGATATACTAGTATACCTTTTATATTACATGAGAAGTTATTTGATAACATTGAGATTTGTGAATAGTAGTAGGTAATGAGTAGGTACTAAAATAATTGGGTTTTAAAAATAAATAAGATTTAATGCACTAGAAAATATAGAGGTCTCACATGTTCTCAATAAAAATTCTTAATTGGGAAATGAATCTGAAATCCTAACTTGCTTTGAGTAACTACTGTCTTGTAACTTTCAGGCTGTCACCCTTGATCCCAATTTTCTGGATGCTTATATCAATTTAGGAAATGTCTTGAAAGAGGCACGGATTTTTGACAGGTGAGAGTATGTTCTATTTGATAATCTTGAGTTTTTGTAGTATTGACACTTGAGAGTTTAGACTGAAATTATGACAGTCTTCCATTGAAATAATTTTCCTTTCCTAGTATAATGTTTTTCCCTGATCAGGTCTGCTGATTACCTTCCTTTTTTTCCTTTAAAAAAAAAATATATATATATATATTTAAAAAAATATATATTTTATTGATTTTTCACAGAGAGGAAGGGAGAAAGATAGAGAGCTAGAAACATCGATGAGAGAGAAACATCGATCAGCTGCCTCTTGCACACCCCCTACCAGGGATGCTCCCGCAACCAACGTACATGCCCCTGACTGGAATCGAACCTGGGACCTTTCAGTCCGCAGACCGACGCTCTACCACTGAGCCAAACCGGTCTCGGCTAAAATATATTTTTTATTGATTTTTTACAGAGAGGAAGAGAAAGGGATAGAGAGTTAGAAACATCGATGAGAGAGAGTTATCGATCAGCTGCCTTTGGCACACCTTCTACTGGGAATGTGCCCTTGATCAGAATCTAATCCGGGACCTTTCAGTCCCCAAGCAGACGCTCTATCCATTGAGCCAAACTGGTCCGGCGGTTACCTTTCATTTATAGGTGTTGTTGCCTGACTTCATTGTTGGCTTTCCACAAAGCCATTATCCTCACTTTAGAGTTCAGTTGAAATTTTATTTATTGTAAAAATATTGAAATGGTTATCTAACTTAGTCCTTTGATCTGATTCAGAAAGCTAAGTAAATTCTGACTTTTTTGGTTGTCAAAGGAAAGCCTATTTCTTAGGTGGTTATAGAAAACTTTTCAGTGTAAAAATATATTTTATAAAGGTGCAGTTTTGATTTAAGGTTAATTATAGTATATAGCATGAATGAATTGTAACTAATTACAATTAATTGACATACTTATGTATAGTATAGCATGAATTAATTGTAACAAAGCATCCATTAAAAGTTAGTCGCATTTTGTGTGTGTGTGTGTTTTTATTTACAGAGCTGTGGCAGCTTACCTTCGTGCTCTAAGCTTGAGTCCAAATCATGCAGTGGTGCACGGCAACCTGGCTTGTGTATACTATGAGCAAGGCCTAATAGATCTGGCAATAGACACCTACAGGCGAGCTATTGAACTGCAACCACATTTCCCTGATGCTTACTGCAACCTAGCCAATGCTCTCAAAGAGAAGGGCAGTGTAAGGATTTTTATTCAGTCTATTTCTTTGTTATGTGGTATGATTATAAAAGTCTTTTTTTGTACATTGTATTAAGAATTGTGATAAATTGTTTTCATTCAGAGTTTTGGTTGAGAGGAAGAACAAAAAAAATATTTTCTGGAATCTTTACCAGCCATTAGGCTTAACTAAGCAATTGTTAGAATCATATCATTGGTAGTTCTGCGATTCCTCTGTATTGGTTTTGAATAGTTTGCTTTGTTTTCTAGGTTGCTGAAGCAGAAGATTGTTATAATACAGCTCTCCGGCTGTGTCCCACCCATGCAGACTCACTGAATAACTTAGCCAATATCAAACGAGAACAGGGAAATATCGAAGAGGCAGTTCGCTTGTATCGTAAAGCATTAGAAGTATGTTGAGGGTGTTGTGGCTGGGTATTTTGTCAATGTGATAGTAGAGGGAGGGCTGTTAAGTTTGCCATGTTAAACACCTCTTTTGTAAAAATAGTGGTGGAATCATTCATTGAACCAGTACTTGAAAACCTAAGGTATGAGTGAGGTACTGTGTGACATTTAAGAAAATCCCTACATTGAGTTTATTTTAGATGAAATCTGCACAGAAAAATAGAAGAGTAAGTTTCATTTCAAGAGGCATTACCACTTAAGTATATAATTTCAGTGCCTGATTGCTGTAATGGTGGTTAGTAGGTGTGGTAGGAGTTTGTAGCTGAGAAATTTTAGAAGAGAGAGATGCTGGAGTGATCATCATAAACTAAGATGAAGAAAGGCCTATCTCATGTTTTGAAACAAGGAGAGGTATAAAATAAAGGAAGAGGTAGAATTTGAGCTACTTGGCTTTAGAGTATGACAAGGCTTGGAGAAGCTGGAGAGAAGTGCAGGGATATAGACTTGAACAAAGTTCCTGTGGTAAGTCATCACTGTTTAAGCAGGTTTTTTGAACTTCAGTTTTCTTGCTTCTTTCTAGGTCTTCCCAGAGTTTGCTGCTGCCCATTCCAATTTAGCAAGTGTACTGCAGCAACAGGGAAAACTGCAGGAAGCTTTGATGCATTATAAGGAAGCCATTCGGTAAGATAACAGCCTTTTTTTTTTTTTTTTTTTAAAGAGGGATATTGTTTATGGAGGGTATTTGTCGTACCATTTTTTTTAAACTATATTTTATTGATTTTGTAAAGAGAGGAAGGGAGAGAGATAGAGAATTAGAAACATCGATGAGAGAGAGTCATCGATCAGCTGCCTCTTGCACACCCCCTACTGGGGATATGCCCGCAACCAAGGTACATGCCCTTGACTGGAATCGAACCCGGGACCCTTTAGTCCCCAAGCTGACGCTCTATCCATTGAGCCAAACCGGTCCCGAGTTTTGGCATTTGACTTGTGCTAAAATAAGAGACTAAATTCACATTACAGGGGATTATAGGGGTTTGTACCTGATAAAACCTGTATCCTCTTCTTTAGAATCAGTCCTACCTTTGCCGATGCCTACTCTAACATGGGAAACACCCTAAAGGAGATGCAGGATGTCCAGGGAGCCTTGCAGTGTTACACCCGTGCCATTCAGATTAACCCTGCATTTGCAGATGCCCACAGCAATCTGGCTTCCATTCACAAGGTACTCCTGTTTGTTGTAATATGTACATCTTGGCACGTAATGTTTGATTGTAGGACAAAATTTAGCCATTTCACTCTATTTGCAGGATTCGGGAAATATTCCAGAAGCAATAGCTTCTTACCGCACTGCTCTGAAACTTAAACCTGATTTTCCTGATGCTTATTGCAACTTGGCTCATTGCCTGCAGGTAAAGAATAACAAGCCAGTAATTGGCTTTCCATGTTGTAATCACTTTTGTATTGTTATGGACCATATTAATCAAAGCGTGCCTGGAGACTTTTTTTTTTTTCTTTTTTAAAGGTTATTTGCCATTAGGCTAAAGACATATAAAATGTTAAATCTTGGAAAAGGGTTTTCTGTATAACATTTTTTTTTGTCTCTAGATTGTCTGTGATTGGACAGACTATGATGAGCGAATGAAGAAGTTGGTCAGCATTGTGGCTGACCAGTTAGAGAAGAATAGGTTGCCTTCTGTGCATCCTCATCATAGTATGCTGTATCCTCTTTCTCATGGCTTTAGGAAGGCCATTGCTGAGAGGCATGGGAACCTCTGCTTGGATAAGGTGCGCCTCTTTTGTTTTAATCTTTTTGTTATAAAACACATACAGAAACTACATCAATCACACGTGTTGCTTGATGAGTTACCATAAGGTGAACACTACCCAAGTTGAGAAATGAAACTTTGTCAGCCACCCCAGAAGCCCCTTCTATTGTGTTCTGTTTCAGTTAGAACTCAGTCCATCCCACAAGGTGGGATTCTTAAATGAAATAGGTTCAATAAATTGTTGGTGTTTTCTTTAATTTGAAAATCGTAATGTTCATTAGATTTCACTTAGCATGATATTCTGCAATGGACAAAATAAACAAGCAAAATAGAAACAAGCTCATAGATACAGAGAACAGACTGACAGGTGTCAGAGGGGAGGGAGATTGGGGGATGGATGAAATAGGAGAAGGGATTAAGCAAAAGAAATCCAAACTAATAGGCAACAGTATGGTGATTACCAGAGGGTAAGGGGGTGTGGGGAAGGTAGAAGAAGGTAAAGGGGGGCATAAATGGTGACAGAAGGAGACTTGACTTTAGATGGTGAACACACAATACAATATACACTTGATGTGTACATTTGTACACTTGAAACCTATATAAATTTATTAAATGTCACCCAAATATTTCAGTAATAAAAGAAAAAGCCATAATGTTTAATAAAGTGTTGATATTTTATACTCACTTTTGAGAATTAGTGCACTACATACTTGATCAAAGGTGAGAATTTGCTTGGTAGAATATATTGGACTGCAAAGTATAATTCTGTTTGTTTTTTTAAAATACTTCCCTACGCAATTTTCTAAAATGCAGGGTTTGTCATGCTCTGTCTACACTGCCTCCTTCCTGTAAATTTTAGATTTCCTCGGGCTGTTTCTGAGGGAACAGCTGAAAGTATGAAGCATATTATATAAATGGGTAAGGTTGCATTAAACTAGCTATATGAGTTAAATGAAGTACTGTTTGTAAACCATTCCCAAAAGGAGGTGCAGATTTAGTGGTGTGTTTTTAGTCATTTTTTTCTAGATGAAAATTTCTAACAAGTATTATTGGATTCCATTGGTAGATTAATGTCCTTCATAAACCACCATATGAACATCCAAAAGATTTGAAGCTCAGTGATGGTCGACTGCGTGTAGGATATGTGAGTTCTGACTTTGGGAATCATCCTACTTCTCACCTTATGCAGTCTATTCCAGGCATGCACAATCCTGATAAATTTGAGGTAAGATGATTGCTTCCCTAGCGTCACTATCTATATAAAAGTCCAGCAACTGAACAGTGTAACAACCAGAACGACTGGTTGACCAGTCGCTATGATGTGCGCTGACCACCAAGGGGAAGTCGCTCAACACATAGGAGTGCCCCCCTGGTGGTCAGTGCGAGTCCACAGCTGCTCAGCTGACTGGGATGAGCTGAGCAGCGCTCCCACGGGGGCCAATCCCCGCAGGCCACGCCCCCCACTAATGCACGAATCCATGCACTGGGCCTCTAGTTTGTTTATAAAATAAATAAAACAAATCCCACAGTGGGCTTTGTTACCATTAGATGTTAAGCCCAGTGTTTTTTGGAAAAATTGGACACAAAGTTATTAAATATGCTGTGTGCTGTCTTTCAGGTATTCTGTTATGCCCTGAGCCCTGATGATGGCACAAACTTCCGAGTGAAGGTAATGGCAGAAGCCAATCACTTCATTGACCTTTCTCAGGTAGGTGAAATGCTTACACTTCTTTTTGTCTTGAGTAAATAGTGAATAAAACTATTGGCAGATAGCTTGTATTTTTCATGACAAGTATTTAACCTCAGCTACTACCTATGGGCAATTGCTTTCATCTTTTTAAAAAAATATATTTTATTAATTTTTTACAGAGAGGAAGGGAGAGGGAAAAAGGGTTAAAATCATTGATCAGCTGCCTCCTGTACACCCCTACTGGGGATGTGCCCATAACCAAGGTACATGCCCTTGACCAGAATTGAACTTGGGACCCTTAGTCTGCAGGCTGATGCTCTATCCACTGAGCAAACCAGTCAGGGCAATTGCTTTGATCTTATTTCCTTAACCTGTTAACCGAGCGGGACCTATAAATACGTCAAACATAAACACTATCGGGAACAGGTAGGACATATGAATACGTCTTTGAAACATATGTTGTGCCTTGAGAGGGATGGTATATATTTTTTGTAATTTAAAAAAAATATATATTTTATTGATTTTCTTACAGAGAGGAAGGGAGAGAGAGAGAGAGCTAGAAACATCGATGAGAGAGAAACATCGATCAGCTGCCTCCTGCACACCCCCCACCAGGGATGTGCCCGCAACCAATGTACATGCCCTTGTCCGGAATCGAACCTGGGACCTTTCAGTCCGCAGACCGACGCTCTACCGCTGAGCCAAACCGGCTTCGGCTGTAATCTTTATAATAGTTTGTAAAATTTATAGTTTTTTAATTCGATGATTCCATTTTTTTGTTGGTATTCTTTTCTATTTGTTTGTAATTTTGTATTTTCCTTTGTGCTTTATATATAAACGAAAAAATATATATTTCATTTATTTTAATTAAGTATAAATAAAAAAAATATATATAAAATTACGTCCGCTGGGTGTGATGTACTGACACGTACTAGTGAAAGAGTATGCGCCCGTTGTACGTTGCGTAATTAAAAAGGGAACTCCCCAGTTAACAGGTTAATCTTATTTCCTTTTAATCAACATGTATTTTGCTGAGGTTGCAAATGAAATGTAGGATATTTGTGCTTGGACATAAAACTTTTCTGGGGATTCAGTCAGCACTTGTGACAGTAAATACTTAATAACTGAATGAATTGAACATAATGGTGGCTTGGAAGAAGAATAAATAGGTCATTTTAAAAATGGTTCATTTGGCCTTGGCCGGTGTTCTCTGTGGTTAGAACGTTGGCCCTTGTACCAAAGGATCACAGGTTCAATTCCCAGACAAGCGCAAGTACCTGGGTTGCAGGTTAGATTTCTGAGCCCCCCAGGTCGGAATCATAGGAAGCAATTCTCACATTGTTGTTTGTTTCTTCTCTTTTTCTCCCTTCACCTTCCTCCTCCCTTCTATTCTCTAAAATCAATGGAAAAAATATCCTTATCCTTAGGTGAGGATTAACAACCACAAAAAAAGATTGAAACCTGTGAGGGAATTAATTTACCGAGGTGTAGACAAGAGTTATTTTTTATTTATTTATTTTAAAAATATATTTTATTGATTTTTCACAGGAAGAGAGAGGGATAGAGAGAAACACCGATGAGAGAGAATCATCGATCAGCTGCCCTTGCACACCCCCTAATGGGGAGTGCCCGCAACCAAGGTACATGCCCTCAACCGGAATCGAACCCGGGACCTTTCAGTCTGCAGGCCGACGTTCTATCCACTGAGCCAAACCGGTCCCGGCAAGAGTTATTTTTTTATAGACTTTATTGACCACATTGGTGACTAAAAGTGATACCCAATATATAGTATATGTAGTAATTTGTATATGAGTCTTTTAAGTCTTAGCAAGAGGGTTGTGAGACCTGTCATTTAATACATAATATTTACTAACATCTTTCGCAAGATAGCTGTTGCTTTGAAAGTGACTGAAAATCATACTGCCCTCCACCTCGATGAGTTCTAAAGAGACTCACTGCTTATTCTGAAGTCTGAACTCTTCAACGTGGCCTTCACAACCTTGTTTGCCAATACTTTTCACCCGCCATTCACCCTTATGTATACCCTATATCCGTGGTTGGCAAACTGCGGCTTGCGAGCCACATGTGGCTCTTTGACCCCTGAAGTGTGGCTCTTCCATAAAATATCACGGCCTGGACGAGTCTATTTTGAAGAAGTGGCATTAGAAGAAGTTTAAGTTTAAAAAATTTGGCTCTCAAAAGAAATTTCAATTGTCGTACTGCTTATATATATTTGTCTCTGTTGACTAATGAGTTTGCCGACCACTGTCCTATACCAATTGGAAGTGATCTACTCACTATTAAAATTTTTTCCCCTCACCCAAGGCTATTTCACCCCCCCCCATTGCTTTTTAGAGAGTGTGTAAGGGGTGAGAGAGAGAGAAACATCAATGTGAGAGAGACACATTGATTGGTTGCCTCCTGCTGGATCCCAACTGTAGCTGGGAATCTTAACTGCAACCCAGGTATATGCCCTTGACAGAATTGAACCTATGACCTTTTGGTGTGCGGCCGATGCTCTGACCACTGAACAGCACTGGCAAGGGCTCACCATTTTTTAAATTTGCCATACACTTTACTCTGGTTCTTAATTCATCCTGTTCTCTATTGAGATTGTATTCTATCCAGCTTTTTCAAGCTCCTATCCAACTTTTAAGTCCCATTTTAAATACCATCTTCTCTATGGAGCCTTGTTATTCATACATTCAATCTATAAGTAAACTCTTTTTCCTCTGTTCAGTTCACCTTTGAACAGTGCAGGGGTTAGGGATGCTGACCTCATGCAGTTGAAAGCTGTGTAACTTTTGACTCCCTCAAAACTTAACTCCTAATAGCCTACTGTTGACAGGAAGTGTTATTGATAACAGATATGACAGTTAATATATTTTGTATGTCATATGTACTGTATTCTTTCAATAACTAAGCTAGAGAAGATAAAATGTTAATATCATAATGGAGACAAAATACATTTATAGTACTGTACTATACTGTATATCAGTACCATAACATTTTCTGTTTATAAGGTGAATCATCTGTCTGTCAGAACCTACGTCAGTATTGTTTGACTTGATGGAAAACACTGTTCTATGTATTACTAACACTAGACATCAAAAATGAAAAAAATGTGAAAAAGAAATATACACTTATTTACAGGTATAATGATTCATGCATTGATAATGAAGAAGTAGTGTGATTGTTTTATTTTAGCCTAGTGTATTCAACATGATTGCTTCATGGTAGCTTAGCCTGTCCTATCTAATAAAAGAGAAACATGCAAAACAACCATCACTCTACTACGCCCACCAGCCAATCAGAGTGAGTATGCAAATTAACCAAAGATGGCAGTTAATTTGCATATGCAGGTGCTGAGCAGCCTGAGTCCCGGGAACATCCTCCAGACCCAGGTAGCTCCTAGCCTGTAGGCCCACGCATAGGCCCTGAGTGGCAGGGGTCTCAGAACACCCCCTGGCCACTCCAAGCCTATGGGTGCAGTTGCCAAGTGGTGGCGGTTTAGGTCCATGCCCCTAGCCCAGCGCCCTCAACTGTGTGTGTGTGTGGGTGGGGGGGATAGTTGTTGGTCTCTGGGCTGTGTGGAGACCCTGGCAGCCACCACTAGGTGGCAGGGACATGCCCCTAGCATGAGCTGCTGAGGAAACACCTTCTTTAAAAACTAATAGATTTTGATTTTTTTTTTTACAGAGAAGAGGGGAGCGGGGTTGGACAGTCGGAAATATCAATGACAGGGAAACATTGATTAGCTGCCTCCTGCACACTCCCCACTGGGGATGTGCCTCCAACCAAGGTACATATCCACGGGAATCCAACCTGGAACCCTTCAGTCAGGTCTATCCACTGAGTCAAACCAGTTTGAGAGTAAATACTTTTTCTGACAGCTCATTGGCTAAGCTCTGTAGGCCGCCACTTCCAATGTTCTTGGTAACTTGGGTAATAAAAATTCAAGAAGGTGATCTAGGGTATTTCTACCACACTCCTGAAGGAAAAAACAAAGGTCTGCTATTGCCCTAGCTGGTTTGGCTCAGTGTATAGAGCCTTGGCCTGTAGACAGCAGAGTCCATGTTGGATTCTGGTCAGGGGCATGTACCTAGGTTGAAGGCTCTTCCCTGGCCGGGGCCCAGGGCAGGGCTCATGCAGGAGGCAACCAAAGTGTCCCTCTCACATTGATGTTTCTGTCTCTCCCCCTCTCTTCCACACACTCTAAAATAATCAATGGAAACATATCCTCAGGTGAGGATAATAAAAAGAGAAATGGCATATCCTATGAAAGATACATCTTGAAAATGCCTAAAGGAAGTTGTCATTTTTTCACAGTGAAGAGTCCGTGTTGATGAAAACACCTTGGCAGCTGCAGTGGCTGGCAATGGCTGTAGCAGCTGGGTAATGGGGCTGGTGCCTTCCCTTGATCAGCCTGGTCGTCTGAGATCCATCAAGGGGCCCCAAATTGGGGAGAGTGCAGGCTGGGTTGAGGGGGACCCCCCCCCCCTTGTGCATGAATTTCGTGCATCGGGCCTCTAGTGTATGCATAAATGAATAGTTACAAAATTTTTGTGGTATGCAGTATTAAAGTCATATATCAAGATTGGAAACATTTACATTGTTAAAAAACCACTTACCTGAATTATAGACTGCTAGGCATATGGTAATGTAATTCTTTGAAAGCAAAGTTATAAAACAGTAAAAAAAACATACATTTTTTTTTAAATTATAGTCTATTGATTTTTACAGAGAGGAAGGGGGAGGGATAGAGAGTTAGAAACATCGATCAGAAACATGATCAGCTGCCTCCTGCACACCTCCTACTGGGCATGTGCTTGCAACCAAGGTACATACCCTTGGCCGGAATCGAACCTGGGACCCTTGAGTCTGCAGGCCGTCGCCCTAACCACTGAACAAAACCCGTCAGTGCGAAAACATACATTCTTAATATTAAATATTTGTGGATAGACTATCCACTTCCATACAAATCTTGCACACCATGTTCTACGTTGATGGATATGTAGGTGATAATGACACAAAAATATCTCATGCAGTTTTTGCCATTATTAACTATATGGCAAGATAATTTACTATTCATTAAGTGGAAGTGGAACCATAAAGGCCTTCATCCTCATATTCACATTGAGTGGGCGCTGGTGGAGGAGGAACAGGATGGGTTGGTTTCTCTGTCTCCAGGGGTAGAGGTAGAAGCGGTAGTAGGAGAGGCAGGCATACTTGTAATTTTTGAGAAATATATTTGTAATTTCTATTTACAGTTTTCCTTTTTCATTTTGCTAAAAATGTGTTACATTTACATGGTGCCCAACCCTTCCACTGTTTGCTTTAGTTTTAGTGCCTGTATCATAAAAGGGCTAATGTAAAAAGTCAAAAGCAGTCCTGAATAAGTAGAACCCAGATTGCCTGATGTCAATTTGTTTACTGGCACTGGTTTGGAAGCACTCATATCTATCAGATCATCTTTTATTTATTCTGGTTTGGTGCCTGTTAGCTGATTAATTTCTCTAATATCCATATCTTGAAATCTTTCAGTTCCCTGTCCCCCCCCCCCCTTTTTTTTTTTTTTTTGCCATATTCACAATCTTTTATGATTTCCTTGATTGGCTCTGTCATGAATCCTGGTAAGTCATGCACAACATCTGAACTCAGTTTTCTCCAGCAGGGATTTATTGTTTCAGGCTTGATGGCTTTATGGCTTTTTCTGTGGCAGTGGCATTTTAATGATGTAATCCTTCCAGGCATTCACAGTGTTCTCTCAATCAGGGTCTCTTCCACAGAGTTGATAAATTTTTCCGTAGAGTACCATGTTTAATGAGCCTTAAAGGTCTTCATGACTCCCTTATTTAGAGGCTGAATTAGAGACATTATGTTTGGGGGCAAGTGGTCCATTTTGATGCCTTTGGTATTGAATTTATGGGGTTCTGCATGGCCAGGGGCATTGTCCATATCAAAAGAACCTAAAAGGGAGTCCCATACTGAGCAATGTACTTAGGATTCTCATTATTCAGGTCTTCTTGTAAAACCAAAACACTGGCAGCTAGTGTTTTATCTTTTTGCTTCAGGCTTGGGGTAAAGGGGTGGGGATGGGTGGGAGGGTAGCAGCTTTATAGATAAGGGCATTCCTGATCTTATACACTACTACATTTGCACAAAACAGAGTTAGCCTATCCCTTCGTGCTTTTTAAATTCTGGTACTCGCTTTTCTTTCTTACTAATAAATGTCCTTTGTAGTACCCCCAAATAAATAAATGAATGAATGAATGAATGAATGAACCTTCATCTGCATTATAAATCTGTTCAGGCAGCCGTCTTTTCCCCCCAATGATTTTAATGGCACCTGGGAAATTCTGGTACTCCCTTTTTTTCCTTACTAATAAATGTCCTTTGTGTTTCCCCCAAATAAATAAATAAATAAATAAATAAATAAATAAATGTACCTTCATCTGCATTATAAATCTGTTCAGGCAGCTGTCTTTTTTCCTCCAATGATTTTAATGGCACCTGGGAACTTATCTGTTGCCTCTTGGTTGACAGAAGCTACTTCTCCCATTGTTTTGACAATTTTTAATTTTTTTAAATTGATTTTAGAGAGGAAAGGAGGGGGAGAGAGAGATAGAAACATCAATGATGAGAAAGAACCATTGATCGGCTGCCTCCTGCACACCCCACAATGGGGATGGAGTCTTCAAGCTAGGCATGTGCCTAGACTGGAAATTGAACTGTGACCTCCTGGTTTATAGGTCAGTGCTCAACCACTGAGCAACACAGGGTGGGCTGTTTTGACATTTTTAAGCCAAACCTCTTTCTAAAATTATCAAACCATCCTTTGTTAGCATTACTTTCTTCTACTTTAGACCCTTCACCTTCCTTTTGCTTTAAGTTGTCATAGAATGACTTCTTTTTCTTGAGTCATATAAGTCTATAAGTATGCCTTTCTTACAGCAGTTTGGCACCCACATCAAAGCTGCATTTGCAGTACAAAATAGAAAGGTACTTCACAAAAGTGCAAGATTTTTGAGTCTGCTGGTATAGCTACAGATATGCTTCACGAATTTTCCTTTTTTTATAATGGAACTTACACTGGATTCAATTATCTTGAAACTACCGCTCTAAACCTCAATATATGGTGGAATATACCAAGCAGTTCAACTTTTTCTTGTAGTGTCATGACTGCTTCTTGGGAGCACTTTCAGTATCACTAGTGGCACTTTCTGTGGGTCCCATGTGTTATTCAAGGTTTATGGCATTGTATTAAACACCATGAAAAGTATGGAAGGACCATGAGAGATCACTTTTGACTGCCATACACTGTTTACTGGAGAGATGAACTCGCACAGAGATGATTAACATCACATGGCATTTTAAGCAGATACAGCAGTTGATCTCACTGCAATAGCAACAGGAGGGGGCTATGAAATTATTACAGTAGTACAGTATGTACTACAGTTAATTTTATGAAGTTATAATATAATACCACATCTTTATGTTTATTTACATTTCTCTCAACTGCAAATGGAGTCATACACTGAGTGTCCAGATTATTATGATCTTTGAACACATTAATCTGGCCACTCAATGTATATCCTATATAATAAAAGGCTAATATGCAAATTGTCCCTTCGACCAGGAGTTAGACCAGCAGGCAGGCTGGCTAACCCCCCATGTCCCCTCCCCCTGGCCAGGCTGGCCAGACCCCACCCATGCACAAATTCATGCACTGGGCCTCTAATACGCGTGAGAACACACACACACACACACACACTCACTCTCACACTCTGAGTGGCCAGATTATTATGCGTTCAGAGGTCATAATTATCTGGCCACTCAGTGTATGGTCTGGAAATATTACAGTTTTGATCCATTTTAACTTTTATACTAGATTTTTGTACATTTTTTATGGTAGTAAATGATGAAAAAGAATAGCTAG
Organism: Pipistrellus kuhlii; assembly: GCF_014108245.1. NCBI lineage: Eukaryota > Metazoa > Chordata > Mammalia > Chiroptera > Vespertilionidae > Pipistrellus > Pipistrellus kuhlii. The sequence goes on from NW_023425541.1 coordinate 3,727,947, forward strand.
TATCTGTATATGTTTTATGGATTCATAGCATAACTTTTTTGTGGCATGTTTTTTTTTCAATAGTTCTAGGCTATGTAATTCATTTGTGAGTATTTTCAAACTGTCACGGGAAATTTTTGTCTCCAAAAAATTTTGCAGTATATTTATTGGAAAAAAACTGCACTGTCAAACTTGTATTGTGCAAGAGTTAAATATATTCTGTTTCTGTAATGCTTTGGGCCCATTTTAATGACACTTAATCATATTTTTACCTTGCATTAATATGTGTTCTTACTTTTGCATCTAGGAATCTGAATTGTATTTAATGCCAATAAAATGAATTGAATTAATCTGAGATTATACCTAATGAGTTCTTATATTTTTATTCCACAGATTCCATGCAATGGAAAAGCAGCTGATCGCATCCATCAGGATGGTATACACATCCTTGTAAATATGAATGGTTATACCAAGGGTGCTCGAAATGAACTCTTTGCTCTCAGGCCAGCTCCTATTCAGGTAAAGGAATTAATAATTGCTCACAATGTTTATTGGGCTAAAAAGATAGTAATGTCATTTTCCCCCCTCTGGTTACCTGGCATTGGAAACAATATTGCAGACATACCTGACTTAAGGGAAAAAAAGTATAGTTCTCGAAAGGCCCAGGGACAACGAATTTTGAGTGTAGAATACAATGCCCACAGTACATGTATACAGAGATATGCATTTCATAGTTGAGTATAAATAGTTCTTTTGTCTTGTAAATTGGAAAAACACTTCAGCACTTACGTTAGTCTAAAATACTATTTGATTGCTCTTGGCTGAGTCAATCCTCCCTGTTTGTTTGTTTACTTAATTTTGGACCCTTTGGAGGAAGGTTCTCAGTCTGTTTTTTCCCCCCCCTTAGGCAATGTGGCTCGGATACCCTGGGACTAGTGGGGCGCTTTTCATGGATTATATCATCACTGATCAGGAAACTTCACCAGCTGAAGTTGCTGAACAGTATTCTGAAAAACTGGCTTATATGCCACATACCTTCTTCATTGGTGATCATGCTAATATGTTTCCTCATCTGAAGGTAGGTAGAAAAACAGTGCTATGGGGAATTGCAAAGAACTGTAGTCATTTATTTTCTTGCTAGTGTCCTTATGCATCCTAAAAGACATGTCTGAAACTTTTTTCTTCTGATTAGAAAAAGGCAGTCATCGATTTTAAGTCCAATGGGCACATTTATGACAATCGGATTGTTCTGAATGGCATCGACCTGAAAGCATTTCTTGATAGTTTACCGGATGTGAAAATTGTCAAGGTCAGAACCTGGTCAATATTGTCATTGAAATAAAGTTATCTGCGTTTGGAATCTTTTCCCTAATGATATATTTTGTGCCATTTTTTTAAAGATGAAATGTCCTGATGGAGGAGATAATGCAGACAGCAGTAATACAGCTCTTAATATGCCAGTTATTCCTATGAATACTATTGCAGAAGCAGTCATTGAAATGATTAACAGAGGACAAATTCAGATAACAATTAATGGATTCAGTATTAGCAACGGACTGGCAACTACCCAGGTGAGAAGAGATTAATAGTGCATAATATGTACTACTAGGTATACATTCACCTCATTGAAATCTCATAACTCTACCAGGTAAGTATAATTATCTCTATTTTATAGATGAGGAGATGAATTCAGTGGAAATTGGCATTTTAAATAGGTTTGTTCGATTTTAAAATTGTCTGGATTCAGCCAGTAGGTTATACTAGTGAGAATCTGTTGTGTTCATATCTTGTTATATCCTTCTGTGGCTTTATTCTTTAAGAATGATAAACTTGGTTCTATAACTAATTTATCCTTTCCCTTTGGAGGAAGGTTAATTCTTACTCCTCTTTTAAGACTTTCAGTTCAAAGAGCTCCAAGAATCTGTTCCTGTCTTTATCCTCAGATTTCTTTGGATAAATATCCAGAAGAAGGATTGCTGGGTCTTATGGTAGTTCTATTTTTAATTTTTTGAGGGGCCTCCATACTGTTTTCCACAGTGGGTACACAAATTTCCAATTCTACCAACAGTGTATGCGTGTTCCCTTTTCTCTACATCTTCGCCCACACTTGTTTATTTATTGATACTAGCCCTCTGGCAGGTGTGAGGTGATCTCTCATTTTGGTTTTAATTTGTACTTCCCTGATCCCATGGTATACTGTAACTTCTGTAATATCTGGATATATCTTTATATATCCAATGTGACACCTAATTCCCTAGTTTTGTGTTCTCCACTGAATTGAAGACTTGTGTCTTAGCACAATAATGCAATATGTGCTCAATAAATATATAATGCATACTTGAATAAGGGAATATGGAGTTCTGTCACAAGATCATAAGCAAAGATCTCTGACCTCTTAGTTCAAAATTTTATTTGTACATCATTTTATACCAAGGTTGCTCAAAATGAACTCTTTGCTTATAGGCCAGCTCCTTAATAGGAAGTAAAGAAATTAATAATCACTCACTGTGGAAAACAGTATGGAGGATCCTCAGAAAGTTAAAAATATTGGGCTAAAAAGACAGTGTTGTGTTCTTTTTCCCTCTGGTTACCTGATATTGGAAACACTGGAGCAGACATGTTTGACTTAAAGTATAGGGTTGTTTTTTTTTGTATTTCATTTCCCCCCATAACCATTTATCCCTTCTAATCACTCTTCCATCTCCATCCCCCTTGCAGTCACCACACTAAAATGCACAGAGAAGAGTTTTGAGTATAGAACACAATGCCCATATGTATGAAATGACCTTACACACAAGGAATAAGTTACATAACAACGTCAGTAACTCACATGTGGGAATTCAAGATAAGATGATAGTTGGGTATATAGGTACCCAGTAATGATCAATGTGGGGAGAGGCAGTCTTAGTAGAAAATGTTTGGAGGAATTATTTAAGTTTAGTCTTAAAGGGAATATTTCATTTAGAAAAGGACATTTCATTCATGAAGAAAAAAAATAAGCAAAAATGGTTGTTGGATTAATAGGGCTTTGAAGGTAACTTTTTAACCAGAATGAAAAGTTTTTATAGTGCATTACTCCCCCACCCCCACACACAGACCAAATTAAGATAATGTTATAACTTTTTTCTTTTTAACTTAATATGTCCTGAATATTTTGTAGTTCTTGACTGCTATACCATTTTCCACATTAATTCTTCATTGATTAAAAAAATATCGGTCTGTGTTGACTTTAAGTATAATCATTGTATTCTTTTTCTTGTCCTAGATCAACAATAAGGCTGCCACTGGAGAGGAGGTTCCCCGTACCATTATTGTAACTACACGTTCTCAATATGGTTTACCAGAAGATGCCATTGTCTATTGTAACTTCAATCAGTTATATAAAATTGACCCTTCTACTTTGCAAATGTGGGCAAATGTGAGTTTATGTAGATTTGTCATTAATATGTAGAGACTGGGAAAAATTTGGTATACAGGTCATCTTGCTGAGACTGCCTCTGACCCCCATTCATGAATTGGTGTGCTCATTTCTTCTTTAAAAAAAAAATTATTTCCAGTTACAGTTGGCATGCAATATTATTTCAGGTGTAAAACATGGTAATAAGTTGTTTATATACTTTACAAAGTGATTTCCCCAATAAGTTGAGTACTCATCTATTGACTATATTCCCTGTGCTGTGATTTACACCCACATGGCTATTTTTGTAACTGGCAATTTGTACTACTTAACGCCTTTCACAATTAATTTTTCACCCATTCCCCAACCCCCATCTGGGGGAATATCTGGTGACCATCAACTTGTTCTCTGTATCTATGAGTTTGTTTCTGTTTTCATTTATTTTGTTCTTTAGATTCCACATATAAGTGAAGTCATATGAAATTCCCTGACTTATTTTACTTAGCATAATACTCTCTAGTTCTAGCAATGTTGTCACAAATGGTAAGATTGCATTCCTTTTTAATGGCTGGGTAACATTCCATTTTAGATATGTATGGTGTCTTTATCCAGTCATCATTGATGGGCACTTAGGCTGATTCCATATCTTGGATATTAGTGCTGCAGTGAACATAGGGGTACATATATATTTTCAAGTTAGTGTTTTGGATTTCTTCTAATAAATACCCAGAAGTGGAATTGCTGAGTCATATGATAAAAATTTTTAAGGAACCTCCATGCTATTTTTTATTTATTTATTTATTTATTTTTAAAATATATTTTATTGATTTTTATTTATTTTTAATATCTTTTACTGATTTTACATAGAGAGGAATTGAGAGGGATAGAGCTAGAAACGTTGATGAGAGAGAAACATCGACCAGCTGCCTCTTGCACACCCCACACTGGGGATGTGCCACCAACCAAGGTACATGCCCTTAACCGAATTGAACCCGGGACCCTTCAGTCCGCAGGCCGATGCTCTATCCACTGAGCCAAACCGGTTTCGGCCATGCTATTTTTTATAATGACTGCACACCAATTTGTAATCCTACCACAGTGCACCAGGGTTCCCTTTTCTCCACATCTTGCCAACACTTGTTAGTTGATCTATTGATGTAGCCATTATAACAGGTGTAAGATGATAACTCATTGTGGTTTTAATTTGCATTTCCCCAATGATTAATGATGTTGAGCATCTTTATGTGTTTGTTGGCCATCTGTATGTTCTCTTTGAAGAAATACCTGTTTAGGTTCAGTTTTCAATTGGATTTCTTGTTTTTTGGTGTTAAATTATATGAGTTCCTTATATATTTTAGATATTAACTTTTTAAAAAAATATATTTTATTGTTTTTTACAGAGAGGAAGAGAGGAATAGAGAGTTAGAAACATTGATGAGAGAGAATCATTGATCAGCTGCCTCTTGCACACCCCCTACTGGGGATGTGCCCGCAACCAAGGTACATGCTCTTGACCGGAATCAAACCTGGGACCTTTCAGTCTGCAGACCGATGCTCTACCGCTGAGCCAAACCAGCTTCAGCTGTAATCTTTATAATTGTTTATAAAATTTATAATTTTTTAATTTGATGTTTCCATTTTTTTGTTGGTATTCTTTTCTATTTGTAATTTTGTATTTTCCTTTGTGCTTTATATATAAATAAATGAAAAAATATATATTTCATTTATTTTAATTAAGTATAAATAAAAAAATAATAATATAAAATTACGTCCGCTGGGTGTGACATACTGACACGTCCTAGTGAAAGAGTATGCGCCCGTTGTACGTTGCGTAATTAAAAATGGAACTTCCCGGTTAACAGGTTAAAAAAAAAAATACAAGCCTTACCCGGTTTGGCTCAATGGATAGAGCATCTGCTCACAGATTGATGGGTCCTGGGTTAGATTCCCGTCAAGGGCACGTACCTTGATTGCAGGTTCCCAGCCCTTGTTAGGGTGGGTGTGGGGGACAACCAATCATTGTGTGTCTCTCACATCAATGTTTCACTCTGTCTCTCCCTCTCCCTTCCACTCTCTCTCAAAATCAATGGGAAACATATCCTTGGGTGAGAATTAACAAAAAATACAACAACAAAAAAGTTTATTCCTAGGTATTGTATTCTTTATGCAATTGTAAATGGGATTATCTTAATTTCTCCTTCTGATAGTTTGTTATTGGTGCATGAAAATGCAACTGATTTCTGAATATTAACTTTTGTATCCTGCTATTTTACTGCATTCATCAATTCCAATAGTTTTTTGGTGGACTCTTTAGGGATCTCTCCATATAGTATCATCTTATCTGAAAGTAATGAGTTTTGCATCTTCCTTTGCAATTTGGATGCCTTTATTTTTTTTTCTTACGCTGAATGCAGGAGCTGCCCCCTGGTGGTCATTGCGCTCCCACAGGGGGAGCACCACTCAGCCAGAAGCAGGGCTCATGGCTGGAGAGCACAGTGGTGGTAGCGGGAGCTTCTCTTGCCTCCTCAGCAGTCAGACATCCTTAGAGGGCTCCTGGACTGCAAGAGGGTGCAGGCTGGGCTGAGGGACACTCTCCCCCACCATGCATGAATTTTGTGCACTGGGCCTCTAGTATTGAATAAAAGTGGTGAAACTGGGCATTCTTGTCTTGTTCTTGATCTTAAAGAAAAAGCTTTCAGCTTTTTACCTTTGAGTATAATGTTATCTGTGGCTTTGTCATATATGCCTTTGTTATGTTGAGGAATGTTCACTCTATTCCTACCTTGTATCTATTGATATGATCGTATAATTTTTACCTTTATTTTATGTGTTGTGTCGCAATTGATTTGTAGTATTGTATCAACTTCGTGTACTGGGAATAAATCCCATTTGATCATGGACTTTGATCTTTTTAATGGATCATTGAATTCAGTTGCTAATATTTTGTCAAAGATTTTTACATCTATGTTCATCAGGGATATTGGCCCATTATTTTTTTTTGTAGTATCTTTGTTTGGTTTTGATATTAGAGTAATGCTGGCCTTGTAAAAATTGTGGGAAGCCATCCTTTCTTTAGAATAGTTTGAGAAGCATAGGTGTTAAGAAATGTTTAGTAAAATTTACATCCAAAGTCATCTGGTCTAGGGTTTTGTTTGCGGAGAGGTTTTTTGAGATACTTAACTTTGTTTTGTTAGTAGTTATTGGTATGCTCAGATTTTCTGTTTATTCTGGATTCAGCCTTGGACGATTTTATGTTTCTAGGAATTTATCCATTTCTTCCAGGTTATCCAATTTGTTGGCATTTATATATTTAAAAGCCTAAGCGACTATCCGACTGTTTAACCTGCTATGATGTGCACTGACACCAGGGGGCAGATGCTTAACGTACAGGCATGGATGAATCTCAGGGGGGAGGGCGGGAAAAGGTTAACTAAAGATCTTATATGCATACTAGAGGCCCGTGCACCGGTAGGGTCCCTTTAATACAGTTCCTCGTGTTGTGGTGACCCCCAATCATAAAATTATTTTCGTTGCTACTTCATAACTCTAATTTTGCTACTGTTATGAATCGTAATGTAAATATCTGTGTTTTCAGGAGATGGAACAGATTGACCTCATACATAGGAACAAACACAAGGAGGCGGCCAAAGTGAGGATTAAAGATAAAGAGAGAACCTTAAAAGTAGCAAGAGAAAATGAGTAATGTAAATATCTTAGGCTCTTCAACAGCGGTTCTCAACCGCTAGCAGGGTCACCTAAGACCATTGGAAAACACAGATATTTACATGAAAATTCATAACAGTAGCAAAATTATAGTTATGAAGTAGCAATGAAAATAATTTTATGGTCTAAATGAATAACAGACTTCATGCTTATTCACCCATGTCAAACATTCTTGCAATATTGTAGAGATATAACCAGGAAGGAATCAGTTTAGGCCATTACCTTTTAGTCAACTTATCAGACCAGTTTGCATAAGGAGGGTTTCTGAAGGTTCCAACCTTTGTTATCTATAATTCGATATATTTTTTTCTTCTTTTTTGTTAATCCTCACCCAAGGATATTATAAGGGAGAGGGAGAGACAGAGAGAAACATTGATGTGAGAGAGACACATTGATGGATTGCCTCCTGCACGCTCCCCGACCAGGGCTGAGGGTCAAGCCTGCAACCAAGGTATGTGTCCTTGACTGGAATAGAACCCAGGACCCTTCAGTCTGCAGCTGACGTTCTATCCACTGAGTCAAACCAGCTAGGGCATTTTATTATTATTTTTTAAATTAACTTTGAGAGAGGAGAGAGATATATATACTGATTTGTTGTTCTATTTATTTATGCATTCATTAGTTAATTCTTAAATGTGCTTGTGGGGATGGAGCTCACAACCTTGGCATATTGGACAACGTTCTAACCAACTGAGCTACTCGACCAGGGCCTTTCATAATTTGTTCTTATTCCATGGAGCTAAAATGGAGATGATTCTTGGTTGCTTTCTTTTCTGATTAATATCTATTTTTCCTCCCTTTGGAGAGGGGAGGGTGGAGGAGAAGAGGAAGCAGATGAGTACAGGTTTACTATTCCTTAATCTTCACTTCCCAATATTAAAAAAAAAATAAGTTTTGTCATATGTTTGTGGTAAATTTATTTGGCATCACATTTACCTGAACTACTCTATTAATGGTCTCTTACCCATTTAATGTGAATATTCTGACATCTTGATGCAGAGATGCTGGTGTGTTTACAGGAAGTTGCTGCTGAGACTAATGTACAAGCATTGTACACTTTTTAAAATTTGTAATACTCTGAATTCTGAAACTCATCTCTTCCTATGGCATTCAGAGAGGGGATGGTCAACTAGTAAGGTACATTGAGTAGATGCAGATTTAAATCGGGCATTGGCAAATTGGCCTGTGGGTAAATTCAACCCACTGCCTGCTTTTGTAAATAAAATTTTATCAACACACAGTCATATCTACTTATTTACATATTGTCTGTGGCTGCTTTCCAGTGACGAGGGAGAATTGAGCCTAAAGTTAGGACAGAGTCCATGTGGTTGCAAAGTCCAAAATATTTGCTCTCTGAACCTTTACAAAAAGTCTGCTGACATCTGATCTAGATTAGGTAAATAAAGTTAGGCAAGTGTGAATTAACTGTTGTGTCATGGTGGGAGATTTAAAATTTGAAGTGGGAAATTGTTATCTCTACAAAATCACTGCCTGAAATTTTGCCAGTTAGTATCTTGTTTTGTATCTTCTAACATCAGTCTCCTCTTTAAACTCTCCTTGGGGACAGCTTAGCAGAACAGGAACCTATAGTTCAGTTGATCTAATTCATCTATGTGAAGGAAAGACTTATAAGTTCACAGTAGGCTGTTATCTGGATGAAAAGGGTAGAGTGTGGTTGAATTATTAGAGCTCTACAGGAACCTTTCTGGAGAAGGGAGGAGCTGCTATTAATAATTACTATTTTCCCTATTTTAGATTCTGAAGCGTGTTCCCAATAGTGTGCTGTGGCTGTTGCGTTTTCCAGCAGTAGGAGAACCTAATATTCAACAGTATGCACAAAACATGGGTCTTCCCCAGAACCGTATAATTTTTTCACCTGTTGCTCCTAAAGAAGAACATGTCAGGAGAGGCCAGCTGGCTGATGTCTGTCTGGACACTCCACTCTGTAATGGACACACCACAGGAATGGATGTCCTGTGGGCTGGGACACCAATGGTGACTATGCCAGGTAAGCTACTTATAAATCATTGGATTCTTGTTCTTTTTAAGATCCCTTTTATGGAAGATAATTCCGGGTGAAATTGTGTATACTAGAAGCAACATTTAGGGGAGGGTGGTAAAAAAACAGGACTTGTTCTGAGCACTTATCTCTATTCTCTGTCTGTGTAGTGTAGATACTTAACATAAATAACATTAATAACCTGATGCTAGTTGCATTCTTGTGAGTAATTGTTATCTTTCTTATTACAGGAGAGACTCTTGCTTCTCGAGTTGCGGCCTCCCAGCTCACTTGTTTAGGTTGTCTTGAGCTTATTGCTAAAAATAGACAGGAATATGAAGATATAGCTGTGAAACTGGGAACTGATCTAGAATAGTAAGTAAACTTTTCTATGAATAAATCATGATAGAGTGAAAGGAATCAGGAAAATTTAGAGAGAATACTGGTATAGGTGCTATAAAATGAAATAATACAATAAGGGTATTATAAAATAGGTGGATTAGTTGTATTATCTCTGGAATGGAGAGGAACTTTCTAAACTTTCATAAATGAAGTGGTTGATAGATTTTATTACGCAGAGAGTAAATGGCTGAATGAAAGTAAGTAAAATAAATTAAAAGACGAATAAGAGGGGAAAAATCCTAATATTAATAGCCTGGCTATATAAAGACTGAAGCATATTTACATTTTAAGTCCCTTAATAAAGACATAAACTGGGAAATGACCAGACAACTCACTGAAGTAGAATTAAAATGGTTAATAAGACAAAGTTTCAACCTCCGTAGTAGAAATATAAATTAAAATAACGAGGCATAACCATTATTTGCCTATAAAACAAAAGACCTTTTTTTTTTAACCTTACTCTACTTTCTTTAAAAAATATATATACTTTTATTGATTTCAGAGAGAAAGGGAGAGGGAGAGAGAGAGAAACATCAATGATGAGAGAGGATCATTGATTGACTGCCTCCTGCGGATTGAGCCCACAACCCAGGCATGTGCCCTTGAACAAATTGGAACCTGGGGCCCTTCAGTCTACAGGCTGACACTCTATCCACTGAGGCAAACCGGCTAGGGCTAAAACAAAAGCTTTTAAAAACACATTTTTATTGGTTTCAGAGAGGAAGGGAGAGGAAGAGAGAGAGAGAGAAATATCAATGATAAGAGTGAACAATCATTTATCAGCTGTCTCCTGCACACCCCATACTGGGGATCGAGCTTGCAGGCTGGGCATGTGCCCTGACCCGGAATCGAATCCTGACCAGGTTCATAGGTCGATGCTCAACCACTGAGCCACGCAGGTGGGGCAAACAAAAGATTTATATGATACCCATGATGAGGGAGTATTGAGGTGCTGGCCTTTTCATATATTGGTGAGTAAATTGGTACAACCATTCCTCAAAGTTATAAGATCCTTAAAAACAACAATACCCAGAGCTTTGACCCTAATGCCACATCTTCACTAGAGCATAAGAAAAAGACAACACCATAACTTAAATGTCCCAATAGGTGGGAATTAGAGGAGTGATGCTTAGATAAGTGATTCTTACAATGAAAAAGTGTTTATCTCTTAACTGTGGTTTTTCTTTGTGCATTATGGGATATTTTTTTTTCCTTTGTATTTTTCTAAGAAGTAGCATTAAATGGAAGTTTAAAGAGGCTACCTCTTTGAGTCAGATTGCCTGGGTTTGAATCCAGGCTCTCCTGTGACTTTAGGCAAATTAGTTTCTATGTGCCTTGGTTTTTCCATTGGCAAAAACAGGGATGACTGATAGTGCTTACTTTGCAGAGCTGTTGTGAAAATTAAAAATAGGTGTTCTGGCCCTGACCAGTTTGGCTCAGTGGATAGATAGTGCATCGGCCTACAGACTCAAGGGTCCCAGGTTCGATTCTGGTTAAAGGCATGTACCTTGGTTGTGGGCACATCCCCAGTAGGGGGTGTGCAGGAGGCAGCTGATTATTGTTTTTCTCTCATCGATGTTTCTAATTCTCTATCCCTCTCCCTTTCGCTCTATAAAAAAATCAATAAGATATATTTAAAAGAAAAAAAGGTGTTCTGGCCTGTCCAGCATGGCTCAGTGGTTGAGCAACAACCTATGAACCAGAAGGTCATGGTTCAATTCCTGATTGGGACACATTTCCAGGTTTGAGGCTAGGTCCCCACTGTAGGGCGTGCAGGTGGCAGCCAATCAATGATTCTCATCATTGATGTTTTTATTTCTCTCTCCCTCTTCCTTCTCCTTTGAAATCAATAAAAGTATATTTTTAAAAAAAGGAAAAGAAAGGTGTTCTGTGTAAAACACAACAGTTCTTGGTATATAGTAAGCATTCAACAGTGGTTAAGTATTTTCATAATTTTATCCATTAAATATCATATATATCTAAGGAAAATGAGTGAAAATTTTTAGTCCTGGCATTAAAAAAATTAATATTCATGTCCATCATCCCAGAGATAACCACAGCAAATAATTTAGTGTCTTTTTTCTTTTTTTTACTCTTTGGAACTTAGTTGATTTCTTACAGTGTATTGTAATGAAAACTTAATTTTATAATGAACACTTACATACCTGTGATCTAGATTTCACCACTAAATTTATTATGCTTGATATCTGTCCATCTGTTTATTCCTCTAGCATCTAGCAATTCATCTTATTTGATAAATTTTGAAGTAAATTGCAGATATCCGTACTCTTCTCCTTAAACACTTTAGATGTGGACATTATTAATTAGTTTAATGTTTCTTATTTTTTATTTTTCTTAAATATTTGTATTTCAGAGAGGAAGAGAGAGGGATATATATATATAGAGAGAAACATCAATGCTAGAGAATCATTGATCTGCTGCCTCCTGCATTGGCAATTGAGCCTGCAACCTGGGCATGCGCCCTGACTGGGAATTGAACTGAGACCTCCTGGTTCCTAGGTTGATACTCGACCACTGAGTCAAGCCGGCTGGGCCTGTTGGTTCTTTAAAAACATTTTTTTCAATTATAGTTTACATTTAGTATTATGTATGTGCCTTAGCTATTGTAAGTGGTGCTTCAATGAATGAATATCTTTGCATGATTAGGTTTGCCTGCATCTCTGATTTCTTTTGAATAGATTTTAAAGTGTTTCTGATTGCCAGAGGGTAATAAACATTTAAAGTTCTTAATGTACACATTGCTAAATAAGCAGTTTATATTCTAACCAGTGGTATGTAGGAATATACAGGTGTCATATTTTAAAGGTGAAAATGAGATGGAATGGAGAAAGCATGGTATCTTGGATATATTTGTTTAAGAACTAATTTTTTTTAAAGGATGTGAATTTGATTATAAGTGTTAGCGTTATGTTAGATGTGACCTTTTTTAGCATTGAGGGAAGGTGAAGTTTCATCATGTGTTTTATCAAAGATGACTAGGTATTTAGGTAGGGGGGGAGGCTAGTTCTGAGTTCCTGCTCTGTTTGTAAACTTAGCTCTCTTTTTCTCTTTTTTTAAAAATTAGCTTGAAGAAAATTCGTGGCAAAGTCTGGAAGCAGAGAATATCTAGCCCTCTGTTCAACACCAAACAATACACAATGGAACTAGAGCGGCTCTATCTACAGATGTGGGAGCATTATGCAGCTGGCAACAAACCTGATCACATGATTAAGCCTGTAGAAGTCACTGAGTCAGCCTAAATAAAGACTCTGCATAGGAGGATTACCCCTGTACCTGAGCCTCAACCTTCAGGGGAAAGGGAACTAGATAATGTACTTTTTACTTATCTGTATAGTGTCATATTACAGATGGGTGACAAATAAGGATAATAGAATAAATAGCACAGCCAGAGTTGCTTTGTGCATGATAGGAAGAGACACAAGAGAAGGGAAACTGCTGTTCTACAAGGAATCTCCATAGGATTTTACAAGGAATCTCCATAGGATTTTGCAGCAACCAGGTGGTGCATAGATTTGGAAGGTCTGCTCTCCCTTGGTCTTCCGTTAGTGGAGGGGAGATCTAGATTGTCCAGCCGTTTTGTGATTCCATTGCTTGATAGTCTTCTGAATTAATTTTTTCTTTATATTTTTGGTATTGGAGCTTTTAAAAATGTTTGGTTTCAGGTGATTTTATTCATGTGAAGTGTGTATGATTCTCTTGCGATAAGGTTTTAAACTAAAATGTTGCTTGTTTTAGTTTCTGAACTCTACAGATTAATGGGAACTTTGCTGGTGTAGTCTTTTTATAGGTTTTATAAACCACTTAAGCCTATATCAGTCATTTGAGTGTCTGACCTAATGAATGGAGCTATCAGTGCTTTTTGATTTAGGTGATTCAGAATTTTCTTTTTCTGGCCCATTTCCCTTTCCCCCTACTTTAAATTTTCTCCTGTAACTCAACTAACAAAACTAAGTCTGTTTCAAAACATCCCAGAGTGTTTTCTCTAAAACACATCATCTAGTGCCAAATGAAACTTCTTAGGAATGATTATTAATTATGAAGGGCACAGTTGTGATACTATCATTGATGATGATATTGATTTTTTTTTGGCCTAGTTTTCATCTATTTCATCAGTGTTTTATCTTCAACTGCTCCTCTATGCTGCTTCCCGAAGTAATAGTGTGTGATAAGATTTTTACCTTCCTTTCTAAGGTTTTTTTTTTAGTCCTGTTCTTCCTATTTCTGTCAGCAGAGATGAAATCCCAGGTAAGTATAAGTATTCAAATATTTGATCACTAAGTTAAACTTATTACGAATACATTAAATAACTTTCATCAAAAACATGTTATGGGTGAAAAGCTCTGAAGGACCAGCTATGTATATGAGTAATTATTTTTCAGACCTTTTAGGGTATTATGTAGGAACTGTCTTCTGGACTTGAAGTCTCTGTGGATTCAGCCATAGTAGCAAACTGTACTGCTATTTGGTTTGGAGTTACAAATTAGACTTTAGGCCACCTGGAGCTTGAGTTCTTGGTATTAAAAACCATAGGAATAAAATTATTGAATTTCAACAAATGATTGAGGACTTGAGGCTTAAACCAACCAACATATGAATATATGTTTTTGTCTTGCTATACTGCACTTATGCTATTCAGTAACAGTAACAGATAATTTTTTGTCTGCTAGTAGTGTTCTAGATTATTGTGTCTTTTCAAAGCACTAAGGCAGTGTACCTATTCTGTAGTTGCAGCTGATGCCTGAATGTATCCTAGCTGACAAATTATTGATTAATAAGAACTTGAATTCCTGAAAGTCTTACTGTTAACCAAAATCTGAGCAGTCTCAAATATAATTTTTAGCCAGGTTACATGTGAATGAACTGTATCTTTTAACAGTGTAAATCAAGGAACATCAGTTTAGGGATTTCTTAATTTATTTTTTACATGATTGAAATATTAAAGGTTGCCAGCATGGTTGCAGATAAACTGATGTTTGAAATTCACCAAACTACTTAATGTGGAATAAGATGATATACTTCTAGTGCCCTCAAGGTTGTGACCTTACAGTCATTTTACATAGCACATCATTTCTCCTATAGGGATGAACTTTCTCCTGGCACGACAGTAGCCGCTCTGGTTAAAGCTTTGCTTATTGTAACAGGCTTTGGTTTCCAGGTAATATGTCTGTGGAAGACTTAATTATGAATAGAGATATAGAGATCACTGGAAACAAATTGTTTTTTCTATTATGCTCTGCTTTATGAAAAAAGTAAAACATTGAAATTGTGCTACAGAACTCAGATGTTGTCTTGTGATCTTTAAAATAATTAATAAATGAATGATTTGTCCTTAATATGGCTGATGTAGTTCGTGTTCTGTTAGATTGAGTGTTGGACAGAATAATTTGGTCATCCAATGATGAAACCTAAATTTGAACAGATGACAAAGCATTCATCTCCCAGCACATCCATTCATATTTGTTCCTGTTTTGCTTAGGACTGCTGTGGCTTCAGTACACTTGTGGTTCATTCTTTTTGTGGACTCTTCCTTTCTGCTCTGAAGGGTGGTATGAGGGAGGGACCAAAACAAATAGCAATGCATCAGGGACCAGAACATGTTGCTTAGCTGCCGGCTTTCTCAGAGATATAAATGAGAATCTTTTGCAATAAGATTTCAGGTAATTTACCTCATAACTTCTGTGGGTTGTGACCCTCAAAGCCCTAATGTGGATTAGTTTGTTTCCTAAAAGATAGTGGGGGAAGAAGCCTCCTCATAAAAGTTCTCATTCCCACCCTTTCCTATTTGTTAGAAATACACATCAATTATTAAAAGAAGTGCTTGTGCACCTCGAATAAACTTGTGTAACTTAACATTTGATTCCACTTCTAACCCACTTGTCAACTTGAAGCATATGGCTTTTAATATTAACTACAGCTAACATTCAGGTTCTTCTCCCAGACCAGTGGTCGGCAAACTCATTAGTCAACAGAGCCAAATATCAACAATACGACGATTGAAATTTCTTTTGAGAGCCAATTTTTTAAAAACAAACTGTGTAGGTAGGTACATTGTTACTAACTTAATTGGGGTACTCCGAAGCTGGCCTTTGCTAAAAACTCAAGGGGCCAAAAGAGCCGCATGTGGCTCTCAAGCCACAATTTCCCGACCACCGCCCCAAACCTGAGGCACCCAGTTCCATAACTACACCCCCATTTAAAAAAAAAAGAGGCTTGTAAAGCAGTAAACTTACAGTTTGTTATAGAGATAAGACTATAATGATAAATGTCTTTTATCCAATTCCCTATCAACTCAAAGTACCTTTATAGACAGATGAGCAAAAGTAGGTTTGCAGTTGTGAGTACTCAAAATAGTTTATTCTTATATTTTAATTATTGCATTTTCATATGAACAACTGTAAACCTACTTTTTAAAAAAAAAAAGATATTTTATTGATTTTTCACAGAGAGGAAGGAAGAGAGCCAGAAACATCGATGAGAGAGAAACATTGACCAGCCGCCTCCTGCACACCCCCCACCGGGGATGTGCTCACAACCAAGATACATGCCCTTGACCGGAATCGAACCCGGGACTCTCCAGTCCGCAGACTGACGCTCTACCATTGAGCCAAACCAGCTTTGGCTGTAAACCTACTTTTGCTTATCCTTGTATGTAGACAGTTTGGTGCTTAAGAGTTTAGGTTTTGGAACTAGTGCTTCTGGAGTTTAATCCCAGTTCTGCCACTTTATAGCCACGTATGTGATCGCTGTTCAGTGAGTGCCAACATTGCCTACTTTTTAAAGTGTTATAAGGAATAAATGTACATAAAACAATTGGAACAGTGCCTTGCATGAAATAAACTTAGTGCTATTAATATATTTACACGCAGGGACGTGTTATTTGTATTGTTTGCCAAATAGTTAAATTATGTATAGAGAAATAGGCACAATCTAGAAAGCATTTGTTTCCCCCATTTTTCTCGGGGTGTTTGGAGTGAGTGCCAAAAAGCTTCAAGTAACCAGCCCCTTTTATCTCCCTGGTTTGAAGGGTTTTGGAAGCGAACGTCAGTCAGTGTTGCCAAGCACTATCTGGTTGCTGCTTCGCTCTTATCTAGGGGACTAGGTGCCGCCCTCCCCTTTGGAGGGCAGGGAAATAGCCTTAGAGGATTGGGCAGTTTAAATCAAGGAATGCACAGGGAACAGAGCTCGCTTATCCAAGTCCTTACAAGGATGGAGCATTGGGAGGATTCAGCTCAGTTTTTGTCCGGTCACCCAAAAAGTTAATTTAGGGATTGCTAAACTATGAATTCTGCAGGAAATGGTGCTTTCAGGACAGATAAGCAATGCACCGTGGAAGCGATTTGATTCCAGAAGCACTAAGGCTGGACGCTAAGTTTCGGTTCATACCTGCAAAATATAAATCCTCCTCTCAACCAAGCTGTGATAGGTGGGTATAGAGAGGGCTGGAACACTTTAGGTCCCACCTTCCACTGAGCCTGGACTCTGTAAAAGCTGGTCCGTACCTACCAGCGAACCTCACAGTTGCTCAGGATCTCGCCTTCCAACCTTCGTGGAGCTGAGCGGCGGCTTTCAGCTGCTACAGAAGCAGGTAGGTTACTGAAGGGGCTGTGATGGGTTCTGAAGTGGGCACAGTTTTGAAAGCTCATTCTAGTTGAGCAGACAATTCAGGACGCTCTATGCCCTGGATACTTGTCCACGAACTTTGGGACTGAGATTCTGGTAAAATATTTTGCCTGTTTCCACTTTTCAAAAAGGACTTTTCAGAAGAAAGGATTTTTGTTTTGTTTTGTTAGTGATATTAACTGCTAAATCAAAGATGGGGAATGAAGGTGGGGCATGGAGGTTTCAGTGGGAGTATGAGGGAGTCGAGGTTAGGGAGGTGGCATGAGTTTTTGGGGAGGGTCTAGGGCTGAATGGTGGAAGAACAGCTGGGGGAGTGAGGCGTGAGTGAGGGTGAAGGAGGGTGTGTGTGGGGGGTGTGTGATTGATGCCTGATCTGTGGAAGGCTGGCTGGCTGGTTAAGGGGACTAGGGGATAGAAGTGGAGATGGGGGTTGATGCCTGATTTGGTTGGGGATAAGAGGTTGAGTGTGAGGAGGAGGATAAGTGCAGGAGTCAAGGCCTGAATGGTGCAAGACTAGCTGGAGGCTGGAGGCAGGATGTGGGTATGGGGGAAAGGGGTGTTGGTCTGCTGGAGTAAGACATCTTGAGAAGAGGTGGCAGCAGGAGCAGGAGGGGTGTGTGTGTGTGGGGGGGGGGGGGTTAGTGGAAGAGTTGAGGCCTGATTGGCTGGAGGCCAGGTTGGAGGCAGGAAGCAGTTGTGGTGGGAAGGATGTAGACCTGCTGGAATAAGACATTCTGAGGAGAATACGGAGTGGGGTGGTGAGGAGAGGAGTCGAAGCCTGATTAGTTGGAGGCAGGAAGTGGGAGTGGGGGAGGGGGACGCCTGCCAGAATAAGACATCCTGAGAAGAGGTAGTAGTGGGGGCAATGAGAAGAGGAATGGAGGCCCGATTGGCTGGAGGCAGGAAGTGGGGGAGGGGTATAGGCCTGGAGGCAGGAAGCCGGAGTGCAGGGAGGGATGTAGACCTGCTGGAAAAAGATATCCTGAGAAGAGGGTGCAGGAAGTAGGTGTGGGGGAAGGCGTGTAGGCCTGCCTGTGTTAAGACCTGAGGAGAAGAGGCGAAAGTGGGAGAGGGGGTGAGTGGTGACCTCGAGGCCTGATTGGCTGAAAGTGGGTGTGTGTGGAGGAATGTAGACCTGCCAGTGAATAAGACATCCTGAGGAGAAGAGGGGGCAAGGGGAATGAAGGGTGGGTGGAGGATTAGTGACCTGATTGGATGGAAGCAGGAAGCGGAAGTCTGAGGAAAAGGGGGGGGGTGAGTAGAGGAGTCGAGGCCTGATTGGCTGTAGGCAGAAAGTGGGAGTGGGGACAGGGCTTTAGGCCTGCTGGTATAAGACCTCCTAAGGAGAAGAAGCTGTAAGATCTGAGAAAAAGAGGAGTGAGGCCCATAGGACATGCATGGTGTGTGTGTGTATGAATGAATGGAGTTCAGGCCAGATTGGTTGAAGTTGGAGTGTGGGGAGGGATATAGGCCTGCTTGAGTAAGACCTGAGAAGAGGAGGGAGGGGAATGGAGGGTGAATGAAGGAGTTGAGGCCTGATTGACTGGAGGTGGGAAGCAGGAATAGAGGGAGGGCTTTATGCCTGCTGGTATAACACCTCCTGAGAAGAGGCTGTAAGATCTCCTGAGGAGAAGAGGTGGGATTGGGGGCACAGGACATGGGGGACATGTGTGAGTGGAGGAGTCCAGGCCTAATTGCCTGGAGGTGGGAAGCAGGTATAGGGAGGGGTGTAGGCCTACCAGAGTAAGACATCCTGAAGAGAAGAGGGGGCAGGGGGAATAGGAGGTGATTGGAGTCGAGCCCTGATTGGCTGGAGGCAGGAAGCAGGAGTGGTGGGAAGGGTATAGGCCTGCTGGTGTAAGTCCTGAGGAAGAGAGAAGGTTGAGTGGAAGAGTTGAGGCCTGATTGGCTGGAGGCTGGAAGCTGGTGTGGGGGGAGTGGAATAACCCTGCTGGAAGTAGGAAGCTGGTGTGGGGCCTGATGGATGCCAGCCAATATAAGACCTCCTGAGGAGAAGAGGGAGGGGGGGGATGAGTGGAGGAGCCACGATCTGATTTGCTGCAGAAGAGGTGGGAGGAGGGTACAGGGGTATGGAAGGGATGGATGTTGGGTGCAGATGTGAGTGGACAAGTTGAACCTTGATTGGCTGGAGGTGGGAGAGGGGGGCAAGGGTATAGGTCAGCCAGTGTAAGACCTGAGGAGGAGAGGCAGAGGGAGAAGGAGTGGCATGGGCCGGGCAAGTGAAGGAGTAGTGGCCTGATTGGCTGGAGGAAGCAGGAGTAGGGGGAGGGCTCTAGGCTTGTCAGTGTAAAGACTTGAGGAGGAGTGGTGAGATGGGGAAAAGGGGGCAAGAGTGGAGTCAGTGGAAGAGTGGAGGCCTGACTGGTTGGGGCAGAAGGCAGGAAGATGGAAGTGTGGAGTGAGGGTGGCCTGATTGGTATAAGACCAGCAGGAGGTGGGGTGGGGGATTGGGAGGGTGGTGGTTGGATAGAGGTATGTGGTGGCCTGGTCTGTGTAAGACTGGCAGGGAGCAGCAGTAGAGAGGTGGAGAGATCTGGGGAGACAGAGGGTTTGAAGCCTGGTAGGTAGACTACCTTGAGATGTGAGGTGGAAGTAAGGTGCTTTGGGTTTTCTGACTCATCAGGGCAAAGTGGGAATAGTTTTCTACATCGAAGCAGTATGCAATAAGGAAATTTAAATACTTCTCATTTCACAGCACTTCTCATTGCCTTTAAATTAGGGTGAAGAAGCTGCTGCAAAATTAATGCACAATGAAGAAATGTGTTATTGGTTCTGGCTTCTTGTTTTCTTAAAATGCATATCTTTGTCTTGACTATAGGTGAGGACATGTCCAAAGAAAAGGCTGGCCAATCGAAGAAGATTCATGATGATGATTGGTGAGATTTGAAAAATTCTATTTTCTCTTAGGTTAGCCCTACTTTGTTGGCAAAACAACTTTCTCCAAAAGTCCATTTGCTTTATTTAGAGTCTTCAGAGTGCTTAACTTGGTTAGTTATAAAATAAGTATAAAAATGGATCTTAGAATCATTGGAGTCCAGCCTCCTACCCAATACACTTATCCTCTATATAACATCTCTGGTAGTGGCCAGGAACATACAAGCCCTACACAATTGTATTGTTGAATATGTGTATATGGTAATTACTAGAATGTTCTGCATTCTGAAGGACTTCAAACCTATCTTTACTTCCACCCGGTTTATAGTGCTGCCCTCTAGAAGTAACACATGTATTTTTCTTCTCCGTGATGAGGTACTTTAAGGTAGTTCTCTTATCTCTCAGTCTTTCTTGGGACACTGCCCTGATTTCCTCCTTCACAGACAAGCATGTACAAAGTGGATATGGAAGAGTGTAGAAACCATAGAACACAAAGTTTGGAAATAGACCTGAGTACATAAAAAAAAATTAGTTCATGATTAAAAACAACATTTCAAATCAGTGTGAAACAGATATACTACCAAATCCTTGCATAGCTTACCATCCGGGATGGAAGGTAGAAACATAAACAGTCAATTACAGTATAGTGTGATAAGTGCTGTGATGGGGAAGAAGTACACGATCCTATAGGAAGGCAGACATTATCTTGTTTAATTTTCACAATAGTCCTATGGGATAAATAGTTCTTTTACAACAAAGGCATGAGAACTAGATTTGCAGAAGTTTGGTGAGAAGTGATGATAACTTAGAATAGGGTAGTAATAGTGCAGTGGGAGAGAGTTGGATGAATATTGTAGAATATAAATTCTTTTTTTAATTCTAAATTTTTTTTATTAATGTATTATATGTGTACATATCTTACCATTGACCCCTCCCCACTGACATCCATGACCTCACCCCCCAGAATTTTACATCCATTGGTTATTCTTATATGCATGCATACAAGTCCTTAGGTTGATCTCTTATCTCGCCCACCTCTCCCTAACCTTCCTGCTATAATTTGACAGTCTGTTTGATGCTTTACTGTCTCTGTATCTATCTTTTTGTTAATCAGTCTATAATGTTCTTTATTATCCATAAATGAGTAAGGTCATGTGGTATTTTTCTTTTATTGCCTGGCTTATTTCACTTAGCATAACGTTCTCAAATTCCATCCAGGTTGCTGCAAATGATGAGAATTCCTTCTTTTTTATGGCAGCATAGTATTCCATTGTGTAGATGTACTATAGTTTTCTGATCCACTCATCTGCTGATGGGCACCTAGGCTGTTTCCAAATCTTAGCTATTATAAATTGTGCTGCTATGAACATAGGGGTGCATATAACCTTTCTGATAGGTGTTTCAAGTTTCTTGAGATATATTCCTAGAAGTGGGATTACTGGGTCAAAAGTGGGAGTTCCATTTTCAGTTTTTTTGAGGAAACTCCATACTGTTCTCCACAGTGGCTTCACCAGTCTGCATTCCCATTAGCAGTGCATGAGTGTTCCCTTTTCTCCACATCCTCGCCAGCACTTGTCATTTATTGATTTGATGATAGCTATTCTGATGGTACTGCATTGTCATTTTGATTTGCATCTCTCGGATAATTAGTGACTTAAAGCATGTTTTCATGTGTCTCTTGGCCTTCCTTCTGTCTTCTTTTGAAAAGATTCTATGTAGATCCCTTGCTCATTTTTTTTATTGGATCATTTATCTTCCGTTTATTAATGTCTAAGATTTTGCTGCCTGTAGATTTCTCTACTGTATTTATGTTTTCCTGTCTTATGTTTAAGTCCTGTATTTTTGTGTATGATGTAAGTTGGTGATCTAGTTTCATTTTTTTTTTTTTTTTTTGTATCTGTTCAGTTTTCCCAACACCATTTGTTGAAGAGACTGTCTTGACTCCATTGTATGTTCATGACTCCTTTGTCAAATAGTAATTGAGCATAGTGGTTTGGGTCGATATCTGGATTCTCTATTCTATTCCATTGATCTATATGTCTGTTCTTGTGCCAGTACCAGGCTGTTTTGAGAACAGTGGCTTTGTAATACAGCTTTAAATCTGGTATTGAGATCCCTTCTACTTTATTTTTCTTTCTCAGGATTGCTGTGGCTATTCGGGGTCTTTTTTTTTTTATTTCAGATGAATTTTTGGAGAGTTTTTCTAGGTCTGTGAAATATGCTGTTGGTATTTTAATGGGGAGTACATTGAATCTATAGATTGCTTTGGGTAGTATGGACATTTTAATGATGTTGATTCTACCAATCCATGATGAACATGGTATGTCCTTCCATCTGTTTACATTAGGGGTGTCGAACTCAATCAGAGAAGGGGCCAAAATCTAAAATCCAGCCTAAATTGCGGGCCGAATGGTTTACTGAACGGTCATAAACTGTCATTGTGATGGAAACGCAGCGGAGTGCAGTGATGACAGCGCGGTGCGGGCCACATTGCAAGGCCTGGCGGGACGGATTTGGCCCACGGGCCTTGTGTTTGACACATGTGGTTTACATCTTCCTTTATCTTTTTTTTCAGTTTCCTGTAGTTTTCTGCATATAGTTCTTTTACCTCCTTAGTTTATTTCTAGATATCTTAATTTTTTTGGTGCAATGGAAAATGGGATTGCTTTTTTAGTCTCTCTTTCTGTAAGTTCACTATTGGTGTATAGAAAGGCCATAGGTTTCTTGGCATTAATTTGAATCCTGCTACATTGCTGAATTCATTTATTAAGTCAATTAGGTTTTTCATGGAGTCTTTCGGTGTTTTTTATGTACAATATCATGTCATCTGCAAATAAGGATAGCTTTACTTCCTCTTTTCCAGTTTGGATGCCTTTTATTTCTTCTTGTTGTCTAATTGCAATGGCTAATACTTCCAGTACTATGTCAAACGGGAGTAGGCATCCCTGTCTTGTTCCTATTCTTAGGGGAAATGGTTTTAGTTTTTGCTCATTGAGTATGATGTTTGCTGTGGGTTTATCATATACTACAGGCCCAGTGCAAGAAATTCGTGCATGAGGGAGTTGGGGGGTCCATCATCCCAGCCTGCACCCTCTCCAATCTGGGACCCCTTGTGGGATGTCCAACTGCCCATTTAGGCCAGTTGGACATCCCTCTCACCATTCAGGACAGATGGCTCCAAACTGCTCGCTTGCCTGCCTTCCTGATTGCCCCTAACCACTTTTGCGTGCCAGCCTGATTGCCCCCTAACCACTTCCATGTCAGCCTAATTGATGTCTAAGTGCTCCCCTGCCAGCCTGTTTGCCCCTATCTGCCCTCCCCTACGGGCCTGGTCACCCCTAACTGCCCACCCCTGCAGGCCTGGTCCCCCTAACTGCTCTCCCCTGCAGGCCCAGTTGCCCCCTACTTTCCTCCTCTGCCAGCCTGGTCACCCCTAACTGCCCTCCCCTGAGGCTTGATCACCTCAACTGCCCTCCCTTGCAGGGCCAGTCCTTCCCAACTGCCCTTTCCTGATCCCCCACAACTGCCCTCTCATGCAGGTTTGGTCCCTCCCAACTGCCCTCTTCTCCTGGCCATCTTGTGGTGGCTATCTTGTGTCCACATGGGGGCAGCCATCTTTGACCACATGGGCGAAGCCATTTTGTGTATTGAAGTGATGGTCAATTTGCATATTACTCTCTTATTAGATAGGATAGCTTTTATTATGTTGGGGTATGTTCCTTCTATTTCCACCTTGTTGAGAGATTTTATCAAGAAAGAGTGTTGGGGGAGTGGCAGTGACCAGACCTGGAGCAGCGACTGCCAGGCTGGGAGCGGCCAGGCCCGGAGCAGCCGGGTCTGGTGCGGCCAGGCCCGGAGCAGTGGCTGCCAGGCTGGGAGTGGCCAGGCTCGGAGCAGCGGCTGCCAGGCTGGGAGCGGCCAGGCCCGGAGCAGCCGGGTCTGGTGCGGCCAGGCCAGGAGCAGCGGCTGACAGGCTGGGAGCAGCCAGGCCCGGAGTGGCCGGGCCCGGAGCAACCGGGCCCAGAGCAGCCGGGTCGGGTGTGGCCAGGTCTGTAGCAGCAACAGCCAAGTCCAGAGCAACTAGGTCGGGAGTGGCAGTGACCAGGCCCGGAGCAGCAACTGCCAGGCTGGGAGCGGCCAGGCCCGGAGCAGCCGGGTCTGGTGCGGCCAGGCCCGGAGCAGTGGCTGCCAGGCTGGGAGTGGCCAGGCTCGGAGCAGCGGCTGACAGGCTGGGAGCAGCCAGGCCCGGAACGGCCGGGCCCGGAGCAACCGGGCCCAGAGCAGCCGGGTCGGGTGTGGCCAGGCCTGTAGCAGTAACAGCCAAGTCCAGAGCAACTAGGTGGGGAGTGGCAGTGACCAGACCCGGAGCAGCGACTGCCAGGCTGGGAGCGGCCAGGCCCGGAGCAGCCGGGTCTGGTGCGGCCAGGCCCGGAGCAGTGGCTGCCAGGCTGGGAGTGGCCAGGCTCGAAGCAGCGGCTGCCAGGCTGGGAGCGGCCAGGCCCGGAGCAGACGGGTCTGGTGCGGCCAGGCCAGGAGCAGCGGCTGACAGGCTGGGAGCAGCCAGGCCCGGAGTGGCCGGGCCCGGAGCAACCGGGCCCAGAGCAGCCGGGTCGGGGGTGGCCAGGTCTGTAGCAGCAACAGCCAAGTCCAGAGCAACTAGGTCGGGAGTGGCAGTGACCAGACCCGGAGCAGCAACTGCCAGGCTGGGAGCGGCCAGGCCCGGAGCAGCCGGGTCTGGTGCGGCCAGGCCCGGAGCAGTGGCTGCCAGGCTGGGAGTGGCCAGGCTCGGAGCAGCGGCTGACAGGCTGGGAGCAGCCAGGCCCGGAACGGCCGGGCCCGGAGCAACCGGGCCCAGAGCAGCCGGGTCGGGTGTGGCCAGGCCTGTAGCAGTAACAGCCAAGTCCAGAGCAACTAGGTGGGGAGTGGCAGTGACCAGACCCAGAGCAGCGACTGCCAGGCTGGGAGCGGCCAGGCCCGGAGCAGCCGGGTCTGGTGCGGCCAGGCCCGGAGCAGTGGCTGCCAGGCTGGGAGTGGCCAGGCCCGGAGCAGCGGCTGCCAGGCTGGGAGCGGCCAGGCCCGGAACAGCCGGGTCTGGTGCGGCCAGGCCAGGAGCAGCGGCTGACAGGCTGGGAGCAGCCAGGCCCGGAGTGGCCGGGCCCGGAGCAACCGGGCCCAGAGCAGCCGGGTCGGGTGTGGCCAGGTCTGTAGCAGCAACAGCCAAGTCCAGAGCAACTAGGTCGGGAGTGGCAGTGACCAGACCCGGAGCAGCAACTGCCAGGCTGGGAGCGGCCAGGCCCGGAGCAGCCGGGTCTGGTGCGGCCAGGCCCAGAGCAGTGGCTGCCAGGCTGGGAGTGGCCAGGCTCGGAGCAGCGGCTGACAGGCTGGGAGCAGCCAGGCCCGGAGCGGCCGGGCCCGGAGCAATTGGGCCCAGAGCAGCCGAGTCGGGTGTGGCCAGGCCTATAGCAGCAACAGCCAAGTCCAGAGCAACTGGGTCAGGAGCGGCAGTGACCAGACACGGAGCAGCTGGTTGTGGAACAAACCAGAGCAACAGAGGCCAGGCCCGGAGCAGCCTGGCCCAAAACAGCTCGCTCCTCACCTGCCCCTGCCCCACGGCTGCCTCTCAGACATGGCTGGAAACTTTTGCGGGAACTTGAGGGTCTGCTGAATCAAGTGATGAAGGCTTATATCTGGATGTGTTGAGTTAGTATAGTCCTGGGGTGTTGATCTGTGAGTGCCTTGAGTGGGGCCTGGATGAGGCTGGTTGTCCTATTAGGAAATGTCTTTTGTGTGAAGTGTATCATTGGGCATGTGGAGGTATTATTGATATGAGAGAATGCTAAGTAACAGATTTGCTATCTGAAAAGGGATTTACTATCGGGGAAAGGGAGGGAGGAAGAGACTGAACATAAACTGTGCACCAATGGATGAGGATGAGGGGGCAGAGGGTGGGGTGGGAACCTGGTGGAGGGGGGAAGAAACGAGGAACCTGTGTAATAATATGAACAATAAAGATTGATTTAAAAAAAAAAAATCAATGGAAAAAAAAAAAATTAAAAAAAAGAAAAAAAAAAAGAAAGAGTGTTGGATTTTGTCAAATGCTTTCTCTGCATCAATTGATATGACTGTGATTTTTATCTCTCAATTTGTTTACGTGATGTATCATGTTTATTGACTTGCAGATATTGTACCATCCTTGTATCCCAGGGATAAATCCTACTTGGTGATGATGTATGATCTTTCTGATGTACTGCTGGAGCCAATTTGCTAGAATTTTATTGAGGATTTTGGCATCTATGTTCATGAGGGATATTGGCCTGTAATTCTCTTTCACTGTGTTATCTTTATCTGGTTTTGGTATTAGGGTGATGCTGGTTTCATAGAATGAGCTTGGAAGTGTTTCTTCCTCTTGAATTTTTTGGAATAGTCTGAGAAGGATAGGTTTTAGTTCTTCCTTGAATGTTTGATAAAACTTCCCTGTGAACCCATCTGGCCCCAGGCTTTTGTTTGCTGGAAGCTTTTTGATGACTGCTTCAATTTCTTCCATAGTTATTGGCCTAATGAGCTGTTCAGATTCTTCATGACTGAGTTTTGGAAGGTTGTATTTTTTCTAGGAATATGTCCATTTCCTCCAGGTTGTCCAGTTTGTTGGGATAGAGTTGTTCATAGTATTTTTTTAAACAATCCTTTGTGTTTCTGAGGGGTCTGTTATTATTTCACCTCTTTTGTTTCTGATTTTGTTTATTTGAGTCCTCTCTCTTTGCTTCTTGGTGAGCCTGGCAAGAGGCTCATAAATCTTGTTTATCCTTTCTGAGAACCAGCACTTTGTTTTGTTGAACTTTTGTAGTGTTATTTTGGTCTCTATGTTGCTTATCTCTGCTCTGATCTTGATTATTTTCTTCCTTCTGCTTATACTGGGATTTTCGTTTTGCTTTTTTATAACTCTTTGAGTTGTAGGGTTAGGTAATTTATTACCATTGTTTCTTGTTTCTGTTTTTTTTTTTTTTTCCTCTTTTCTTTTTTTTTCTTTCATTAAGCTTGTAGAGCTTTGAATTTCCCTCAAAACTGCTTTTGCTGTGTCCCAAAGATTTTGGATTGTGTATTCATTGTCATATTTTTCCAGGATGTTTTTTTTTTAGTTCTTCTTTGATCTCTCTAGTAACCCAGTCAATATTTAATAGCATGCTATTTAGTCTCCACGTGTTTGATTTTTTTTGGATTGTTTTTATTGTAGTTGATTTCTAGTTTTATGCCACTGTGATATAAGAAGATGCTTGATATGATTTCTATCTTCTTGAGTTTGAAGAGACTTTGCCTGTGACCCAATATATGGTCTATTTTTGAAAATAATCCATGTGCACTTGAGTAGAATGTATATTCTGTAACTTTGGGGTGCAATGTTCTAAAGATGTCAATTAATTCCATCTGGTCTAGTGAGTCATTTAGGGTTGATGTTTCTTTGCTGATTTTTTTTTAAATATATTTTATTGATTTTGTACAGAGAGGAAGAGAGAGAGAGAGTTAGAAACATTGATGAGAGTCATCGATCAGCTGCCTCTTGCACACCCCCTACTGGGGATGTGCCCACTACCAAGGTACATGCTCTTGACCGGAATCGAACCCGGGACCCTTCAGTCCCCAAGCCAACGCTCTATCCATTGAACCAAACCGGTCCCGGCTCTTTGCTGATTTTTTGTTTAGAGGATTTGTTCAATGGTAATAGTGGGGTATTAAAGTCCCCTACTATGACTGTATTGCTGTCAATCTCTCCATTGATATCCTCCAGAAGTTTTTTTATTTTTTTATTTTTTTTAATGTATTTGGGTGCTCCTGTATTGGGTGCATATATGTTTACCAGAGTTATTTCTTCTTGTTGGATCACTCCCTTTAGTGTTATGGAGTGGACTTCCTTATCTCTTTTTATGTCCTTCTCTTTGAGATCTTATTTGTCATATAAAAGTATTGCTACCCCAGCTTTTCTTTCATTACCATTGGCTTGAAAGACCTTTTTCCATCCCTTCACCATCAGTCTGTGTGCATCTTTTTTTTCTGAGGTGAGTTTTCTGTAGACAGCAGATATATAGGTCATGTTTTCTTATTCAATCCGTTACCCTATGTCTTTTGATTGGGGCATTTATTCCATTTAAATGTAATGTTATTATTGATTGGTACTTGTTTGTCGCCATTTTTATTCTTTACCCCTGTGTTCCTTCTTTGCTTCCTATTTCTTCTTTTTACAGCAGACCCTTTAGCATTTCTTACATTGCTGGTTTGTTGGTAATAATATTCCTTAGTCCATTTTTGTCTGTGAAGCTCCTGATTTTACCTTCAATTTTGATTGATAGCCTTGCTGGGTACAGTATTCTTGGATTCAGACCCTTCCTTTGCATGACTTTGTATATTTCATTTCATTCCCTTCTGGCCTAATGTGTTTCTGTTGAGAAATAAGTCGCTAGTCTGATGGGTGATTCTTTGTAGGTAACTTTCTGTCTGTCTCTGGCCGCTTTTAAGATTCTTACTTTGTTGTTGGTGTTTGCCAATGTAATTATAATGTGCCTTGAACTTTTGGGGTTCATTTTGCTTGGGTCTCTGTGAGCTTCTTGGATTTGTGTGAGTTTTTTCTTCACTATATCAGGGAAGTTTTCTGTCATTATTTTTTCAAACAGGTTTTCTATTCCTTGCTCAGTTTCATTTCCTTCTGGCACCCCTATTATGTGGATTTTGTTTCGTTTCGTGTTGTCCCAAAATTCCCTTAGACTCTCCTTATGTTTAAAAAATTTTTTTTTCTATAATAGATGCTGTTCTCCTTGGGTATTTTTTCCTACCTTGTCTTATAGCTCACTGATGCGATCCTCTGCTTCTTCTATTAGGAGGAGGAGGAGGAGGAGGAGGAGGAGGAGGAGAAGAGGAAGAGGAGAAGGAGAAGGAGAAGGAGAAGAAGAAGAAGAAGAGGAGGAGAAGAAGGAGAAGGAGAAGAAGAAGAAAAGGAGGAGGAGGAGAAGGAGAGGAGGAGGAGGAGGAGGAGAAGGAGGAGAAGGAGGAGAAGAAGGAGGAGGAGGAGGAGGAGATGAGGAGGAGGAGAAGAATGGGGAAAGGACAAAGGGTGGGGTGGGAACCTGGTGGAGGGGTGCAATTGAGGGGGGGCGGGAGAAGAGGAACATATTTGTAATAATCTGAACAATAAAGATTTATTAAAAAAATAGAGAATTCAGACAAACTAAAAGAAAAGAAAAGAAAGGAAAATATTAGATTCCTTAATTCTGGTCCATTATCTAATTAGTCAAATTCTTCTTCAGAATGTCACTGTGTACCATCTCTTAACTTCCCGTATCCACTTCACAGTCCCTGATCAGTTTTCACTGTTGTGTTAGTGTAAGAGTGTTTTTTAAGTGGCTCATCCTCTTATCCAGTATGCATCCCACTTCCAGATTCATCTCCAGAGATATTGTTTTGGCCATATTGATCCCCTATTTCAATTGCTTGTCATAGGAAAATCAAGCTGTCCAGTTGAGTAGTTAAAAGACCTCTGTGGTCCGACCCTCTTCCATCTTTCAGCATTATCTTCTATTTCTATTAAGGAGTCTTCTAATCTAGCCAGAGCTAGATGAACAGGTGATGCCATTGTGCCAAACTATAGGAGATGTTACAATTATTGTAATAAATCTGAAATATTGTACTAGTTGACTATGGTTTCCACATATACTCCTTACACCTCTGTAGAAATGCCAATTAGTCATTTCTGCCTCTTTCTCCCCCCCACCCCATCCAAATATTAATAGTTCTGTCAAGTGGGAAATTTTTTTCTAGTTATCTCTGATTTATCTCTGTTGATTATTTTGCAATATGTAAACCATAAAGCCTGCCACCAGTGTGTGAAAAGTGATTTAAAGTCAGCAGTTGCAGTCAGATTTAATTCTGGAACCAAATAATGCATTATATAAAGCTATTTATTGGAAACAATCAGTTTTATTATTTATACTTAAGGCAGGTTTTTGAGGTTTGATTTACACACAGAAAAATTCACACTTTTTCAATGTACAGTTTGATGAATTTTGACAAAACTCATATACTGTTGTGTAACCATCACCACAATCAAAGATGCAGAATATTTCCATTACTGTAATTTTCATTTTAAATGGTTTATCATGGATTCTTAAAAGTAGTCTGGTCTATAATCCTAATATATAAAAACCTTCGGTCTTAACAACCAGTAAAGACTGAGGCTCAACTAACCAGAAGTTAGTTTTGCAGTCAGCTCTGAGTTGCTACCAACCCAGTGCTGACTGCCGCTACAGGTGTGGTGCCCCAGCACTGACTGCTGTGGGGGCTGCGAATCAGGGCCAGAGAAAGGCCTAAAGAGAGAAGCAGGGACTGATTCGTTGCCTCTGTGGCAGCTTTTGATCATCACTTGCCTCTCTCTTTCTCTCCCAGTCTAGCCAGCAGCCGTGCCTCCATTTCTCTCCAGACCTCCACTGGGGCTGCTGATCAGCCCCACTTTTCTGATCAGGCCCCATTGATAGGCCCAGAGATGCTGACTGGCATAGGAAGTGACCAATCAGAAACAAATATGGGTGCTGTGGGGAGCCAATGGCTGCCTAGGAGGTAGAGTTTCTGATGCTGACTGGCATAGAAACTGACCAATCAGAAACAAATTGGCAAGCAGAGGAGGGCAGTTGGGGGCAAGATCAGGCGAGCAGGGGAGGGCATTGGACGTGAGATCAGGCTTGCAGGGGGGGGCTGTTGGGGATGAGATCCAACTGGCAGGGGTGGGCAGTTGGGGCAAGCAGTCTGAAAGGGGAGGGCAGTTAGGGGTGATCAGGCAGGCAGGCAGAGGCAGTTAGTGGCAACCAGGCTGGCACGGGAGTACAGTTAGGGGTGATCAGCCTGGCAGGCAGAGGCAATTAGGGGCAATCAGGCAGGCAGGCAGGCAGGCAGATGAGCAGTTAGGAGCTAGCATTCCCAGATTGTGGGATCGGGCCTATACTGGCAGTCAGACATCCCCCAAGGGGTCCCCAATTGGAGAGGGTGCAGCCTGGGCTGAGGGAACCCCCCCTGCTTCTATGCACAAATTTCATGTACCGGGCCCCTAATATTATACATAATAAAATCTTTATTTGATAAATTAAAACTGTTTAATTTTTAAATATAAAAATCAGTTTCTTCCTGCCTCTGATAGACTGAACATGTAAAGAAAATCCATTTTAAGGGGCCTGTCAGGAGTGCTCATAGATCCTGGTTCAGTGCCAGGTGGTCTCTCTCTGTGGGATACTGTAGGTAGGGTGGATTTGGGGACGAAAGTGATAAGTTTAGTTTGGGGCATGTTGAAATTAAGGGGCCAGTAACCAGGGCTGATATTTAAAACATTTAACGACCATTTGAGTACAGATAGGAATTAGCATGGCTGCCTATTTTTATGCATGCTGACTAAAAATTGGCTCTCCACACAGGACATTCAGGCAGGAATTTGGAATTGAGGAGACAGAAATCAGAGGCAAAATCAGACTGGATAGAATGGATTGGGTGGGCAGATAGATAATGCTTACTCAGTCCCAAGGAATTGATTAGATTGGTAGGAAAGGGCTATTAGATAAACTCTGGGAACGTGATGAGGTTAAGTAGTGAGTGAGGAGTAGATGGAAAAGTTAGAAGAGAATGGAAACAGAACAGTATCCTGGAAATCAAGAAACAAGATAATTTTAAGGATGGAATGGTCAAGGGGATAACAAAGTGAACCTGTTCATTGTAGAAAAGATCGAAAATGTCATGGAAATAATGTGTTCACACTTTTCTTTGGTGTTTCCCTATCTTACATTCAGTTACGTAGTGATTTACTCGGATTCTGATGACGAATACTTCCCTGAGAAAGATGGAAGTAAGGACTCCAAAAGTGGCAGAGGCAAGTATACCACAAACTTAGAGAAGCAGCTGAGCTCTGCAAGCTCATCACACAAGCATTGCAGGTAAGTCAGCCAAAGTTCTATTCTGAGTTACTAGTAGTGAATGCTACCATTTCTTTCCTAATATGTGCCAGATGTGGATATGGCTGGATTCCCTACACCTCTTGGTAGGGTTCCTAACACAGCAACTGCTCCTGCTGCTGCCTGAGACTCTAGGCATTTCTCTCAATGGAGTTCTCACCTACGTAGCACTGCTTTAAGGGAGCAGAGGGAAGCAAGCCAAAGACACCCTTCTTCCTTCTCGCTATGTGGGAGTAACAAAGAGGAATAAGAGAGGCATGGGCTCCTTCTTTCTGCCTGATGGAGTGGGTGATGATCATGAGCCTGCAGGGGAATCAGTGCTTTCTTCATCTAGCTCTTTGCCTTTGCCTTTTGCTGCTCTCTGTATGTTTTCTAGAGATTCCTGTTTTTCTTACCACCTATTTCCTGCAGTAAGACCTTACCTCTTTAGAATCAGAGGCCCTTTTAACCTTGTGGGAGGGTGGAGCTTTACTCCCAGGTTAGAACCTGCTCAGTGGGTGTGAAATGCAGGAAGACTAGGAGCTTCTTAAGATCTGGGGTGGTATTTTTTTATTTTTGTTTGCTTAGTACAAGGTGTAGGGCATGATACATAGGTGCTTAGTTAAGGTACTGGTTACTAGCATTTCCTAGCTAACATGGGATATGAGAGCAGGGAAAAGAGGTGGCTTAGAGTCCTAGTCTCCTGTTCCACCACCTGTCCACAGGGGTCCAGGTACTGTAATGCAAAGGGGTCCCTGGGAGGTAGCTGCAGAGTAGAGAATGAGTGACAGAGCCCATAGGCCACTAGCTGCTGACTACTTGAGTCAGAAGATCTGTAGTCTTTTGAGGGTGAACTTTCAACTCAGGCTGCTCTTACCTGACCTATGGCTGTAACTATGGGCATCCATTTTAGTCATGGAGGGATGAAGAAGTCTCCAAAGGACTGGCTTTGTCTCTTTACTATTCTCCACATGAATCTTGGTAATTTTACAGAAAAATAGGCCAGAGGAATTTTAAAACTCTTCCAACCTCACTTCTAACCTTTGTCAATGGACGGGGTCATGCTTTATGGATTTTGAGCAGTGTGTCCCCACTGTTTTGTTTTAAAAATTTTAATTGAAGTGGGAAATCTTCAAATTTTCTGGGAAACATGCTTTTTACAATAGGAATGTCTACTCCTTTCTCTTTCCTTATTGCACATCTAAAGTTCTTTGGGCCAAAGCCGGTTTGGCTCAGTGGTAGAGCGTCGGTCTGCGGACTGAAAGGTCCCGGGTTCGATTCCGGTCAGGGGCATGTACATTGGTTGCAGGCTCATCCCCGGTAGGGGATGTGCAGGAGGCAGCCGGTCGATGTTTCTCTCTCATCGACTTTTCTAGCTCTCTGTCTTTCTCCCTTCCTCTCTGTAAAAAATCAATAAAATATATTTTAAAAAAAGTTGTTTGGTAATTAATTGAAATAATAGATGAGAGTCTCAATATACATTCTCCCAAATCTAAAATTTTATGATAAAGATTTTTTTTGTGCCATGAATTTGTTTCACATCCTGCCTCTGCTCTGGTTTACATTTTTACATCCAGAATCAGAAACCAGAAGCTGAGCTCTGAACAGACTGCAGAGAGCATGTGGTGTTAGACATGCCATCCTTCAAATCAGGTGAAGGTCTCCTTCAACTGAAGGTGATGACATTCCGAATGCTCACAAGGCCTCTCAGTGCTGACATCAGGACTTAACTCCTCACTCTTACATCAGTGGATAGAAAATTAAATTTTGGTGGCTAGTATAGAATTGCCAATTTTTAATTTGTCTGGTGATGGAAATACACTCCAACTACTATCTGCTATCACCATATTTCATAAAGTAAAAAGTCCCAAAAGTTTAGTGAGAACATAATTTCAAAATAAAGGACAGTCTTTTAAATTATAGAAATTGAACTTGATGGGAAAAAACCAACTGTATTATTCTATTGTCTCTTATTTGTCTATGGACCAGTGAGAATAAACAAGTCTATAGACCTGTATTTGGGAACTGCTGATCTCCTACATCATGTTATTTAGAGAATGTGATTTGAAGATTTCCACTGGACTTGGATTGGTTTTATCTGTAACTGTTCTCTATAAAGTAAAAAAGTAATAGAGGGAAAATAATCTAGAATAACTGATTCTTAACTGTGATTCATAATGTCACAGTTTCCTGCTTGCTTAATTTCTGCTCAATAATTGGAAGTTGAGTGTCTCAGGGTGGGAGCATAGGGTGGAGAAAGTCTGCTTATATGTGAATGTGCCTCTTGAATTTCAGATGAGATTCTGGAAGTGTTATCTGATATTGATGACATTATGATCCACGAGTTTCCAATAATTATCAGTGATGATGATGATAGTAATGTGGAGGGCCCTGTGACAACAGAAGAGGATGCAGCTGATGAAATGGCCTCAATTGAAAAGAAGATGGACCAGTGTGCTCTCTCTCCATGCAATTCATCTCATGAAAATCTCTGCCAACTACCAAATGCTGCCAAGGTTGAAGTAGACATTTCAGATATAAATATGTTAACTGATGGAGAGCTTGTACCTGTACCAAGGAAAAGGAAATGTAAAACCAAAAATATATGTGTGACACCTGGTAAGCCAGTCAAGCCAAGTACTCCCTATTCCCCCAAGTGGCTCTTCAAGTGTGCCAGCCGTGCCTGCCCTGCCCTTTCCCCTGGATATATGGATATATGTCTTGTTGGGTCTGCCTTTCCTACCTGCAAACCCTGTGCCTTCTTTCTTTCTTTCTTTCTTTCTTTCTTTCTTTCTTTCTTTCTTTCTTTCTTTCTTTCTTTCTTTCTTTCGTCCTTCCTTCCTTCCTTCCTTCCTTCCTTCCTTCCTTCCTTCCTTCCTTCCTTCCTTCCTCCCTCCCTCCCTCCCTCCCTCCCTCCCTCCCTTCCTTTCTTTTTTTATCTCTACCCTTTAAAAAAACTTCATTGTTCAGATTATTACAGATGGTCCTCTTTTTCCCCCACCATAGCACCCCTCCACCCAGTTCTAACCTCACTATAGGCTTCCCTCCTGCTGACCTCATCTATAGGTGTAAACTCTTTGTCCAATCTCTTCCCGTACCCCTCACATCCCCTTCCTGATGAGAATTGTCATTCTGCTCGCTTTCCATACCCCTTATTCTATTACATTCACCAGTCTGTTTTGTTCATCAGGGTTTTTATTCATTTGACTTTTAGATTCACTTGTTGATAGATTTGTATTTGATGTCACTTTGTTGTTCATAATATTTTTATCTTTACCTTTTCTTCATCCTCTTCTTAGAGAATACCCTAGCATTTCATATAATACAGCTTTGGTGGTAATGAAATCCTTTAGCTTTTTCTTGTCTGTGAAGCTCTTTATCTGACCTTCAATTCTAAATGATAGCTTTTCTTGGTAAAGTAATCTTGGTTGTAGGTTCTTGCTATTCATCACTTTGAATATTTCTTGCCACTCCTATCTGGCCTGCATAATTTCTGTTGTGAAATCGGTTGACAGTACTCCCTTGTAAGTAACTAACTTTTTCTCTTGCTGCTTTTAAGATTCTCTCTTTGTCTTTTGCCCTTGGTATTTTAATTATTATATGATGTGTCTTGGTGTGGTCCTCTTTAGATTCCTTTTGTTTGGGGATCCCTGGGCTTCATGGACTTATAAGTCTATTTCTTTCACCAGGTGGGGGAAGTTTCCAGTCATTATTTCTTCAAATAGGTTTCCAGTGTCTTGCTCTCTCTCTCTTCTTCTGAAACCCCCATAATTCAGATGTTGGTACGCTTGAAATTGTCCCAAAGGCTATTTACACCATCTTTATATTTTGGATTCTTTTTTCTTTTTGCTTTTCTAGTTGGGTGTTTTTTGCTTCCTCGTATTTCAATTTTTTTACTTGATTGTTGGGAATCCTCTAGTCTGCTGTGGATCTCTATATTATTCTTTATTCCAGTCAATGTATGCTTCATTTCTGATTGGTCCTTTTCCATATCCTTGAAGGTCTCACTAAATTTCTCAGAGGTTTCTAGAAGATTCTTGAGTGACCTTATAACCGTGGTTTTGAACTCTATATCCAGTATTTTGCTTTCATCCATTCTTTAATTTGTGGCTTGTTTCTTTGTCTCCGCATTTTGGTTGCTTCCCTGTGTTTGTTTCTATGTACTGGGTAGCTGATAAGTTGCCTTGAGTTGATAGAGTGGCCTTGTGTGGTAGGTGTCCTATAGGGTCCAGTGGCTTAGCTTCCCCAGGCACCTGAGGTGGATGCTCTTGGTGGGCTGTGTTCACAGTCTTGTTGTAGTTAACCCTTGATTGCTGTTAGTATCCCTGGAAGGATTTGACCTCTAGGCCAACTGGCTGTGATGACCAGCTGTGTCTACACTGGAAGATCTGCTGTGCAGGAGACACCCTTATGGGGCAGGAGTTGATTCAGTGGGGCTTTGGTGCTCACTGAGTCTGCTCTTTGAGTGTGTCACTTATGGATATAAAGAGTTTTAATCCGGTATGGTCTCATTCTGTCCTCTGGCTACACTGGTTCTTGGGTCTCCAAGGAAGTACAAGATCAGCCACTGTCTGGGGTCACCCAGCAGGAGCTATAGAGAGATCTTCAGATTCCTCCTCTTTGTATGGAGTTTGAAAGTGCCAGACAAGGCCCAGCTGTGAAGCAAGACAGGCTGCTGTTGCCAGGCCTTGGGCATTTTATTGATAGCTTTGGGGCTCTCTGACCCAGCTACAGCTTGTTTGACAGGTTTTAAGCTGATAAAGGACAGGTCATTCATATGCAAAATTCACACTGCACAGCTTGGGCGGGGTTGTAAATTGGGTGGGGCGGGATCTCTGGGAATCACCAGGGGAGAGCAAATAGCAATGGCTGCCAGTCAGCCCTGTACCAGAGAGGTTCCTGGGTCTGTGAATCCCACACCCCTGTCTAGGAACAATGATTGCTGTGAGCACTTTTCAGAGAAAACCTTCCTCATGTTCCTGTCCCAATGCCAGACAGTCTAGTTTCTCTCCATATGTGTCTGGGTCCCCCAGAGTCTCACCTGGAACTGGAGTTCAGAGCAAGTGGAAGCTTGTATCTGCCTCCCAATTAAAAGAGCACAAGGGAGAAACCAAGATGACAGCATAGGTAAACACCTAAACTGCTGCCTCGCACAATTTCAAAACTACAACTAAAAGACAAAACGTCTATCACCCAGAACCATGGGAAAGCTGGCTGAATGGAAGTTCTACAACTAGAAGGAAAGAGAAAAGAGCATTGAGACGTGCACAAGCACTGAAAAGCTGAGGTATGGAGACATGCAAATAGGGCTGGCAGCAGGCGACTACGTGCCCTGCTGTTTTCAACCCAAAGGGAGACATGCTCCCAATTATTCTGAACTCCAGTTTCTGGGGAGCCCCTGGGGACCTAAACTCCTACTGGGAGAAGCTGGGCTGTCTGATATTGGGTCAGAAAGTGAGGGTGACTTTCTTGCAGAGGTTCACCCAGCAATCATTGTTTACTGTGCTGGGGCACAGAACACAGGGACTTGGAAATGCAGAAACACAGAGATGGCTGACTGGCAGCCATCACTGTTTGCCACGCCCTAGCCTACTGACTCCCTAAGACCCCACCCCACACAATCTACAAACCCACCCAAGTTCCACGCAGCAGCTTTTGCATATAAATGGCCTGCCCTATCACAACTTAACCTAACAAACTGCAGATCTGGTCAGACGGCTCCAAAACCTCCAAACTCCAAGCAAAGAGGAGAAAACTGTAGTTCTTGCTGTAGCTCCTGCTGGGTGGACTCAGACAGTAGCTGACCTGCACCCCATTGGAGATCCAGAAGCTAGTGTATCTAGTGGTCAGTGTGAGACAACACCAGATTTCCACTACTCACATCCATAATTGACACATTCAAGAGGCAGAATCAGTGAGCACCAAAGCCCCACTGAAACAAGTCCTGCCCCATAAGCATGTCTCCAGCACAGCAGTTCTTCCATTATAGACACAGCAGGTCCTCATAGCCAATTGGCCTGGAGGTCAATTCCTCCCAGTGACACCAATAACAATCAAGACTTAACTATTGATACAACAAGGCTGTACACAGTGTCCATAAAGGGGTGCACCAAGAGTGTCCACCTCAGCCCAAACCGGTTTGGCCCAGTGGATAGAGCATTGGCCTGTGGACTGGGGGGTCCTGGATTTGATTCTGATAAAGGGAATGTATGTTGGTTGCAGGCAGGCAACTGTGGGGGGTGTGCAGGAGGCAACTGACTGATGTTTCTAATTCTCTATCCCTCTCTCTTCCTTTTTGTAAAAAATAAATAAAATATATATATTTTTAAAAAGAGTGTCTACCTCTGGTAACTGGGAGGCCTACCCACTGGCCCATACAGGACACCTAGCACACAAAGCCACCATACCAACTCAGGGAAGCAGTGAAAATGCAGAGACAAAGAATCAGATCACTAATGAAACAAATGGAGGAAAACAAATGACTGGATATAGAGTTCAAAAGCACGGTTATAAGGTTCTTCAAGAATTTCCTAGAAAAGGCCGATAAATTTAGCAAGACCCTCGAGGATATGAAAAAGGACCAACTAGAAATTAAATATATACTGACTGAAATAAAAATATTATACAGAAACCCAACAGCAGACTAAAGGAATGCAAGAATCAAGTCAAAGATTTGAAATACAAAGAAGCAAAAAACACTCAACCAGGAAAGCAAAACAAAAAGAGAAGCCAAAAATTTGAAGATAGTATAAGAAGCCTCTGGGACAACTTCAAGTATACCAACATCAGAATTATGGGGGTGCCAGAAAAAGAGAGAGCTCAAGATACTGAAAACCTATTGGAAGAAATAGTGACAGAAAACTTCCCCCACCTGGTGAAAGAAATAGATTTACAAGTCTAGGAAATGCACAGAATCCCAAACAAAAGAAAACCAAAGAGGATCACACTGAAACACAACATAATGAAAACGCCAAGGGCAAAGACAAAGAGAGAATATTAAAAGCAGCAAGAGGAAAATGGTTAATTACCTACAAGGGAGCACCCATACAATTGTCAGCAGATTTCTCAACAGAAACTATGCAGGCCAGGCAAGAATGGCAAGAAATATTCAAAGTGATGAATAGCAAGAACCTACAACCAAGATTATTCTACCCAGCAAAGTTATCATTCAGAATTGAAGGTCAAATAAAGAGCTTCACAGATAAGAAAAAGCTAAAGGAGTTCGTCACCACCAAACCAGTATTATCTAATATATGAAATGCTGAAAGGTATTCTTAAGAAGAGGAGGAAGAAGAAAAAGGTAAAGATAAAAATTATGAGCAACAAATACATATCTATCAACAAGTGAATCTAAAAATCAAGTGAATTAAAAATCTGAGGAACAGAATAAACTGGTGAATATAATAGAATCAGGGGCATAGAATGGGAGTGGATTGATAATTCTCAGAGAGAAAGAGGTGTGGGGGGTATGGGAAGAGACTGGACTAAAATGGTACACCTATGGATGAGGACAGTGGTGGGGGAGGTAAGGGAAGAGGGTGGGGTAGGAACTGGGTAGAGGGGAGCTATGGAGGGGAAAAGGAGAAACAATTGTAATAATCTGAAGTATTTATTAAATTAAAAAAAGAAAAAAGAGCAGTGCATCCAGGTGTCAGCACATTCCATGCCCATGCACATCCTACCAGTCTCAATGTGCTTTCTTCACCTCTTTAGTTGTGGAACTTATGGTCAACCAGCTTTCCCGCCATTCCTGATGGTAGTTGTTATGCCTTTTAGTTGTAATTTTTATGTGGTTGCGAAAGGCAGCAAGTATAGGTGTTTACCTATGCCTAAGGTGACCGGATTTCAACATTGGTAAAGCAGGACACCATTGATTGGGGAGGAGGGGTGTTCTTGATTAAAAATTTGGTCTATATAGAGCAACAAAAATTTTCATAGAACGCAAAAATAGTATTGTAATATATATATATATATATATATATATATATATATATATATATTTAATTTCAACATAAGTACAATTTACAAATGTAATAAATAAATAATTAATTATGTATAGTTGTAAGTGTCAGGCTGGCACTAGACTTATTGCTGCCACTATAAAATATAAATAATACAAGTACTGTCTGCTAAATTTAAGAAAATTTATGTATTTATGAAATAAATAAATTACTTACCTAAATTATCTGAATAGCTGATTTGTAATGACATCACTTGTTTAACTAGCTTACTAGCACGCATCGTCTGACAGTTACAAAATGTTTTCGTCGTTGCCAATCCCAAAAAATGCCATTGTTCATTAAGTCCAAACAATGGTGGTTGAATCCTTACAACTGATCAACAATGCAAACTTTGATAAACAGTTTTCTATAATCAGTTCTCAACAATTATTTGTTATTATTAAAGTTTAACATTATAAAATTAACAAAAATAATATAAAACTCATATCCTGGCTAAATAGTCATATGGCTGCCAAAAAACCGTATATTTCCTTCCCATTCTCCCACCGTTCCCTAGCTTGTCGTGCATTCTTTCCAAAAATCGGGACTTTTTTAAAAAGCCTCGGGATGCGGGACAAATTGTTAAAAATCGGGACTGTCCTGTCAAAAGCGGGACGTCTGGTCACCTTACCTATGTTGCAGCCTTAGTTCTCTGATCAACCCTGAGCCATTTCAACAGCTGCTTGGTGGCTGAGGGAGGTCACCATCCTTTGGCCACTAAGCCTAAAATCCCAATGAACTGGATCTTTCCAGGAATGCAGGAGGAGTACCCAAGTCTTAACGTTCACAATCCTATCTGCCTGGAGTGCTTTCTCCCTGAGCTTTTTTGTTATTAATCCTCACCTGAGGCTATCTTGCCCCCACCATTGATTTTTAAAGAGAGTGGAAGGGAGGGGGAGAGAGAGAGAGAAACATCCATATGAGAGAGACAGATTGATTGGTTTTGTTCCACCCACAGCCCCATCAGGGCTGGGGATCAGGGATTGAACCTGCAACCAGAATCAAACTCGGGACCCTGCAGTACAGGGGCCAACACTCTAACCCCTGAGTCAGACCAACTAGAGCTGTCCCTGAGCTTTTTGTCCTGAGGCTATCTGATTTTTCTCAGAACCCAGCCCAGTTGTCACTTCTAGGAAGCTATAAATCACAGTTGCTCCTCCTCATGGGTTCCCAGATTTTTAGACCCCACCTCTGTTAAAGCACTCACATCTGTATCTGTTCCCTCAGTAGACACTGAGCCTATTTATTGGAGGACTCTTACTTTTTAGTCTCTCCCAGGTTCTAACCAGGTGTTTGGCACATAACAGATGCTTAATAAATATTTTAAGTGACTGAATGACACTCCTGATACATAAGTCTCTGGCTAGAGCCACCAGCAGTATGGGAGCTAGACAATGGTGGAAAGATTGGCTTTCATATAGAGTGAAGGTGCTTCCTGAGATATAGCATATCTCACACATATTCCTTAGAGCAAGTGTGTGAGATATGCTATGCCACTCCTTGTACTCCTACAATAACACCTCAGTTGCCCTCACAGTCCAACCTCATCACTAGCTCCTGTGACCTCATTATAAGTCTCAGTGCTTGTGACAGAGTCATATACAGCTTTTTCTGCGGGCAGTTCTGAGTCAGTATGTAAATATTTCATGCTGATTTATGGAGCAGTATTCAGCCTTCAGGCAGACAGTTGTTGCTTATAGATGCTGATCTGGGCATGACTATGGGGGGTGGTCCTTCTAGGTTTCTGCCAGTTGCTTGATGGTACCAGTTTTCGGGGTACAAATGAACTATTATCTTTTCAGCTATTAGAGGACAAAAGCGGGTACAGCCTTCAAAGAAGAAATGCAGAGCAGCGTGACCCAAGAAGCATGAGCCTAGGTACGTACTGCTCAAGTTCAAACAACCAGGAATTGATTGAATAAATATCAGATGTTAAGTAGCCCACTGGTTACGTGTTGGGAGATTCAAGGTGGGTGAAGGAGACTGGTGAAGGAGAGGGACAAAAGTTTCCATCCCTGAACTGGGAAGGCATAAGCAGGAGGGAGAGGCCCAGGTTCTAGCCATTCCTCTCCTCCCTTTCCCCCAACAGAACTGGGGTGGCACTTTGCAGAGACCCCTGCAGTTTGCAGGCAACTAGGAAGCCTTTGCCCCTGTAGCAACTCTGGCCTCTGAGGTTTCCTTTGCCCTTTAACTCAGATGAAAAAATGATATGTAGCCAAACAAGATACTATTTTTTCCGCCAGCCTCATGGCCATTAGTTTGCACTAAACCAAGCAAATGCAGTGGAAATGGTGAGAAGGCAGTACTGACATGTTGCAGTCCGTTGGTATCAGGGGGAGGGCAGGCAGGATTGTCTTCCAGGTTTTTTATGAACTCGGT